>NC_142650.1:110200333-110818500 GCF_055504915.1 Nelumbo nucifera
AAGTATAAGCTATCCAAGAAACATGGCTTTATAATCCTCCTAACAAACTGCTAGGGAGCATCATTTTTCTAGATTATGAGAGGGGGGAAGTTGGTCAATGGGATTTTGATTTCTATTGAACAAGATTTGCATGTTCTTTTTTCATATTTATGTGGGGACCAAGGAAAGTTTATTTTCTTGAGTATCATTTATCTGGGTAAGTGATACCCATCTCCTAAGTGGATAAATAATTTTCCCACATGGGGAGAATGTTGGCAATACTTGAATGGAACAAAAATGCTCATTTTAATAATAAATTTTCATGACTAAAATAGTTATTGCCTTATTTACATGGAAAATAAAAGAAATGCAAAGTAACTTACTAAAAAGCGAATGGGCCCTAATGTTAGCATTCAATGTTCAAAAGCATTTTGCAACATTTATAACTTTTGTACAAAATTTTGAAAACACTACCAATCAATGCTATATTTCCATATTAATGAAAATTAATAAGATATTGGACTAACATCTAGCCCTTGTAGTGTTTCTAATAGGAATCTTTTGAGTTCAACATTTTTTTTTTGAGCTCAACAATTAGGACTATGTTTGATTTGAAAGAAAAGGTAGGAAAGCCTTTACAATTCTTGTATAGGTTTTCCTATCTTTTCCTACTTTTTCCTTCGAACCAAACACAGCCTAAATGATAGACAGATTTTGAAAAAAAAAAAAATCCTTTTTCTTTTCTATCTTCACTCTTGACACGTCACAGCTGAACTAGAAGTTCAAGCAGCTGAATCAGCTCATGTATTTCCTGATATGTCAGTATTGGCGTTATTTAAAGAAAATTAAGATATTCATTTACAACAAAAAAATTAAATATTAAATATTAATTGTTATCTTGTAAAGTAAAAGCTCTGGTACACCATGGCAAAATGGATCTATCATGTCAATTCTCCACGTGGCATTTTCCAAAATAGGGAGTAACACAATATCTCCTACTCACAAGAACTCTACCCACAGAACAGCTCAGCCACATATAGGAAACATTTCATCCTCCTATATAATATTATACAGTTATACACTATAAGATGTTCCTGATAATATATTGGACTTTGAATCTTCTGCCCACGCCTACTCGCAATGAACTACCCCAACATCTCCCCTGCATAATAACATGCAGAGGATGAGGTGTTGTCTATGCGTGGCTAACTGACTGCGAGAAATGTGGGCAAATTTCTCGTGGATAGTAGATCCGGACTCGGTGTATTGTGGGTAGGGAATCCAGAATCAACACAATAAGGTAGTTTTTGCTTATGCTAATTTTATTAATAAAAAAATAAGCATTAATTTTTGTGGGCCTGACCTCCAACTGCATACGGATTTCGGTTTACATGTTTCAAACTTGAAAGTTGAAATGCTTTCAAGTTGCTAGATTCAAAATCCAAGTTTACTGGTTTGAAATTTGACTCACTTATAAGAAGCCGTTTGATAATAGTTGAAATCATAGTTTTTAAAATCGACCTGGAGATCGAACCTGTTAGGGCTTCGGTTATTAGGTTGAATGGTCTGATCATTCAAACTGAATGATTGCCTCGTTTTGACAAAAAAAATAAAAAAATTAAAAAACGATTAAAACCGTTTGAATAATTAATTGCCTGAATCAGTAGTTTATTGACCAAAATCAACGGTTTTTGAAGAAAATTCAGTTTTGGAGAAAAACGAAATTGGTCACCTGACCAGTTTTCGATTTTTCCGGTTCGGTTTTGAAAACCATAGTTGAAATGGCTGCACTGAATGACTTATTGCCACCAGCTGACCAGTTTGTTTGGGAGGGCTAAGCTAGCTGAAGATTTAGATAAGCTGGTTTCAGCTGTTTTGAAGGCACTTGGGACTAGATCTGTTCATGGGCTGGGTTCGGGTCAGGCTTTGCCTATGTATCAATAGAATACATTCAGGCCCGAGCCCGACCCGACCCTCATATAAAGCCCGAAGTCTGAACCTGATCAAAATTTTGAAAATAGAATTGTTTTCTTTTTTATTTAATAAAAAAAATATTTTATTTATATTAAAAGCGCTCAAAGCTCAAAAAATAATAAAAGATCTCACTATTACTCCAAAAAAGAGAAGAAAAATACAAAAAAAATATTATATATATAATTTTTATTAAACAAAATATATTTTTATTATATAATATACATTATCAAATCGGGCCTCAACTATTTTTGAAAAAGCCCCAACCCACAGGCTTAAAATAATGTCCAGACAAAATATTCAAAGAAATTGAAGTAGACAGCTCTTGAAATGATTTATCGTTAACTGATTTGAAATCTCCGGATTTTTGTCAAACATAGGTTATATAGGCTGTCCGTTTGGTGACCATCTCCGAAAATTAGAAGCCACTGCACTTTAGTCCTTCCAAACGGGCATTTTGTCGTTTGGTGTAGAAGCGTTTAAAGAGCTTAAAACTCCTTGATGGCTAAAGCTGAAGTCGGGTTGATTATTGTACCGTCAAATATTTTATTATTTTTCTATCAAAAAGATATTATTTAATTATTTTATTCACTAAAATACAAAAAACAATAAACTAATTTTTGATAAAAAACAAATAAATTATTTAATTTAAATAATTCAGCCGAAAAAGCTCACCTCTCAATCGTCCGACTTGAATATACTTTTCCGACCTTGTATCAGCATTCAGTATTGAAACCCTAATCTTTGGTAATAGGCTTTGGCCCATTTTTTCCTTTATTTTTTCATTTTTTGCCCTTCAAGGTTAAGACTCATTGCATTGCAAGGCAAAAGAAAACAAAACAAATCTGAGGGTAATTTTGTAAGTTAGACAATTAATAGTAATGGTTAATTGTTATTTCTATAAATAGACAACGAGTTAATTACTAATAGTGCCCTGAGAGGCTGAGAGAATAGAATAGAGGGTAATAGCATCCAAACGTTGCAGCCCCTTTAATAAATAAATTCCAGTAAGGTCTTTGAGCAGATAAAAGCGTATAATATCCCTTGAAAAGAAATAAAACTATAAAAGCACAAGATGCCGCTCTCAATTTTGAGTCCCATCTCAATTGGAAGTATTAGAAACACATGCCTTAATATACATTAGGCTGTGTTTGGTTTGAAGGAAAAGTAGAGAAAAGAAAGAAAAGGAAAGATAGGAAAACCTATACAAATAGCATTAAGAGTCCAACTTGGATCGAATTGGGCTGAGGATTTGTCAAATTTTTAATGGACTTGAAACCTAATCCGAGATGGATATAATGAAGTTCATAGTGCCCATTTGAGAGGGCTTTCCTAACGGCCAGATAATGCAGATCAATCAATGCATAAGCTATCCCAAACAGGTTCTTAATGTCAAGTAATCTGACTCTTTCAGCCCTACAAAAAATTCCATCGATCTATAGGATGATATCTAATAATCTCACTTTATTATTATTATTATTATTATTATTATTATTATTATGAACATTTAGGTCAAATCATCCCTAAAATGCAGTGGCTTGAACATATTGACTTATGGGTCACTAAGGAATGTGGTAAATATGACTTTTTTTTTTCACTTTTGGGTAAACAGAATTGTAGGTCATTTCATCACCTTTTCCTTCCATTGACATGTCATAGCCTCATGGGTACAGAATCTTAACCTTAAAACCATGGAATTGCAGAGAAAGAAGAGCTTATATGTCTTGTATCTTTCACCTGTACTTCTGCAACAAAGTAGTTTTTTCATCAAAATAGGGTAAAAGTGAAAATTTGACATTGTACATTTGTTATGACTTTGTATCCAATCTCTCATTCACATTTCCATGTTTTTATTCGGTAGGAAAAGGATATATTCTCAATAAATAGTTAAGATACTAACTAATAATCAGTTTCCAAAAATAAAAATAAAAATAAAATAAACTGAAATAGGAGTAGCCTTCTTGGTGATAAAATAAAAATAGAGATTAAAGAGAAAAAAATAGAGAATATTTCAAAATTGATCAGTTGAAAATTAAAGAGAAAAAAAAAATTAGAAAATTTGTTACAATGTAGGAGTAACCTTTGCTTGGTGATAAAATGAAGTAAAGTAGACTTGAGCATATACATGGAATGCAAATTGATGGTTATGGAAGAGCTAGGGAAAGGCCAAAAAGAACTTGATTTTATTTTTTAAGTTTTTTTCGGTATTACATATTACACATTACATGGGATTAAGGGATAAACACACAGTAGGGTGCCCGTGAAGTCTACTAACCTTACCACGAAGTGCCTGCAGTTATGCAGAGCAGCAAGGTTTAGCTGAACACTTTGGCTGTTTAGTAAACTGTGGAACCAATGATGAGGTTTAGCAGAAAGGTTTGGGCCACATGTATTTAATTACTGGTGTGTAACCTTATCATTGGTTTCACAGCCCGCTGAACAGCCAAAGCATTCAGCTAATCTGAATTCAGTTACACAGGGGTTCATCCTACACCCGATCTTCAGAGGATGTTGAATGACCATCTCTACTGAATCATTAGCAAAACATCTTGGGTTAAGATTGCAAGAAATGATATATAGCTTCATTATTCAAAAAGAAAATGCTCTTGATTGAGGGAATTAATGGTGAAGTAGGATTCTTGTAGTCGACTCTATATAATTGAGATGAAGTAGCAACATCCTTGTGCCTAGATTTGTTTAGTTGCATAAAAAACCATATCAAATATTTATATGGGATATATATTTAGGCTGCGTTTGAAAACAATGCAAATGGAGTGTAAATCTCAGTTTAGGGTAAATTTGTACTTTGGTTCACTTTTGCATATGTTCGGCAACATTGCATTTATGCATTGACAGATGACAGACCAATGCATATTTACATTGATAATAAGATATAAAAGTACATCAATAAAAAAGAAGTAAATTTGCATTCAAGTGGGCTTTTGATAAAAAAATGCATATGCTTTATTGGAATTCCTGTTTGTTGAGAAGGTAAATTTGTCAGTGCAAAACTAACCTAATTTTACAATTTATATGAACTGTTTTACACTCTACATATTTGCATTGTTTTCAAATGCTACCTTAAGAACAATATATTAGGGTTTTTAGTCTGTGGAGAATTGAAATGGCCAATCTAAATTTCATTGTTGTGAAAAAAAGGAAAAAAAAAACTTTCTTGTTTCTTTTTTGAAAACAGTAAACAACTTGAGGGAAATTTTGAAATAATATTTGTTGCAATAGATAAAAGTAGAAAATATAGTTTCTTTTCCTTCAAGTTAGAACTTATCTAAGCAAAATTTAAAACTGAAATTCCTTCTGATCTTTCATATTGATTTTCAATATGGAGAGTGAAGGTGAGGGCACATCTAATTTGTTATACATGGGGAATATATTACTCAAAAAGTACATGCATTAAAAGACAAGAACAATCTTATTTTAATTTATAACTTATGTGGTGACTTATAGTGGTTTTTTTGTCTATTCACTAGGGATATGTTGGTTTATTGAAATGAGATATGCATTAATCACTCATATTGACTATTTGTTTCATGATACAGTGCATAAAAGGCTGGTTTTAGAAATAGGAATTAGCTTTTAAATAGAATAAGGGGATGTTTGGTATCATTATTATTTTTTCATACATAACAGGTTATACTTGTAATTTGGTAATATAATTCCATTTTTTCATATTATATTGTTATTTGGTGTCAATTAAGTGCCATTAGTACCACATAGGCAAAAAGGTGAAAACACTGTTTTTATTGTAAGAAACATTAAATGAATATTTTCTTCCAAAGTTGTTTTCAAAGAAATTGTTGCTTGAAATTACATGAAAACCCTAGATCGAACCAGAAAAACGAGGGCGAAAACACCTTGAAAGAATGTCTGTGATACCAAACACCATCTAATTGAAATTTACTTTTTCCAGACAATTTAGTTATATTATATGATTTTCATAACATGTGGAGATCATGTATCATACTTTCTAGGCCTGGGGATTTATTTGATTAAATAACAAACTTGTACTTTGTAATAACAAATAATCTAAGAGGATTATAATTATTTCGACTTAATAAATTAAAAAATTGTAAACCTTTGTATTATGAATGTGCAATTCTTTATGGTAGGGGTCCATCATGAGAACAGACATGGTTTATGACCAAGAACACAAATCAATTTCCCATCAGCTTTTTCTTTCTCCTTTTTTCTTTTGAGTTGATCTCAATATACAAGGCCTAAAATGGTTGATGAAGACCTCATTTGTTTTGTGATGTTTGATGGGTCCCACCAGCTTAATCTTTATGTGTGGTTTACCAATCTTTCAACCATTCAATGAGGTTGATGAAATGAAACAATGGGTTTGTTTATTTCAAATTTTGAATGTACCAATATCCTTGCACTGACACGACATAAAATGCTTTGCAAAAGCACAACAAATAAGTGTCATGTTAGGTCATCGGGTACAAAGTACAAATTAAAGAACTTTGCTTAATGACCTTTCACATGGGGTTGGCCTTTTAAGAGGGCATCCATAGTCATCTAATGCCCTCTGAAAAAAAGGTAATGTCTACTTCTATAAAGCCACCCTCATTTATTGTTCATGTAATTGGACTATTTATTTCAAAGGAATGTTAATCCTAGTTTGGCAAGGTAAAAAAAAAAAATTGTGTCCTCACTCCTCAATATTTATTTGAATACTATCCAAATGAATGGTTGTGTTTAACATAAATGAAGTACTATCCTTTTTTTATTCTCCATTTGATCAAGGAAATCATATTGTAGGGCAGGCTATGCTTTGGTTAGAGTGAAAACTTTAAGCTGAGGGAAATTTGCAGCTTGGTTTGGTTTTGTAGATTTTTGGTAAGAGTGCATGTTAATTTACTTCCAAGATAGACATAAAAATGTTCTTATTTCTTAAGTCTATGCTTGCACTCATTTAGGGAGCAGATTTTGCTTCCAAGAAAAAAAGGGTACAAACTTTGCAGTCATTATTTGCATTTATGCTCATCTTAATGTCCAACAATCAAAGAGCTGGGTTTTTTGGCATTTATATTCACTTAATGTCCAACAAACAAATACCAGCAAATTTGTATTCATCTTTGCACCCACACTGAGTGTGTCCTCGAGTTTGAATAAATTTGCATTCTGTATTTTTTTTTTTAGTAGAAAGAATAAATATGCATTCATGTAAGTCATTCATTTTTTTTCACTCTTACCAAATGTAGCCTTGAGTTCAATTGTTTGATCAATAATGGGCCTTCATTGATCATTTTTTATTATTTATTTGAAAGTTGCCCATAAAAGAGATATCATCTACAAATTGTTTTAACATCTATTTTGGACCAATTCTTTCCATGAGGTGAGGAGAGGAGTTCAGAACTTATTTAGAACCCAGAACTAAATTGCCAAAAACTAAGACTCCCTAACCAGAAGACCTGACTAGAAACTTACTTATATGCTGCTAGAAATTAAGACATGATATTGAAAGGACTTTGAACAATTAAAACCATGTATTAATGTATGCTTGTATTTAAATTGCAAATGGTTTTTTAGTTGGATGGATTTTATGGTCCACCTGCACCATCCAATAGATAGGGTACCCATTGGTTGGCTATATTTTTAATCCCTATGATGAGCCTTGTGATGGAATTCTGTCCACTCAATAATAGTTGTCCATATTTTTTATTCTTTAATATAAATTTTGTCCTTGAAAGAGGGTTCACTTTCAACATGCCACAAGGTCATTTTCTATGTGTTTGGTTCTGTGGGTTGGGCATTTCATGAGCATTTCAAATAACACCTTATAAAGCTATCTTCTACCTCAGCTTACATTAATGCTCTGATTAAGCATTTCATTTCAACAAACGTTGGGGTATTGGGAGAAACCAAAATTTGAAGCTCCTCCCTCATGTTTATAAATCTAGACGTTTCTGTTTTTTAATGTTTATTTGATAAATGTTGAAACTGAACAATGGTTTCATGCACAATCAACACCAACACCTAAGTGGTGCTGATGTGGTAGTGTTTTTCCAATAAACGCCCACATCACCAAACATAGCATTAATCATTTGGGCCAATGTTTTTAATTTTTCTTTTTTGCTTTCATGACAAAGGATTGTGAATGAATATGAAAACTCCTTTTTGAGCCATGAACTCACTGCCACTAAGAACATTCAAGGTTCCTTTGACCATAATACATATATACATACATGTATATAACAAATTATTTTTGAGATTAATACATATTAATTTTCCATTATATATTAGGAAACAATGATGCCAAAACATGTCTATAATAAGGTCATGGGGGTTTCCTTGGACATACTTTTGTTGCTTTTATGTGCATAAAAGATTTTGGAGCAATTCCATATTATGGGAACATGTCTCATGGTACTCACATTGTGAAAAATAAAATACAACAAACAGTTGGGCAGTAAATCTTGCATATTCAGGCTATAAATGTTACATCATTGTTCTGATAATAATAAGTATTACACCCTTAGAACACTATAAGTGGAATGCAATTTCACATCATAGTGGTACCATGAAATATGTTTTTATACTATACGACTTATGGGGCATTGATTTTTTGGATTTTGAAGGGGGAATTGGTCAATAGGATTCATAATTCCATTGATCAAGAAACTCGTGTTCTTTTTTCAGATTTATGTGGGGAATAGGAAAAATTTATTTTCTTGGGTACGTATCACTTACCTACCCATCTCCCGGATTGATAAATAATTTTTCCACCTGGAGGAAAGTTACAACACTTGGATGAGACAAAAATGTCCCTTTAATTTTAATAATGTATTTTTATGGCCAAAACGCTCATTGTCTTATTTATCTAAGAAATAGAAAATTGGATAAATACATTTACCTGGATAAATAACTTACCAAATACAAACGGGGCCTTAATTTATGGTAAGATTTTTAGTCAAAATAACATGTAAGACAAGTGAACGAACAATTCCCATAGTTTAACAAAAAAAAAAGTATGCTAAAAAACAAAGAAGTATGTTATGGAAAAATATCACCAAAATACTTAATTAGGATAATAATGAATGTAGTGATTTATTTAATGAATTTCAGCATAAATTGCATGCTATTTAGCACGAGGTATTAGAGATAAAATGATAAAGGAAATGGTAAGAAGGTATTAGTTATTGAAAAGTATATATAAATATAATTCTTGTAATTTGGAACCAATATTTGTTGAACTTAGATTAAGGATTTTTGTTAGGTAATATAGCCTAGCCTTTGTAGGGTTAAGTGATAAAAGAAATATGTCCTTTTAGCTAGATATGCACCAACAAGTAGAGCAGCATCAAGGCTATTATATATAGGTCAGGCTTGCTAAACTTAGAAAGATAAAGAAGGACAGGATTCAGTTATAGGTTGATGGTAGTTATAGTCATGGACATGACCAATCTACTAACTAAATTTTCTTTTTCTTTTCCTTGATGCACCAACTAGTATAGTGGACCACACTAGATAGTACATGATGTAAAGGATTAAGACACTGAGAAGCCAAAGGAGGAGTACCTTTCTTTTTTTATCCTTGGTCTCACTTTCCTATATTATGAGCCACAGTTAATTACACTGCTCTAGGTACATTTTATGTCTAACTGCTTGGAGATTAATTGAAATATATTTTGGGAAAATGATTCTGTAGGTCCAGTCTTTTAATTATTACTCTTTATCAAGGTTTAAAGCAGTGATACGTATCGGCCGATATGATTGATACGTATTGTTTCGGGACCTTCCCAATATGTCCCTATAGTAGGTGTATCGGGGTTCTAATTGGTTTAGGGGGTAGAGGAGCCTTAAACTGCCCCCACCCCTCCTAATTGGTTCAAAAAAATAAAAAAAAAATTATAAAAAAAATAGTATTAGTATTGCCCGATATACCCCTACTGGCGTACCGGGCATATCAATATTTTGAACCTTGCTCTCTTTATATCAAAAGGATGAGATTCATATTAATAAATTGAATGAACATAAATTGTAACCTTAATTGATCTTTCCTTCTCATAATTAATTTTTTGTGTCTTAAGAAAAAACTTCTTAAGTTATTTGTTCTTTTTTATTTCTTAAATCTTTCTCTCACTCATAGTTCAAAGTATCGATACATATCATATCATGCAATAAGTATCAACTTTTAGGGTGGATGATAGACATAATACTGCAATTTTTTTTTTTTTTAAAACAAGAATATGTTCAAAGACTAACTTTCCATGCTTAGAATTGGTGAAATACAATTTTTCGTATCATCGGTATTGATACTTTGAGCCATGTCCATGCCCCCATTCTTAATTTCTTTAGGTTTTCTACCCTTAATTGAAGATCTCTTATGCAAAATCATAATAAGTTCTTACGTTCTTTTCATTGCTTTTCCAAAATACAGGGCTCCTTTTGAGCTCAAAATTAACTTGCCATGTGGACAATTCCTAGATTGTTCAAGAAAGCTTCATAAATATGACCCAACAAACTCATCTCCAAAAGGTGTTGGTAGAGCTTGCGAGTAGGAGAACCGGAATCCTCTGCCAGATGGTTTTGCATTACCCAGCAAGAACCCTACCCACATGACATCGCAACCGCACATTGGGAACATCTCCTCTACTTGTATCTTACAAGCATGGGAGATGTTCCCAATACATGGCTATAGTCATTTATGGGTAGAGTCTTTTGAGTAGGAGATGCAGAGCTTTCCTTAAAACCCTATAACCCATCAAACCCTGATGAAAGTGGGGGAATCGATCCCAAGTCTCTGCTACAACTAGCATTGATGGTAGAATAATTGATAAATTCGAGCCCTAATATCCACATGGCCAAATTGATCCCTCTTCCCTGGACAATCCCCAGCCCTCTCTTCAATATACATGATTTTTTTTCCTTTATTTCAAATAAAGAAATTATATTACCATCGGAAGGAAAGCTATAGTCATAACATGGGACGGTCTGAATTGTTCGAGCTGACCGGTCGAACTGGTGACTTGCAACCCGAAGACAAAAATAGTTCGACCTCCAATCCGGTTTTTAAAACATTGGAGCGAAAAGGGGAGTTGTTTGTCATTTTCAGTCATAATTAAAGGCATTTAGCCTTGTGCCTCATATACCAAAAAGTGGAGTATCTCATTCATTGTTCCTTTTGCTTTTGCTTGTAAAATTTACATTCTCATTGCTTAATGCATGATAGTATTATTCTAAATTGCATCTGTATTAACATAGTGTGGGACAACCAATCTCACTACCGAAGCTGCATCATATTCCAAATTCATTTCATTAAAGCAATTCTATGGAGGGGAGATCCAACTAGTGCTCCTTGGAATTTGGCTTCTTTTGCACAAATTGCTTCACTTGGGATTCCTTAAGCTGCCACCAAATAACACAGTGTGTCCATCCCAATCATGAACTACTGTTCCCACATTGATTGAAGTTCTTTGATAACAGACATAGTATAGCACAAATTCCTAAGCAAGATGCACCAAGTAAATGGCCTGTTTGGCCACATCATTATTTCCTCAAAAGCTGTGTTTTTTCTCCATAAAAAGGTTATAAAATTATCTTGAATGAAATATTTCAGGTACTATTTTCTGTTCTTGTACAGCAAAGACTTTGTTTTCACCACCCCTTCTAATTTATTATTTCTAGTAAAGGATAAGAGAAATACAACAAAGAAAAAAAATATTTTGCATAAGATTGGCATAAAAAATAGCACCAAATGCCACCTTGTATTGTCATAAATTCCATTTGACAACAATCAACTGCTGTAAAATCTCCCCCCCCCCCCCCCTATGTCAGTGGCTGCATTAGGAAGCTTATTAGAATAAGAATATGTTAAGCAAGTTAGAATTTGTTTAATCTTAGCTCTCTTACAAATTGTAGATGCCACATGAAGCCAATTAGAAGAACTCTAGCTCTAATAGAGGTCTTTGAATTATACTTAAGTCTGTTCCCCTATTACTAGAAGGACTCTCTCTCTCTCTCTCTCTAACAGTTTGCATTTGATAACTCCAGCACTACCACAGCTAAATGTACATAAAAGGGAAAAAGGGGAAAGAAATGAAGAAAGTGAGAGGGAGAATAAATATAAAATTAAAAGACCACCCTAACTTTGCCTTATGGTTTGAGTGTTTGATCACCAAGGCCATTTTCTTTCTTTTCCTCCTTTCTCAAAAGCAGCCTTTCCATGCCTTATTGCCCTCAGCATGATGGATTTTTCATCACTTTAGCCAATTCTCCCATGATAAAATAAAAGATGAAACAAAAGAGATAACTTTGTAGAATAAAGAAAAAGCAAAAAGTAGAAGCAAAAATAAAGCATATGGTACCCAATAAGATATTATCTACAGATTGAGCACCCTAAAGCCTTTTGCTATTCCATCAAATCCCAGTTCAAAATATTCCAATCAGATGGTTTCACACTCTTCATTCAAAGAAGAGGAATGATAAAAGAGAAATGGGCAAGGGACAGTTTAGTTAGCATTATAATCAAATGCCACTAGTTTGGCCATTTTGTTTGTACATCTCTTCATGAATGACAAAAGATGTTTTTGAATCTATTAACTACAAGTAGGATTGCTCACGGTTCGATTACTTTAGTTTTTGACTGATTCAATTTGTTGGTTTCTCAGTTTTTTTTTTTTTATATTTTCAATATAATATAAATATTATATATATACCAGTCGGTTCGATTAACTGCTATAACATCGATTTTTGCAAAACACCAAATCCAAATTGAATGAATTTATTTGGTTAATCGGATTTTCTGGTTTGATTTGCTTGATTCAGTGATGTTCCTGATGTGTGGTTATAGTGTCTCCTGGGTATACGTGTGGGTAGCTTCTTTAGGAGTGGCAGATTCCAAGTAGAAAAAACCACCTTTGGTGGAAAAGGTGTCCTTAAATCAGAGTTACACGTGTTACAATAAATCAGAAAAAAGATACACGTGTTGTGATAAGATTTAATTCTTCTTTGTCGTTAAGCGTGGGTGTGGGGGCCTCACTTGCTCCCATTGTGAGGGTCAATTTTGGGGGTTGTTTGCATTGTTACAAAGAAAGGCATTCTTTCGCTTTCGACAAGGTTTGAGATGTAGACATGGAACGAAGCAGCGGCAAATCCCAATCGAATTTTGACAAACATGCCCTTGTCGATATATTTACTTAAATATTTATCCATCTCGGACAAACAAGGGAATTGACCACCCCATCTCCAACTTGCTTTTCGGATAGAGCTGTGGAAAGGAAACCTCACTTGGGTCCCCACCACCCACAATATATCTTTCCTAGTGGTGGGCCCCCATTTGGTGTGAGAGTCCCTGTTTCACTGTTTGTGTGATTGTGACATGGATTCTTGGTCCACTCACTTCGGCTCCCTAAGAACGTCCCTATGGGCTATGGGCCGGCCTATCCCAATTGTATTTGCTCGTCATTTTACGCATTGTGGGAAGGCATTTTTGTGATTTAACTTATTCATTATGTAATTACCAAAATGTCCTGATAGCGTTTTATCCTTTATTGTTTATGCCCATTGAGGCATTGAAGTTGGTCAAATCTTACGAAACTAGTCCACTTGGCATCTCTTGGCTGCGTCGCTGGCTTCCATCATGGGTCCCACTTGGCATCTAGTAATCGTATCATTGACTTCTATTTTTTCTTTAAATCGTATCATGGATTTAGTTTGAAAACATTAACACAATTAAACATTTTATTTTATTGTTTGGCCTGATTAGTTTGTAATGCAATTTCATTTATACTGATATAAAAGTATAAGAGTGCAAATGAGTTGAATGCAAATTGAGATTTATTTTCATTTTAAATTAAAAAAATTAAAATATGGATATTCTTAATACCCAAAATTTAAATTATGGTGAATTTCATTCAATCAAAAAAACTTTTTTTTTTTATAATTTTTGGTTCTGATATTTTGTCAAACAGATACATCAAATCATATATTAACATTTAAAAATCAGTATTTTTGAACTGTCCTTGATCCGGATAATCAGATCATTTGATTCATAAATCATTGGCCAATAACCATTGATTTAGTCAATGATCCGTTGACTTAGATGGTTGAACTATTAATCCGTTTACTTGAACAACGATTTTGACCATTTTTTATTTTTTAAGTTAGAACAGACTGCCCATTCAAACTGAAATGACTCAAACCACTGACCCCAAAACCAATGGCCAAAATAGATCCGGTTCTGGATCAGACCTGGTTTGAAATCCTTAAATTCAACCAAATGTTAATAATTGGTGACTCTAGAAAACAATTGAATCGTATAATACAGATCAATACATTGCGATATTTTCAACATTTTTGAATTTTATCCTGTTTGTTCCTTTGCAGTGTAAATAAAGGCTTGAAGCAAAATGAAATAAAACCCCAGGAAAAAGCTAACCAGAACCTACATTATTTTGATTTGTACTCTTTATGTATTTATTTGCAAAGAAACCGAGAAGAAAAAAAAAGCAATCCAAAGCAAGGAGGAATGATCCCCAACCCATTCAGAATGTACAGTATTATCAGGTTTGGCTTCTTGGGCCATTCTATTCACTACATGGTTCAGATCCCTATAGCATACAGGATTCAAAACTGTTCCGCAACATACAAATTTGCATTCACCAGCTTCCAAATTCCAAACAACTGAGAGCTTCTACAGCTACTGGCATTGAATTCGTCTCCTAAACAGCTTAGCTAGATATTCTGCTTCCAGGAGTCCAACCAGCTTTGTTTCTAAAGCTCCCCACTGGAAAGTTACCCCCTCCTGCTGCAAAAAGCTGTAAATTAAAGCTTTACAGTTTCTATAAACATTCTTAACTAACCAAACTAGTACCAGGTGGGTCATGGGTGGTGGTTGTAGAAGCAGCTTAATCCAAAGCTGGCCCACCATGTTCTCATGTTGGGGTTGTGTAGCAGATTTTAAACTACTCCCTGTTTGCAGTGAAAGAATTCCTCCTTGCATAACCAAGGCAATATTGCAATGTGAAATGTATATTGGTTCATTCTCTGTCCTCCTCCATGAAATACCACACAATATACTGAGCTGGTCCCCCTTGGAGCACAGTGGGCCCAAACAACAGTTGGGCCTAACCATGGTTTGGGGACCAGCTTTGCGTTTCCCCATGATGTACTTGAATCGACCTGATTTTTATATGGGCTAATGTTTTGTTGTGACCCATTTAGTGGTAGATATTGATCCCATGAAGATGAGATGCATGGCAAGTTGTAGTATAGAACATTAGAACCACCTATTAATTTAAAATGTGACGAGTGGAATTTATTCATAGGATTAGAACCCATAAAAGTACTTTTTTTTTATGAGTAGCCCATAAAAGTACTTCGTAGTCATGAGTGACTACCATCTCTATGTATTATTTCAACTCTTTTTGTTTTACTGTATAAAGGGTGGAAAAATTTTCAATTAGTAAAATTATAGTTAATGCTTCTGCCCTTTAAAGGCCAAACTTTGTTTTCAGCCCCTTTTACATGACAAACAAACACTACCTAACTGCCCGAGGAAAAGGGTTTTCTTACTTAGTTTTCAGCCCCTTTTACATGAAAAACAAACACTACTTAACTGCCCGAGGAAAAGGGTTTTCTTACTTAGTTTTCAGTCCCTTTTACATGAAAAACAAACATTACCTAACTGCCCGAGGAAAAGGGTTTTCTCAAGTATTACAGAGTCAAATTAAAAAAGCTGTCCAAACAATCCTACTCATTTGTAAAAGCACTTAGAGAAGGGCTTATATTGGGTATATAATAAAAAGTTTTTGGCTGAAATTTTCCCTAAAGGATAGGCTCCTTTTAGAATACCAATATTGCCACGTGGAAAATGGTTGGGTTGCCCATTTAATCATCTGGGGTAATAACCATCCATCAGTGGACCCTGATCCATTGGATAAGGGACATGTCCGGCCCTTAGAGGACCATAATCCTCTAAATCTGGGGACACTTGGCGAGTATTAGGTGACCAAACCCTCTTCTACGGTGACCACTCATGTGGGTCCCAGTCTACCGGTCCGTACTAAAGCTCCATTTTAATTTCCCAATTCATTTGTAGTTATGTTTTTCTAACGGGAACACTATGGACCAAAATTAGAGGGGGTCCACGAACGGGCCCACATGTGCACCGGCCCAATCCATGCACTTGGACTGCACTAGAAAGAAAATAAAGAAAAATCCAATAGACTAAAGACCCACCAATCAATTTCTTGGCGAAAAGCGACCAGATGG
Organism: Nelumbo nucifera; assembly: GCF_055504915.1. Classification (NCBI taxonomy): domain Eukaryota; kingdom Viridiplantae; phylum Streptophyta; class Magnoliopsida; order Proteales; family Nelumbonaceae; genus Nelumbo; species Nelumbo nucifera. The sequence continues at coordinate 110,216,522 of NC_142650.1, forward strand.
GACGATCGCAGCCGTCCAACCAATCAAACTCTTTATGGGTGGTGGAAGTTGTGGAAGAAATATCGATGGAGACAAGTGGGTTGAGGAAATAATGTAGCCTAGCTACCTGACGATCACTGATGTGGCCCGGTGCAAGGGGAACTTTTCTTTTCTTCTTCTTCTTCTTTTTTTTTTTTTTTTCTTTTTCAATTTATGGGCCAGAAGGTCACCATAGCCGGGCCCACAACATGGTGGTTCCCCCTCCCTTTCATGCATACATGTAATGCCTGAAATTTGCATGCATGAGAGGTCCCTCGGCAGAGATATTTTTGACAAAAGATTGACCAGATCAAATGACCCGAACCGTCTGTTATCAATCACATACTTCCGAGTGGTCACTGCAATTTGGGCTGAAAATATGTCCAACCCGTGCCGGGACTGATCCAACCCGCAATTTTTGGACTTGGGTCTTTGAATATTTATCTGTTGAGTTGGATTCAGGCACAACCCTTTCAATAACTATTATATACATCAATATATACATTTATGTTAAATCTAAGTATAAAATGATTGACCAATCCGATTCTGACTTAGGCCCAAATCCGATTTGCGTGCATGTAGGCTGAGCCCAGGTTAAACCAATTGGGCTTGACCTCCGGTTCGATAAATCAAACACAACCTTATAGTTATGTGTAATGTCTTTGTGAGAGAAATTACTGAAACCCTCAACTTGGTTTCTTATGTTTGGTGAAGTTGTGAGACCGAGAAATTTATAAAAAAAAAAGTTAAATATTTAAAATATATAAAGGAAAAGGTGCTCTTTTTTTTTATAATAAAAAAGGATATTATAAAACTAATCAATTTACATAAATATAGTTCTGGGGACCAATACAATAAAACATTGGGGTTTTAATAGTTTGAGGGGTTTATAAGCATCTTTCTAATGTTTATAAAATGTAAAATAAAAAAAAAATAATCATATCCTTGTTATTAATTTTAAATGTATCTTGTTGTTAAAAAAATCTTTTTTATCTGATTTTTAATTTTAAATGTATCAATTGAAACTTGAAAGGGATTGGAGGTTAATTTATCTTTTGATGCCCTGAGAAAGATGACGTGGGAGAGCTTAAACAAAGCAACCTAAGAAATTAAGATAACTACAATCTAATTAAAAAAATTCGAAATATAGTTTATAAAAGCATAGAATGACAGAGACAGGGCCCATAAAAGCTGAAGTGTGTCGGTTGTTAAATGCCCAATGAAATAAAAATAAGCTTGCATACGACATGTACATTTATAAATTTAATATAATAAAGAGGTCATTTGGCAAGTTTTTTGGAAGATTTTTTGATACTCATTGAGTTTTTGCATTAAGATCTGAACGGTTTGAAGCCCATTTAGTTATTTTTATGTGCAAAGATGAATAGGAAAAAAATACAAAATCTTCATTTGAAACTTCCCAAAAATTTTCTATTTTAAATATCTTTTTAATATATTGACTTTTAATAGCTAAATCCACCATGGACCAAATGAGAAAAGACTGAATGACGGTCTGTCGAGTTTTTAAATAGCTGACAAATTACACGGAAAGATGCACCCAAACGGAGCCTAATTTACTGCACACACGTACGCACAATACAAGAAGAGAAAATATGACATGGAAAGCTAAGGCAAGTTGTGAATTATCATCTTTAATTCGCATTATAAGAAGAAAGAATTTAATAAAAAAAATCGTCAATCTCTACCTTTCTTCAATCTTGCCACTAATGGGGTGTTATGTATTATAGATATTATGTGGATATGATGTTTTAGGGGTGTGGCATGTTTTGAAATTATCATTGGATGGTTTTTAAATGTAAAATATGGTAATTTTGACAATATCTTTTATATCAATCCGCACCATGGTAAAATGGATGTATATATATATATATATATGATGTGGGGTGACCCAACCCAGCCCATACGAGGTTGGGAGGCCTAGTCTACGAGGTCAGCAGCGACCTCTCTGAGTCCTCGAAGCCTTCGGCCAGTTTTCGGAGTCTAGGGGCAAAATTACTTTGTTGTCATAGCCATTCCGAGCACCAACAATTGGTGCCGTCTGTGGGAACGACACTGATACGTTCCCCAAAAGAACTATATCAAGTTAACAAGTCCCCAAACTCTGACCAATCAACATGGTACGAAGAACAGGAAATACACAAAATCTTGTCACCAATGAACAATTCCAGGCCATGCTTGATAGCCTGGAATATTTGACACAACGAGTCGAGTAGAACTTCCCCCAGGCATGAGGTCGCCCCCAAGGTGACCACCCCGCCGGGGAGTCCACACAACCGGGCCGGCATGGGTCCACCACCCAATCGGCCCCCAGCCTCGGTCACGCATAGTGGGCCGAGCCTTCAGAGTCTGGCAGTAGTCGCCCGGTCGACCGGCGCTCCAGCACTTTCAGACCTCCCAGTTAAAGGGAGGACAATTCCAGACCCCCCAGCCAGGGGGGAGGGGACTCCAGACCTCCTAGAAAAAGGGAGGAAGAACCAGAACAGTCAGAGGGCAGCTACCAGCCCTCCGAGCAGCATCACCGACGCTGGAGGACCGACCCAGGGGATGAAGGTGGGCGCCGTGATCGCCCTAGCGCCCACTCCAGGGTCAAGGGACAGTGCCGAGCCTCTTCCCCTCACATCTTGGACCTCCGAGATGTCCTTAACGACCGCCGTGCAAGGCGCGAAGCACACGACCTCAACTCTGAGCACATTGGCGTTCGCATCGAACATCATTGCATCCGTGAAGACTAGGATGGCACCCAGGCCAAGCCCGACCCCATGTTCGCCGAACTCCGAGCCGAGCTCGATGCTGTCAAAGTCGAGCTCTAACAAGTCAAGGAGGGCCGAACGGACACCTTGGTCGGACAAAGCTCCTGCCAAGGGAGAATGGATGCCTTCTCCCCTGATATCATCGCCGAGCCTCTGCCCCCAAACTTCAAAGCTCCCACCTTAGAGATGTACGATGGAAGCATTGACCCGGACATCCACCTGGAGAGCTTTAGGGCACTCATGATCCTTTATGGGTACTCTTACGCCTTGACGTGTCGGACTTTCTAGGCAACCTCTAAGGGAGCCGCTCGACGGTGGTTCTCAAGCCTCCCACCTCGGTCCATCAACTCATGGGAGCAATTTTCTAGCATGTTCCTCTCGTGCTTCATCAGCAGCCGGCGCCCTCAGAAGAGTGTTATCTCGCTGATGACTGTTAAGCAGAAGCGAGGGGAAAGCTTGCGGTCATACATCGACCGCTTCAAGAAAGAAGAACTTGAGGTCTGCGACCTCGACCCCCTGGTCTCCATGCATGCTGCTATCAACGGGCTCCTCCCCAGCTTTGCCCTCAAATGCTCCGTGGCCAAAAGACAATTGAAGACGAAGCTAGAGTTCCTAGAAAGGGCCTAGAAGTATATTGCATTCGAAGAGGCCTCAGCTACAGACACCCATGAGAGGGGCGCGAAGCACCGGGATGGAGCCGCCGAGAAGAAGAGAAAAAACGGGGACCAGAGCCACAACAACAACAACAAAAATCCTTCGACGTCGGCCTTGGCTTACAATCAATATACGCCACTCAACTCCGCCCGCACACAGATTTTGATGCAAATCGGGCATGAGAAATTCATGAAGTGGCCTGAAAAGTTGAAGAATAACCCCCACCGGGGGTATCCCAAAAAATACTACAAGTTTCACCAAGGTACAGGCCACGACACTAAGAACTGCTACAATCTCAAAAACGAGATAGAGTCCCTCATTCGTTGGGGCCACCTCAGGTAGTACGTCAGAGGCGAGGCTAGTAACTCGTTCTCTCAGCAACAGCAGCAGCAGCACCAGGAAGCAGTAGGCGTCATCGACGTCATAGTGGGAGGCACAACCTTGGGTGGTGCCTCGGCTTCGGCTCGTAAAGCCTACACCAGGCAATTGAACATCCAGGGGCTGGCCCCCAAGAAGTTGAAACAAGAACCCCTCTCCTTCATGGATGAGGACCTGATGGGGGTAGCAGTCCCCCATGACGACGCATTGGTGGTTTTGGTCGTCATTGCGAACTTCGTAGTCAAGAGGATCCTTTTTGACAGTGGCTCCTCTGCCAACATCCTCTTCTACGAAGCTTTTGAGAAGATGAAAATAACTCTGGAGCACCTTAAACCAGTAGATGCCCCATTAGTCGGCTTCTCCGGTAGCATCGTCAAACCAGAGGGCAAGATCTCCCTACCGGTCACGATAGGGATGGAGCCCCAACAGGTGACGAGGATGATAGAGTTCCTATTCATGAAGATCGGCTCACCCTACAATGCCATCATGGGACGACCGACCCTTCATGCACTCCGGGCAGCTATGAACTCCTACCACCTCACCCTGAAGTTCCCCACCGAGAACGGCGTCGGAGTTGTTTGTAGAGGCCAGTATGCCACCCGCCAGTGCTATGTGGCAGCACTGAAGGGCAAGAGCAAAGAAACCCTGCCACTAGAGGGCCTCGACCTCAGGGAGGAGCCAGCGAGACGAGGCCAACCGACCGAGGACCTCGTCTCGGTCCCCCTGGATGAGGACGAGCCCGACAAGACCATCCGCGTCAGTATGCAACTTGATTGGCTTCCTAATACACATGATTGTCGACAAACTCTTCATTTACATGATTCTTCAATTCCAGACACTCCTTTATGATTTTCCACAGATTCTAGGGGGGTCAACAAGCCACTTAAGAAAGGAGATCACGAGCAAGGAGTCACCTTTGATGATGATAGAGTGATTAGAGAAGTTTGCTACTAGATTGTGGGCATTCCAAACGGTCCATCCTTCTGCCAAGTTAGTGGTCGAAGAGCCTAAGTGGTAGGCCTTGTAATCTACCACCTCTTCCATAAAATTTCTAGCTATGACTGCATCTAAGCATACCACGTTGTTTAGCCGGGACACATTGAAATTTATTTTGACAGTACCAACTTTTGGAGCTTACCACACAACGTACTTCCACAATTTGGGGATTCAACCCCAGTAGCTTTCATACTGGTTTCATAGTATTCCCAGTAGGATGAGAGAGCTCTATCAATCACCATTTGAATAGGAGTTGACACATTATTAAAAGATTTTTTGTTTCTATTTTTCCGGATATATCATAATAATAATGCACACTTTTTTCTCTCATTGTTTCCTCCATTCAAATTCTTCTTACCAATTGCGTTTTCCATCTAAAACGGGTCCAATTGCATCCCATATTTGATTAATAGCTATACATTTTTTAAAATATAATCTACAACTTCGTTTTCTCCACAAAAATTGCGTTTTCCATCTACATTGAGACCTCTTTTCTAAAGGAGCATTTTTGTTGGGAATCTTTAATTTAGAAGAAGATAAAAGAAAACTTTTAGTTTTGGGGGGCATTTTACATTCCAAACAGTCGAACTCCACTTGGAGTTCAACTCTTTATAAAGAAACATGCTGCATTTCAATTTATATGCTTTACCTAATTGAATAAAATATGAAATGGGATTCAGGAAGAGGGCCTTGGAATTTAGATTCACCTTGTTCCTACTGTAATTGGGGCTGTAAATGGGATTCGTTGATCTGAATTTAAATTTGGTCCCGTTAAGGATGATATTGATCCGTATATAATCGGATCCACCTCTATCCAATCAAATAAAATCAAAACTGAAATTTATATTGGGTTCAATTTATATTGTGCAAACCCCATAGGGAAAAACTTTAATTAATCAACTGTATTATAAAAGCGGTAATCAATCAGTAGTATTTATCAAAATTGACTTCGGGGATTAATTGATCAAAAGCCTTTTAATATCATGTCTTTCCTGCAGCATAGATTTTTTTTTTACACCGCACCAAATCTAGGGGTGTCAATGGACCGGTTTTGGGTTGGACTCTGTCCAAATCAAAATGCATTTGGACAGATTGGATGAACCAATATGACATATTGGATTGGACCTGATCTGTCTATAATGAATTTATATTGGATTGAGTCAATATCTAGTCCATTGACAAAAGATAAGAACATTAGTGTTAATGAAACAGATTTGAGTTGAAACCAATCTAAGTTAACAGGAATTTGAACAGATTGAACAGTCTCTGGACCAATCCAAAATATTCATTGGACTGGATTGAACCATGTCCATTTGTAATGGACTCACATTGGACTGGACTGAATTGAACCAAATCCAGTCCAATTGACACCCCTAACCAAACCCAGGTTTTTTGGTCAGGCGGTTGAGCCCATCTAAGTTGCATCCCATCTACACGTAGAGTTGGCAATGTTGGAGCCTGAAGCGGGCAACCCTCGGTTGTGTAGCCCTATGATTAAAAGAATGTTCATAATATTCATTTTTAATATATTTTGCTTATGATAATAATATAAACTATAAAAACAATTTTTAATTCATTTTATTAATTGAGATATGTATTATGCAATTATTTTGATGCTAGGAGTATAGAACCAATGCAACAAAAAAAACTTACATTCACATACTTCATCTACCACACATGTACTCATCTTCGTATTAGAACCAAAGCAAAAAAAAAAAAAGCAGATAGCGTAAATAAATTATTTATGGAGTATAGGATCTTACAATATCAAATAGCGCAAGATCCTCTTGAAAAAGTTTAAGAGCCGAGCCTCGTCACCGCTGAGGGGAAAGAAATCAAAACCACGAGTACCATTAATAAGTTTTTATTTCCAACTAAATTGAAATTCTCATTCAAATTTACCCCAACGAAGACTATCAGTATGAGAAACTTATAAAGAAAATATAGATTGAACTTCTACGTACTAGGAGTGTAGAGCAGTAGCTGTTCTCGCCCTAAGATGAAAAGAAAAGCAAGATTAGGGTTTTATAATTTATAGAGAAAGACATGGGGGTCGATGAACTTACCTTTCTCGACTTCTCTGTTAATTTCATAGCTCTCAATGTGTCGATTGAATATAAATCCGACCTCAATCATTCAGAATCTTGATCAATGAAGAAAACTTTTCATATCATTGTTGTTGTGTGGGAGAGAAAGTGGAGAAGTGGAGTTGTGTAGGAGAGAAAGTAGAGAAGAGGAGTCATATTGCTCGTAGAAATCGCGTGACTCCATTATTTTAGAAATGGAGGGAAAGCATTGAACCGGTTTTGATTCACTGAATCGGCTAGTTCAATGCAAATACCGCCGGTTTAGTTTACTGAACCGCCACCCTGTTTTAACCATTTCCTCGGTTTAATTCAATGGTGGCAGTTATGATAAAACCGCCACCATTGATGCATCAAGGCTGGTGTTTCTTATGACTGCCGTCTTACAACCGCCAGCTTAGCCGATTTTTCTTTGTAGTGATTCTAGGATCTAGCTAATGTATCTCAGTTTGTCTAGCAAGTCGGTGACCAACACCCCTTAACAATATTAACCAGAATGACTAAAACCCAAATCTCTCAAAATAAAGACCAGATGAAAACTTGACTCATATTACAGTAGGGACAAAAAAAAGATTAAATGAACCTTTACCAATCCAGTCGTCATTAAAATGGCTGTAGTTCTCTCAAAACATGTGGGTTTATAAGATCTTGGTCTCATTGGATAGACATGTCAATAGCCAGCTTAATGACACCAAAAACAAACAAGATGAACAAGTTTGCCTCTCAGAAGATGGGCTAAAAGAAAAGTTGAAAGAGAAGAAAAATCTTTATATCGTATTCTATATAGAGTCCCTAGAAAGATAATATGGTGGATCTTAGAAAAGAAAGGAGTTTCATATAGAATAATCTTCAAGGGCTGCTGTACTTTGGACTGTATGGTAAGAAAGAAATACAAGAATCTTTCAGCAAGAGAAAAGACACTTGGAAGCTCTTATGGGCTGCATTCTAACAAGGGTGAACACTGGGTCAAATCTTTCAACCTATTCTCTTCCTACATTGTTGATGATTTAAAAAGAAATTGGAGAGAAGTAGATTCATCATCTACAAGGAACGAAAAAATTATCAAACCCTGGACTCCACCCTTGGAAAGGTTTATTAAACTTAATTTTGACAGGAGTGGCCTCGGTAACCTAGGCCCTTCAGGCATTGAGGGGTGTTAGGAATAAATAAGGGACTATAATAGCTATCTTGGTCTAGGCTATTCTATTAGAGCCAAACTGCTTGCCATCCTAGGCGGGGCTCAAATAGCAAGAGTTAAATCTGGAAAGGCTGATTGTTGAAGGGGATTCTCAATTGGTGATTAGTTAGCGAAAGGAAAAGAAGGTAGCTCGGGTCTTCGATTGGACCTCCGTTCATGGTGCCAGGACTGTTAATGGAATCTCTCACCGGAAGCTGCAGAGCAAAAAGATATCTACGGCTTTTAATATAGAGTGGCGGTGAAGAGAAATAAGAGACGTCAAAACTCAAAAGTGACTAAACTGTGACTAGAAAACAAGAATGATGAATCAAAAGTTGGAGGTTGCACTCCCTCCGACAAGGTAACATGTGAGTTTGTTCCTTATCTTATCACCGTTCATGTGGATGACGTGGAATTAAGTCGTGCTTCACAAAAATAACTAAGCACCATTTACATGATGACGCGGGATCCTGTCCACAAGAGTTCTATTCACGTCTACTCACAATATACTATCCCTGTGAATTGGGAATCTCCCCCTGCTGCGCTGCATAATACTATATAGGAAGATAGATAATCTCCATGTGTGCTTGCGATGTTATGTGGGCAAACGTGAACAGGGTTCTCGTGGGTAAGAGATCCGGATTCTTACATGATACCCCCTCTATCGCTTTAATGCATCTTTAAGTAGGAATTATTTGTGTAATATCCATTTGTGAGTGATTCGTTATTTGTAAGAATTGTTTGTGTAATATCTGTTTGCGAATGATTCGTTATTCAAGTAGGAATTGCTTTAATGCATCTTCATGTAGTATCTTACATGATACCCCCTCTATCGTTTTAATGCATCTTCAAGTAGGAATTGTTTGTGTAATATTCCCTCTATGACTTTTGTTTTGTAAAAAAAATTGTCTCTGACTCATTTTTTGGGTAGAAAACTGTCTATGACACTGTATATAATCTCTGTCTTTTCTGAAAAAAAAAAAATTTGTCGCTCTTCTTTTGACAGAAAATGGCCTATGAGAGTATGACCATGACATGACTCTAACTCTGTGATTGTTGTTCATTCATTGTATTGCATTAATAGCTTATAGCTTGCTTGAATTCTTGAACTTAATGTTGATTGGTCATTGATCATTGCTGAGTACTTGAAAACTTGATTATTTCAGATTTTTGTTGTTATTTGACATATTAATAGGATTCTTGTTAATCATTTAATTTAATTTGAAGTCTGGGAAATTGACTTTTAATTATACCCTTCAATTTTTTCATTTATTTTTGATTTTTCAAAAAACTGTGTGCCTTGGCTCAAAATTAAAGGCACAAGCCTCAAACACTACACTATACAAAAAATCCTTGCCCACCCCAGATTTAGCTACATCATCAGCCACAGAATTAAACTCTCAAGGGATCCACATGAAATTACCAACCATCTGACACAGAATTTTCTAAAAAAAATCAAGTTAACAAGATTTAGTATCTGAGAATTAACATATATCATACACATTATCTTCATTAATGGCCGTTATGACATTTTAGCAACCACAAGATTTTAGAGTGAATATCTCCTTCAGAGGAAAATGGCAAAAAAATAATTGATTTGTATTTGGGAACACCTCATGGATCAGAAGGGAATCATAGATAGGTTTTTACCCAAAGAGAGAAAAGACTAAAGAGTAAATAGAGGTATTATATTCCCCCCATTCAAACATAACAATTACAATGGTGAATAATAAGCATAACTCCACCAAATAGTCATGATCACTCCTTTTTATTCTATGCGGGATGACTGAAATAAAACGTACTTGTCATCTGTCAACTCTGGTTTTAATTGAAACTGTTACTGATGGGGAAAAAAACTAAATTTACGTTTTCAAGATCTTGAATTAGGACACTGCCATATTAATTTCTCATCTTTGTACACCTCAACCACTACAAGCCAATATAATGCTACAGATCATCTGGTTACAAATAGGGTTTAGTCCCATGGAAAATATGCAAAAAAATAAAAATGAAGATATATTGATTATGGTGATTAAAGGAAGTTACCTGCCCTCTACCAACCCTCAAAGCATCTACTCTCGCCTGAATTAGATTTTGTGCTTGATATGTTGTGACAACATTACCACCAATGACGTCCAACAACTCAGGATAAGTCCTCTTTACATATTTGATCATCTCTATCTGGTAAATCGAGTTCCCCTGCGAACTATCTAGCACCAGCCTTAACCAGATGCTCCAACCGTTCCTTATCCTGTTCCCCCGTCCCAATAGTGGCTCCGGCCATGAACTTCCCATCAGCCACCAATGAAGGAAGCCCTAATTTTGGAAATCTATGAATCCTCTCCACATCCGCCACTTATCAATTATAGAAATGGAGGTGATGGGACCTCCGAGAATGGCATCAAAAAACATTTTAATTTGATAGTGATTCCAAGACCTAAGGCACTGGATAAACCAGTCCGAGTAAGACTCGGATACGAGGGGAAAGGGGTTAAGCACCCCTCTCCCACGTCTAATAGGTGGGGCCCACATGGTATCTCCAACAAACAAGCATAAACCACTATGGTAATAAGAAACAAGCCAGTACAAAAGGGAGACTGCTGTATCAATTCTCATTATTTTCCATTTATATATTTTTTTATTGTTTGTTTCACCTTTATTTATTTATTTGTCTTTTATTTTTCTTATAAAACCCTATCTGTAAAATTCTTTTGGAATCACTTTTACTATTATTTTATTTATTTATTTTTCATCTTTTGTGTTTTTTTATATTTCTGATCTATCAAATTAAGCATCCCATACCAGTGATCCAAACTCGCCATTACAGATTTCTAACCTCCTATTTTATTCTTTTTTTATATTTTATATTATCATATATATATTGGTTTATTTTGCTTGTTGTAACCAAAGAGTTACTACTAACAGTCCTCCGACCTCGGCATCATTGATGCCGAATAACTAAAACAACTTGGTACCTTTCATTTTAAGAGGAAAAACCCTACCACCCATTCGATTAAATAAGACAGGTAAGAGATTAACGCATTCCATTCTAAGTTCCTCAATTCTTTTATTCCAACATAGTCAATCGTTAGATGTAAAACAACGGAAAACTCAACAAGTGGTGATCCTCCTTCAGAACATATCAATAACAGAACCTTCCAAATTATTAACAGACAATCCCCTTTCAAAACGGATCACTACGATGGTCAAATTTTTAAAACCGGAGATAAAAAAAACTAATAACACAATGACGAAACGGGATTAACATTGAGGATTCGACAGAGGCTAGTTCGGAGACTATTTCGCCACCAGCTCCAGTAACCTCCTCAGATTCGATTAAACCATCACAACATACAGGAAAATGAAATGAGATAACAGAGAAAAAAAATAAAATAAAAGAACATGAAACACGACGCTAAGAGAGGTTAATTACCTGCTGAAATCAAGTTGAGATTCTAAATCGGTAATCCAATCATTCGAGTAAGTGCAAATAAACTATTTTTTATTTTTTTAGAATTAAAAAAAATGACCAAATCCTCTTGAAACCAATTCCTCAACAGTTAGTTTACTAGCCCGATTTGAAAAGTACTTAAAATAGAGGAGGTTGACGGGAAGGAAAAAGTGTCTTTATCAAAAGTATATAATTAACTTTAACTTCTGTAGCAAGGGTGGTATTGACCACTTGAGTAAACACTTTCTCTTCCATGACAAACAAGAAAAAGACATCGACTTTAAACATTTGTTACATGCTGAAAATAAATTAAAAGACAAAGAAGGGCATGGCACTACTACACCTAATGAAGTAGATGATTGAAGTCAAAGAGATGGAGTAGTTTTTTTCAATTTTCTTTAAATTATTTGTTATTTTTTCAACAATGTAATTTTTTATTTTCAATTTGTAATTTTTTTATATTTTAAATGAAATAAATTTTCTATTTTTTCCAATACGTTGTGCATTTTGTATTTTGGTAAGTCTTTTTTCATTTTTTTTTTATTTTTTCGATTTGTTTCCAAAAGAAAATTAAGTATTTTAGTTTTGCTTAGAAAAAAAATCAAAATGTCAACAAAAAAAACAGTTTGAGCCTTTTTAACCTAACGTAAGCCCACCCTGCAACCTGCTCGGCCCAAACCTGCAACATGGCACAGGTCATATGGGCTCAAGCCATGGATTATGCTAGGTCAACCCCTCAAAATACTTTAGGGGAAGGAGGCACAGCCTGAGATGACCCATGAGCCAACACAGCACGGCCGTGTGGGAATGCCACTCCACCGGGAATGGAAATGGGATTCCCATTCTACCCAATCAAATAATTGGAATCCATTCTGATTCCAATTTTAGATCCTATTCCTACAGACCAAATGGACCTCAAGATATATCAATTTAGGCTATGCTTCGTTCTAAGGAAAGGAAAAGTTAGGGAAACTTGTACAAGCCCTAAGGTGTGGGCTCGCCTTAAAAGGTGTGAACATAATGTATGAGTGTGAGATCCACTTCAAAAAGTTTCCGGTAATCCACGGTGAATGCATGGACTTTTTTATTTCTTTAAAACCATTGCAACATTTTCAAACCACCGTTGACTCAAACAGTCAGACCGTTTGGCCCAAGAACCATCCAGGCAACCGGTTCCATTTTACCCAAACCCAAAATCTGGTAAAAAACTATTGAAAAAACCAACAAACCATTGACCTGGGCGGTTGAACCATCGACCCGTTCAACAGTTTTTGACCAATTTTTTATTTTTTTAATTATTTTTAATTATTTTTACTTTTTCTGTCAGAATGAGCCATCTGTTCGAACCGGATGGTTGGACCATCAACCCAGAAACCAGTGGCCAGAACGATTCCGTTTCCGGGTCGTTTTTTAAAATGTTGAATCATTGAAATCAAAACCATAGCGGGTTAAAGTTTCGTGGGAATGGCACCTAAGATATAGATCACAGAGGCATATTCCAGTATTCCACAACCACAGATTTGGTTTCAAACATTTTCTCATCAGCTCAGTTTCTAAAGGTTCATGTTGCTTTTTGCTTCCAGCTTTTTCCAACCCACAGACGCAATTATCATATACAAGAGATAGACCCATGAACTGATCTTAAGTTGCAAGCATTCAATTCACTAACCATGATGAAAAAAGGAGTAATATTATAGTCCAGTCCATATTCTTTGAATGTACCAGTCAATAAGTTCGCCTATAATTTATGTTCTTTCTCCAGCATAGCACAACAAAAACTTGGGCCTAACAACAAAACCAGAGAACCAATCCAGTAATTAATTGTACTTCAGCTTATATATAACCTCTTAATACAACGAGCAAACAGGCTTCTCCAGTCATCCTAGAACAAAATTACTCTGATTCTGCTATTTTGAACATCTGGATCAAATAAGATAGAAATGAAGAAGATGATTTCCAAAGAATAAGCATACATGACTGGGACCTTTGGATTCTCAGAATGCTTTCTTTACATAGGAGACCAAATCATGCACTCCCCCTTCAACTTGTGCTGCTCCTGTACGAACCTATGAAACAACAAAAAGGTTGTAGCAGCACAATATTAATTCAACACTAACCAAGATCCATGAGGGCCTATTTAAAAGAGGAAAACACAATTAAGACGTTAAAATTTAGGCAAAAGCATAACATGTCAAGCCGTTATAAATAACATGCATTCTCCAAATTAGAAGCCTCGTAAATCATCCTCCAAGCAAAATGTAACATAGGACTTGGTCAAGTGTCAAAAAAATGCTAGGAGGGGGAACTCTCAAAATGAGATTGCAGTTGCACTACTTTTCAGGATTCCAGGGTAATTTTTATGTGAAACAAAGACAAGACGCCACTACAGTTGCATTTAAGCTCCATTTGTTTTGTTTCACATTAGAAGGGTCTTTTTTTTTTTGAACATGAGATATCTTGGTAGTATTTTTCAGCTCCATTACAGCAAAAATCTCCCTTTCTTGTAGATAGAAGATTGCAGCCCAAAAATCGTACCCCTTCAGGTACATGTTCATGTTTCTTGTCAGTTTTTGAGGCACATATTTTCAGAATTACTCCAAAGAAAATAAGAACTTCACAGTAAGCTGTAATCTTAATTAACATTATCATCAGATACCAATACTTAAAATACTCATTATCATTATGGTTAAACATAAATTAGCAACCAGCTAGTCCTCTCAATTATTAACAATCAGTTGGACATATAATATATTGATAATAGAATGAGAGAACCAAAAAATTGTAGACAGAATATAATAAAAAGGTTTACTAATTGGGCTAAAGGAAAAAAAAAGAAACTAAGATTGGTGATATTGTGTGGTAACTAGATAGGATCAAATTTAACGCACAAGGTTCAGGCACAGATGTGAGGCCCCTGTCATAATCTGCCACCAAAAAGATAAAAAAAGAGCTTTGCTCCTCGATATACAAATTTTGCGTATCAAGAATATTTATAGTGCCGATACACTGAACCATTATTCTAAAGAGTAGAATATAGGGTAATGGACCCATTCCTTCCCTCCACCAAGAAAGAAGAATAGTTAGATTATCAGAATGATCAATGGTAGCATGTGACTCAACTCACTTGGATATTATGGCAAATTGGCCTTACTAATCTGGCCAAAACATGTTGGGCGGTTGGACCTGCAACAACCACCCACCATAGTTGTCAAGGCGACTAGGAAATGTCTTGAGATCGCCTCACCCAGACAACCAATGGTTTTTACATTAGGCGCCCGCCCAGATTATTAGGCCTTAGTCGCCTAGGCGACTAGGCGGGCCATTAGTCCAATATTTTTTTGTGAAATATTATTGGGTGTCTTAACATTTATAAGATAGGACCTGTTATATATTAACTTGTTCTATTTGTCAAATGTCTTCTAATACACTAAATGGTTTTGTTTCCTCTTCTTGTTTAGGGCTTTCTCATTCCATCGAACAAAGACTGAACGAGAGGGCAAACAGGAACTCCAGTTACTCCACGAGACTGCTTCAGCTTCAGCTCGAAGTTAGTTTTTTTTCTTTTTTCAGTTCGTCCAGTCCAGAAGACCAGAACAGCATGAATGAACCACACAGTCGAGACCTTTTCTTCTTCTTCTTCTTCTTCTTCTTCTTCTTCTTCTTCAGTAGTTCAGTTCTTCTTTCAGGGGTGGATTTTTTTTCAGTGTTAAGTTACAAAACAGGGGCTCCGCCCCCCATTTTCTTACTCAGTTTTGAGTGAAGAGAGAGGGGCTCCACCTCACTCCTTTTTTTCATTTTATGCTTATGGGTTCACAACCGTGTGAAATCAATTTGTTTTATATCATTTTTTTGTTCATTGTTGTGTGAAAAAACAGTGGTTGTTCCATTAGGAAATAGGTGTGAAATCAATTTATTTGTCAGTTTTTTTGTTCATTGTTGTGTGAAAAAATAGGGGCTGTTATTAGAACGGAAACAAATTATTTTGTATCAGCTTTTTGTTCATTTTTGTGTGAAAAAACAGGGGCTGTTGGTAGAATGAAATCAATTTATTTTGTATCAGTTTTTTGTTCATTTTTGTGTGAAAAAACAGGGGCTGTTGAGCTGTTCCCTAATTTTTAATTTTGGTGCATCAGTTTTTTGTTCATTTCTTGCATGGATAATGTCTTATGTTTGTGAGTTTGTCCATAATTTTTTTACTTAATTGGCCTTTTAATATCATTAGTGTTAGTGGAAAGTGGATGTAAATCAGAAATAGTGAATGTCAATCAGATTTTGTTCATGACTTCGTGTATGTGTTAGAAAGTGTATGACCTTAGCTTAAATGAGAATGATGTACATAAACATTTATTTGTAAATGAATAAAGTACATTATTGTTTCATGTTAATATTAGTGTGTTTCTGTATATTACTCCTTAAACTGGACACTTAGGAGACTCGTGTTAGTTTAGAATGTTCTCAGTCATTGGATAGACTTGGGGGAGTTTATCCTAACAAATCTAACATTGGTGTGCTGCAAAGGAATTGGAGCAGCTTGTCTCAACTGCTAGGGTTAGACCCCAAGCACAGCCAGTGGGTGCTTATTAGAAGCATTGAACCCGCACCAATTTCCAATTATACCCTAGATCTTGGAGATAAAAGGGAAAAACTGGAAAATTGCATACAACCCCAAACTTGATTATGGTACTACACTAAGCGTTGGACTGGGTTGTCTTTGATATGCCAACCAGTGAGATCCATTGAGGGTCAAATACCTAAGTATGTTGGGGCAGTCTAAGAAATCACCTGAGTGGATGATCATAGTGATAGCATCAGCCCCTTTATCGAACAAAGTGAATGTAGTGGATTTCACCTGTGTTTGAGATTTGGTTTTGGAAAATGCATTTATATGTTATATACTACTATTTTATGAAAAATGTTTGCAAAAGGTTTTAATCCTGGGATCCATTTGAGCAGAGAGTGTGGAACTACACCTTGCAACCAGGGGAAAAGTCCTTCCCTGTCGGACAGTGTTTTGATCATTATGGGCCGAGAGGTTTAAGTGTAAAAAACCATTATAGGGCTGATTACTTAATAGGGTGGCTAAATCCAAGGATCATTTAGGTGTAAATGTTAGGCCCAAATTGGATCAATGCTGAGTGGGTCAAGGGTTCATTGCCCTGAGCAGTGAAATTCAGCCTAGCCTCTTTCAGAGGTTGGGCCTAACCCATGTAAGCTTATGTCACTACAAGAGAAATGGGCATTAGCGGCAGTTTTTTAGCTAGCACATGGGCAATTGCCGCTAGAAAGTTCAAGTCTTAAGCCCGTTGCATTAAGCGTGTGAAACTCAGGATTTTCCCCTCCCACTTATATTTTCTCACTTTTTGTATTCCCATCTCTTTCTCTCTCTCTCAACCATTTCTCATTTCTCTTTTCTCCTTCTCTCACAGTTTTCCTACGCAATCTAATGACATCCAACCAGCGCCCTCAGTTTATCATTTTTTATTTTGTCTTTGCTCCCTTTTCTCATTGTCTTCATGCACTGAATAACATCCAATCGACGACGACATCGGCAATGGTATCTATCTCAACATTTTCATCCGTATCTGAGAATATCTTCTCTTCACCGTTGGTGACGTCCTTTGCTTGAAGGCTTAGAGTCGGTAAGAAATGGAACACCTCGTTGGATCTAAAGCTCGAGCTTATTTCCCGACACAACAGACTTCTCATAATCAGACCACAATCTTATTGATTCAACAAAGGCCCTCTCTCTCTAGCAACCGTTGTTCGATTTTCCTTGTTTTGAAATAGCCTCCTCGTCTCAGGTTTTGCTCACATCTCACATCATTGTTTGTTCACCACCGAAGCCTCCATGACCTAAGGATAGTTATCCCACCATCACCATGCAAGCAGCAAAAAACCTTTCCCCCTTCGCGGCTGCTAATCTCTACACAATCAAGGTTACCATCCATGGACAAGATAACTAAAATATATCTACGAGCTAATTCTGGCCAAGTCAGTTCATTAACTGGAAGCATGTCAATCTTAGCTTTTTTTCACCAGGACTGAGCTATCGGTATCTTTCTTTCCTCCCTGCCTTGGTTTTGATTCTCTGGCATCAAAATTTGGATCTATATAAGTGTTACAACTCTGGAATGTAGCTCACCAACTAGCACTTTCAGCAAGGCACTATGAGCCTTTGTCAAAGCAACACCTGTGCATCTGTTGTAAGTTTGGAATGCCAGCCTAGCTTGGGTTGCTTCCTTCATTGATTCAGTTTCCATTTTAATGAATGCATGCGCATTATCCCCAAGAACTGTACAATCATGTTTAGTACTTGGGGATAAGCTATTTCCACTTGTATGTAAGCTGAGATCTCTAGTTTCCTGAGTTTCCTTTTCTATCTTTACAAGAAAATTTGAGTTGTCGAACCATGGATTCATCAGTTCCTCCTCAAGTTCATGGAATGACTTAAACCTTTTTCGACTAGTTACATTTGTGTCTTAATTTCTCTATACATAGGATTTCCCCAAAGTATCACACATTCCCTAACTAGATTTTACAATGAAAATTAGGTATGTCCTGAATTTGCTCCACTTTCTTCTAAACTTTCCCAAACCTCACCTAAAACATCTTGATTTCTCCAAGGCAGTGTCTCTTTAAACAAAATCTCCTTAAATAAAAGGGGGGAAATGAGATCTCTACAAACATTAATACATGGTTGGGAAGGGTGTGGTGATATAAATATGAAAAAAAAAGAAAGTGTCAAGTGTTGTCAACAATCAAAGTGCATTCACTTATAGCGCAATCTTCAATAAGTATCATGATTATATCATGGATACTCATTACCCACTTTGGTAAGTTATTATTTGTATTTTGCAACAACTCTTTCAATCTTATTTTTATTATTGAATTTATCCACATTGTAATGAAATAAATAGCAGTGTTTATGGGTGGTTAGAATTAACAAATTTGAACCTCTGTTAATATATTTATTAGATTAATTATGGGAATTTCAACTTACATTAGTATATATAGTAGATTAAAAAATTATCATTTTCTGTATTTCTTTACTAGTTATGGATTTGAATTTTATTGAGCCAGAAACAAGAATAATAAAGATTAGTACAAAAGATACAGAAACTGAGTACTACAATGACCTCCCAAAAAGTGAAAACATTGTCAGACCCATTGCTACCCCCTCAAGTTGTAATTGCAGGCCCCAACCTTAAGAACACAATTTCTAATTTCATGGGTATGTTCCTCAGTAAGTGTCTGCTAACCCCTTTTCTTGATAGAGTATCAGAAACATCATTTGCTGATGTAAGGACCCAGGCTGAAAGAAGTTATTGCCTGCAAAACTGGTTCTCAAGGGTGTGCAGAATTATTGTAAAAATGCCATTACATTTTATAGCCCATTAATTTTTTGATAAATAGTAAAAATGATTGCATTAATGTGAGGAGCCCTCAAGCATGTAAAAAAAGTGTACTTGTATATATACACAAAACATGTACATGTAAAAAATACATTTTTACATTTTATTTTTAAAATAAAAGACTTCCTTTTCTGCCAGGCGGCAGAGATCCCTTGGCTCAAAGTTGGCAGGATAAGAGAAGAGGAGATGATGAACAAGTAGAGCTATTTGTCCCCACCATTTCAGTCACCATAATATGATATTCAATTTAAACAAATGAAAGCAACAGATTTGGAACATTATAGTTTCCTTTTATCTTTATTATTGTTCTCATTCTTTCTTCAACAATTATTACCATCTTTGGACTAGGATAGAAACAGAATCAGGTGAGTGAATTAGTCCTCCATTCCTCAAGTTTTCAGATTTGCAGTTTGACTAGATTTAATGATTCAAGTCTGCAACACTTGTTTATATTTGCTACCATCTATGCACATTATCCATGTAGACAGATTTTAATGATTCAAGAATGTTTTGGGAAGTTATTTCAAATCTCATGCATTTTCTTCATGGCTGGATTTCCTGTCTGGGACTATTAATACTAAACTAACCTATTAGGTTTTTTGTATGTTCCTTTGCAGATTATTGAATCTGAAAACTTGTTAAAGCTCATCCTTTATGCTCAGAAAGCTCCAGGTTAAGATGTTTTCTAATGAATTTAATCTCGTACTCTCAAGTTCAGTTGCATTCTTGTTTGCATTTAGTCTTGTACTCCAGGTTATGGTGATATTTCTGTCCTTCAAATTTAAATTTTGTTTTGATACCTGGTTGTTGGCTTTCCTGACAGATCTTTCTGTCCCAATGTCAATCTTTGGATCCTGAGATCGGACTGAATGATGGGCCTTTATTGGACCTTGTCATTGGATCCTAAGATCCTGAGATTGGACTACTATATTCAATTTCCTAGCAATTCTTGGAACTTTTGTTACTACTGAGTTTTCTTCTATCTTAGTGTAAAATCATGTTTTGATTTGATGTGTCTTGACTGTTACTACTGGGTTTTCTTCTTTAAGGTTTTGTCAAATATTTCTAGATGAATTTGATGTTTTACAACTCTTGGCCTTGCGATCTACTCTATCTATTTGTTTCAATGTTAGTTTGATAGGAAAAGGAGCTAATAGTTTCATATCTTTTCATCTTTCTTTTCAGAAGCTTTCTTCAGAAAATTATCTGAAGTGACGAGAAATATTTCAATTTTCTTGTCTGTATCTTTTCTTATATTCTTAAAGTTTTGTGATGAAGGTTAAATCTTAAAAAATAAAATAAAGTTTTTGACATAGTTATTTCACATTACTCTATTGCCAAGAACATGATTGACATGAGAAATAACATAGAAATAATCCAAGAGAACTCTTTAATCCAATTTTCTTCTCTGTAATTTTTCTTATATTCTTAAATTTTTATGATGAAGGTTAAATTTTCGAATACAGTTTTTGACATGGTTATTTCACATTACTCTAATGCCAAGAACATGAGTATATCTTCTAAGCAAGTCACCAAGACCTAGTAGGCTCTAGTTGATGAGAATGTCCAAGGCTGACTTGGGAATGGTGGGTTTTCAGTTTTCTGTCCATTGCCATTGTGTAGTACTAGAATGAAGGAATTTTAGTTCCAACTAATGACTACTAATTATATTTTTACTGGTTATTGATTTCCCATAAGATGAACTTGCTATTTATGGACATGATTGTTACTAGCATGCATCGGTATTTCTACCTGGAGTGCTTGTTTGTTTGATGACATTGGCAGCAATGAGAACCAGCATCCGACAATGCTTTGTGATAGGAGTGAGTGGTAAGGTCTTGTGTTCTCATTGATCATCTTTTAATTATCATGTATGGTTTTATGTACAGACACTCAAACTCTTACTACAAGTTTTGCTTTCAGTTTCCATTTATAGATGATTAAAGATAAAAGTTAAAAAGATCAAGTCTGAATTTATCCCCAAATGCGAGGGGCTTGTGAAGATGTCATAATTGAGTATGTTTGGAATGGGTAGGCATCATTGTTGTCTGTTAGAACCTGTCTTATTATAAGCAATCTCTTTTCTTAAGATTTGTTTAAATGAACAAGTTTGCTACATAATACTAATGTTTGTGATTGGTCCTTACATTAAGAGAATTGGAGGGGGGAGGGGGAGTTCTATCCTTGGTTCAAAGTATTCATGTGTCATACATCTGTTTGTGAGGTTGCTGATACATGAAATATGAGGATTAATGTTAATTTCCAAAGTTTAATAATTAATATCTGTTTTTTTAATCAATTTTGGGTTGGAGTCTGTCCAAATCAAAATCAATTTGGATGAATTGGATGGAGCAATAAGACATATTGAATTGGACCAGTCCAGACTTAATGGATTTATATTGGATTGGGTATTTGGGTTAATTGAGCAAATATCCTCTAGTCCATTGATAGAAAATAAGAACACAGGTGTCAATGTTATCATGCCCAACACCACAAAGCCCAACAAATATCCTCTAGTCCATTCTCAAACCTGCACGAAGCTAACCTTTACTATACCTTCTTCTGTAAACCCTTTTAAAACTTCTACAGAGCCCAACACCACAAAGTTGAAATTGCAATCATGTTACTGGAGAAACAGAGGTTTGTGGTCATTTGAGGAAGCATGAACTGTTTGATATCCTATAATTCTGAAGGATTGCTTCTCATAGAAACTAGAGAAACAAAGTTTTGTGGAAAACTCTAAGGCTTATTTGAGATATCTGCTTAGGTTCAGATCATGCAGACCTGGATCAGATTCAGATTTAATCCAAGTCTACTTTATATTTCTTTAAAACAAATAAAACTAAAATATGAAAAAAACAGTAAATTGCCTTTAACTTATACAAGCATACATACAGGTCTGCATGGCAATTACTTGGGTCATTCCAGTCCTATGATTTTCTGTATATTTGAATGGTTCAAAATCTAACCTATTTTTGGAAAATATGAAGACATGAGCTTTCTGTATGTACACTTGTACATGTATGGGTTGGGTCAAGATCCAACAATGACCAAGTTTCATGCCAAAACACTAGTAATAGGAAAAAACTGATTAGATTATCCACTATATCATTTCTAATTCAAAAACTGGACTTCACGGAACTCTTAAGAAGACTACTATTTGCAATACAGAAACAATTCAGAGATCATATATGATTATAATTTATCTTGCTGATTTTTGTCCATATGATCTATAGCATTGAGAGGACTGCACTTCATAACTTTTCTGTGATGATTTATTTGGTCTTTCTGTGATTTATGGGAATGTCTATGGATGATATTTTTTTAAATTCTTTGTGCTATCATATTTTACTGAATCCTTTATTTGTTTTATAAATAGTAATCGATACTAATCAGTTTGAACAACCCAAGTTATCCATCCTTGGCTGAAAATGAAATACAACTACATATTTGGAATTTTTTGAATCCTGATTTAGGAAGGAAGGGTTCCTTGCATAAGGGGCCACTTATTTATTGTCAGATTGGAATCTCAGGCACCATTTCTTAAAACTTCAAAGAATGCTTCTGGTGTTCCAGGAACAAGAAAACAACTATCTTGTGCTCCTTGGAACACCAGAAATGTTCTAAAGGACTGTAACTAACCATATTCCTAATTGGGAGGTAAGCATACCTCATGCAAGGGACCCCTTACTGAATAACAACCCCTTTTGGGAAATTGGCATCGTTAGTTTTAGATTAACTTCTTAATTAAGAAGGGATATATTATGGTTAGTTTCAAAAAATCAAACAAAACAAAATCCATTAAGCAGGTTTGAGCTTGCATTTGGAGAAGCCAGAACCAATCACAACTGATTGAACAAAGAGGTGTCCTCCATAAATCACAAATTTTCTTTTTCTTCAGAAAGATAATAGGAGTACAGGACTTCTACGCAACATAAAGAGTAAATGAGTAGTAAACTAGTAATAGAATGGTAAAATTGCCAAGTCTGGTATCCCATGACCATGGCTGGGATGTGGTCCATCCCTCCCTGGTGAAACAGGGCAATGAGCCTGGATCTTCTACAGGCAAAAACTATGCACACACCATCCAACTACACATGGATGTGAAATTCATATGGAGATTTTTTCCAATGTATAACAGCATGTCCCTATTTTCAAACTGAACACTGAAGTTTGTTAATATTTATACCATGCCTGAGATAATTTGCAATGGATTTAAGATCTTGCCTAGGGAAGTGTTAGTTTAGGGGGAAGTGAAAAGAAAAGTTCAATAAAAGTAAAAGTGAAAGTAAATGAAGTAAAAGAAAAGACCAATACAAGATCTATTTTCTTTGCATCTTTTCTTTTGGGATTTTTGGCAACTTTGTCAAGTTGTTGCATGCTTGTGCTTTTTCTGAAGTATTGGAATCTTCTATTGGACAGGTCTTCTCAAAACTGTTAGGGTCAAATCATCAAGAAGCCAAGATAAACATCCTCAAAGATGTCAGTGGTATCATCAGGCCTGGAAGGTAGAGAAGCTTCTTTTAGTTTTCATTGAATGATTAGAAAGGAATTATCAAAATATATATATATATATATATATATATACTAGGGAGTAGCTTACCTTTCAAGGGAACTCAATATCACTTTTAATTGGGTTAGAAGAAATGCAAATGGAATGGCTGATGTACTAGCAGCAAGGGGATCAATAGACATCAGTTACTTTTTTGGATATAAGTATAGATCTTTGTATTTGGGTATTCTTGGAGTGCTCGAACATGTTGTAACAGGCTTTTTCTACAAAATGTAGGCCTAATGTGTACGGACAATATCAATTCAGATCTAAAACAAATATGTAGAGTAATAATTATTAAATACATACGCAATGGAAGCTAATTGAACGTTGACTCCATCTTACCTGATTAGGATATAATGAATAAAATATTAAATACAAAAGCAAACTAAGATTTTATGTTTTATTGTTATTTTTTCTTTCTGGTTTTTCATCCGTTTTGAGATTGTTATCTGTTTCTCTTTATTTTCTTTGTTTTTTTCTAGAAAAGCAATGAATTATGCTTCTTACCCCATGTTTTCTTCAATTTCTTTATATAATTATATCTTGTCTTTCCAGAGTCTCCAAAATACCAAGTCCCACCAATGAGGGAAGGGAAAGGTGGCCAGAAATTGCCTTCCAATCCTGAAGAGGTTGAGGACCTATGTTGTGATTCTGCTGCAAATCCACTGATTGCATTCTCTTACAATGAACTAAAGATAATAAAGGATACATTTCTGAGGATTTAAAGCCCCTTCAAGTAGCAGTCAAGGTTCATGATGGGAATAATAGTTTTCAGGGACACAGAGAATGGCTGGTACTTTTGTCTTTGGAGATTATTTCTCTATTTGTCTCTACTATGCTTTGGGGATTATTTCTCTTTCAGTTCTGCTAAGAACTTGGTGGGTTTGTAGGCAGAGGTTATATTTCTGGGACAACTGTCTCATCCAAATTTGGTTAAACTCATTGTATACTGTTGTAATTTCTTCATTTTCCCTGCAAAATTTCTATGCTTCTCTTTCTTTTTTTTTTTTTTTTTGCAAAATTTCTAGTATTTTCATGCATTTTTTTTTTGAATTTTCTGTAAAATTGTTGTAATTTCTGCATTTTCCTGCAAATTTCCTGTATTTCTGAATTTTCTATAAAATTGTTGTAATTTCTACATTTTCCTACAAATTTCCTGTATTTTCTTATTTTTTCTACAAATTCTACAAAATTTCTAGTATTTTCAAGCGTTTTCTCAATTTTTTGCAAAATTGTTGTAATTTCTGCATTTTCTTTGCAATTTCTTCAAAGTTCGAGTATTTTCATGCATTTTTCTGATTTCTACAAAAATATTGTAATTTCTGCATTTTTTTGCAATTTATGCATTATTTTGGTATTTTCATGCATTTTCTGCTTTTTTATTTTTATTAGGGGCAAAATTGGAAATCATGGCTGATTCCAATTCCAGCATCATAATGAACCAGACCGATTCTGGTCTGAACCAAACAACCAAGCGAAATAGGCCATTCCGATTCCAATCACAAACCAAACGGGCACTTAATTCTGAAAATAATATAGTTTAGCCATGGCTTTGAAAACAGGACTGGTCCGACTAGACCAGGTACTTCTACTTAGCAATGGAATGGGTAAGAGAAAAGATAAAAGCAAATTTTGGTGGGAAAGAAAGGGAATATAAGACCATTTAGAAAATTTTTGACAGGCGTTGGAATAATATGATGCAACATCCTTTGCACCTTGTCAGTGTCTTCCTCAATCCAACCCAATTTTATAAAGCTAAAGTTGAAGATGAATCATTTATTGGGTAGTTTGAGATGGGCTTTATAGATTGTATTAGGAGGATGGTGAGTGACATTGAAATCCAAGATAAGATCTCCCATCAAATGAAAGACTATAAGCATAAATGTGGTGTATTTTCTAAGAAAATGGCAGTTAGACAATGGGAAACAAAACAACCAAGGGCCCATTTGGCGCGTCTTTCTACGCGGTCTTTCGATTGTTTATAAGTCGGGAAGACCGATTCTTGGTCTATTTCCGTTTGGCGTGCAGAAGATCTAGCCGCCAAAAGACGAAGCGCCAAAAAGATGCGAAAAGCCCATTTTGGGCTGATTTCGGGAAAGCTCCAAATGAAGCTTCTCACATCTTTTGCGTTTTAATCTCGTGCAGAAAGACTGCACAACTACCAAACGTGCTTCGGGCTGCTCAGATTTTCATGCAAAAGCTCAATGCGTCTTTTGCATGTCAAAGCTACCATAAGATCTTCCCAAAAAGATGTGCCAAATGGGCCCTAAGTAATAGAATCTTATGGTTAATTCATTTTTTTGTATTGTTATCTTTGAATTTGTAGTCTCTAATTTAATTTTTTCTATATTTGTAATATGTACTTTGTAGTTGACTGGTGGCATACTTATGGACATTGCACACCAGACCTTAGGCATATTGCATTATGCATATTAAGTCTTACGTGCACATCTTCTGCCTATAAGCTTAACTGTAGCACCTTTGAGCATGTAAGTAATTTTATTATTCATTGATTTATGATTATAAAAGTTAAAATATTTTATTTTTATAATCCTCTTCTTTTGTTTGCTATGAATGTAGATTCATACCAAGAAGAGGAATAGACTTAACCAAAAGAGGCTTAACGATCTTGTCTTTTTTCAATATAAGCAACGTCTTTGTGAGAGGTTCTTGACAACATGTGCAAATCCACGACAATTTGATCTCATTTGCTTTGATGATGTTGATGAAAGTATTGAATGGTTAACTGAAAGAGACCCCTCAAATGAGCCAGTTCATGAAGATGGTGATCTCACATGGAAAAGCATTAGAAGCAACTGAAGCTGTTGAAGGATCAAATAGGCCGAGGAGAAGTGCATATACAGTTTATACACATGCAAGTAGAAGCAGAGGTAGAGGTGGTCGTAGGAGAAGCGATAATAGGGGACAAAACAAAGGAAAAAGTGTTGTGCAAGAAGAAGAAGATGAATCCTCAATGTGGGATAAAAACATTGAGCATAATGAAAATGAAGGTGAAGATGAAGTTGTAAAACTTCATGGGGAAGATGATGAAGACGATGAGGGTGATGATGATGTTGATTGTGCTATTGATGATGTTGGTGGATTCAATGGAGGGATTGCATGATCTTATTACCTAGATACTCAAATTAGTTAGATATTTTTCTTTATTGATCATCTATAAACTTCATGTTTTGTTATCCTTTTTGTGGAGAATTGGATAAGTGCAATATTTTTTTCTTATAGTTTTTCATTGCTTGATTTGATTCCTACTTCCTTTTAAATGCCTATTGCCTAGATTAGATAAATTTCAGTCAAGGTATGTGTTTGATTTGATTCCTACATAATTCCTTTCACTTTTTGTTCATTTGTTGTAAATTTACAGTGCTATTTTGTTTAATTTATTATTGATTTTTTTTTGGGTGTTAAAGGCAAAATGAGAAAAGAGAGAGCACTCAAAGACTAGACTTGTTCATGGGTCAGGCCGGGCCGGGCTTGGGCCGGGCTTTCACTTTGTATTAACAAATTTTTCCAAGGCCCGAGCCCGAGCCCGAGCCGACCATCAGGCCTACAACTTGGGCCCGAGCCCGACTCTCATAAAAAGCCCGAAGCCCAGACCCGAGCCCGAAATTTAGCCCATACTGTTACTACTGCTGAAGCGGCTAAATAGAGATAGAGAGAGAGAAATTATAAAAAGAATAAAAAATGAATATATTAAATAAATATATATTTTAATAAATATTATATAATTTATATATTTTATATAATGTATAAAATACATATTATAAAATATACAATGCTGAGTCAGGCCAGGCAAGGCATTTTTGATAAATCCCGAGCCTGGCCCGAAACACAGTCGGGCTTACTATGTTAGTTCCGAGGTCAGACCCGCAGGCCTAATTACATGACCAAAGCCCGACCGGGGTGCAAGTCGGGCCAGGCCGGGCCATCGGGCTACCCGGCCCATGAACAGGTCTATCAAGGACAATACTCAACACAGTTTTCAAGGCGCCAAGGCGAGGCTAGGCGACTGGGGGGCGCCTAGTCGCCTAAGCAATGGATTTTTTATGTTAAAAACAGATCCTAGGGTAGTTCCCTAGGTACCATAACCATATTTTTTTTATAATTATTCATGATTTTCATAAGAAAATTATATTAAAGTATAGAAAATCAACATATTCATGAGAAGAAAAAGAAGGAAAATAAAATTCAAAAAATATAGGAGCTGAACCCTTATTTTTGTTATAGGAAAATAAGAAAATAAAAAATATTGGTAGTAGTAGTAGTAGTAGTAGTAGTAGTAGTAGTAGTAGTAATAGTAGAAGAAGAAGAAGAAGAAGAAGAAGATATGGAAGAGGAAAATATGCCGATTAGATAAAATTTTTAGTTCTTCCTTACCTGTTAGTTCAGGTTTTTAAGTCTTTGAGGGTTCAATACAGCATTTAGTAATGTTTGTGTCGATTAAACTCCAATAAATAAGAATATAATAAAAAGAAGTTAGTATATAAACTCAAAATAATTATTTTAGTTTAATAATGTCCATTTTTTAATTATAATCTCAAAAAAGAATGAATAAAAAAGTTTTTTATAGTAGGAAGTAGAGAACTGTTAGGCGATTAGGTGAGGTGAGACTCAAAGGGCACCTTGACAACTATGACTCAACATTCACCTAAAACTCAGAGGTAGTTCTTTATGAATTTAAAAAATATTTTTATTATTTATTAGTTTAGTTTTTTGGTGTAGTTGGTTTGGACTCCTTTTTACTGAAAATAATATATTTGAATGTTGAACATGAAGTCATGAACACATTCTAAGTTGATAATATTTTATGTTTTTAGCCTTTTATATGAAATTTATACTCATTTGAATGATTTATAGTGTTGATAGTTAGTGTAATGCTTGCTAGTTAGCACACAAAACCAATAAAATAGCTTAGGGAGGCATAGGAAAAGTGAAAAAGCTCAAGAAAACTAACATTTTAAAATTCCAATACCTGGGTGACGCCTATGCACTTGGGCACCCTGTGGTCGCCTAGGCAAAACTATGCCACCCACATAACAAAACCATAGCATTTGCAAAACCAATGCAATCAAGAGAATCCAATAGCAACAAAACTATTAAAATCCAAGCAAAGACAAAAACAAGCACCACAAACACCATTCCTCGCCATGAAAATGATGATACATAGCACATGTAGTGATTTAAACAGATGAGCCACATTTTAGGTATGTGCTTTGCCTAGGCTCCAAGCACAACACTTTCAAAAGGCGTATGCCCCGTGCACCTAGGCATGCCTTTTTAAATTTTTGTGCCTTTTGTTCTTTTTTGAACCCAGTGGCTGAAGTAAAGTAGAACCCCCTATTTTCTAATATAGTTCATTCATCTTAAAAAAATATCTTCTTAAAAGAAAATTAAAATCATAAAACCATTTTTTATGTAGGACTTAACAATTTAGGAATGTAACATGGACTTGTTTTGGGCTTGCCTCATGGGGCTTGGTACAAAGGTGGCTTATAGAATTAGTAATGCAAAATGTTTTACATTTTTTTTTTGATGACTCAAGAAAAACTTTCATCAAAAGGTAAAAGAGTTACATCCTAACATCCTTGATTATCTAGATGACACACCACATACATTCTCAAAACTTCAAATTGAAAATGATTCTACATTACAAGGCTGTAATTCAAGGGTATTCCAAAGATTTTCCAACAAATCGGCCTTGCAGACTCGATCAAAGTGTTTTACATCATATTAGCTATTTGAAGTAATGCAATTGGAAAAAAAAAAGATTCAGGGCTTTACATGCTTGAATATGTTTTATATGTATATATGCATTTGTTTAATTATCAAAAACATATGTTTTATATGTTTGATTTTATTTTTAAATTTTCATTTGAATATATTTTACGTGTTATGTTTATGTAATTTTAATTTTAGATAATTTCTAAAATATTTATTTTAAAATTTAAGTATTTGTGTTTAATTAATATTACATTGATATTTTTATTTTTTCTATTTTTTTCATTTTTTGCATTTCTACACATTGCTTCGAAAAAATACATAACACCTTAGGCACAAATTGCCATGCCCTTTACGCCTTTGTTTTGCACCTTGTGCTTTTAAAACACCAAATATATGGTACGGTGGTACCTTGTGGTTTGCAACCCAAACCAACCTTTAATCTTAATACACCCCATTCTCCTTTTTCTCTCTCAATCAGAAGAATGCATATAGAGCAAAAATAAACCCACTCTTACAATAACACCCTCTTTTTTATCAATTATAACAGCATCCTCTATCTTTCCAAGTTATTCATATTAAAAAAAAAAATAATCTCTCCAAAAGAGATCTTCATCCTTTCTCTCAAAGAGGCACACAACCACACACCTATGCAAGGTGCCAACCAGCTGGTTGGTAAGGTCCCCTTTTGGTCACAGTGGAGACTTGGGATTGAATCCCGTGTTGTGTAGCCCTTCAGAACATATCAGAAAATAAAAGGGGGCATACACCTTTTTCAACCAAAAGATCTTACATGTAACACACCAAAGGAAAGAGAACTTTTATATGCAAAATATGAACCCTTTCCAAAGGAGGACCATACCCACCGTTAGCTCACAACCCAATCCACCAGTTGAAAAATAAGGCCCAAACCGAACAAATACCTGAATCATGTTTCTTTTTTGAGAACTGACCCTCATACCAAAAGCTGGGAGTGTATTTTGTCCCATGTATTGCTGAACTAAGGCTGAGATTTAGGCTTTCTTAATAGGTTGAGTGTGCATGTGATCATGCATATAGAATCGCCTTTGATTCCTTTAATCCTAGACCTGAAGATCAGTCCCCTAGCTTTTGATATAGGTAGTCTGGTCAAGGAGAATCAGACATAATCGGCACAGTAAATCATGTATGCATACTAGCATTGTCAGCTTTCCCACTAACACCACCCTAGACTAGAATCTAAACCTGCCTACACTGAACATAGAAAAACACTGGTAATTGTTCCACAGCCAAATCTCTCAAAATAAAGACCAGATGAAAACTTGACTCATATTACAGCAGGAAAAAAAAAAAACATTAAATGGCCCTTTACCAATCCGATTGTCATTAAAATGGCTGTAGTTCTCTCAAAACATGTTTATTTATAAGATCTTGGTCTCATTGGATAGACATGTCAATAACCAGCTTAATGACACCAAAAACAAACAAGATGAACAAGTTTTCCTCTCAGAAGATAGGCTAAAAGAAAAGTGACACGATTCCAACCACTGAAGCTTTCTTTTGAGATGATTGATAGAAAAGTTGAAAGAGAAGAGAGATCTTTATATTGTATTCATTGGTCTAGAAAATGTATATGATAGAGTCCCTAGAGAGATAATATGGTGGATCTTGGAAAAGAAAAGAGTTTCATATAGAGTAATCTTCAAGGGCTGCTGTACTTTGGACTGTACTTGGAAGCTCTTATAGGCTGCATTCTAATAAGGGTGAACACTGGGTCAAATCTTTCAACCTATTCATCATCTACAAGGAACGAGAAAATTATCAAACCTTGGACTCCACCCTTGGAAAGGTTTATTAAACTTAATTTTGACAGAAGTGGCCTCGGTAACCTAGGCCCTTCAGGCATTGAGGGGTCTTAGGAATTAATAAGGGACTATAATAGCTATCTTCTTGGGTCCTATTGGTCTAGGCTATTCTATTAGAGCCAAACTGCTTGCCATCCTAGGCGGGGCTCAAATAGCAAGAGTTAAATCTGGAAAGGCTGATTGTTGAAGGGGATTCTCAATTGGTAATTAGTTGGCAAAAGGATGCAAAGAAGACAGATTGGGTCTACCGAGAAGGGGTTAATAAAATCAAGGGTCAATCTCTTAAACTACCCCTACTGTTCGCAAAATTGACAAACCATACCCTTACTGTTTAGATATTGTCTTGCGGTGCCCTTAAGTTTTCTGACAAATGTCATCGTCGTTAAGTGCTAACAGAAGGAAACGAAATGTCAAATTTGCCCTTCACTATTTATCAAATTTTCAAAATAAAACCCAATTGATCAAAAACCCCTGGTTTCCAAGTTTTTTCAAAGCTTTACTTGATACCAACTGTCACTGGGGCTATTCAACGAGTCCCCGGTTATCTGTTGGAAATTGCAGCAGTCCCGGTATATGCCTGATCCCTTTTTCCGGCAAACTGTGTGTTTTGGGCTAAGAACCAGTTTGACGACATGGTTTTCCGTTTATCAGACTGGTGAGCTTATTGCAAGCCTTCCTGCCAGTCTTCCCCACTCCTTCGCTCTCTCTCTCTCAAGCCTTCCTGCCAATCTTCCCCACTTCTGATTTGTCGGTTTGTTTTCCTCTTATTTTCCATATTTCAAATCCAAGGTTAGGCATTCTTCTAGTAAACCAATCAATGATTTCTTTTGTTCCTTTCTGTCAATTTGGGAGGCTTCCACTTTCCGCTGTCCATTTAACTAAATGTTTCATTGTGTATCCTCCGAACCTAGAACAAAGGAGCGGTGGCTACCCCTTCACACCAACCTTCTCTCCCTTTTTCTTCTAATCTTCTTTCTTCTTCTTCTTCTTCCCCCTTTTCCTTTCTCTGTTTCATTTCTGCCACTGCAATTTGAACCCAGCGACCTCCTTCTCTTCTTCCCAGTTCCTCTTGTTTTTCGTCTTTCCTCCGACATCGCCACTACTGAGAGCTGCTGGATCGATTCGCTCTCTCTCTTCTCCTTCTTCTTCTTCCTCTTTCTCTCTGTCACGCTAACCTTCTCTCTTGTCTCGAGAGACAACAACAATGGTTCTGCTTTTGTTGCTTCTTCTTTCTCCTTCTCTGGTTGTCTCTCTGAACCAGGAAGGTCTATATCTTCAACAAGTCAAACTCGGCTTCGACAACCCAGATGGTGCCTTTCCAACTGGAACGATAGACACGACACTCCCTGTGAATGGAGCAGCATCAAATGCGACTTAGAAACTCATTCAATCACCTCAGTCGACCTCTCCAATGCCAACATCGCTAGGCCTTTCCCTACTATCATCTACCATCTCCCTAACCTGACTAACCTCTCCCTCTCCAACAATTCCATCAACTCCTCTCTCCCTGATGACACCTTCGCCTGTCAGAAACTGTAGCACCTAGACCTCTCGGAGAACTACCTTGTGGGTCCAATCCCGTCCACGCTTGCTAACAGTACAACTCTCCATAGCCTCATCCTAAGCGGAAACAATTTCTCCGGCGATATTCCAAAGAGCTTTGGACGATTCCAGAGACTTGAGGAGCTGGCTCTCATCGGGAATCTCCTCAATGGCGCCATACCTTCAGTTCTTGTAAATATTTCCACTCTTAAGAGTGCTTAATCTGGCTTACAACCCGTTTACTCCCAGTCAAATTCCGTCGGACATCGGTAACTTGACGAACCTGGAATTTCTCTGGTTTACTCAGTCTAATCTCGTGAGTCAGATGCCAGTGAAATTCCAGCGAACTTGTGTGCAGCGGCGGATTCAAACTCAACGACCTCCTTCTCTTCTTCCCAGTTCCTCTTGTCTTTCGTTTTTCCTCCGTCATTGCCACTGTTGAGAGATGCCGGATAGATACGCTCTCTCTTCTCCTTCTTCTTCTCTTCCCTTCATTTTATCTCTATTTTCTGTTTCGTCGCTGCTGCTGCAAGTTGCAGTGGTAGCTCCCTCAACTTTCTTCACCTCCTTCTCACCAAATTTTTGCCATTCGGAAGTTGCAGTGGCCACCATCGCCTATAACGATGATTCCAAAATCACTGCCACCCCTGCAACTCCCAACAACAGCGGTGAACAATAAGGGTATTTTAGGAATTTAAAATGATTATCACTCACGTGATGTCACATGTGAACAGAGTGTGACAAAAAATTAACAGCAAGGGAGGTTTTAGACAATTGTCAGAACCCGCAAGACAATATCTAAATACTAAGGGTACAGTTTGTCAATTTCGTGAACACTAGGGGTAGTTTAAGAGATAAAATCAAATGGTTACTAAGAGGAACAACAGTAATTTTTCAATGAGTTCCAAGGGAGGCAAATGGGCTAGCAGATTCTCTAGCTAGGCAAGGGGTTGTTAGGGAACAACTGAATTGGGCCCATCTATAATTTTTGTACTTTGGGGTAACCTAACCCCATTTATTCCTCTTTGTAAACTATTGTATTGGGCCCAACTATTGTTGGGTGTAGGATCCACCCCAACAGTAAATAAGTTCACAGTTCTGCCCAAAACAAATGTTGTCTTACAGCCCCTAGTTTGACTAGAGAATCTTCCATCCCATTTGCTGTTCTCAATCTCCCTAAATTTATACCGGAACACCCATGGGATTTAGGTACTGCATCTTGTCCAGGAAACGACTACCTGAGAATCCCCTTCCACTTCTAAATTAAGTAACCCAAGTTGTTTAGCAAGTTTTAAACTCTGCAATAAACCCACCAACTCCGCTGTAAGTGCATTACCATACTCCAGTGGTCCTAAATATAGAGCCACCACTCCTGAATTCCTGAAGACTCCCCCTACCCCAACCAATCTCAAATTGCCAATGAAGCTTTCATCAAAATTGAGTTTTAAAAAGTTCGACGCCAGGAAGTCCATTGCATAAAATGCCTTTCCTTTTCTTGAGCCAAGAGTGCCACCTCTTTCCCAGATCTCAAAATGTCAATAAGAGAGAAGTTATGAAACCCTCCAAAGTTTTTATTTTGAATCTTTGATTATATATTCAAATACAAAATTGCATACAAAAAGCTATGGTTATATATACACATACATTAAATTTTTTCGTCTATGATTATATATTCAAAATTGCATACAAAAGCTACTTAGTCCATACATAACAGAAGCAAATAGTTGAACTAGCAGTCAATTGCATATATTATAGCTAACTTCAACAACAGAAGAATGATTACATGAATCGTGACATGGATTCAAAGGAGAATTTTCAACACAGTTGAAACAGTAAATTATGCTCATAACGGTAGGAGACATGAATGAAAAATTTAAAGCTGAATCATACCTCCAGCCTTACCACCCTTGATTTTAAGAGGTTGTGGGCAGACTGCACAGAGGATGCACCAAGATCCTGGAATCCTTGCTTGACTGCTTGCATTGTGTAAGGGATAAACTGGAGTACAGAACCTTTGTCCGCAACAGCTCCAACAACTCCCTGAGCAACCTTTAGTTTAGAGGTATCACCAAGATACCGGACATCACTACCTTTTGTCATGGCTTCAAGTGACCCCATGCCCCTATACTTTTTAATCCGACGACCACCCTGGCAACAAAAATAAAAGAATGTAGAAGGTGCAAATACAAACCCTACAGCCCATTATAGTGGATACACACTCCATACGTGGTTGCTGTGATACAACATACATAACGTCATAATGACATAATGACATAAATGTGCTGGACCTGAAGTATTGGGCCCAACTCAGACCTGGCTCACAAATTACCTGATCCGATGCAGTACCAGGCCTGGGCTAGGCCAGGCTTGAAATAATCAAGCTAGTTGGCTACATCTGAAGTATATGCCTCGCTTTTGTATCAATACATTCTTAGCCCATGCATTTACCCAATTAGTAACACATGTCCAAAATGTATAAGATATGATCAAGCATTTAGTCAATTAGCCATCAATTATTGCAGATCCATTAGGAAGTATAATATTGAGAAAATAGTGATATATCTAATATTCAATGTAAGGTATCAAAGTGTGTATGTTCATTACAGTTTTAAAAGGTGTTCCTCAGGCACACCTAGGTTCACTGGAAAGGTTCATTCTATGGGGTGTACTTCAAATGAACCCAGGTGGTGCACCATTGCACCTGGATTGTTGCTATGTTTTGATGAATTAACTTGGAATTTGATGCTGAAGAAGAGATGGAGATCGATCAGCAGCTCCAAAGACATGATCTAGAAGGAAGACCTTTCAACAGGTCTTGGAATGGTACAATGATGGTATTTGGAAGTTGGAACTTGGGCTCAATCCGACACCAGGGGTATTTTTTTCATCAAAACATGGGGTCAGATTTGACTAGTTATAGTCAGTTCATGTATAAAGATTCAAAATCATCACACGAACTTCTTCTTCTTCTTCTTCTTCGTGCAAACAAAACCTGCACAAAACAGGGGCTCCGCCCCATTTATTTTTTTGGCTTTTCTCAGTAAAACAGGGGCTCCGCCCCTTTTATTTTTTTTTTCAGTTTTTTCTCAGTAAAACAGGGGCTTGCAGAGGTCTTGTTTCTTGCACAAAGGTGATCTGCCCCATTTGTTTTTTCAGTTTTTCTCATAAAAATAGGGGATCCGCCCCATCTTTTTCAGTTTTTCTCATTAAAACAGAGGCTTTGCCCCATTATTTTTCAGTTTTTCTCATTATACCTTCATTTTTCTTTTTTTATTTTTCAAAAAATTGTGCGCCTCACCTTGTGCAAAATGACCCTTGTGTCTTTTTTGCACCTTTCGCTTTTAAAGCACTGGATTAGATGATAATATATCACTAAGAACAGAGATATAATAATGTTTCATCAACCCCTCCCCGTTACAACCTCCACCCAAAAAAAACAACTAATTTCACTTTTGAGACGAAAAAAAAAAAAAAAAACTCAGCCCACAAACCAACACTATAAACCAGAAGATAAGCCTCACTGGCTTGATCATTAAAATCATCAAATAAATTATAACTCCATATTTCTCTTATAACAACCAACAGGCCTCCTATAACTTACACTCCCTACACCCTGAAACTCATTAACATCACTTCCACCCAGACAAGCCTGTCATAATGAAGGCTTTCTACTTCTCTCTCTTTCTTCTAATTCCAAAATACACCTTTCTTTATATATTCTTCCCCACCTAAAAAGAACTAACATTTTGCCAATTTAAACTTCTTTCTTTGGAAAAGAAATTTGAACTTT
The DNA here is from genome assembly GCF_055504915.1 of Nelumbo nucifera. NCBI lineage: Eukaryota > Viridiplantae > Streptophyta > Magnoliopsida > Proteales > Nelumbonaceae > Nelumbo > Nelumbo nucifera. The sequence continues at coordinate 110,252,930 of NC_142650.1, forward strand.
TGATACATTTGTAAAGATCTAAGATACATGCAGGACTCCAGTAAACTAAACACTAAGGGTTTTATACTTTAACTTGAAAGGTTTACTGAAATATAAAATTTATATATGATAATCTTATTATATAACATAACAAGAAAATGCACAAAGTTGGTACATACTAGATAAGTAGCCAATCTGACAAAAATACATAAATGGTATCCTAAACGTTAACCTATCTATAATTCGACTTAATTTTATTTTGCCAAGGACTATTCTCTATTTGGTTCCTTGGGCTTGTAACATCTTATGTAGCATTCTTCAATACACGCTAACCTCTAACCTCTTTTACCTGTAAAACTAACCAAAGTCTTGCCAAACAAACAGGTTTTGAATTCAGAATTCTTAAACTCCGGTTAGTGTCACCTTTGTTAAGAACTGGAAAAGATTAGGATAAGCAGGGACATTTTAGCAATTTTATATCAAATTTCTTTATGTAGAAGCATATGCATACTTTTATTCCACAAGTTCCAAAAAATTAACAAAAAAAGAAGTATCCTAAGCTTAATTAAATTAGCACTAGATTGCAGCAGGGCTTCAAAGGAACTTTCACAAATAACTGTCATGAAATTCTTCAAATTCTAAATGTTATAATTCACAACTACATTGTGAAAATCGTAGACAGCGCATTCAGATACAGAAAAGGCATACAAAAGCAACGGCTTAAAAATAAAAACTTGCAACAAGAGAAACAAGAAGTAACCAACCACCATATGCTTGCACAATTACCTATAGCATAATAATGCAGGAGACAAAAAGTCATCACTAGGATTCATCATATGAGAAATATTTGATAGGAAGACTAGCCAGATTATTATTTATTAACATGGAAATAAAATATCCATTTACAAAACTTATGGGGGGCTTGGCACATCTCTATTTGTACATCATTCTTCATATCACACATTAATAAAATCTTGACTATTAATGATCAAAAGTTAAAGCACTAATTCATTGGCAGGAAGTTGTTCTTAGTGTGATAAAAATATTTCCTGAAATATTACCTGATATTCGTAAGACCCAGGAGCCTCATTGCTGCCAGCTAAGAAACTACCCATCATTACAGTGGAAGCTCCTAATGCTAAAGCCTTTACTATGTGTCCGGAGTTTGCAATACCACCATCAGCAATGACAGGAACACCACTTTGCTCAGCAATAGATGAAACTTTGTAAACTGCTGTGGCCTACAAATTTGTGAGCAAGTTTATGTTTGAAGAAACATTATAAACCTCAAGGTATGTGGTAATTAAAACAAAAATGCATTTATGTAATTAAAACAAGAAATGCTTTCATTAGAAACAGAAATATGGATTTTATAGATCAAAATAAAAGTGCAACAGTACATAGACTAAAAAAGGTTGTCTCTCAATCCTTAGAAGAGGAACAAAACCAAGAGGCAGCAAAATCTATCAGTTTTTTTTTTGGAAGGTATACTGAATATGAGTGGGCACAGACTTCTTTATTTTTTATCAGACAGAAAAAACTTCTAATGATGATCTAACTACACAGTTTTGACTTATTCAAAATAAGAAATAATAATCCAGTACCTCTCCCAACACTATCCATTTAGCTAGATAGCATTTTCAGTTAAACTTTATGAGTACCTGTGTTTACATTTCAATATCAAGATGTTGATGCAGTAGTACAGGACTTGCAAATAAGGTCATAAAAGATGTCACTTAAAGGAGAGAATGTACAGCTTTTCTTGGTGGGGAAAATACAAGAATTAAGCACGATGTAAGGGTTGAAACTTCCAAATTTTCAATTTCAAGTCAAGTTAAAGCCTAGATAGAAACCAAAACTTAAATCACATCAATTACATGAAATCAGGAGTTGATATGCTCAATAACTAACAGAGTGAATATGGAGAATAAGATGTCACTTTATAAAAAAGAACTCAGCATTGTTGGGAAAATGGCTTAGGAGGATCCCCGTGGAAGTCAAGAATTTGTGGCCTTGTGTGATTGGAACCACTCATGGTTTGGCTTATAATGGTAAATATGCAGAGTTGCCCACAGAACTACCCATGCTTCTCCTTGGAAAGCAATTTTGGCTGTTCTTCCTATGCTTCTTTCCATCAGGTATGATGTCAAAATGCACTAGAATTAAAATTTGGGAAGATCTTTGGGCGCGGGGAGGGGGGGTCAATTATTGCCTTTGATTTTATTCTTTATCCAACTTCAAGCTTAAACCTACTTTGGTTTTGGTCAATACCTCAGAGCCAAGCTAATCTTGGAATCTTGGATGAGGTATGAAAAAACATGAATTAGCTCAAACTCTGTATCTCATTTCATTTTTTGAGGGCGTTTACCTCAATTTCTCTGCCTTAGATTCCCGGGTGTGTTTGGCTTCTTCATATGTGTTCCCTTAATCTGTGCTTCCCTCTTTACATCTTTTGCCTTTGACCTTGGAGATCATTACTCCATTTTCCAAAAACGATTTAATTACAGGATGGCAAGATGTGGCAAAATCCTTAATATCAAGAATAACTAAAAAAATGGATTCCACCATTGTGGAATCGGGTCAAACATAACTGTAATGGTTGCAGTCTTGGAAATCAAGGAGTGTTAAGGGATAGCATAGATCACTTTCTTTTTTTTTTGTTAAGTTTCATTAACGAAAAGAGGGAAGGATACACCTTACCGGAACCGCTCAAAAATATCAAAGAACAAAATAACCTTCCTAACCAATGACAAAGGAAATAAATTGTCACTATACCAGTGTTTTAAAAGGTGCACCTAGGCGCAGAGGCGAGGCGCTTTCCAGGCTGGGCATCTTGCCCAGTCTAAGGCGCACAAACCTTGAACAGGTGCTCGCCTCAGGCGGCCCAAGCAAGCGCCTGGATGATGTTTACACAATTCAACTTAAAACAGGATTCAAATAATATAAAAAAAAAACACAAAATAGGAAACTTAGGACAAAAGGAAGCTGAATCGACAGAGTCTTTGCCAAAACAACCAAAAGAAAAAAAAAAAAAAAAAAGTTTGGAGGGAAGATTTCCTTCGTCCAAAAGTTTGCGCTCCAAAGGACAAACCAGAGGAAGCTGAAGCTCATTCAAGCTCAAGTTTGTCTCTCCAAGCTTCTTTTTTTCACTTTTTATCATAAAAACAGGGAATCCGCCCCTGTTTTTTCAGTTTTTCTCATTAAAGCAGGGGCTCTGCCCCATTGTTTTTCAGTTCTTATCATAAAAATAGGGGATCCACCCCATTTTTTTTTCAAATATTCTCATTGAAACATATTGCTTTTCAGTTATTATCATAAAAACAGGGGATCTGCCCCATTTGTTTTCAGTTTTTCTCATTAAAATTGGGGTTTCACAGTCCACCCATTGTTTTTTAGTTTTTATCACTAAAACTGCCCATTCTTTATAGTTTCTACAAAGACTTGCATACTTGCAGAATTGCAGCCTTGCTTCTTAGTGAGTTAAAACAGTTGAGCTTTTCTATTATTAACAAGTAGAACTAGAATAGTTTATTTATTTTTGAAGATAGGTTCACAAATATGAGTATTGATAGTTGCAAATTGTAATTGTCATTTTCCAATAGGAAATTTTGCCAACCAAGTAAAGTAAAAAGATGGGAGACAAGTCCAACAATACTCAAAAAAGCAATAGGAAAGACCCAGGCTGGAAATATTGTTATTTGCAAGATCCAAAGAATTCAAATTCTGTCACTTGTAAATTTTGTGGCAAAGTGACAAATGGAGGGATCTATAGAGCAAAAGAGCATTTGATTAGTGGAAGAAGAAATGTATAAGTCTGTCCTAAATGCCCAAAAGAGGTGAAAAAAGAGATATTAGCATACAAGCATAGAAAAAAATGAATGAAAGAGGACATAATTGGAAGTCAAGAGGGCAGAATTCCTGATTTTGATGATTTTGAAAATATAATTGAAGATGAGGGCAGAATTAATGATTTGAGTGAATATCTCATTCAGAGGAATCCCATGGTTTGCTAACTCAATGGATAATGGCCTGCTAGGGAAGGCATAAAAATAATTGGATTGTATTTGGGAACACCTCATGGATAAGAAGGGAATCATAGATAGGTTTTTACCCGAGAGAGAAAAGACTAAAGAGTAAATATTTAGGAAACTACAAATAGAGATATTATATTTCCCCCATTCAAACATAACAGTTACAATGGTGAATAATAAGCATAACTCCACCAAACAGTCATGATCATCCAAGTTAAGCTCCTTTTTATTCTATGCTGAATGACTGAAATAAAATGTACTTGTCATTTGTCAACTCTGATATTAATCGAAACTGTTACTGATCGGAAAAAAACTAAATTTACATTTTCAAGATCTTGAATTAGGACACTGCCATATTAATCTCTCATCTTTGTACACCTCAACCACTACATCATTAAAGGAAAATTGAGTAAATTTCCTAAAGCCGCTAATTTACAAGCCAATATAACGCTACAGATCATCTGGTTACAAAAAGAGAAGTACAATCAACCTAAAAGTTATGTGTATTTGTACTTTAGTCCCATGGAAAATATGCAAAAAATAAAAATGAAGATATATTGATCATGGTGATTAAAGGAAGTTACCTGCCCTCTGCCAACAGCGCACACCTCCTGTGTAGTACAAATTGACCCAGAACCCATCCCAACCCTCAAAGCATCTACTCCCGCCTGAATTAGATTTTGTGCTTGATATGCTGTGACAACATTACCACCAATGACGTCCAACTCAGGATAAGTCCTCTTTACATATTTGATCATCTCTATCTGGTAAATCGAGTTCCCCTGCGAACTATCTAGCACCACTACATTAGCACCAGTCTTAACCAGATGCTCCAACCTCTCCTTATCCCGTTCCCTCGTCCCAATAGCGGCTCCGACCATGAACTTCCCATCAGCCCCTAAAGAAGGAAACCCTAATTTCGGAAATCCGCGAATCCTCTCCACATCCGCCGAAGTAAATAAATCCACAACCTCACCATCTTGCTCACTGACCAAAGGAACATAATCCAGCTTGTTCGCTGCTAAAAAAGCAGCAGCTTGCTCAAATGAGTAACCTGAAGGGGCAGAAACTAACGATTCTGACATGTATTTAGATACCGAAGTTTCTTTATCACTTAACCTCTCCCAATCAGACTTGGCAACAACACCCAACAACTTGGACTTGGAGTTCCCTGACTCGGTCACAAAAATACAAGGCGATGACGCAAAGTCCTGAATCGAACCGATCGAATCTGAAGGGGTTTTAAAAATGGGGTCAGAGATAAACGGAATCCGACGAGATTTGGCCGATCTAATCAATGCAGCTTGCTCAAACGGCTGGTTGTTGTAGTGCACGATACCAATGCCACCGAGCGACGCCATGGCGACTGCCATCGAGGATTCGGTAACAGTGTCCATGGGAGAAGCAACACAAGGAATCGACAGGTCGATGTTCTTCGTGAGCTTCGTGCTTAGGTTGACCGCGTCGGTGGGGAAGTCGATGTAGTGAGGGAGAAAGATGACGTCGTCGTAGGTATAGGAGTATCCCTGGTTGAAGAGGCGGTCTGCCGGAAAACCATCTTCGATCGGACCTCCGTTCATGGTGCCGGGGCTGTTAATGGGATCTCTCACCGGAAGCTGCAGAGCAAAAAGATAGAGAAGCGGCGAAGAGAAAGATACGAAGAGAAATAAGAGTAGGGGTAGACCTCGCAATTGGGTTGGGTGGGTCGGGTTCGGGTTGGGTCAATATACTTCGGGTTGACTTTCGGATTGGTTGTCAAATGCTTCGGGTTAGGGTTGACCATGGGTCAATTTGGGTCATTCCAAAAAATAATTAAAATTTTAAAAAATAAAAAATATATGAAAATGTCAAAATTAAAACAATTAACCTTAAAATTACAAATATAAAATACAAAACTTAAACATTTAACAATTTAAAGAGTAAACAATAAAAAATAAAGACTAAATAGAAAAATTAAAGAGTGGAAACTTCTAACAATACATAAATAATCCCAATTAGACTTGGCAATCAGATCAACAGGTTGACCCATGACCTAACCCGGATTTTTTGGGTCGGGTCGGGTTGGGTCACTTTCACGTTTAGGTATCTAAATATGAATCCCTAACCTTATTTTTTCAGGTTGGGTTGGGTTGGGTCGGGTTCGCGGGTTGGGTTAACTTTTTACCAGGTCTAAGTAGGGGTGATCATTTTCAGCCTAGCCCCGCCCTGCCTTGCTCGGAAATTCTGGGCTTGGGCTTGGATTTTGTGTTCAAGCCCAACCCGAGCCCAGGCCTATATCAGGCCCACAAATTTTAGGGTTGGGCTTGGGCTTAATACTTCAAGCCCAGCCCAGCCAGCATATATTTAAACTTACACATTTTGTGTATAATGTATACATATGTATACATGTTATTTTACATTATATTATATATAAATATTATAACATGACATGTATAATTTATATTATATGTAATATTTTATATTATATAATATATCAAATAAAAGTTTATATGCATATTATGTCATTTAATATAAAAAATTGTAGATATATAATGTTTTATATATGAAAGACATTGACCTATAACTAGGCTCGACCTAGCCCAGGCCCGTGTAAACTAGTCTAGGGCTTATGTTACAAGCCCGGACCTAAGCTTTAGCCCTTATCATAAGTGCAAAGCCCGGCCCGGCCCAGCCCATGATCACCCCTAAATAAGAGACATCAAAACTCAAAAGTGGCTAAACTGTGTGATGAATCAAAAGTTGAAGGGAAGTGGCGGAGAAGTTGCACTCCCTACGACAAGGTAACATTTGAGTTACAGCTCCTTATCTTATCACTGTCCACGTGGATGACGTGGAATTAAGTCGTGCTTCACAAAAATAACTAAGCATCATTTAGATGATGACGCATGATCCTGTCCACATCTAATCACAATACATTACCCCTGTGAATTGGGAATCTCCCCCTGTTGTGCTGCATAATACTATATAGGAGGATAGATATTCACCATGTGTGGTTGCGATGTTATGTGAGCAAACGTGGGCAAAGTTCTCATGGGCAGGAGATCCAAACTCTTACATGATACCCCCTCTATCGCTTTAATGCATCTTCAAGTAGGAATTGTTTGTGTAATATCCGTTTGTGAATGATTCATTATTAGTAAGATACTTTTGGATCCGATGTAGAACATCGTTAGTGTACATTGAGGCTGCATTTGGAAACGATGCAAATAAGAGTGAATATAAATATGTAAAGTGTAAAACAGTTCATATAGAATGTAAAGTTGGGTTAGTTTTGCATCCATAAATTTACCTTCTTACCAAACAAACTTTTAGGTGTAATGGATGCAAACCCAAATTCCAATAAAGCATATGCCTTTTTATCAAAATGACCACTTGAATGCAAATTGATTTCTTTTTTATTAATGTACTTTTACATTTTATTATAAATGTAAATATGCATTGGAAAATGTGTTTTTTTTTGTCATTTGTCAATGCATAAATGTAATGTTGCCAAACACAGGCAAAAGTAAAAAAGTGTAAAGTTTTACATCAATCAATGTAGTTTTTACATTGATTATCGATGTAAAATTTTATGAGTGATGAGGTTTTACATCGATTATCAATGTAAAACTCCACTCCATCCAAATGCACACAAAACTGAACCGCAGTGGAGTTTTATGCCGATCGTAATTATATGCTCTTTCCAAATGCCTACAAAACCAAACCAATGTATTATTTTACATCACTTCCAAATGTAGCCAAAAGGTTTCCTATCTTTTTTTTTGACAAAAAGGGTTCCTACCACATTACCCTTTTAGGCTGTGTTTGGAAGAGATGTAAATGCTGCATTGGTGCATTAATGCATTATGGTTCAACTTTGCATTCATTTGGTTTAAGCAATAAAATACATCGAGCATCGACGTAAAAGTGGTAAGGTGTCAAATTTTACTTTGATTAAGATAGAAAAATATTACTTCAATTTTTACGAAGCAAAAATTTACTCCTAATTACCATTGAAGTAAAGAAGATACCAGTTTGCTTCTTCAACAAACCCCTTAGACATCGATGGCTTCAACTTAGATTTCTTTCACCACTCCTAATGCAAATAGGTTTGTTTCTTCTTCTTCTTCAACAAACCCCTTCTCTAGGTTAAGATTGGTTTGCATCAATGGCTTCAACTTAGAACATTGTCAAATCAATGTGTTGCTTCTTCTTCTTTAACAATCCTCTATTAGACAGTGTATGCCCTTAACTCCAATCAAATTGATGTTCTAATACATTTATTGTAAATGAATAAAAGTACATAATTGTTTCATGTTATGATTTGTCATTTCTGTGCAATTACCCCTTAAACTAGACACTTAAGAGGCTCATATTAGTTTAGATTGTTCTTGACTGTTTGATAGATTTGGGGAGTTTATCCTACCAAGGCAGACACTAATGTGTTGCCAAGAAGGTTGGGGCAACCTGTTTCAGCTATTAGGGTTTGATCTAAAGCACATGTAGTGTGTGCTTGTTTGAAGCACTAAACTTGGACAAATTTCCAGTTATGCCCTGGACTTTGGAGACTGGTGGGCAAAACTAGAAAATTACACATAACCCCTAGACTCGATTATGGTACTACATTGAGTGTTAGATTGAGTTATCCTTGATATACCAATCAATGAGATCCTTTGGCGGTCAAAACCTGAGTATGTTGGGGCAGTCTAATAATTCACTTTAGTGGGTGATCATAGTGACAGGATCGGTCCCTTTATCGGACAAAGTGAATGATCGGGACTATATTTTCTTTGATGGAAACCAAATCTGTCAGTAGCCAATTTTAAACTTATTTAAGATTTGTTTTGCAAAATATATTTATATGATATCTATATATTATGCTTTAAGAAAAAAACTTTGCAAAATGTTTTAATTCCCAAGACCCATCTGAGCAAAGAGTGCAACATTGCACCTTATAGCCAGGGAGAGGTCCTTCTTTGTCGGGTAGTGGTTGATCATTATGGGCTGAGAGGTTAAGTGTACAAGACCATTTAGGGTTTTTACCTAATGGGCTATATCTTATGTAAGTCTATTGTCCTTGGGCCTTTATAAGATGGTTGTACTCAACGATCATTTAATGTACATGTTGGGTCCATTAAGAGCCCATACTGATGGACTTAGGGGTTCACTGTGCTAGATAGTGAATTCAGCCAGGCCTTTTCACAGAGGTTGGGCCGAACCCATGCGGGCTTATGTGAGGTAATTATTGGGGTCCCATGCCATACAAATTGAACCTAAATGGGTTAGCAACTATCTTGGGACGTCAGCCACTTGCTTAATGGGCTTAAAGCCCATAAGTAATATGATTAATCAAGATGTCACATGATATGATTAATCAAGATGCGATATGAGGCAAATTTGGGTATGGAGCACCTAATCTTATAAGAAGATAAGGTCTATCTCTAATTAGAGTCTACATCTAATGTAGATCTAGATTATCTCCTAATTAAATTAGGAGAAATCTCCATAAGAGATTATAAAAGAGGAGGGGGCAAAAGGCAAACCAGTCCAAGACAACTTAATATTTTTGTAGTTTTTGGTCATCTCTACACCCTTTTGCCTCCTAGTTCGACTATAGCTTTGGGACTGATAAAGATCACTTCTTTCTCTCTGGTTTTTGTAGGAAAAATTCAGAGAAATCTCGTGTTCACCTCCCTTGTACGATCAAATGTGTTGGACTGCAGTTTTGCTAAGAACTGTGTTGCTGAACTGACTTCATTTCAAGTTGCACCATTTTCAGTGGAGGCTGTTTTTGGGATTTAGTTTGGGCGTGAACTACTACTTTGGGAGATACATTTGTGGAATCTGTATCATGTATACTTTTCCCTTCCTTTTGGTTTCAAAATTGGTCCAGTTTCAGTTCAATAACGATCCTAGAAAAAGTAGTTTTTCTAAAACTAGGAATGTGATTCCTGAAAAGGTGAAAGAAAATTTTTGAATTTTTGCCCAACCATCTTGCATGATCTGGCTATTCATATGATGGATTCCCCCTTCTTCTAACCCCTTCTCTAGGCTAAGACTAGTTTGCATCAACAGCTTCAACTCAGAACATTGTCAAATTGATGGGTTTCTTCTTCCTCGTCAAAACCCAAGGCATCGGCATCAACTCAAATATGATCAATAGGTGTGTTTCTTCTTGTGAGTGGTGTGGGAAGGCTACGTGCGGTGATTTTTTTAAAAGACGAAGGAAGGTTGGTGTGAGTAAGGTGGTAAGGTTACGCATGGAGGTCTCCTTGAAAGAGGAAAAAAGGCAGCAAGCAAAGGGTAGGCTAAAGGCTCTGATCGATAGAATGATATTCTTGTTATGAGATAGACCTCCTTTTATAGGGAGAGATCCTAAGGTCCTAAAAGGAAGGAGCCAAAAGTGTTTTATTCCCATTAGGAAAGGGAATCTTTGATTCAATGTTAGTTGTCAGGGGAACACTACTAGGTTTTTGCCACATGTCTTATGAGATATATCAATGACAAGGTTTCTTTTCATATGAAGATTCTCATAATATACATATTCTACTTCCTTTTGTGAGTTACCTAAACTGACGTGGTACGAGCGTCATCAATATTAATCTCGCATGTCTTATAATCTTATTGGTTGTTTTGTCACATGCAACATCGGTGAATCACGTGTTTCTTTTCTTGTCTCTAACCTATGGGCATGAGCTCATCATAGGTTTTGCGATGGCTCTGAACTTATCATACACTCATGATGGTTCTGAGCTTATCACAGGTTTATGATGGCCTTGTGCTCATTGCAGATCTCTGGCAACTTCGAATTCCTTTTCGGTGCTTTGGTTTTGGGATTTTTGTAGGCTCATGGTGGCCCTAAGCTCATCGCAAGCTCATTTCAGGCTTTGAGCTCATCACAAATGTTTGCCAAGTCATGAACTCATCATGGGTATCTTTGTGGTATCGGTTTAGCACCTTCCGTGCTATTATAATTGTGGTGATCGACATGTACCTACAATTAGCCCCCTACTTATTGGTAAGTGGGAGCTTATTTATAAGCATTTGGAGGTTTGTGACAAAGTGACGAGTACAAAAAACCATGGGTGTCATGGTACCTTGTTTCTGTGATTCTTCGTGGCATATAGTAGATGGGTTTCCTAGCTTTGCATTTGTTGTGTTGGGTCTAGTAATCATTCCTATTCCTGGTTGGGATGTATGACAAACTGTGTGCATAAAAATTTTTAAATGGGATAGGTTATTAGCCCCTCTTCTTATTGGTAAGTGTGCGCTTATTAATAGGCATTTATGTTTCTAATATATCTTGGTGTTATTTGGGCCAAGCGGGGCCAATTGCTTTGAGTTCATCTTCCGCATACTTGGCATTGATTATTTAATCATTGGGGTCGATTGTATTGTCATACTCAGCCCCCCTATCTTTTGACAGAGTGATTTCTATCAAGAGGCATTTCAGTATTAGATTGTTTTATGAAGTTCTCAGCCTCATTGCGTCTTGATAGAAAGTAGTTTGTCGAAAGATAACTATTGGTTGATGATTTAATTTCCAGCCCCTTATTTTGAACAAGGTGTTCTTTGTCAGGGCAGTTTGTAATGGTGATTTGATTTTATTCCCCCTGTTTCTCAATAGGAAATGCTTTGCCAAAGACAATTGAGGTTGTGATTTTGATTTCCAGCCCCTGTCTTTGGTAGAGTATTTTTCTGTTGTGAAATACATTCTAGAATTTGGTTATCTAGGCAAGGCTTTCATCCCCCCTTTGTGTTGGTGGGCATGCCCAACTCGTGACTCTCTATTCTCTGTAATCATTCATTGGAGGATGGAATGACTCTTCTCATTCTTGCATTGTGTACAGTGAAGTCAACCATTATATGTGTGGTATGATCTTCATCATGTCTTACGTATAATTGTCGAATCACATTTATATGTTACAGGCCATGTGTGGCTTGGGATTGGGGGTTATTTGGTTGAAAATGGTGGCCCGATGACATGGCAATGCTTTTAAATTGGGTTGACGAGTGCCCCACTCTTTTTAAGGGTATTATCATAATTTTGGCATTCCAACCTTTTTAGCTGATTGACAGTGGGTGATTGGTAATCATTTCGTTTAGTCTTCCACGACATCATTTGGACTAATAGGCTCATGCAAAGCTTCTATAAGAAGGCATTGCTCAGATGGTTCTTGTGCTTTCTTTTGCATTCCTTCTTTGAGTCTATTGGTGCCTTCAGTGTTTGTTTGTTCTCCCTTTCTGATTTCTCTTCTCTTTCATTTTCTTCAACACCTACTCTTCTCGGTAATGGCTCCCTATGCATAGAAGAAGTCTGGGAAGCCCGAGTGTCCATTTTTCAATTTTGTGAGAGTTGTCGACACTGAGGGTCTCCTTTTTTAGCATGAATCTGCAAAAATGGCTGATGATGGGAAAGGTTTTTGGCCCCTCATGCCAGTTTTAAGGGGTAAAGATGGTGAGTTTGATGTTGTAGAGGGGAAGGAACCGATGTGTCTATACGGTTGCTTGGGTCATTCTATATCTTTTCCAGTGTCACAAGCCAAGGATGGATGATTTGAAGTCACCAGTGAACTATTCGGATTGGGCATGTTATATTATAGATAACCCTATGTTTTGTTGATTGCTTCATAGTGCCGAGCTTCTTCGCTTCGTCGATTGTTTCATGGACCTCTTGAGGAAGGAAGGGGTTACTTACATGAAGCATCTCCTTGCTCATTGGTGTTGCCATACTCACACTTTTGTGGGTGCTTTTGGTGAGTTCCGTGTCACTATCGAAGATGTTGCCGCATTGCTTGCTCTTTCGTTGGGAGGGGTCACTTCTACCCAACACCTTCAGTATGCAGAGTCTATCCCTAGCAGTCTTTTGGACTTGTACGCAGAGCTAACATAGGAGATTCACATTTTTAAAGTTCAGGTCGACGAGTCTACAACTCGTGGGAAGTGGCCATTGGAAGCTTGGAGTGCATATTGGTTCGAGCAAGGGCTCAGATGACGTTATGGTTTGGAAGGGGGACAACCAATTCCATCTTGTAGCCTTCATTCTATATGTTATGTCTCAATTTTTATTTCATGGTAATCCAAATTATGGTCTTTAGATAGTGTTGGTTCCCCTTTCTATTCTTGCAACCAATGGTAATCAATTACCATTGGCGTCAATGTTCTTGGGTTACCTCTTCAAGTAGATGGACAACACCGTCATCAAATAATGGATTTGAGTTACAAGTGGCATTGCTCGTACACCTTTTCCCTTTTTATATTTATGTTTATTTATGAGCGGTTGTAGCTTAGTGTCATGCCTCGATGGTTGTCTCCATTGACTATCACCATGGAAACACTGGAAAGGGATCAAACCGAAGAAGAAACTCTAGATGTTTACCGTGGTAAATTGTGGCTCAATGTGAAGAGGCTTAAGTAGTTTAGTGATGCTGAGATCGAGTCGAAGCTATCTTCTCTTGAAGGCTTTGTTCTACAGCCATATGTTCAACCCATTCGTCTCTCCATGTTGTTCTGTGTTGGTGTCAATGTCCCTAAAGATGGTGATCAGCAGCATGCCGTTGATGCCAACCATGCTCTCACTCGCATCGCACGCCTTATTCTTTGGCCCGAGGTCATCACATATCTTGATCGTGCCAGAGAGGCACAAGTGGTAGCTTATCGTCCCGACTGACTTCTCTGTCAATTTGGTTATGATGACATGGGTTTGCAGTTTGTGCGGCTAGGAGGTGAGGATGTCTTTTGGACTTGTCGGAATGACTTAGCGTTTCCTGATGTTTCATGTTTCCCTTTAACTGGTTTCAAGAGGGATGAAGTCTGTAAGCCTGTTTGCTCAAGTTATTTGTGTTCTCTTTTTGGCGGGATGCAACTATTCATGGTTGCTGATCCCCGCCCTCGTCACATGATGGCCCTACCACCAGGTCATGCAGTTGAGTAGGAGGAGGAAGAAGTCTTATCTCAATTCGATGCCCCTCAAGTGGTTCAGGTTGTTGTGGAGGAGCAGGGAGTCCTGGGTGTTGACGGTAAGGGTAAGCGCCCTACTAGTGAGGAAAGTGAGACCAATCATCTCATTCCACAGAAGAGGCGCAGGGTAGCGATGGTGCCTCGGTCTTTTTGGCCAGTAGCATAGGGGCCAACTGATGTTTCGGTGTCCATGTCTGGCGATTTGGTGGCTCAAGGGGAAGAACAACCTATTGAAGAAATGTTGTAGGATCCATTTGGAGATGTTGTTTAGGATCTCCCAGGTTTTCTGACTATGGTGGTGGATCAGGCAAATGCAAACTCAATACAATCGGCAGTTCCGGTTCCTCCGACTACCATGACTACTATTCCTGCAATCAATGGGTGGGTAAAGAAGGTGGCTCCTTGCCCTTGGAGGAAGGAGCTAGAGTGTTACGAATTGGTAAGTTTGTATGGTGTTTTATTCAATTTATGTTTGGATTAATGTTTCTTCTATTATTTTGTATTGATCATGCTATTGTAGTCATTTGTGTTGAAGCGGGTACATATTGGGGAGGCTTACCCTGAAGTTGAGGTCCTACAAGTTCCTTCTGAGGGCATTGTGGATAAGAAGGTATGCATAGTTCAATTGTATTTGATTCTTTATTGTGTTGCACTTGCTTCTACTAATTATGCTTTCTTTGCCGCAGAGGAATGTGCTTATGGTGCATGTGATTAGGTGTCTGATAGAAGATCCGAAATCTCTTCAGCTCCCTGTTGAGGGGCAGAAGTCACCCGAGCAGTGTTTCGTCAACTTGGAAGAAGCATGTGTCGGGATGTGTGTTGATGAGGAGGGTGTCACTAGTGATTATGTGCCCAATGATTGTAAGGAAGGGTGAGAATCGTTTAAGGTGGCGGAGCAACTCCCCAGTGGGCTAGCGGGCGAGACTGAAGGTGCTGACCAGGAGCAACAACCATCTGGTGGTTTGTTGGTTGAGGGTGAGAAAGAGTAGGAGTAGGTGCCTTCTATTCCCGTATTGAAGCACCCCCCAGGAGTGTGGTGTGTGAAAGTGGGCGGGAGCAGAGGCCCTTTGTTGTGGTAATAGAGCAGCCCCCCAGTAGTCTGGTGGGTGAATCCGATGATGGTTAGGAGTGGAGGCCTTTTGTTGTGGTTGCGGAGCAATCTCCTGGAGCAGAGCATAAAGGGCTTCTAAAGTGTTGTTAGAATAGCCCCCTAGGGGATAGCACGAGGAGAGGATTTTTGCAATTATGCCAGAGTAGCCCTCTAGAAATATGGTAGCTGAATCTCAACGTGAACAAGGGGCTACACCTGTTGACCACGAGGCATATGATACCTATAAGGTCTTAGTTGTGCAACTTCCGTAATCTAAAGTTGCATTGGGGTGTTTCTCAAAGGCTAAGGAACTCCACAAGTGCCAAAAGGTTGTCCAGGCGTGTCTCTCAAAGGCTAAGGAGAAAATGATTGCTCTACCCAATAAGGTTGCTCGCTAGGTGAAAATGATATGGCGATTTGAGGAGGAGGATAAAGAGATTTTAGAGACCTGAGCGCAACGACAGAGCTTGGAAAAGACAAATTTGATGAGAAATGAGTGGTACAAGGAATATGATCTTTGCATTTATTTGTTGTATAGAACCATTTTTTTTAATGAAAATGACAAATTTCGTATTTTGTGTATTTTGGCAATTTTCTTGTGTTTGTTTTGCGATGATTGTTTCCCTCTTAGGTTGTATGCGATAATGTTCTACTCTTGTGTGAGATATTGGGCTGAATGTAGTTCTAATAGGCCCATATGGCCAAACATATTATTAGTAGGCTCATGATGGGCTATTTTGATGGTTTTCTATTGTAGTCTGGGCTCCTATTAGTTTTGCTTAGGTGATTTTTCTGTCTGTTAATCAATTTGTGTAGGTACCCTACTTATCAAATCATGAAAATAGAAACACTTATTTGGTGTCAATAGTGATTGGATAACACTCGGGGTCAGAATGTAATTCTGTCAGGTGTCATAGCGCTTGCTCATGATTGAATGTGTATTGACCCTATGGTGCAAAGTATTTTTGGGTTTTAGGTAGGCGTATGAACCTAGAGTGTGCTTGTAATAACTATCATTTGATTGCGCATAAATGTTAGGCTATGGCGGGTTGTTGTTATCGTATGGGATTATGTCACTTAGTTGTTTTTTGGATGTGGCAGGATGTGTAAATTGTTTATCGTAACTACAGATGCAATGCCAACAAAGCAGAAAACAATTGTAAAACCGGTTTACCTCTAGCTCAAAACTACGTGGAGTGAAAACTTCTGTAGGAAAAGAAATATGCATGAAGCTAGGAATGGATTCCTAAGAAGAAGGTAGGCTGCTAGGAGCTAACTATCTAATCAAAAAGTCTGGGGGTAATGATGGAAAAGCAGGAGCTAAGGAGTTGAGTGCAATGGGTATCGATGTATTAGGTTGTAATTTGCATTAAAATGGGAACGAACTTAGAAGGGGTGGAAGGTATAGGCAATTTAGGAAAATGGTTCAAGATAGCTCTTTGGATGGAAAAACTATTAATGCTTCTATAGCCGACTAAACTGAAGAAAAGCAAAATGCAGTATGATGTGAACAAGTTTGGTCTTTATCATGAAAACATAAAACCCAAGGAAATATTTTCAAAACACATCAAAATCAAGGAAACACTTGATTCAAATTAAAACAATAGTATTAAACAATTTGTTTGGATTACCACAAGTTTAAGAAAAAGCTCAGATTAGTCTTTTTATTTTTCACCTTATGGAATTTAAGAAAGAAAAAGAAAATAATTGTATTAAGCAATTTGGGAATGTCGATTCTATGTATAATACAAGAAAATGGACTTCTAGCAATGAACATAACCATTGATAGAAGTACCCAAAACCGTTGCTAGAGACCTATTAAACCATAGCTTAAAAATATATATAACAACAGTTTATCAAAAAGAATCGTTGCTATATAATATATATAGAAACGATTTATTTTGGAAACTGTTGCTATATAACACATATTGCAACGGTTGTTCATGAAAACCTTTACTACATAATGCTTATAGAAACTATTTAACAAAAAAACTGTTGCTATACAAAGTTTATCGCAACGGTTATTCGTGAAAACTGTTGCTACATAATGCTTATGGCAACGGTGCATCCAAAAAATTATTGCTAAATGATACCTATAACAACAGTTCATCATGAAAATTATTGTTACATACTTACATAATACCTATAATAATGGAGTATAATGAAAATAATTGCTACATACTATATATAACAACAATTCATTAAGAAAACTGTTGTTATATGATACCTATTGAAATGGTTCATAAAAAAACTATTGCTATATAATATCTATAGCAACGAATCATCATGAAAACTATTGCTACATAATACCAATAATAATAGTTTATAATGAAAATCATTGTTAAAAGTTACATATAGCAATAATTTAACATAAAAAATCGTTGCTATATTAAGTAATGATATAACCTGTCATAAGATAATTGTATGGTTATTAAACCACATTGCAACTTGTTATAGAATGAATAGATACTTATCAAACCATATTGTAACCTGTGAAACGATAACACTTTTTGTAAATTTTGATTTTCTTAATATGTAAATGTAATCACAAAAAATTTACATCATTTAACAAAAGTAATTAATGTTTATAACAAAAAACATAATAAAATAATGTTCTTGTTTCTAACAATAAACATAACAAAAGAAAGTATCCTCCATGTTTTGTAACATCCTCATTAATTCAATAATGTATTCAACGTTGTGTCCCTCCTTCTGAATCTGCAAGAGTTGACAAAATAGTATAAGAAATAAAAAATTAATTATTTCACACTAATCAAAATGAAGTTGCAAAACTATTTAAGTATAGAATACTTACTAAAGTTGTAGGCCATGCAATCACTACTGAAAAATGCATCTATTGAGGTAGTCATAAATGCTTTTATACAAAGTGCCTCTAAAACAAATAGGAGGCGGCTAGGTGACTACATTTAAAAGCCCTACCTTTATATGTTTTAGAGGCACATGATTGAGAATTAGAGATGAACAAAACAAATGCCTCAAAAAATAGGTTTTAAAATCACACATGACTACCTCTATTGCACTGATGCTAAAAGCCCTTTATAGAGGCAAATAAAAATGCCTCTAAAAGTCCTCTTTCGAGGCAGATTGAATTGCCTCCAATTGATTTTGAGGCAACTTTTATGTGCCTCAAAAGTAATATGATAAAAATATCAATTTAATTTTTGGAGGCACTCTTGGCCACCTCTAAAGATATTTTATTAAAAAAAACATTTTTCATCATACAAAGTACCTATAATAACCTATATTTAACGTTAAGACAAAAGATGTATGAATTATATTTAAACAACTTCATCCAAAATATACAAAATAACCTTATTTCATTATGATTAAACAAAAACAATCAAATGATACACCACTTGAGTTTCATCTTATTTCTAATAGCAAGAGGAGACCAAAAAAAAAAAAATAAATAAACACATTCAACCCCTATTGTCTTTCTTTCTTGACAACCTAAAAACAAGATAGAATCCAAAATAAATCCAACTATAAATAGGAGGTGGTCAGGCTAGGTGGGGATAGTCTCCTTGAAGGACAAATGAAGACCGAGAGCAGAGAATCAATCGAGAGATTAAGGTAAGGGGAGTGATGAGATGGTTGAATAGCAAATCCAATAATTGGGTTAATCGGGGGTTGAATGAATGTCCCTTGTTATGAAGAAGATCCTTATTTATAGGGAAGGATCATGAGATACCGAAAGGAAGGAGCCAAAAGCGTTCATTTTCTACTAGGAAAGAGAATATTAAATTCGCTATCGGCCATTAAGGAGTGTTGTTGGGATTTCGCCACATATTCTTATGGGATTTTTTGAGGATTGCCTTTCCTTTCACCCAAGGATCCTCATAGCCCATGTGTACTACCGCCTTTTGCACCTTATTTAACCGATGTGGCGCTAGTGACATCATTGCTTAGCGGGCAACCTTTTATTAAACCTATGTGGCACCTTATTACACCCGCTGCTTAAAATTACACATGCAGTCAATATTTAAGCCCAATTCTAAACGAATCGGGGTTCCATAGTGGTCCAGGGTTTATCATGGAACCACACTCCTCCAAATTTCATTGTTGAATCGTGTGTGTCCGAGGTTTATCGCAGAGTTGCACGCGTTCAAGGTTTATCATAGAACTGGATGCGTATAAAATTCATCACAGGTTTAACTAAAGTAAGCTTTTGGCATGCGTCAAGCGTAGGTTCATTGTGATCGTGTGATAAATCGTGTGTTTATCGCGGGTGTGCAATGTATCATAGGTTCATCGCAAATGACAGATGAGTTGTAAGCTAATCGTAAGCATCAACGTGGTATCAATTTGGAATTTTCTATACCCTAAAGGATTGAGCGAGCACTATGTACCTACACCAACTTATAAAGACAAATGCTCCTTTTAGTCCTCATCCAATCCTCTCTTCCTCTACAACTTGTAAAGAAAAGTAACACAAAAAAAAGAAAAATAACTTAATCAATAAGCACAATCTTTGAAATTAAACTAGTATTTTCTTGAAAATTAAATCAATAGCACAACAAACCTATCTCATTTCCATGTATCATCCAAACATGGTCCTGTTTCTCTTATATCTGAATTTGTAGTGGTAATCATTTTCAACATATTTGAGTTTGTAGTGGTACATTCATCTATTGTAGCAGAACTATTTCCTAATTAGATACCATTTTCAAGTTTTTTGAAGCATGATTTATGCTGTCCTATGGGATCATTGCTTTTTTGTAAGTAAAGGATTAGAAGAGTTTCTAGAAACACTTTTACTCTTAATGGAGAAAGAGTTTTAATCGTGCCTACCTAATGTGTTTCAAGGGATATGTACCCATCTAGAAAATATTCAGGTATATCTACTTATCTACCTAGTGTATTCAAGTAAAATGATTAAGAGTAGTGAAAATGGTGGTGACTTCACAATGCATTATGTAGTTGGATAGTTTTGAGTTGATCTATAGCTTATTGAGTTAAGGAGTGTCGTGCAAGAGAGCTATGTTTCTTACATTTTGGTTAAGGTTATCCTCTCTTATGCTGGAAACTTGGAGATTTCCCTTTCTTTTGTGAATATATGATCTATTTCTATGGCCCATAAAAAATTACAAAATGAAAGAGGATATTCTTACCTTAAACACGTGTAGATCCACAATTTGATTTTGACATTTTAAACTCACCCCTAACTGTTTTAAGCTCTAATTTCAGCTTCTCTAAAGATGACATGTTATCTGAATGGAAATACTACAAGTGTGAGTGTAGTGGTGAGGCTATGTACGGGGGTCTCCTTGAAGGAGAAAGGAAGACCGTATGTAGGAGGTAGGTTAAAGGTTAGGGCAAATGTGAATGACAGGATGATAATTTCGTTATGAGACAGACTCCTATTTATAGGGAGGGATCCTTAGTTCCTGAAAGGAAGGAGTCAAAAGCATTTAATTCCCACTAGGAAAGGGAATATTGGATTCACTAAGAGTTGTCAAGGAACACTGCTAGGGTTTTTCCACGTGTCTCACGAGATATCTCAGGGACGAATTTTTCTTTCGTCCAAGGATTCTCATATTTTGTGTGTGCTACTTCATTTCATGACCCTTTTAATCGACGTGGTGTAGGTGAAGTCATCACTTAGCCGGCATGCTCTTATTAGGCCTATAGAATGTCTCGCCACGCGCGTGGTTTAAAGACGTACGTGTATCTAATATTTATTCCTGGTTGTACAAAAATTCCATATTTGTCATGGGCCTACAATGGCTTTGAGCTCATCGTAGATTCATGCGCATCCAAAACTCATTGTGGGCCCGCACATGTCTGAAACTCATCGCAAATTTACGCAGCCAAAGTTCATAGCAACTCGTTTTGAGTACGAGTTCATCGCAAACGTGTGATGAGTTATGAACTCATTGCACATGTGCGATGAATTATGGACTCATCATAGGCATCCGTGTGGTATTGATTCGACACCTTCTGTGGTCTGGTGGCCGGAGTGACCACTATGTATCTACATTGGTCCACTTCTTATCGGTAAGTGGTACTGATAAGCTTCTTTGTCTTCGGATTTGTTTTGAGGTCTTATGATGGAGCAATACAGAAAGTGTTAGACAGTGTATGCCCTTAGCTCCAATCAGATTGATGTACTTATTGTCATTTATTGTAAATGAATAAAGTGCATAATTGATGTTATTTTGGTGTGTTTCTTTGTAATACCCTTAAACTGGACACTTATGAAGCTCATATTAGTTTAGAATCTTCATAACTGTTGGATAGATCTGGGGAGATTTATTCTGCCAAGGCTGACACTGATGTGCCGCCAAGTGGGTTAGGGTGGCTTGTCTCAACTGCTAGGGTGATACCTAAGGTACATACATGTGAGTTTTCTTGAAACCCTGAACTGGACCAAATTTCATTATTGCCTTAGACCTTGGTGATAGATAGGCAAAATTGAAATGTTACACCAGACCCCTAGACTCGATTATGGTACTACACTAGGTGTCGGATTGGGCTGTCTTCAATATGCCAATCAGTGAAATCCTTAGAGGGGGTCAAAACCTGGGTATGTTGGGACAGTCTGAGTATTCACTTAAGTAGGTGATCATAATGACATGATCAACCCATTTGTTAGACAAAGTGAATGATCGGGACAAAACTTATAGTAATTACAAAGTATACAAAGACATTCTCTAAAGAACTCCCATATTCATATGAAAGCAATCGTCAAAAAAAAAAAAAAAAAAACTAAGGAGTGGCACCACTCAGTATCCTAGATATCTTGTATTTGAGGTTGATAAGGGCATCCCCCACCCTTCTCTAGGAGTTGGAATTCAGGGTGTAGACCTTAACTTTAGATGATATAACAATGAACTAAAGAACCATATAAGCTAGAAGGTTGTGACGATTACAAGCATCACCTTCACAACCTTGTACAAGGGGGGTCCGTGTAATTTACCCAAGATAAAACATTACAAAAAAAAAAAAGAGTCTAACCAAGCAAATAGGCCTATCAATGATACTTGAAACTTCACAACTCGATTTGATTATCACATATTTGGATGAGGTGTTTATGCAATCAGATTTACATTTTGCAATTCACATCTAATTAATAATAAAAAACAAAAAAATATAAAATAAAAATACATAAAGTTCATAGAAAATTTTGGATACATTATTACTATCATTACTGTCATCTAGAATTGCTACATACAAAGCACATGCACACTTACTAATATGCACAAATATCCCTCTATTACCTACAAGACAACCTTTAAGCTTTCAGATGAAGTGATCAAACTAATATTTATGGAGTGTTAGTTTATTTCTTGCAATTGTCTACTCGTGTTCCCAAGTGTTAGGTGTTAGTCTATCCATTCATGATTTGCAAAACAATCATCATAAAGCCCCATCCCAATGGCTATCCATGACCATAAGAGTCTGGCAAAAGTTTTAGACACAACCCCCCTCCCCCCATTTGGGCTTGGGCCTGGTGGTCTAAGACAAGTACACACTAGAATCAAAACATCATTACTGTATTAAACATTATACATATTAAATCAAATCACAAGCACATATCAAGAGAAAAAAAAAACATAAAGGGTCTTTAACTTAATCATGTAATGAGAAACCTATTGCAATTAATTCATGAAACACATAATTAACATAAAACACCTCAAGTTGTGAAGCAAGTAACCTATACTTTTAGGTGTGTGCCTCCAGATTGAGCCTTAGGGTGTTTTCTATAAGATTTGCCTCAAAGCATAAGCCCCAAACGGCAGCTTATCAACATGAAATTATGAGATATTTTAAGCATTTCTGTCATGATAGTACCATAAAGAATAGAAACTATTAAAGTAGCATTTTAAGCCAATTTAAGGAAAGTGGGATGACAAAAAGAGTAAAAAATTAAACATGAGTTTTAAAACCACACTTCACTGATGTGATTGATTACGAGACAAATTGTCAAAACAAGTCATGAATAGGATACAAGTCTTAAATGCATACACAAATTTTGAATCTGCAAGAAAAGCACAAAAAATAACCCCATTCATTTCCTTCAATCTCTCGTTAGTAAGGTATTTGGGACTGAGGCATTTCATAGGCCTTCTGTTCATCTAGAATTGTTAACGCATGGGTAGATATTTATTAAACAATTCTCGTTGAATACTGTGACAATAAAGAGAATGCAATTTGAGTGTTGCATACCATGAATTTTCGGGTTTACCCATCTTACAGAAATGTCATAAAGTGCTATAAAATGTTATTTCCAATCAGTTCTTGTGGTAGAAGGAATTCAAGGGGGAAAAAGTAAAGCGGAAGCAATCGGAACCTGTTATGGAGCAATGCAGAACCCGATGTCTATTCTAATTCAAACATCCAGTTGATGAGTTTCGGTTAGTTTAATTTAGCATTGTAAGCATCGAAAACGGTTCACTTGGATTGATTTGAAGTCGCCACCCATCAGTTGTCGAAATAGAGGTGATGATACCTCCTCAAATAGCATCAAAAATCAATTTTGTTTTAATAGTGACTCCAAAGCCCGAGACACCGGTTAAATCAGTCTGGATAAGACTCGGATGGGAGAGAAAAGGGGTTGGGCACTCCTCTCCTAGGTCTAATAGATAGGACCCACATGGGATATCAATAAACAAACATGAAACTAAACAATTATTAAAACAAAAATGACGATAAAGAAAGCAAATCACAAGAATAAGCCAACACAAAAGAAAATACCCTGTTTTTATTTATTTTTATATTTCTACCTTTTTCTATTTTTATATATTTATTTATAAACAATTAATTAATATTTTTTGTTTTTTTTATTTTTTATTTTATTTATTTATTAGTATTATACTTTTTAATTAAATAATTATTTTTCTTACTTTTGTCAATTATTTATTTATTTATTTTGTTATCTTCTTATGGAACTTTATTTTTTATTTTTGTTTTTTTATTTTTTGAAATTTTCTATATTCTTTTATCTTTCTCTTATTTTATTTTTTTATTTTTATACTTTTATTTCATTTTATTACTTTTCTTTTTCATATATATATATATATATATCACAACCCCAAAAGTCAAGTCAAATGATAAATAGAGAGAAAAAAGAAAAAAATATAATCTTTTTAAATTATTCTTAAAATTTAGGAAATTAACTAATGGGTAATAGAGCCCAAAACCCACCATCACTTTGAATTCTCTTAAAACTCACCATCACTTTTCAAATCGTCCAAAACTCACTATGTCATTAAGATTTTATTTTCTAAAGCTCGTCCTTTAGCATACCATTTAGGAAATTAAGTAATGTGTAATAGTACAAAACCCACCATCACTTTGAATTCTCTTAAACTCACCATCGGTTAGAATACCATTATAGTTCATTGACCCAAGTTGTCCACATCAAGTTAAATGCAAGTTTCATGACCAAACTGCCCTTAAATGATGAATCAACTTGTTAAATATATTTTTGACCGAAATGCCCTTAAGCGTCCAATCCTATTTCATATATAATATTCCCGCTCACTATCTCCCTCTCTCTATCAGCGACTTCGTCTGTTTTACGAAACAGTTCGCATCAAAATCGCTACACTTTCTAACGTCTTTCTCTGTTCTTTTTTATTCAAAGGTTTCTATGGGAAGTGGGAACCCAAGAAACAGAGAAAGACGCTGCTTAGACCGTTCACTCATCGGTCATCACCTCTACTAACATACTCTCCTCTCCACTAATCCCTGTTGCTTCTCTGCTCTGAAACTTCAGTGGAAAGTTGAAAACGTCGAAATTGATGCAAGTAACTTGTGGATCTTGTTGGGCATTTAGCATTACCACAGGATTTGTCGAAGGGGCCAACTTTATAGCAACTGGGAAGCTTGTCAGCCTTAGCGAGCAACAACTTGTGGATTGTGATCACATGGTTCACTGCTTTGATGACTCTAACCATAGCTCCATTTATCAGAATCCAGAAGCAATGTTGCTTCATACTTCATTTTTGAATTGATGATTTGTTCCATGTTTGTGTTTGTTTGTTTAGTGCCATGCAACGGGCATGACTTCCTGTGACAGTGGATGCGGTGGAGGCCCAATGACCAATGCCTACAAATATTTGATGGAGGCCGGTGGCTTGGAAGAGGAGGAGACATACCCTTACACTGGAAAACCTGGTGAATGCAAGTTCAACCCAGAAAAAGTGGCTGTGAGAGTCGTCAACTTCACAAATATCCCTCTTGATGAGAATCAAATTGCAGCCCATTTAGTCCACCATGGTCCTCTTGCAGGTGAGAATTTTAAGTTCTGGTTTAGATCTCTAGGGGAAGCGAGAACCCAGGAAACAGACATTCACCGGTCACCACCTCTGTTAACATACGCTCCTCTCCACCACCCTGTTATGCTGCATGCGCCTAGAGGAGTCCTGAAGCACTAGCTGAGATCCAGGCCTCGGTATCGTTCAAGCTCAATCTGCATGACTCGCTTGCCGCGTTGAGCGGCTGGGATGCTTCCACACCATCCACTCCCTGCAACTGGCGAGGCATTGCCTGCTATAATGGTCGAGTTAGCGAACTCCGCTTGCCTCGTCTTCAACTCGCTGGCCAACTAACCGACCACCTTGGTAAACTCACCGAACTCTACAAGCTTAGCCTTCGTTCCAACGCCTTCTTCTCTTTCTAAATGCTCCCATCTTCGCGACCTCTTCTTGCAATACAACTCATTCTCCGGTCGTCTTATGCCGGAGATCTTCAACCTCACTGACAGCCATGAGTGTCTGTTCTAATATTTTAATATTCACACGATCGAACATTAGGTTAAATAGTAAAATGAATCGAAGATAATAAAGGGTAAAATAGTAAATTAGCGATATTTGTTAGTCAAGTTACCATTTTAAAACAAACCCATAACTAATTATAAGCTTATTATTTCAGTATTGTCTTAAAATATTACTACGGTTTTTAATAATTGTTGCACAGTTCCTTTTTCGTTTATTCTCCGTTATATATCATTTACATATTATTCCACTGTTTGATTTAATGTTATATTATACCTAAAATACCAATTTCCTTTCGCTCCTCCACAGTCGTAGTCGGCGTTGTCGTTATAGCAGAGAAACTCAACAAAAAAAATCGGGGTGTCAGCCTCTCCTTCCTTGCTGGTTCCGGTCTCTCCCGTTTCAAAAGAGGAGCAGAAAAAGAGGGAATTGTTGCTCAAGTTGACGCTTTCACTGTTGTCATCAGTAGCCATCCAAGCAGGGGAGCTGAGTTGTATGAGATGTTGCAATTGTTGGGGTCTGATACGGCTGAGGCTTAGTTGTCTAATTTTCTGAGAAATTGGTTGGTGCAGCTCTGATGAGATCCACGGCAACTCTGAGAAATTGGTCGGTGCAGCTTTGATGAGATCCACGGCAGCTCTGAGAACTTTGTCCCTTCTTGCTTCTTGCAAAGCATCAAACGGGTTGCAGCTTTGATTCGACACAAGAGTAACAGACGAGTTTTGTCGAGTACATTTAATGCAGCTCCTCCTCTGTTTATTCGATTTTGCTTCAACAAATGTTTCTCGGAACCGAAGCTGCAACGAATCCGTCAAATGAGTTCAAGATTTGCCCGCTTTCTCTGCCATTGGCCGTCATTGTTTGACAGTGGCCAACTGGTCGTATCCTCCTCGGAAGATGCCCGCTTCCCTCTCAATTCCATTCTTCTCTCACCTTCGTCCTCTCTCTTTCCCTTCCCACAGTTTTGTCACCTCGTTTCTCTCTCTGGTTCTCCATTCCTCCCTCATTCCTATCAGTCCCTCATCAAACTGCGATGTTGCAGGATTTCTAAATACTAATTTAGAGAGACGACGGTGATAATTCACTGTCACCACCAGACAGAAGTTGCAACAGTAGTGCAAGATGTTCTTCTCCACCCCACGCCTGTTATATTAAATATAGGGTCAAAATAGTAATTTACTATTTGGCATCCTTCCCTTACTTAAGGGTAAAAACGATTTTTTGTGTGTCTCCATTAAGAATTAACGACGGCGATTAGAAGTATAAGGGTGTAGTTATTCAATTTCCTAAACCTACAAAATCATTCAGTCACCGGAGATAGTCGAACAACTAATTAATATTAATTAATCAGAGAAAACAAGAGAACAGAGATTAACTCTCAGCCGTAACTTACTACTTCTAATTAAACCAACACTTCACTGTCTAAAAAACTATCAGTAAAATGAATCGGGGGGAAGGAAAAGGATTCTAAAAAAAATAATCAAAACAACGATTCATCTTCTAAATAGTTAGCAAACAATTCTGTGAAAGCTAACCAATGCTACGAATAAAGGAGAAAAACGCCGGGATTGAATAAGTACTGATAACCACCTACAGGAGCTGGTTCGGCGGGAACGATTACCAGCTCTGTCGATTCTTACTCCCTCCAACTCTCGATCGACTCAAACAAAGGTTAAAAAGAAAAAAAAAAAACAATAAAATAAAACTAAGCAAGATTTTACTAGAGAGGGAATAAGGAGACCTGGGATTTTGGCCTGAGAACGATCAACGAACAGGGAAAGGATTCTGCGTCCAGATAGATTTTCCCGAACACTGAAGGCGATACCAGCTTGTGACTATGGGTTGAGGACGAAATCTCAGATGGAAGCTGCTGTAGTCGACACAGAATGAGGAGTGCTGAGAGCGTCGCCGCCGGTAACCGTCGTCTGCGTTAAAGGAAGGAGACGACAAGCAGGGTCAATCGATCATCCGGATCCAGTTCGGTGGAAGAAAGAAGGACGGTGGGGATGAACAAAACATAGGGAATGCCAGAGAGGATGGAGAGAAAAATGGGAGAAAAGCGATGGGGAGAAGAACTTCACCGCCGCCACCGCTGTGCGTCGAGAGGAAGGGGCGATTTGGCACAACCTAGCAAGAATAGGTCACGTGGATGCGATTTGCCCGAAGGGTGACAACTCAATAAATGGAGCCTAGTCAGCCAGGCAACAACCCCTCCAAAGCCCAGGTGTGCGCGATTGTTTACATTCAAGTTCTTCAGCATCCAAAACTTTAGCTCGCAACCACAATATATTATTGACTTAAGCATTGGAGTGACCTCGCCGGGTCTTCCACCCTGGTCTCTCTGATCTCTGTTTCGCAGATTGATCTAGTTCGCCACGCGAAGCACGTCCAGACAACTCTCTAGCTAGGAGCTTCCAGATTGCGTATCATCAATTGGCGCCGTCTATGGGATACGGTCGAAAGGTCATCACAATCCTAGTAACAGTCTTAATCTCGGTTTCAACCTCAATGGCATCATCCAGCCACAACGGAAAGAGTGACATGAACATTACTGGGAGGCAAGAGCAACAAACAGTCGTTTCCCAAGGACCCTCGGCAACTATCGGCCAGTTCACCATTCCCCTGATTGCTTCCAAGGTCCTGTCACTGTCAGTTTCGTACACTACCCAACAGGTGAGTGTACCGCTCCCCCAGGTGAGCACCACATTCTCGGAGCCTTCCGTGATTCCCCTAGGGGTTGAGAACTCCCAATTCAACGATCTCGCCCAGAGCGTTCGAACGATGCAAATCCACATGCAGCAGATCCACCAGTTCCAATAGTTTCAGCTGTACTACTTTTATCAACAATATTAGCAGCAGTTTCCACCACTGCAACCAAGCCAGCCGGTAAACCATTGTCAAGGGCAAATCCAGAATGAGAGTCAGCACTGGGCTCACCAGAACGTCCGCCAGTCTCCCCCCTGCGGTGAGAAAACTTCGTAGGTACTGGTCCCTTCCTCAAGACGGACCCCGCCGTGGGGCACAGTAGGTGACCGGCGTACCCCCTACTTCCCGAAGAGAGCTCAAGAGATAGGCCCAAACCCAGCCAGCCCAAGAGGCTCAATCAGCAAAATCCACATATGGATCGTTAGCTCGGGGCCCGATAAGAGACCCCTCAATTCCCCGCGACAGCCAGCACTGAACACGCGGTGAGGAAAACCCCTGAACCACCTTGCCCTACCATTCGGAGTAAGATCGAAGTACTTGACAATACTAAGGCTGGCAGTACGAATGTTGCACCACCAAAGAAGCAACAGCGGCGACGCCGCAAGACTCGTCGTTCATCTGTAAGGAACGATCCATCAACAAAGCCCAGCCATCCAGCGGATCAAGGTCGAGAAAGAGAGGAGGTGAGCTTGATGGCCACAAGAACAGTGCCTGCCGCTAAACAAGTATGATGGGTCCTTTGATCCTAGCGATCACGTAGACGCATTCCAGTCCTAGATGCATCTTGTCGGGGCCGATGAGGCTTGTATGTGCGTGGCTTTCTCCACCACATTTAGAGGAGTAGTTCGAACTTGGTATAGAAACCTTGCGTCGGGTTCCATTAGAAGCTGGGCGCAGTTTGTGGACATGTTCACGACCCACTTCATCACCAGTAAAAAGTGTCCGAAGTCATAGGAGAGCCTTCTAAACGTGGTGCAGAGGGAAGGAGAGTCAATTTGAAGCTACATCAAGCGCTTCAACGAAACATGCCTGCAGATGCCGAACCTTGACCCAGCGGTATGTCTCACCATAGCACGAAAAGGAATCACTCACAAAGAGTACGAATGGCACGTCGTGACCAACAAGCCGAAGAACATCACCGAGTTCCTCAAGTTGGTCGATCAGTTTATCAGTACAGAAGAAGAGATAAACTAGAAAACCGACAACCAGCTAGGAGAAAAGAGGAAGAGAGAAGATGAAGGAACGAGCAACAAAAAAAGAAAAAAGTGCAAGTCCCCTAAGTGAAGAAGCAAGTCCCCGAGCTCGAGGAGTAAGTCTCCCTCGCAAAGTTATAGGACGGGTCGGCATTCCAGGAGCCCACCTAAGGAGAGAACCAACTATACTCCCCTGAACGCCAAGAGGGGAGAGATCCTAATGGCCATCAAAGACTCCTCTATCGTCAGATAGCCACCCAGACTACGGGGAGACCCAACGACCAGGAACCTGAATGTCTATTATCACTTTCATCGAGACCACGGTCATAGCACAAAAAACTGTAGAGACCTCCGCGATGAGATCGAAGAACTAATCCGCCGTGGGTAATTGAAGAAGTACATTTTGCATGAGGAAAAAGGACAAGGGGACTGGTAGGGAGATCGGAAAAAAGATGCCCCAAAAAGCAATAGACAGAACGAGCAGCCACCTCAACAGTTACTAGAGGAGAGACCACTCCGCGGTGTGACCAATATGATCACCGGCGGGTCCATCATTGCGGGGTGTACATTGGCAGCGGGGAGAACATTGGCCCGTGAATTGGAGAATGAAGGTGCAAACCCGCCAACGCGACCTCGGCTCGAAGAGCCTATCTACTTCATTGAAGACAACGCGCACGAGATTCAGTATCCGCATGATGATGCCTTAGTCGTGAAACTCAGAATCAATGACTTCGAAGTGAAGCGGATCTTGGTGGACTCAGGCAGCTCGGTGGATATCCTCTTCAAGGAGACCTTCGATAAGCTGTAGTTACAATGGGGTAACCTAAAGCCAGCAGACACACCCTTGGTAGGGTTTAGTAGAGAAGAGGCCAAGCCCCTTGGTTGGGTCACAGTACCAGTGGAGGGAGGCTTGTGGCCGAACGTCGTACGACTCAAGCACACTTTCCTAGTAGTAGGGACTACATCCCCTATAACGCGATTATAGGTCAGCCTATCACACGTTCTACGTGCGATAGTGTCCACCTATTACTTAGCGATGAAGTTCCCAACTGGTTACGGTGTGGATGTTGTGCGAGGTGACCAGCTCGAATCCCGTAAATGTTACGTGGCCTCCCTGAAAGGAAAGGCAAAACTGGTAGAGTATATCGAGCTCGAACAACCAGCAGAACATACAGAGGAGCGAGCTGCCCTGACAGAAGAAACGGTCCACATACCGATTTCCGAGATCGAGCCGACCAAAACTCTTCAGATTGGTGCCTTGATCAGCGAACCGCTCCAACTCAACTAGTAAGTTTTTTACTTGAAAATTTAGATATTTTTGCTTGGTCCGTGGCAGAGATGCTCGGAATTGACCCTAAAATAATTACTCACAAGCTTAATGTCGACCCTTTAGTCAGGCCAATAAGACAAAAGAAATGCAACCTCGCCCTAGAACGATGGAGGGTAGTCGATGAGGAAGTTAGAAAGCTCCTCGCGGCAGACTTCATCAGGGAAGTCCATTACCCGAGTTGGGTTGCCAAACCGGTTTTGGTGAAGAAGGCCAACGGCAAGTGAAGCATGTACGTCGACTACACCGATCTGAATAGAGCTTGCCCGAAAGACTACTTCCCACTACCCCAGATTGACCACCTAGTAGACTCGACCTCGGGACATGAGTTGTTGATTTTTCTGGACGCCTACTCCGGTTACAACCAGATTAGGATGGACCCTGCTGACCAGGACAAGACCGCATTTGTAACTGAGCTCGAGCTATACTGTTATAAGGTTATACCCTTTGGGTTGAAAAATGTAGGGGCAACATTCCAGTGCCTTGTAAATAAAGTTTTTGAACCATTAATTGACAATAAAATTGAGTGTTATGTTGATGACATGGTTGTGAAGACCCAATTTTTGAACTCTTTATTAAATGATTTAAATGATGTATTTCAAGTCTTAAGGAAGTATAATATGAAATTAAACCCGAACAAGTGTATCTTCGGGTTCGCGTTGGGTAAATTTCTAGGTTATATAGTAAACCGATGTGGCATCAAAGCCAACCCCAAAAAAATTAAGGCTATCCTAGATATGAAACCACCTTGGAAAATAAAGGAAGTCCAGAGACTGACCGGTTGAGAAGCAGCCCTGAGCCAGTTCATGTCTAAATCGACGGGTCGATTCCTGCCCTTTTTTAAGGCAATAAAAAAGAACGGGCACTTCGAATGGACTGTGGAGTGCCAGCTTGTGTTTGACGAACTGAAAAAATATTTAAGTACTGCTCCGGTTCTAACCCGACCTGAAGAAGGATGAGTTAAAGCTGTACCTCGCCGCGAGCGATGAGGTAGTCAGCTCGGTACTGATTAGAGAAGTAGATCGGGTCCAATGACCCGTTTACTATGTTAGCAAATTCTTGCAGGATGCTGAAACCAGGTACCCGAGATCGAGAAACTAGCGTACGCATTGATCATAGCAGCCTGGAAACTACGCTCGTACTTCCAGGCCCACACTATTGTCGTCCTCACCAACAGACCTGTATGACAGATTTTGCTCAAGCCCGAGGTGTTTGGAAGATTAACAAAATGGTCCATCGAACTGAGCGAATACGACATCTGGTTTGAGCCCCGCCCAACGATCAAATCCCAAGTCTTGGAGGATTTCATCGCAGAATGCACATTCAGCAAGCCGGCCCTGGAATTGACTGAGCCCGCTAATATGTTTTATAGGAATCGACCAGTGTGGCATTGGTCCCCGCCAGTGTTGGGCCGACGTGGGATGAGGAGCCCTGGATCCTCCACATAGATGGCTTGTCAAATCTGTGAGGAAGTGGTGCTGGACTGATACTGTACGGGCCAAGCGAGGTGAAGCTGGAGTATGCCCTCCGATTCAGATTCAAAGCGTCGAATAATGAGGCAGAGTATGAGGCACTAATTGTTGGACTCAACCTAGTAAAGGAGATGGGAGCCAAACACCTCATCGTATGTAGCAATTCCCAGTTAGTGGTCAACCAGGTTAACGGTGCTTACGAGGCTTGAGACCAGACCATGGCAGCATACCTAGCCAAAGTCAGAGCGATTCTACTGAACTTCCACTCTTGCTTCCTCAGGCAGATACTGAGATCCAAGAATGCTGAGGTGGATGCACTATCTCGATTGGCTAGTACCAACGAAACCATGAAGCAGATAGTATATATCGAAGACCTGCCTCACCGTAACATTCTCGGGGGTGGGGGCAGAAGAGGTTGCTTCCGTGTTAGTAGTAGAATTAAGTTGGATCGACCCGCTCGTCGATTATTTGCTCCACGTGACCCTGCCAGCAGAATGCAATGCAGTTTGAAGGGTAAAGCGACAGTCAGCCCAATATTTATGATCGGTGAGCGGTTGTATAGGAGATCCTTCACACTCCCCTACCTACGTTGCTTGGGGCCTTCAGAAGCGGATTAAGTACTGCACGACATCCATGAGGGACACCGCGGAGGACACCTAGGGAGCAGGGCACTTGCCCTGAAGTTACTGAGGCAAGGATATTACTGGCCTACCATGAAGGCAGATGCCCTTGAGCTCGTCAAGATGTGCAACAACTGCCAAAGGCATGCCAACATCCCTCGGCTACTTGCTGCCAATTTGAAATTCCTCACTAGCCCGTGGCATTTTGATCAATGGGGGATAGTGTCGAACTGATAAAATACCTCGGCACCACGTGAGACTCAGTCACCTCTTTGGCATGGGAAAGATCAAAGATAAGGAGAGTGGACCATGAGTGGCTCCCAGAGCCTAAGGGCTAAGGTGTCGAGCTGATAAAAGACCTCGGCACCACATAAGGGCTAAGGTACAGATAGGTCGGGCATGTATACCCTACAGTGCCTGCCCACCCCGGCTTACAATAATGATTGTCCTATTTCAGTTCGGGAGTGATCTATACTTGGAAAAATTTTGCTGCTATATGGTCTAGATCATGAGTTTGGGAGAAATCTACACTTAGAAAAAAATTTGTACACAAGGAGCTTTGCAAAATACTTGTATTCCATTGATAAAATGCTTTGAGAACATAGTAAAAAAAAAGAAGAGAGAGAGAACAAGATTACA
Source organism: Nelumbo nucifera (assembly GCF_055504915.1). Lineage (NCBI taxonomy): Eukaryota > Viridiplantae > Streptophyta > Magnoliopsida > Proteales > Nelumbonaceae > Nelumbo > Nelumbo nucifera. The sequence goes on from NC_142650.1 coordinate 110,286,668, forward strand.
ATTGCTTAGTCGAGCTCAGAGGCTCGGACATCAAATATTTACAAGGGGGGGGGGGGTCCAAGAAAAGAGGCATCAATCACTTTGGGGGTCCTCATCCCCAACAGAGGATTCAACAGGCGGATCTGTCTTCATGCGGTTCTCGGTAGCATCGACCTCCTCTCCCTCTCCCACTGTCTCGTCAATGAGTAGGTCGTTGTCACTCTCTGCCTTGAAGTCCGGATCCGTACGGCCATCTCCTTGGTAATCTTGGACGTGGTAATGGCACTGAGGTCGAGATGGGGAAATTCACGTCGGGTCAACCACCTATTGAGCTTAAACCCCTTGTGGTAGCCCGCTGTCCCAGCCTCGACCAACCTCCTTCAAAGCTCCGCCAAAGACTTATACTCCTCGACTGCCTTGACCTTGTCCTCTTCTATCGCCTGAAGCAGGATTTCAGTCCGCTCCTTCAAATGAGCCTCGAGGTTCTCATTCTCTCTCTTCAGTGCTGCCTCGCACTCCTTGAGCTTCTTTTTCTCCACCATCAGCAGAGTCAGTAGTTCCTTCTTAGCCCGTGCGTCTTTTTTCAGCTAGTTGATCTCGTTGCATGCTAAGTTGAGCTTGGAGTGAGCACTCCGGGAGGATTATACAACTTCGAGAATTCACTTTAAATTTACCTCGGAATAGTAGGCCAAGGCGTGGATAGAGGAGTTCACCTGCCAAAAGAAGAAAACAAGCATAAGTATGAAGAAAAATCTAAGTACGAAGCAATCTGAAAGTTAAATACGTACCACCATACAGTGCGTAGCCGCTCGGACCCCGAGTTGAGCAACAGGCAAGACAACCCAGCAAGTGACCTCCTCAGCAAACACCACGTCCTTTCTCTTGAGAAGGCCATACTTCGGAGTCAAAATACTCTGGACTAAGGTGTCGCTGCCCAAAGTAGTGGCGACCATTTGTACGGGCTGAGGCTTTGAAGATGTGGTCTCCTCAGGCACGCGGGGTGGAGTGGCCTTGCCTGGGTCCTCCTCAACTAAGTCGATCACAGGAGGATGTTCGGCAGCAGGTGGGTGTTTGGGGGCAGAGGCGACGATGTCAAAAGTGGTGGTCTTAGCGTGGAGACAAGCCTTCTTGGAGGCCCTCTTCTTTTTTCCCTTCTTCATGCCCCTGAAGAGCTCATCGGCGAGAATGTCGTCCATGACAGCTATAACAAGTGGCGAGCCAAGTTAGGTACGACATTGAAGTAAAACAAACAGTAAAAAGGTACAATAGTTTGCGGCCTACAAGGAGGGCTTAGACCAGATTGCACGAGCTTCTCCTTGGTCACAAAGTTTATGAAGTTCAGGCCGAGCTTCGCCCAAGATCAGACCTCCTCCCTTGTCTTCGGGTCAGTCTAACGCCGGGGTCCTGGATGGCAGCCCTCTAGTGAGTCGGGAAAGGCCACCCCTTGGTGTTACGGATGACGAAGTAGCATCTCTTCCAAGTCGGGACCTTGTTGGGGAGCTCATGCAATAGCTTGTTCCCAAGGCAAGGAAACATATAGTAACTTTGCCTGTGATCGGGTAGAACACATGACAAGTTCTTTTTTATGGAAATGATCGAAGAGAAGATGTCAAGGTCTAGAGGTCGGTTGTATTCATGGAAAAGGGTAATGGTACCTACGATGTTATGGATGGAGTTCGCGTGAAGCTGGTATATGGCGAGGTCAAAGAACTTGATGATTTTGATTATGAGAGGATGGAGTGGAAGACGCAGCCCAACTATGAGCTTCTCCTCAAAGATCATGATCTTGTCATGACTGTGGTCACAAGGGAATTTGCCTAAAGGGATACTATATACAAGATCGTTGGGAAATCTGTACCGAGCTACCAGAGATAGGAGCTTGTCCGCTGTCATGGTAGATGGACCGATGTTGTCCGGAAAATGACATCGGTGCGAGGTGGAGGCCGACCTTCTGGAGGCCTCTCGCTCTTGCTAAGGTGAGTCTGCCTCGGATGGATTGGAGCCCACATCTTGTACCGAAATGCCCACCTCGGTAGGATGAGGCTCCACAGTCTGTGCCAAGGTGACCACCTCGGCCCCAGCGGATTCACCACTCCCATCTAAAAGTCTATCTAAGCAAACACAAGACATTCTAACAAAAAGGTCAACAGAATCGAAAGTAAAGGAAGATGAACTCACCAAATGAAGACCGAAGAAAAGTAAGACGATCTCGAACCCAAGAATAGCTGGCACCGAGCTGAGAGACTTGAACGCAACGTCAAGGACTCTGGATTTGCGATTTGTGGCAAAGAAAATGGGCCCTTCGGCCCCTATTTATAACCATTGTATCCAGGAATAATGGCCAAGGTCTACACGATCCAACAACTCCAAGGAAAACCAATAGCACGCCTCTTGAGGTAGAAATTTGTTTAGAGCACGTTTTGACGTTTGTGGAGACTATAATTGGCTTGACGTCCGTGCATACCTGACATGCGATTTGGGTCACTTCCTGGTTGAGCCGAACAGTCGAACAAGTCCGACTAACGATCCACCCTCCATATCACCTAGACTTCGTGCCAAATCCACCTGGGCTCATCATGATCTCCCCACCCCGGATTAGGACCCCTGGCACGAGGAGTGGGGGCAATTGATGAAGGGTGATTTGGCACGACCTAGTATATATAGGTCATGTGGACGTGATCTGCCCGAATGGTGACAATTCAGTGAATGAAGCCTAGTCACCATTTTTAGAGCTCGGGTGTTCGGTCACCTCGGCGTGAAGGCATCTCTGCACCTAGTCCAGTTTGGGGCTCAAGACCTGGTGTGACACGTAATCGACTCCAGAAGCTGCCCAGCGAGATCTGAACCTCATGGGATCACACCGCATAACGGCAGGCCTTATCCTCTCCCCGCCTGGATCGGGCAGAGACGATAGACTTCCTTAACCGATATGTTACTCCCTGATTAAAGCGGAAGCAGATTTCATCTATTCAGGCCAAAGATCCCGGGACTGTTTTGTGTGACCCACGACAATTCAGCTATATAAAGGCAACAACCCCTTCAAAGCCCAGGTATGCACGATTGTTTACATTTAAGCTCTTTAGCATCCAAAACTTTAGCTCGCAACCACAACATATTACTGACTTAAGCATCGAAGTGACCTCGTCGGGTCTTCCACCCCGGTCTCTTTGATCTCTATTTCGCAGACTGATCCAGCTTGCCACGTGAAGCACATCTAGACAACCCTCTAGCTAGGAGCTTCCAGATCGCACATCATCAGAAGGAGAAGAAGAATAAGAAGGGAAGAGAGAGAGAGAGAGAGAGGACGGGAGGATGAGAAAATTAGGGAGAGGAGATCGCCGTCGGGCATCATGTGGGGAAGAAGAGGGTGAACAGTGGATTTTAGCACGGTAAAATAATTTACTTTTGGGCCCCGACCCATTCGTTTAGCAGGAAAGTTGGTCACCGGTATCTTTTTCCCATTTACGATTTTTTTTGTTGAAAGATAAAAACATAATATATTAAACTGAGGAACAAAATACAAAGTTTGGTACAGAGGTAACAAAATCAGTGTTTACACCATTTTTCTAGCTCATGTGCGGGAACATTATAATTGCGGTTAATATGTAAGAAAATAAGTTGGTGGTTGATGTAAGTAATCCTAAAGTAGTCCAAGGTAATTCAGTCCGATGTTCAAGTGCATTAATCACCACCCGAGAGTCTGAACAAATCATCAAACCGGATTTTCTCAATTGGCCCGCATATATAATTCCTTGATAGATTGCAAAAAGTTCTGCCTCCTATATTGATGTCATAACCTTTTTACCACCTGCTACTTGTAGGCCCTCCAATTGTATAGTTAAAATAATAATTCCAAAAGAGAAATAAGAATGCGTAAGTTTATCTGCATCTGTAAAGATGATACAATCAATATCCAAATTGGGATGTAGACACAGCTGGGGAGGGGAGTTTGGAATTGGATCTGGGTTAGATGACTTGGTCAATATTTGATTGAAAACAAAGTTTGTTTTTTGAGTAATCCATAAATTGGAAAGATTAAAATCCTTAAAAACTTTTTCATTCCTCACAAACCAAATATAGTATAAAGCAATAGCGTACTAGTTAAGAATTTTGTAAAAATCAGGTTTGTGTGGAATTTTTTGTACAAGACTAACTATGCAATCAATCAAATTGTGATGGGAAGAGGTGTCTAAGATGATGTTCCAAGTAGAAGCAAAAAGTATAGATTGAGTAAAGGAACATTCCAAAAATAAATGGTTTATAGATTCTGGATGGACTTGACAAAAGACACAAGTTTGATCCTGATCTTGGCAAAAACTTTTTGTTTTCACGGGAAGGTAATTATGTATGACACACCAGAATAAGAGTTGATAACGAGGAGAACAAAATAGTTTCCATATCCACTAAATACAGGATTTTATAGTATTATTATTCAACTGAGGAAAATTATCCTGGATTAACACTATATAAGCAATTGAGGTTGAAAATTTCCCTGAAAAATGTTTAGTCCAAATCCAAGAGGTGGGAGTATTAACCGGAAGAATAGGTGTTTGTAGGATGTAAGATCTTCGAGTGGTATCAAAGAGAAAATGGATTAAAGTAGAATTCCAATCTCTATTCTGGATTAGATTAGTGAAGGTATAGTTTAGGATTTCAGCAGTGATAGGACAATGGATCATGTGAAAAGAGTGATTATTCTGGATCCAAGGTACTTGTGAAATGGAATCCGTTGAAGTTACTAAGATAAGATAACCAACCTCATGAAATAGGTTTTGAAGCTTAGGAGCAGTGGATTTCCAAAAATAAGAACTTGTTCGAGGGATGGAATGGGGAAAAGTTTCATTGACAAGGGGATACTTTGATTTCCAGATTTGATCCCACCATCTATGTTGTTCATTTAGATAGCACCAGACAAGCTTTTTGAGAAAAACTAAGTTAACCAACTTTATTTCTTGAAACCCTAGTCCTTCATGGGTTTTAGGCAAGGTTAGCTTAGACCAAGAACACTAGTAATAAGGATGGGGTTTAGAGGTTGATCTACCCCACTAGAAAGTTTTGATAATACAATCCATGGCAGAAATTGTTTTCTTTGGTAATTGGATTAAGGTCATAGCATGATTGGGAATGGAATGAAGCACAAATTGAATAAGAATTCGCTTTCTCACTTGACTAATGGTTGAAGCTTTGCAAGCATTAAGTTTTTTCTTAAGTTTATCCAATAGGAAAGAGAATTGGTTGTTTATTTCTACCCCAAAGCAAAGGAAGCCTTGAAGCCCTAAATACTTAGAGTTGTCAGGGAGATTCTTCATTTGGAGTTGTCTCCTAATCATTCTTTGGTGATGAGGGTGAATGTTTTTGCTGAAGTATATCCCAGATTTTTCCAAATTAATTAATTGTCCTGAGAAGTTTTGGAAATAATTGAGGATAATTTTTAGATTGTTTAATTCTTTTCTGTGACTTCTAATGAATAAAAGGATGTTATTAGCAAAATTGAGGTGGGAAATAGAGGGAGCTCTAGATGACAGCTGCAATCCTCGAAGATGGTTTTCTTGCTCAGCTTTTTGAATCAGTCTAGTCAAACATTTCATGGAAAGGATAAAAAGATAGGGGAAAGAGGGTCTCCTTTCCTAAGTCCTCATGAAGGGACAATTTTATCCTCAGTTAAACCATTAATAAGTATAGAGTAGGAGATAGATGATATGCATTCAAAGATGGTTTGAAAAAAGTCTTGAGAAAACTTAGTGCTTTTAGTACCTCTAACAGAAAAGACCATTCCGGTCTATCATAGGATTTTGCCATATCCAACTTAATAGCTACATACTCTGTACCCCTTTTATGATGTTTCAGATAATGAAACATTTCATGGGCAATAATAGTATTGTCAACCATTTGTCTACCTGGGATAAAAGTTGATTGATTAGGAAGATACATTTATCCAGAACAGTGCGAAGTCTATTAGCTAGAATCTTCGAAATGATTTTGTACAGGACATTATAGAGACTGATGGGACAGAAATCTTGTACCTTGGTGCAATTTTCTTTTTTAGGATTAAGACAAATAAAGGTATGATTTAAACATCTCAGTAATTTCTTAGTTTGGAAGAATTCTATGGCAAAGTCTATGATTTTAGTGTTCATCACATCCCAGTTCTCCTTATAGATTATTGCAGGTATGCCATCAGGTCCAGGAGATTTTAGATTGCCTACCCATTAACGAATTTTTTATTTTTTCTATGTTTTCTTTTATAAAACAAATTTTTCTATGACCTTTTTACATTAACCAAGGGATCTCATGGTAAAATCAACTTTACTTTTGGTAAACTTAATTATCTCCCATGTGGAACAAACTTGTGTAAAATGTAATGAATCATTTTGCATTATTTAGTTATTTACCAAGTAATATTTTATCTAGATAAGTGTACTTATCTTGGTAGTAAACAAGCAAGGCTTGGGTTTAATTTTTAGGATGGAATCAGTGGTAATTTCATAAATTTATCATAATTTTGTGAATTTTAGGTCAAATTGGGTCTAATGGGGGTTAAACCGGGATTCTGGGTGGACGATTGGGATTTTGGGCCAAAATGTAAATGCCCAAGATAAGTTTGAGTGCTTTTAGAGGGTTTTGTGTGTATGGGCCAGCGAAATTAATCGAAATGGAACCTTTTTAGATGGACTCATAAACAAGGAGGTTTTTGGCTGAAATTTCATAGGGTTGGGTTTTTAGACATTCTAAGTTGATTGGTGGGGTGAAATTGAACCAATTCAACCCGAATCAGGTAGATTTGAGAGGGGTTTAATTCAGCCAATCTAAAATGTCAAAATGAAATCTTTTTGGATGAACGGGTAAACAGAGGTGTTTTCAGTTGAAAAGTGGCAAGGTTGGGTTTTTGGATGTTCTGAGTTAATTTGTAGTGTTAGATTAGCCCAATTGGGCATAAAATTAGACAGATTTAGGATTCAACCAATTTGAAGCCTTAAAATGGAGTTTTTAGACGAAAGGGTAAATAAGGGTGGCTTTGGTTGAAATTTTGTAGGGTTAGGTTTCTAGGTATTATGGGTTGAAACATGGGGTCAGATTGACCTAACTGGGCCTGAATCAGATAGGTTTGGAATTTGGTCAATCTAGGGCTTCGAAATAGAATCTTTATGTAATGAAAGGGAAAACAAGGATATTTTGGGATAAAATTTTATAGGAGGGTATTTTTGAGTATTTTGGGTATGAGGGTAATGTCTAATTGGTTTTGGGGGGGTCAATATTGTGGAAATTCGATTTAACAAGAGAATCTAAAATGGAATCTTGGTTTGATTAAAGGGTAATTAAGGGAATTTTTGTTAAAACTTTATAGGTAGATGTTTTGGTCTATCTAGAGTTTAATTGTGTGGTCTAATTGGTTCAAGTGTATTAGGATCAGGGGATTTGGATCACATGTATTCAGGCCAATGAGAGGGTTCGAAATGAAACCTTTTCTTGATAAATGGGTAAATGGGGGATTTGGGGCTCAAATTTCATGTGTAAGCATTTTAGGGTGACCGGGATTTATTGGTGGTGTCTAATATAAGGGTCAAGTTGTAAATGGGTGTTAATCAGAATCATTAAACTGGTATCAGGTAGGTTTAATGGTGGATATGAGGGATTTTAGGTTAAAATTCCAATCTTTTGGGTTTTTAGGTGTTTTAGAGAGATCGAAATAGTCCGATTGGGCGTTTAGGGTGAATTGTAGTTCATGCAGCGAATTGAGCAAAAATTGAATATTAACAACTAGCTCTCTTTGTTGTAAGGTAGGGGACTACGAAATAACAAAGACCCAAAAGAAGCATATAGAGATTTTTACGAATGATGGGATGAATAGAAAGGCGAGGAAAGGAAAGAGGGTTAAGGCAAAGTAGAAGAATTCCTATGCATAGGGATGATCATTTCAACCAAGCCTGGGCCGCCCTGCATAAGCATGGCCCAAAACTTCCAGGCTTGGTTCAAGGTTTTGTGTTTGGGCCCAATCTTGCATCAGACCTACAAATTTTTAGGCTAGGCCCGGGCCTAATACTTTAAGCCTGTCTCGGCCTACATATATGTAAACATACACATTTTGTGTATAATGTATACATATGTACACATATTATTTTACATTATTTTATATATTTTATATATAAATATTATAATATAACATGTATAGTTTATATTATATATAATATTTATATTATATAATGTATAGAATAAGCATATATGCATGTTATGTCATTTAATATAAAATAATATATATATATATATATATGTGTGTGTGTGTGTGTGTGTGTATGTGTGTGTGTAATGTTTTATATATGAAAGACATAAGCCTGGAATCAGGCCCAGCCTGGCCCAAGCCCGTATGAATTTAGGCTAGGGCTTATGTTTTTGGTCCGAAACCCCAGGCCGAGTTGGGCCTAAGCCTAAGCCATATCCCTTATCATAAGTGCAAAGCTCGAACCAGCCCAGCCCATGATCACTTTGATCATGTATAGGCCATTTTATTCTTGGCAAAGTTACCTTTCCTAAGTATTAAGAAACCTTACAAAATCAAGGCATATATGTCATATGGAAAAAACATAAAAAACAACTCATAAAGTGAAAATTATTTACTTTTGTCAAGGTGACCTCTCTTAGGTATCAGAAACCTTTATAGAATGAGGGTACAATTGTCGTAAAGAAAAACATTTAAAAACAAATAGAACAATATTAAAAGCAATTTGAAGTGTTAAGACTATTTGATTTTGGCAATAGTGACTTTTCCAATAAGTATGGATGATCATGTGAAGTCCGATCAGATATACGCCGTAAGATGAGAAAACATAAAATTGAAACCAATAATGTGTCATGCGGCAATGAAAACAATGATAAAGTCTTGATTAAAATTGTGATATGCAAGTGTGGCGAAAGATACCAATGTTCTATAGAGCCGAGAAATCAGTGGTTTATGATATGCTAGAAAAAAAATACATATGCTATGTAGTGGAAAATACTGAATTGTGATATGCCAAAGGCAGAAAATTCATGTCCTATGCAGTAGAAAATTCTGATCTGTGATGTACCAATGGCTGAAAATCGATGTGCTATGTAACAGAAAATATTGATTTGTGATATGCCAAAGGCGGGAAATTCATGTGCTATGCAACGGAAAATCCTGATATGTGATGTGCCAAAGGCGAAAAACTCATGTGCTAAGAAATTCTCACATGCAATGTGAAAAAGGTGGAAAAATCATGTGCTATAGAGTGAAATTTCTTATTTGTGATGTGCTAAAGGCAAAAAACACATGTGTTATAAAGTGGAAAATTTTGATTTGTGATGTATCAAAGGTGGAAAACTCATGTACTATAAAGCGAGAAGTTTTGACTTGTGATGTGCCAAAGGCGGAAAACTCGTGTGTTATAGATCAAAAAATTCTAACTTGTGATGTGCCAAAGGCGGAAAACTTGTATACTATAGAGTGAAAATTTTGATCTGTGATGTGCCAATGGCGGAAAACTCATTTGCTATAAAGCGAAAAATTCTTATTTGTGATGTATTAAAGGCAAAAAACTCATGTGCTATAAAATGGAGAAACATGTGCTATGGTAACGGAAGACTCATGTGTAATAGAGCGGAGAAACATGTGCTCTAAAGCGGACAAAATGATAGTAAAATCTTGGCTCATTTGATCCTGACCATGAGTTCATAGACAAATTCCTTAATTACAAGGAGCTCTTACTAGTGGATATGCTTGAGATTGCTTTCCAATCTCGAAGTGACAGAAAATTGGCTGGGTTTGGTGATGCAAATGTAAATACCATTGTTTAGAAAATCAGACTTGACCAGGCGACTGAACTAATTGAATCGCGACCTGGGGCCCTGATCGGTTTGGTCATACCCCAATAATCGGACTTGTTCATAACCCATTGAAAATTGGCTAATTGGCTGATTAAACTAGAATTAGGTGAATTGGTCCCAGTTTCATGAAACCTCCTGGGTCCATACATAAGTGAAATTTTAAAATGTTATTAACAAGATTTGAACTCAACACCTCTTATTTTCATAGATTACTTAATTACCACTAATCCACCTCTTTACTTATGCTAATTAGTGATTGCTTATTATATATATTACATTATTATGCACATATTTTAAAGAAAATGTAAGTTAAAAGGCTTATATATAGTATTTATGTTACTCGTAATATATATATATATATGTCATGTCATTACGGTTTGACCTAGTTGACCCTTCTCCGGTTCTATGCCCGACTCGGTTCTCTAAACATTGGTAAATACTGATAGTGCAGGACTTGGGGACATTGTGGCAGATATGGTGGTAAGTCTTGATGAATCAACCAAAGGAGGGAAGAAAAAGGGGAAGAAAGGGAAGAAAGTGAGTCCATCGGTTCTAGGGTTTAATGTTGTTAGTAACTACATCATGATGGGTGAGATTTATGTGTTCCACAGGCATTTGTAAATAAATTGTATGCAAAGATCTGTAAAGGTTCATTTAGGAATTTTTTTTGGCCTTTGTTTATAGAGCAATAGGGGCTAATTTCAGCTCACGCGGTTTTGTGATTGTTTATTAATGAAGAAAAAAAGGCTTAGCAAGGTGAATCCAAAATCAAATAAATGACATTTTTCAATCTTTACTCTACCATAAGGGCATATATGAGTAAAGGGAGTTCAGCTTCGTTTAGGGCAAGCTCGTGTTCACACTATTCGAACAGCCTCTTGCAACTTTGTATTGGGAATATCTTTCCATGAAATAAAGCATACAAGTATAGAGATATTCTCAATGCAAGGTTATAAACGTTGTTTGAATGGACTTTACCCTGATCGAAGCTGAACTCGAGTAAAGGGTAAAGATACAAGTTAACATTATATAATCACATTTAACTTAGCTTTTATCACTTGCACCAATACAAAGGCAATTATCTGCTTTATTTATATGATCACGGTAGTAGTATAGATGTTTAGTGTTATGATAGTTTCCTTTTTGCTTCAATTGTTAGTTGAATTTGAATATTTGCTTTACATACTATGTGGAATTCAGCGGAAAGCATTATTTATGTTGATCAATTTGTGGCTTGCTTGATTTAATCCGGGAAGAAATAATGACTGAAGAGAGCAGAAAAGCCTGGCTTTCTAAATTCAATAACCTAGGTTGCTGAAAAGATTCTTTCCACTTGACACATTGGTTTACGAGGGTCATACGTGTTGGACTTGGACGCAGTACAGAGTAATGCAGAGAGAATTTTCTACCACATTCAAGAGGCATGCCCCTTTTTCTTCAATATCTAAATTTTCAAAACATGCTAATTTAGTCCATACCGTTAATAATACATGTGTGACTTAAAACTTTTGAAAATATCAAATCTATCCTTCTAAATAAAACACTGTTAATCATCTTCTTTCTCAAGAAGATAAAATGAAACAAAGGCGAAAAAAACAAAAGACAAAGCCTTATTGGCTCTTGTATCTAACTATCCCTTACCCTCCTCCACCATGTTGATCCATCCTCCCTTTCCAATGCCCGTCCTGACCCACACGTTGATGGTTTCACTACAAAAGATGCAAGCATTAGTCGAACAGCTCTTTAGGTTTGTGTCCCATGTGATGCATGTGAGGCCTGTGAACTTGGCTAGCATGCTCTGAAAAAATGCTTGTTGATGTGAAAAACTGCTGTTACAAAAACCTCGCGTGCCAATTCGGGACAGGACCCAACAATTTCACATACGTTGTATGTGGGACAGCCTACACCTGGTATCAAAGATCCAGGCGATGAGAAGGTGGGTGAAGTTGGGGTAGGCATGGGTGATGGCAACCAAAGGGACATGGTGCCAATCCGGTACCGGAGGAAGTAGATGGACAAGAATGTTAAGGTGGGAATCGTCTGTTCTCTGAAGTGATAACAGATACGAATGATTCGAATCATATTCCCCTAATTATTTTACAAAAAATAAAGGGTAAATTACAAAGACACCCCTGTATTGTGGGGTCTGTGACAAAGACCCCCCTATAATATATGACCATGAGACAAAGGACCCCTTTCTTTCGTTCCCTCTATAAATCCACTGGCGCGAGATATGGATTTTTGTAACTAGCTCACTGCCTCCTATTGAATCGGGGCGATTTTCTTGCAATCTAAGACAAAAACTGGCGAGCGAAGATGTTGAAGCAGGACTGTGGTCGCCACCACCATCACAAGTGGAAGAAACTATTTTCCCGGTGAGTATTCATCGTGATTTTCGTATTCGTCATTGTAGTTTTGTTGCTAATGGTCATGATTCGTGGTCATGGTTTGTGCTCCAATTACTGCCCTCTATTTTTCAAAGTTCAAACCTTTGGGCCACTACTTGCTTTTCAATGATCAAATTCCATTGTACTAATTTGGATAATTACTACCCATAAGATGACTGACATGGATCTCTCAAATCTTGTAACTTCATATTCTTCCGTTCACATCTTCACACTTACAGACTCAAAGATCAGCTAGAACTTGTATCAAGTGTGAAGAATGTACTCCGTTCCATCATCCACTCATTCTACAGGTTTTCTATCTGCATTTTCATGACCATCAGCAACAAAATTACAACGAACCAATGGCATGAAGTAATTGCTGGCCCAGAGGATTTACTGTAGAACCAGTCCAAGGTTAGTCCATAAATCAAGTCCAAGGGATATTTCACTCGATCCAGAATCCCTTGCAGATCTTCATAGAAAAGGATCTTCCACATCTGCAAGGCATAACTGTGAAGCTCTCGGATGATGAATACCATGGAAGAGAAGGCCTTCTTCACGGAGAAATAAGTGGATTCACCAGCTTCTCTGAAGTCTTCTTGCCATCGCCTCTTCTTCTTTATCATCCGAAGGGACATGGGAAGATCAACGCTGATCACCTTCCCCTCTATGCTCGTCGGGATAATGTCATCCCTTTCCGGCCAGTTGGGGGGTTCTGGACTGATCCCCAGCCACATAGTCTCTCCAGAATCAAGAAGATTTGAAGGGGAAAAACAGTATGTGACTCTGTACAGGGTTTATGATACTACTCATTCTGGATAAATCTTCATTGAAGCAACTGTTGTTGCTTCCGCTTTCTTCATCCCCGGAATTATTGGCTCAGGATTGAATCATCGTTTGGTTGTAGTATTTGTTGTAGTATTTGCCTACTTGTACTAGCAGGATTGTACTAGCAGCCAATCGCCGTCTGGCTGTAGTCAGGATTAAATGGGTTCAATCTTGACGTTGTAGTATTTTCAATTCTCATCTTCAAGGATAGTATGGGGATTAAAAAATATTATAACGGCCTTTTTGGACAGAAGGCTAACGGTAGGGGGTCTTTGTCTCATGGTCATAGTACAGGGGGGTCTTTGTAATTTACTACTCTTCACATGGTTTTGAATGATTTGGTGTATGTTTACTGGATTAATTGCAATGACCACTATGTAGTGGCTACATCAGATCCAACCTTAAACTAGCTTATGAACGGAGTACAAGTTATTCACATTACAAAGACGGCCCATGGCACGTCATCTTCCTCCTTCCTGGAAGGTGGAAGCAGGGAAATCTTTTCTCCACCCACGCTTTCCCCAACCAAAGGGAAAGACTTTCCCATGCATCCTCACTATGCATTATTCACATCACAGAGACGGCCCATGGTACCAATTTGGGACACGATCCAAATAATTTCAATCATCTGGAAGGAACAGATGGTTGGGACTAAATTGGTGCATTTTGGAAGTTTAGATACTGGATTGGCACATTTTAAAGTTTGAGGATCAAAGTGATGCTAGGCCCAAAGCACGTGGTACTAATCTGGAATTTTCCTTTTCACTTGTCCCTTTATTCTTGATGTAACCGATTCTGGTCACGTATCATTTTTTTGGCTAAGTACCTCGTCATCCCGTCTGCTCCCAGGTGGCCAATCACTCAGAGGCTGAAGTGGAGCTCCCTAGTGTGGTGCAACCCGGGGTGCTCCCTACAGGAGGTGATCTGCTCATCTTTGTAGATGGTGGGGACTGGTTGCCTGCAAGAATTGAATCAGAGAACTCGGGGTGGCTTACCCGGCGGGGACACACTGATGGCTAAGTCAGCACTTAATAGTGAGCTGAAAATGATATTAGAGAATGAGAGAGCTAGAGAGCAAAGATCACACACCATTTCCTCCTCCTCCTTCGCCCCTGGAGGGTGAGGCCTTTATATACTAGAGTCCTCGTGGGTTTGGTGGAGTAGTTCCTGGATTCCTGCTGTGGTGGGACCTGCTTTCGTGTTAGGTGGGGATAAAGCCACCAACCAGTAAGGTTGCACATTTCCGCCTAAATCGGGGAGTGGGTGAGCTAATATAGCCGTTACAAGTCACATTCCCGTAAAATGCGGGGTAGGGTGGTGAGCTCCTCAGGGTTGTCATGCGATGGTCGGTCTAACAATCTGCTTGTAAGTGCTGCATGGTGGCGAGCTGCCTGTGAGTGCTAGGTTGTCTGTATGGTGCCAGGCTACATGATGGCGTGCTGCCTAGTGGTGAGCTGCCTGTAAGTGTTGCATGGTGGTGAGCTACCTGTAAGTGTTGCATGGTGGCGAGCTACCTGTGAGTGCCAGGTTGTCTGTAAGGTGCTAGGCTACATGATGGCGAGCTGCCTGTGGCAAGCTGTCTAGTTGTCATGAGGTGCCAGGTATCATAATGTCATTGGAGGGCCAAATCCGTCCTCATCATTTGCCCCCACTCCCAAGCTGAAGGTAACTCGGCGAATTTCTCCTTTTGGCCCGTAATTCGACGTCCCCGTAAGCGCTAATTCAGTTTCTTAGGCTCTGGGAGCTGCTTGGTAGCGAGTTGCCCATAAGGTGCCGAGGTCTCTGCTAGTTCGGTATTGTAGCCCTTAGGCTCTGGGAGCGACTTGTAGTCCACTCCTAGACTTTGCCCTTGCCGAAGAGGCGACTAGGTCTTATGTAGTATTGTAGCCCTTAGGCTTCGGGAAGTGACTCGTAGTCCACTCCTAGATTCTACCTATGCCGAAGAAGCGACTGGGTCTTATGCAGTATTGTAGCCCTTAGGCTTTGGGAGCGACTCGTAGTCCACTCCTGAACTTTGCCCATGCCGAAGAGGCGATTGGGTCTTGAGCAGTACTGTAGTCCTTAGGCTTTGGGAACGACTCGTAATCCACTCCTGAACTTTGCCCATGTCGAAGAGGCGACTGGTTCTTAGTTGCCCATGCCGAAGAGGCGACTGGGACTTGTGAAGTGCTGAGCTGCCTGTGAGGTGCCGGGCTGACTAGGTCCCGAGCTGACTAGGTGTCGAGCTGCCTGTGAGGTGCCGGGCTGACCAGGTGTCGAGCTGCCTGTGAGGTGTCGAGCTAACCAGGTGTCGAGCTGCCTGTGAGGTGTCGGGCTGACCGGGTGTCGAGTTGCCAGTGAGGTGTCGGGCTGACCAGGTGTCGAGCTGCCTGTGAGGTGCCAAGCTGGATTGATGAACTTCATTGTTCTTTAAAGACCTGCAAGGAACTAAATGAAAGAGGACTTGGGGTGGCTAACCCGGTGAGGTCGCTTCGGTGCTTAAGTCAGTACTCTCATAGTAGACTGCGAGCTAAAAATCACAAAGTCTGAGAGCTAGAACTTGCTTACTTGTTTCTGGGGTTGGTCCCTTTATATAAGCATTGTTTGGCGTGGACTTCACGCACCATATCCGAGATTTCTGCGAGGTCGTCTAAGTGGTTCGAGATTGCTGGAGGTAACCGCCATGCGCGTTGACCACCCTCCAGATCGTTCGGCATGTGGGCCAACTTCCAAGGATCGTGGGAGTGTTAGGATATGCTTGCCGAATTTGTTGATGAGCACGTCTTGCAGGTCTCCAGGTCGGTGCCTGTGCCAGGCAGCCAGGTCGGGCCTGTGCCAGGCTATCAAGTCGCGTCTAGGCCAAGCCGCCAGGTCGTGCCAGGTAGAACACCATCAACTTGGCTAAGGCAAGTTGTTGCCAAAGTGGTTCCGGGTGTCACCTAGTTATTCCGAGGTGCCATGTGTCACAACATCATTGGAGGGCCAAATCCGCCCTCATCATTTGCCCCCCGACTCCCGAGCCGAAAGTAACTCAGCGAAGGGAGTAGATTTCTCCTTTTGGCCCGGAATGAATAATTCGATGAGCTCATAAGCATCGATTCAATTCCTTAGGCTCCGAGAGCGACTTGCAGTCCGCTCCTTGATTTTGCCCATGCTGAAGAGGCGACTGGGTCTTATGTGGTGAGGAGGTCTTCGCTAGTTCGGTATTTTGGCCCTTAGGCTCTGGGAGCGACTCGTTGTCTACTCTCCTTGATCTTGCCCATGCCGAAGAGGCGACTGGGTCTTATGTGGTATTTTAGCCCTTAGGCTCTGGGAGCGACTCGTAGTCCACTCTCCTTGATCTTTGATTTTGCCCATGCCGAAGAGGCGACTGGGTCTTATGTGGATCCAAAGTCTTTTATCAGCTCGCTAGTTCGCGCCTAGGCTTGGTCGCGCCAGGGCCAGGCTGCGAGCTCGCGCCTAGGCCAGGTCGGCTCCTTAGAGCTACGGCTGCGCTGCATCAGCCTCGTTAGTGATGTCAGTTACCCACTCCTACAAGAAGCTACTAGGAGCTCGACCTTCAGGGGCAGCACTACTAACTTTAGGTTGCCGGCTCACACAGGAGCCTTTGGAAGGCTCAACCGGCAGGGGCGTCCATGCAGTTTGTTGGCCGCCTATTCCCGCGGAAGCCACGAAGAGCTCATCTTTGTAGAGGGTACCTTGCGAAGAGGACTGATGAGGCTTTATCCGAGTTGAAATAAAGTTGGTAGAACTGCTTAGTCCGTTGGCCACCAACTTCCTGCATAGTCTTTAAGTTCATAAAAAATGGAAACTAGAAAGTGAGAACTTTTAATTTCTAAAAGGTGAGAACTTAGCTTTGTGGAAGAAGAGGACTTAGCATTTCGAAAGATGAGAACATAGCTTTTTGTTCCGTTTTCCACAGACGGCGCCAATTAAAGAATCAATTTTTGGTTATGTATCATGTTTTTTGGCTAAGTACCTCGTCATCTCGTCTGCTTCTAAGTGGCCAATGACTCAGGCCAAAGTGGAGAACTTTGGTTGCCGAGCTGAGTTAAACTGGGCAGGTTAGATGGCGAGCTGACTATAGTGTTGAGCTGCCTGTAAGTGTTGCATGGTGGCAAGCTGCCTCGTGGTGAGCTGCCTATGAGTGCCAACTTGTCTGTAAGGTGCCAGGCTACATGATGGCGAACTGCCTATGGCGGGTTGTCTATTTGTCATGAGGTATCAGGTGTCATAATGTCATTGGAGGGCCAAATCCGCCCTCATCAATTGTCAAGCAGTTTTGCAAGGGAGAAACATCCATGGGTTTGTTTATTATTAAAATTGGATTTGCATTTTATTTTTATGTGTGGAACTCACTTGTGGACATGCATGTAGAAATAGGTGATGTCAAGACCTTGCGA
The DNA here is from genome assembly GCF_055504915.1 of Nelumbo nucifera. Lineage (NCBI taxonomy): Eukaryota > Viridiplantae > Streptophyta > Magnoliopsida > Proteales > Nelumbonaceae > Nelumbo > Nelumbo nucifera. Next base: position 110,304,084 of record NC_142650.1, read on the forward strand.
CAATTGTTTGAAGAAATGTCACAAAGAGATGTGATTGCTTAGAATATTTTGATTTCTGGCTATGTTAAGAGTGAGAGATTTGATGATGCACTTGATATTTTCCAGCACATGAAACAACTGTGAGACCTGATGAAGCAACGGTAATCAACACTATCTCATCTTGTGCTGCCTTGGGAAACTTGGAACTGGGTAAGGAGATTCACCAATATAATGATAATGAGCTTAAATTCACCATTGTGCGGGTGCTTAAGTATGGCTCGTCAAATCTTTGATGAAATGCCAGATAAAAATGTAATTTCTTGGACAATCATGGAATCCAGATACGTGAATTGTGGTCAGCTAGATGAGGATACAGAGATCTTTGATAGGAATCATGCAAGGGATGTTGTTCTTTGGACAGCTATGATTAATGGATATGGGCAATATAACCAATTTAATGAAGCCTTGTCTCTATTTCAAGAGATGCAAATGAAAAGAGTAAAGTCGGATAAGTTCATTTTTGTTGCATTCCATTACGTGTTGTGCTTGGTTGGGATCTCTAGAGCAAGGAAAATAGTATGGATACATTGATGAAAACATGATAATATTGAGATTGTAGTACCACTTTGGGGTGTTTTATTTAGGCTATGTGAAGGAAAAGGTAGGGAAAGAAAGGGAAAGACAAGGAAACTAATAGAAGGTTTGTAAAAGTTTCTCTATAGGTGTAAATCAGGTCGTGCCGCCTATGGACTGTCATGTTGAACAGGTCCGGTATGATCATGCAGGTCGTGCTAGGCCTGGGGTTTTAAGTTCATGAGTCATCATGGTACAACACGACCTAGCGAATCGTGCTAGTCGGTGGGCCTATATTTATATAATATTATATAAATTATAATTATATAATAATATATAGTATATAATATATTAATAAAATAAATATATATATTTTTAATTTTATTATACTAATTTATTTAAATTTTGTATATATAAGCAATTGTATACACAAAATTCATATAAAATTAAAATTTTAAGCTTTTTATCATTTTTTTTTAAATAAATAACTTTGGCCCAACCTGGCCCAAGGGTCAACCCATGGGCTAGCCCAACCCGCATCACAACACAGAACGAGCCCACATGGGCTTGGGCCGTGGGCCGTCCTGAGCCGACCCCCAAATTTTTCACCGGTGAGGGCAGCACAGCCCGCACATTGCACGGGCCGCCCACAGACCATGCCGTACCGGTCCGACACGGCCCACTTTTCATCTCTAGATTTCTCTACCTTTCCCTACATTTTCATTCAAACCAAACATAGCCTTAATGCCTACAGAATCCATGGCAATGTTAAGATGTAACTGGAAACCTTGATGGAATCGAATCCAACAATTCCTGTGTCCATACACCTCTTTCTAATATTTATGCTGCAACTGACAAATGGGAACATGCAATCAAGGTAAGAAAGAAGATGAAAGAGCTTGGAATCAAGAAGGTGCCGAGATATAGTTTAATTGAGGTGAATGGAATAGTTCATGAGTTTATTGATGGAGATACATGACGCCAAGAGGTGAACTACGCCAAATTGTTGCAAGGTAGGTTTGGAAGAAAATTGGACCGATGCAGAAGATGCAACCCCATTGATGTTGTGATACAAAATCTGTAACTGGGTTTGGAATTGGAGGAAATGTCAAGAACCCCAGAAATTTTCATGGTGAGGTTCTGAAATTATCTAAATGGCAATCCTTGAAGGATAAGAGGAGAAACAATTGAAAGAATAATTAACAGACAATGAAGAGTTTTCGGATATTTGCAGGATCCTCCTCAACCATGGTAATCATGGCCATGCAAAGCATTGCAAAGCTCATCAACTATAGCGAACTACTAATGAAGGGGATAATCCCCTCATCACCCAGTTAAAAAGTGAACATGGTGATACTTTTTTTTAGGTAAAATGTAAAAACTTCTCCCAAAGTTTTTGACAATCATAAAAACCTCTCCTCTAGTTTAATTTTCACAAATACCTCCTCTAAACTTTTGAAAATTTGGACAAACCTTTCCTTCCATCAGTTTCTTAGACGAAAAATGTTAGACTGATTGCGTCAATTTCTACCAAACACCCATTCTATCTTTTTATAAATTATTTTACATACAAAATTATTAAAATAATCTCATTTTTACTTAACAAAAATATCCCTTTAACAATCTTCTGATGTTTTTGTCGAATTAAAACATGGTTACTCAATAATTTTGTATATAAAATAAATAATAAAAGGGTAGAATGGATATTTGGAAGAAACTACTACATCGGTCTAACATACAAGGGAAGTTATGATTATCAAAAATTTCAGGGGAGACTTTTGTATTCTACCCTATTTTTTTGTCAAACAACATGATGATACCGTTTGGACCCTAAAGTTAAGCACTTAAAATTTGTTAATTTAAATTTTGACATTTCCTGTTGATATTATCTCAAATTTTGATCAATTTGCATAGGTTCTGTATCACATGAAAAACATTTCATCTTCATGTATTGGGTAGACTTGGGCAGAGTTCTCGTGGACAAGAAACATGAGAGTTTTCACCAACTTGGAACACTCTCAAAAGTTGACACAATGTTCTCAACATTGGATTGGATTGTAGTAGATGCTTATGTATTTATTTAATATTTTTTATATTTTTTTCATATAATTTTTGGTGTTTTTTTTCACTTTGAATTGGATTAGACCTAATCTAATTCATTTGAATTGGATTGAATTGCAACATACATTTCTACATATTTTTTTAATATTTTCTAGATTTTTCATATAATTTAGATGTTACTTTCACTTTAAATTAAATTGGAGACCCTTTGATCAACTTGCATTTTAATCAAATTGGATATGATTGGACCAAATCCTACACCTCGGTTCATACCCCCTTTAGGCTGTGTTTGGATGCAATGCAACTTATGCAACAAATTTGCACTAATTCAAAATTATGAAAGTGCAAATGATTTGAGTGTAAATTCTCACTTATTTTTGTTTCAAATTTTAACTTGTTTTGTTTGGTTGCAATAAATTTACAGTTTTTTCATTTTCACTTCCATACATTTGTATTAGTGCTAATGCATATAACATTGCCCTGCAACCAAAACACTTTTTCTTATTTTTTGCAAGGAAAAAAACAACAGATCGGCGATTAACAGACTTTTTTGTCAAAACTGCGCTTTTCGAAATAGCCTATTTTTCAGTGAAGAAAACCCTAACCCAAGAATAGAAAGGAATCGCAATTGATCTTCCAAAAAAAATTATTTGAGGCAGTATAACAACAAATTATGTAAATGCAACAACTCCCAAATTTGTTATGGTGCTTAAACTTCCACGGTTTGATAGATTTCTTCGCATTTAATGCTCAAATTCAAAATTAGCACGAAAATTTCACCTAGATTTTGCAATCGCTGCTATTTCTGTTGATTCTATTGATCTGATCCAATCCCCCTGTAAATCTGTAATAAACTCACAAATACTTTTGACCAATTGTGCTAAACTATAAAGATCGGAAAAAATTAAAACTTTTATCAGCAGAAGGGGTGGTAGTAAGGAACCATCAGATACCAAAGTTTGTCCCCAACAGCGCAGAGCTGTACGGTCCGCATCATGGTCAGCCATTGAAACAGGCCGCATCACCTGGTTCACTACATCCTTGAAAACTACATAACAAACAAAGTAGATGATTGATATAAACAGGACTCAGATAAGTGGGTTTGTCGATTATCAGCACTGAATGAAATCAGAGTGGTGCATGACATACTCAATCCTCATCACAGTCCATCCACTGTAAGTTTTAAGGAGAAAGACGATAAGAGAAAACGAGAGAAACAATGTTGGAAATAAACAGGGAAGGATTAAGAGAGAGAAGCGAATCCTACGAATCTCACCGTACCTAAGCTAAATGAAAGAAAAAACGGATATGAAAACCCTAGCTGCGACAGAATAAGAAGACCGACACAAGGAAATAGATCCGCGAAGAGGGAAGCCGAGTTTTCACCTTTTATAAGAACTCCGAACGGGAGACCAAGCATAGAGAAACACCGAGTTGAAACCCTAATTATGTGATTTTACGGTTTTATCCTTTGTATGGATCTGGCTGATGTTTACTCACATCGTTGGTTCGCGATACAAACGCAAAACCGGTAGCTTATGTACTCCGGTTCAGGTTTTTAGAAGTTTGTTTGCAATGCATTTCTGCGTCATAAAACGGTGTATTTTCTCACAGTTTCATTTTGAGAAATCGAGACATTTCCGCAATGATTTTTTTTTAATACAAACATTTGTTTTCTTCAAAAGAGACTAAACAAGCTTCACAGATGCATCGATCGTCTATGGGAAATGGTCACCGTCAACTCTATTAGAACGGTAAGTTATTATCGTCTATTTGCTGCATCAACAACAACAGATATCACTAAAAATCCATCGAATATGACTAGGAAACATGATTTTCCATTTTTTTTTGTACCGACCATTCCCTTATTTTTTAGATTTGTGCTTACTATTTGTTGATGTTCTTCGTTTTACCCATTGCATACAAGTGTTGTCCACTCTCAACCACCGCCCATCGGAGACAGTGACCTTCCTCCCAAACATAATCAGCAAAAGATCTACCAGTCTGGGGCCTTTTTGTGCGGTACATATTTGTGATTGTATCGCAAACAAATGCACCTTTAGGGACAAAATTTTCTATCCTGTCTAATTTTTTTTTACGGATAAAGATAATTTATATTAACAAAAAGTACAAACAACAAAGTCTTGAACAATAGGTACATTGGGAGGATAACTATTCAATATTGTATGTTTCGACAAAGTACTTTTATATAGACGTACGATCTAATGTGTAGGAACATTATACCTCCTATTGATATACAGAAGACCAAAAGAAGAAAATTGAGATAATAAGTTCTGAGTTTGAAGTAACAAAAATAATGATGACCAAGGAAGAGAGAACTGGTTCTATAGAGCTTGAATGATAACTTTAGAGTCCGAACAAAAAAATGAAGAGGTTTTTCCAAGCTATTGTATGAGAATGCTTCCTTGGTGAATCGCAAAAACTTCCGCTTCCTCTATGGATTGTAATTTTCATTTTCCTCCTAAAATTTGAATACATTGGAGATGAGTATCAAGAATGATAATCTAAAATTTGTGATACTTGATGGTGGTCAAAGAGATTTTGGATAATTAAAGAATTTCAATGACCATTTATCATGAGATCTGAAAAGGTAGTGTTTCTTAAATGATAGGGAATGGGCTGAGTAATTGTATGGAAATGGTGAGAATTGTGGATCTAGAGTATATGGGAAACAAGACCTGTACATGAAGTGGATACTAGAAAACCTACATCAGAGTATAAGGATTGCAATTCAGGGGCAACAGATTTCCAAAAATAGGAGCTAGAACGAGGAATGTTGTAAGGAAATTTTATGTTGCTCGGGAGGTATTTAGATTTCCACATTTGGGCCCACCATTTTTGAGGATTAGTGAGGAATCTCAAGGCTAATTTTTTGAGAATGACAAAATTAAGAAGATTAGTTTGTCAAAAGCTCAAACGTCTCGCTAATCTAGGTATGGTTAGGTTACCCCAAGAAGTCCAATGATAAGGATGGGGACTTTTTTATGATTTGATTTATTTATGAAATCGTTTTCTTGAGTAATTGTGCAACAAACATAGAGTGATTTGGAATTGATTGAAGGACCTACTGAATTAAAACTCTTTTGCCTGCTTGACTGATGGTGGAAGCTTTCTACTTGTTAGGTTTATTCCTAAGGTTATCTAAGAGGAAAGCGAATTGGGAGTGCTTATTTCTACCCCAGATTAAAGGCAACCCCAAATATTTAGAGTTTCCAGTTAAATGATTCATTTGGAATTGCATTCTAAGCATATGTTGATGTCTAGGGTGGGTATTCTTACTAAAGTATATTCCAGATTTGTCCAGATTAACTACTTGTGGCAGAGATATTTTGGAAAGGTTGAAGAAGACATTTAAACCAGTCAAGTTCATCTCTGTGACTTCTCAAGAAAAGAAGAATGTCATCCGCAAAAATGATATGTGAAATAGTAGGGGCTCTGGGAGAGATTTTTATACCTTGGAGTTGGTTATCAGATTTGGCATTGGAAATCATATGGCTAAAATATTCCATTGCAATGATGAAAAGGTAGGGAGATAAGGGGTCTCCTTGACGAATACCTCAGAGTGAGTGAGAATTTGCTTTCTAGTGTACCATTAATGAGTATAGAGTAAGAAACAGTGGAGATAAACTCATGAATGAGTTGATAGAAGTCTGGATAGAAACCTAGGGCTTTAAGGATTTCAAGAAGAAAATACCATTTAAGATAGTCATAGGCCTTAGCCATGTCTAATTTAATGGCTACGTAGTTTGTTCATTTTCTGTGATGTTTTAAAAAGTGGAACATCTCATGAGCAATTATTGCATTATCCATTATTTGATAGATAGGGATAAAAGCAGATTGATTAGGAGAAATGCACTTATCTAGAATGGTATGGAGATGAGTAGCCATAATTTTAGAAAGAACTTTTTACAACACATTACAGAGAATGATTGGATGATAATCATGAACTGTTGTACAATTTTCCTTTTTGGAAAGAAGACAAATAAATGTATGATTAAGACGTTTCAAAAGTTTCCTATTTTAAAAGAATTCTTGGGCAAAAGTTATGATATCATTATGCATTACATCCCAAAATTCTTTATAGACTAAGGTTGACATACCATCTGGACCAGGGGATTTAAGGCTTCATATACTAAAGAGAGCTGATTTGATCTCTTCCTCAAAGGGTATGGCAATAAGCATTTGATTACTAGCTTCTGTTATGATGGGCTGAATAAGATCAGAGATTGGATCTAGATTAGAGAAGGGTAAATGGGTACATAAATCCTCAAAGTAGTCAGTGAAAGTGATAGGAATATCCTTATGGTCAATAACCTACACCCCTTGGTTATTTCGGATTCCTTGTATCTCATTTCTTCTTTAGCGACAAATGGTACTCTTATGAAAATAATTTGCATTTCTGTCTCCAAAAGCTCTTGATTTGAGCTAGAAGTCCATCATAATGTTTGTAAAGGGAATTTAAAGTCACCTAATCCTAAGGAATAGTCTATTCACATTGGATAATTTCTATTTCCACTTGATGTAATAGATGATGAGGATCAGAAAATTTATTTTTCTCCAAGCGATATGATTTTTCTTAATTTGATCCATTTTTTAAGAAATCCTAAAAGATGCATGTCCAGTAGCATGATAACTCCAACCATTTAAAATTTCTGGTTTGCAAGATTCATTTGATAACCACATCTCGAAAAATTTGAATGGCTTTGGATGATGCTCCAATTTCGGGGAAGTATCAAGAAGGGTTATGATCAGAACCCCAACGGGCGAATATATTGAGGGTGGCATGAGGAAAGTCTGAAAGCCAATTAGGACTAGCTAGAGCTCGATCTAAAGTTCTATTGATTAATCCTATAGACCATTTCTTAGACCAGCTCGTTCTACCACCTTGAATGTAAAGTTCCATTAGATGATGATCAAGGATTAGAGTATGGTATTGGGTAGAAGTTAGTTTCATAGGTCTATTAGACAGACAAGGGTCATGAATAGTGACATGATTTGCCTCATTAAAATCTCCTATAAGAAGAAAGGGAAAATTAACAATTTGTGGTTGATGGTTTAACTGTGACCAAAAAGTGTTTCGCCGGGCTTTAACTAAAGGTCCATAAATAAAACCCAGCAGCCAATTATCTAAAGTAGGTATAAAATTTAGTTTCAAAAGAACTTACCTCAAATGACTCAAAAAGATAGGAATCGAAAAGCCATTTTTCCAGAAGATGGCTAGTCCTCCTACTTGATCTTCAGGAGGAATTAAGTAAGTATTAGAAAAGTGAAAACAAACAGCAAGTTTTTGCATTTTATCAGTGGGGATTTTGGTTTCACATAAAAATATAAAGTCAGGATTAAAATTTTTAACTAAAATCCCTAATCCTTGAACTGCCTTAGGACGTTCACCCCTTGGCAGTTCCAACTTAAGATTAACATTGGCCACTGCGTGGCTGTTGAAGGCCAGCCACTACCGCCTTTGTTAGAGAAAGTTTAAACAAAGACAAAAATAAACAAAAGATACTAAGAGTACTTGAAGTATCATCAAGATTTTCTTCTCTTGGAAGTAAAGTAGAGGGATGAACTGTCATAGCCGTCTCAGTGTTTATATTTGGATCGATGACCGATAGGATATGTTCTGTCTGGTTATTATGCGAAGATTCAGGTCGGTCATAGATTGGGAGGTCAGGAGAAGTTTCAATTTTCAACTGCTGTAGTAGGTCTATCCGAGGTCATTTTCCTCGAGAAGAGGAAGGATCCGAAGAAGATAAAGAGGGAAACACTCTGGATAACAATTGCTGAGTATGTTCAGCAAGGTGAAAAGTTTCTGCAGATACTCTTAAGGTAGATGAATCGGTAGAGTGGGAAGAAGAATGATCAGTCAAAGTAATTCAGGCTAGAGCGGAATCTGTAGTCTGGGCAGATTGAGTGGGAGAAAGAGGATTAGGGGCAGCAGTAGTGGAGTTTGGATTGGGATCTGGAGGAGCAAGAACATGGATAAAAGAACAAAAGGATGGTCAATGTTAGTCTCTTCGCATAGGAGTTTCCGCTCTAAGCCAAAGACCAAGAAGATGCATGTTTCTTTGGTTAAAATATTACTCGTAAGATTGACCAAATACATGACGATTGGGTTGGGAACACCGATAGAAATAATGACCAACACGTCAACAGATAAAGAAAGTAGCGGGAAGGTCCTCATATCGATAAATTACCCAATGAACATGGTTGTAAAAACATCCTATTTTCAGAGATTGGTCAATGGTAACCAGGACTTTTGCTCTAATGTAATTTTGAAGGACTTGAATATTACGAGAAGGGTTGATTCTTTCAAATAGGGGACAACCGACAGCTTCATAAAGGATTTTGTATGGTAAGTCATGAAGTTGGACCTAAAGTTCAATTTGATTGAGACGCCATTCAGGAGCCAAGGACCATTGTCTCGAATGTTAACAAAACCATTTTCATATATGAATCTTAAACGAAAATGGCCACGCTATAAGGGAGTTATTAGGAGACGGTTAGGATTGAGATTCCAAAGTGTGTAAAGACCCTCTTCTAGTTCAGAAAACTGATCGGAGAGTCGCGGAAAAACATGACAAGTAAAAGAGAAATTCCAGTTTTCATGGAGATTCGGGGGAAGATGGGGTTGAATATCGACTAGATCTATTCCTAGAAAGTTATTTTCCTGAAGCATATTGCGAAAAGTTTCGTTCAGGGCATTTATGTTGTCCATTGAACCAGCAAAGGCAGCAGAGAAAGAAAGAAGAGAACAGAAAAAGGACACAAAGAACCATACGGAAAAGAAGAAGGAAGAAGAAACTGGAAGAGGAAACGAAACTTGATTTGTTGTTACAGAATGGTAACAAGTGAAAAAGAAAAGGTGACGTGTAAAAGTAGATTAATACTCGAGTGCGAAAAGATTAATAGAAAGGACTACCATCAGTTTTAAAAGCTCGAGGTAAGAATGACGAAACTAAACTAGAAAGAGAAAGGTAACGAAACAAGATCGAGAACCAAACAAAATAAAAGGAGAAGATATAACTATGCAAAGATAATAATAATAGGAACCATGAAAGTTAAATTTAGTAACAAGTAAGGAGATAGTCCCTGATACTACTGTAGAGCTCGACTCTCTGAGAGTTGAATAGGCTGCTAAGTTGACATGTGTAGTTGAAAGATGAATATGTCTACATTCTCCCATATAGCCATCATGTTGTTGAGTATTTGCACTTGAAACAAAAAGTAGTTCATGTTGAACTAGAACTTCTTCTAATACCCGAAAAACTTAAGTTTGAACCTGACTTAACTACTCAATTTGATTTGGTTGAGTGCCTCATTTGAGTTCCTCAATCTCAATCCGTAAGAAATCTCCAAAACCTTTGAAAGTTTAAAATACTACTATGATTTCATTTACTTTCCCCCAACCATACACACAGGTTTGGCTACCTAGAAGCTAGAACTACCCACACATCACTACAACCTTACATTGAGAACATCTCACATATTTGTATTATCCCGTCTAATTATGTTTGAACACCACACTCTCCTATGTCATTTTGAAACTAACGAAACTAAGGTTCTAATGGCAGTATGGATGCCATGTTTTATCAAACATGTTTAACACGAGCCTACCTCTCCCTTCGCTCCATCATTCTCGCTATTCTCTTCCCCTCCCTCCCCACCACCCCTTCACTTTCACTCACATTAAACCGTGAAACTTGTTCACCTTCATCGGAGATGATTTTGCAACCAAGCCATTGCAACCCTTGTCGTCCCTCTCTCTTCTCTACTCCTTCCTCCCCACCGCCCCTTTACACATGCATCGCGAATCATACCCGCAGTCAAAGACAACTCTACAACCTTCTTTCTCTTCTCTCTCTCTTCTTCGGCCCAAATCTTCTCTGCCAATACAACACCGCCATCAGAACTGCCACTGCAACCCTCACCATTGGAATTGCCATTGTCACAATAACGAAGCTAATGTGACAATAATTCAAGTGTTGAAACCATCATATTGTCCCACTTTTGAGGTTAGGTTCTTGTGCCCACCATTTTTATTAGTAAAATAAGACGCTGATGCAGAAGCAACATACGTTAAGTTGTTAACACTAATACCTACATGGTTCTTGGTTATATCAGCAAATTCAATATTCTCAATTGTGTCGAGTTCAACTGAAACAACATGGCTGGATGAGTTTCCACTGTTGGAATCGCTGAAGAAGCCTAGAGATTGGATTGGTAGAGATCTCGGGAGGCCTCTTGACAGTGCGATAAGCCATTCCATTGCCGCCTATATATTAGTACTCACGCTGAGGGATGATATTGAAAATGAAACTAGTAGAGAAAGAGAAGACTTCATCGTCCAATTGGTTCTTAAACTAGAGTTAATAGGGGGGAAAAGGCATGAACTGTCTGCTATGCTCAAGTCAACACCTCGGAAGTCATTGTAGATGAAACCTGAATTTTTTTAGTCTGCAAAGGGCCCAACCAAAAGCTGAACATAAACAACTCTGCAAGCTTAGCAAGCATGATCAAGTGTGTTCTTATTGATTAATTGGTGAGTGCCATAGTGCCTTTTGAGAACTAATACATATTGATGGTGTGTGATCTAGATGCTCCTAGCTGGAGGGCAGCTTAGACATCAGTTGCTGACTGGACAAACGAACTGCAAGGCAGATGATATCAGAGAACCTGGGTGGCTAACCTGGCAAGGTTGCTCCGATGCTTAAGTCAGTATATGGTTGTGTAAGCGAGCTAGAAAGTATGCTAGTAGGCTAGTAAGCAAATAATCGTGCATACCTCCCCTGTGTCACTGAGGTTGGTGAATGTAACTGCCTATGGCTAACTGATGAATGAATGAAGCAAATGTTCCTCTTTGGCTCAAATGTTGAATCAATGTGCATCCTAAGTCCTCAAGAACCCTCGGCTTCGCGACCTACCGGCGTGCAAAATCCTCCTTTGAGGGATGAGCGCTCAGAATGGACCGATGCTGAAGACTGTGAAATCCTTAGATGAGCACCTCACTAGAGACATACATGTTAGGGTGAACAAGGCCCTTCACGCCTCATCACTTTCTTAGTGGACGATGACCCCCTCCTCATCCTAGGGTGGACGAGGCCCTACACGCCCCATCACCTCCTCAGTGGACGGTGATCCCCTCGACTACCTATACTTAGCGCAATAAAAATGACAACCCTGATTGCCTCGGCCCAAGCCCCTGGCTTTGCCGGTGTGACGCCTTGGCCTTCCCTGAGGAAACACTTGGTGGGAAACAAGCCAGGCAAGCTGCACCTCGATAGCGCCACTTCACCTCGACCCCTTATCCCCCAGGTACCTCGGCAGTACACCTCAGCCCACAACCTTGGCTACAGTGCCAGTCACTTCGGCCTTGCCTAAGTACTTAAAGGAAATCTAGTGCCAAGCGAGGCTCACTTCAGACGTGTGGCCCCGCCTCGGCCCTCAATGCCCTAACTACTTAGAGCAAGCATGTAATGAACTAACTATGAGCTATGAGCGAACTATGCGTGTTTTTGTGTGTTGTTGTCTCGTCGTTGGAGGGGCAAGGACCTCTCAAACCAAAAAACAAAGAAGAAGAAGAAGAGAAAAAGAAGAGAAGGAAAGAAGAAGGAGAACACAACATACAAAAGACACATAGCATATGCAAAAAATGGCTTCATTCATTGTTATACTTCAATATTGCCTTTACGAAAAATTCTTGAGGCCTATTGGGTCGAACACATGTACATTTACAAGAACAAAAAAGAAAGGGGAAGATCCACGCCTAGGCCACACCGCCGGCAGGAGAAGGAGCAGAGCCATCAGTAGCTTGGGCTTCGTCAGGGGCGTCTGGAATCACCTGCAGCCCCTTGACGTCGAAGTCAGGCATCACCATGAGGAGAACCTTATTTGTGTCCATGATCCCATCAAGGTAGGATGTTGATGCGTACTCCACGAGTGCGTCCTGATACTTAGAGGACTTCTTGAATGCCTCCATTGCTTCGGCAACTACCTTCGTCGCCCGCTCCACTGATGTTGCGGCCTCGGCAGCCTTCTTCTCTACCTCGGCTGCCCGCCTTTCTGCTTCGGAGACAATGCTCTCCTGGTGAACTCTCTCCATATGCTCCTTGGAGAGACCATGTTGTGCCGCCTTCAGTTGTATCTCGAGGCGTTCCCGAACTGATTGCTTGTTCAAGAGCGCCTTCCTGAACTTCTTGTACTTCTCCTCAGCGGCAGCAACGATCTTTTGAAGCTTCTCCTCAGTGGACTTCTAAAGCATCTCTTTCTCCTTCTCCAGTTTGTCAAGGCGGGACAACGTTAGCTTTGTTCTGTCCCTTAAACCGATGAAGTGTAGGCATGCCTGCTATAGAACCAATTAGAGAACAGAAGAGGAGGAAGAGAAAGAAATACACTACATACTAAGTAAAAACCAAGATCTTACCTCGGCCAGATGGTACAGGCCCTCGTCATAGATGGCCTTCGGGTCGCTTTGCATCAAGTGGGTAACGATCCCTTGGGAGGATTGCCCTGCTCAATAAGGCTTGGTTGACCCCTTCGTCTAGAATGGAGTCCCCCTCGCGAAGCTGCCATTGGGGACAAAACGCCTTGTGACCCCCCTCGACTCCCTCGGGGGGCCCCTACATTAACGGCGGAGCAGAGGATGGCTCGGTTGGACACTCCCTAGGCACTGGTCTCTTTGCCTCAACTTCCTTTGGGCGCTCGGCGTGGGCCACCTTTTGCGGCGGCTCCCCCCTCGGCGTGTCTTCGGCGGACCTCTTTCGACCCACCTCGGCCCCTTCTGTGGGCCTCCTCAGCACCTCAATCACCTCAGTTGGCTTCTTTGGCACCTCCGCTGGCTTCTTTGTCCCCTTGGAGGGCTTTTTGGCCCCCTTGGCTAGCTTTTGGAGTGCCACCTTTGGTCATTTCCCCTTGGCGGGGACCTGCAGCTTTCCCCCCTTCGTTGGTACAGGGGGCAACCTCTTCATCAGGCCGCCTCGGCGCCTGTGCTTTCTTCTCTACCTACTTGGCGTGGGCCTTCTCGAACAGGCGCTGCTTGGCATAGGGGACGTGTGATGTAGTCAGTACAACGAGCCGAAGACATAGGGGACATGTGAAGTAGCTACAAAACCTCTCCTACCGAGGGGGCATGGCTAATCCCAACGAACACTAGGGGAACCTCCTCCTCCACCAATGGCTTCACCTAGACTGTCCCCATCACAAGAAGATGAGCCACGGTGGTGGCCTCCTCGTCCCAAAGCGGAGGGGGACATCTCTCCACCACTACATAGGCCTCTCCCCACTTCGACCTGAACCTCCAGCCTTTGGGGTAGGAGACAGAGAAAAATTTGTCCTTCTACTCATGGATGGACGAAGGGTTTTACACCGGCTTCCCTCTCCGGGGATGGAAGTAGTACATGTTGGCCTTGAAGGCGTGCTTCCTCAGCACAAACATGGTGCGGAACATCTTCGATGTCAACTCCACATCCCGAAGCCAAGCCCACACCAACATCGCTATCGTCTTACGGGCATTGGGGGCAAGTTGGCTAATAGTGATACTGTAACACTCCGTCAACTTGGAGACTAAGGAAGGAAGGGGAAACCTAAGGCCAGACTCTAAAAAATGTTGTTAAATACAGATTTCCCCCTCGCCAGGACTCCACGGCCACTCACCTACGTCGAGTACCCTATGATCATAGGACCGGGGTATGTGGAACCTCCTCACCAGGGATTTGACTTGGTCTACCCTCTAAGGAGTTGTCAAACTCCGAGCGTGGGACACCAGCGTTAGCTACCCTTCGGGCAGCACTCACTCCCACCGGTCTAGCAATGAGCTTGACAACATCTTCCCCCTCAGCCTAAGGAGACCCTTCGGGCTCCCTTGGCGATACCGACACTGCGCTTTCACGGGGAGAGTCATCGCTTCAGTGGCAGCCCTTGGTGCCCCTAGAGGCTACTCTTTCCCTAAGCACTGCAATCTCTTACCAAAGAGGGACGATGGCCAAGGGACCTAACGAGGAGAGAGGGGAAGGGGTTTGAGGAGAGCTCCCTCCCAAGGTGTTCCGGAGTTCATAGCTCTCAGGGCCAGAGTCTGAGAAAGACATGGTGAATTACCTAGAAGACGGTGAGGAAGGTGAAGACGGGGTGTCTTGAAGGATTGAGAAACTGGGAGCTAAGTTCACTTGACATCAAGGGTGCTTAAGTTCAAATGACGGGGAAAGCCACCGCTAAGGCCCCTATTTAAAGGAAAATGGATGGCCTAGATCTCTCCAAATCCAACGGCCGAGGTACCTTCACTTCCACCATCCAACCATAATGCGCCACTTAGCACTTGCCCTCGGAAGATGAAACAATGCCCAAGCAATGGCTCAGATCACTACGGATCCAACGGTCACGTGGGCCCTCCTCTTCTGCAAACCAGCTATACCGCACCTCTCGGCACGTGCCCTTGGAAGACGAAACGATGCTAGACGAACCGCGGGGCTCACCCGCCGGGTGAACTGCGAAGTCTGCCCATCGTGACCCACCGGATGAACCGCTTAGACCGGAAAATGCGCGCTTAGCATATCTGAGCGACTGTCCTCCCTACGAGGGGGGCCCCTGATGCGACTTGACCGTAGGTGACACGAGACCATTCCTACTAACCTGAGGCATCCACACCACCCGCAGCTCCAAACTGATGAGGAAGGAAGAAGCATATGAAGTGAATGCGACGCCACTACAAAACACCCCTCAGTTGACGAACCCGAAGGCATAACGGTTGCTACTCCCGATGGCCGAAGCCAAAGCCTTACCTCGACTACCTTCTCCATTACTAGCCGAAGTCAAGACTTCACCTCGGCCTCGGGAGTAGGGGGCAAGTGATGTGGGCTAGCTAGGCCCAACCTGTTACGGGCTGAGAGGCCCGACCCACTAACGTGTGACAATGCCAGTTACAGCAAAGGGGAGCCCTGATGTCTTTGTATAGAGCCAATTGCAGGGCAGTTAGGCGTACTCTCAAGGACCTGTCGCCTGACTTCGTACGGCTCTCATCTGGTGCGTTCATCTCCACCTGCCTCTAGCTCGCTCAAGTATAAATGTGAGGTAACTCTCCCTTGCCAAGGGATCTTGAACCTAAAATTAATTCCTAGCACCTAAGTTGCTTTTCTTGCATTTACTCCTGGGGATCCGATGCATCCGAGGACTACTGATACCACCTCGCTTGCACCCTCTCCTACCTCGCACCTCGTACTAACTCGAGAGTCGGAGTCTCCGCCTCAGGTATCCACCCGAGGCCTCTGACACCTCTTGCCTTGCAGCACCTGAGGTCTTCAGGGACCTCGTCACCAAGCCGACGACCTGCAATCCTCAACTTCTACCGTACTCATAAGGGAGTATCTCGCCTCGGCCTCGGTTTACCGTCCTCTGAATTTACCTTATTGCCCTCGGTTAATCCGGGCAACAATAATGAAAAATTCCAAAACGAGAAAAAAAATCTTTTTTTCTTGTCATGACTGGATCAAGAAATCTAAATCCAAAACAAAACCAACAACGAAAGCCAAAATGGGTATCCTTTTAAGGTGAGGAAGAAATGTAAGAAACATACCAAAATTACCATGAACTTTGTTTATAGTAAGGAGCAACTAAATCAAAATGAGCCATTGAAATTTCATATGAATATGGTTTTTTGTGGATGGACAAAAAATTGTAGAGTTGGGTATAAACGACAAGGAACTAGATGAGATAGCAAGAGAGGGGGATAAAGAAGAAGAGAAAGGGCGAAGGCCATAAGGCACAGAGATCAAAGTGGTGGTGGAAGGGTTCGTTCCCCTTTTCTCTCTTGATTTTAAAATACATTGAAATTATGAGAGATGACATCATCGATTTTGGAAAAGGTAAGATATTTAAAGAAAAAGAAGAGGAGGAGAGAGAGAACCGTATAAAACCAGATCTCGTTACTGGCTACTACAAACCGAAAATCATGCAACAAAAATCGATATGGCCGATCTTCAATGGGTTTCTGTGTACTCCTCTTCTTCTAAGTGTGAGATAGGCTGGACGAGTCTGGGGCGGAGCCATGATAAGGGGGGCCAAAAACTAAATGTAAACCTATAGGGGGGCCAACCATTGAAGTGGACAGTGGGGGGAGGGGAAATTTTACATAAAAAATTATGTATTACTATGAAGATTTTCTGAACCATAAGGGGGCCATGGCTCCCCTGGGTCCCACTCTGGTTCCGGCCCTAGGGCGAGTTGAACCTTGTCAAGAAACCTAACCTAGAGAGAGAGAGAGACGGTAGCAACGCTATATAGCCCCGGTGTGTTGAAGGCGGGTTTTTGTGTAGTCCTCTTTCTACAGATCCGGTGCTATGAATTCCAACGTCCCCAACACTAAGTGTGATACATGGGTCCTTTCCACTATTCTTGCCAACCCAGATTCCCTATCTTCACCTACCCAATGATCTCATTGATGAAGACGCTGCTGCAATTGAAATCTCTATTAATGATGTAGGAGTCATGAGTGTGGAGATATTCCAAGCCCCTGAGGATTTGTTTTGACCATTTCTTCAAGGGCTTGATCGAGACATGGTAGTGCTCAAATCAAATGAAGTCATTCTGGGCAGATTCCTCATTGGTGAGGGAGATGGTGATGGAGTAGACTTCGATGAAGGGTATTTTAGGATGTTTTGAAAAATATATCAATCATATGATGTCACATGTGACAAATTTTGATGGAAAGTTAATGATAACAATTGTCAAAAAATTTGGAAGGTATTCTAATACGATATGTAAACAGTAAGGGTAGAATTAGTCAATTAGCTTAAATCATAAGGGTAGTTTAAGAAATTTGCCATTTTTGGGTCATTTGTTTCAGCTCCCACAACATGAATGTGGCACAATTTGAAGGCCTTGAGTGAGCTTTTAGCTTTTACTTTATGATCTTATTTATGTCGTTGTGTTCCTCTTCTTGTTATCTGGAATACCAGGCCTTGTTTTTTCTATTTATATTTATCTTTTGTTCAACCTTAATCCTTTGGAGAGAGGATGTTGGATGACCCTATAGTCTTTATTCAATGTCTGCAAAATGGTAAGATGTTTGTCTTGTTATAGAAGCATGACAAACATTTGAAACCACTAAAGCAAGGGCCAAGAGAATGCAAATTTGATTTCTTTGTTTCCATGTTAGTTGTATTCTTCTTCACTTTTTGAGATCCCCCGAAAGTATCCAAAACTCTGAACAGTGGGGAGTCTAGCTTCCTATAGCTTTAGAATTGGATGTGATGGACGAACTTGGAAAAGAAAGGAAGAAAAGTTAGGCTGCATTTGGCATTCCTTATTTTAAGGACTTATATCCTTTTTTTTGTAGTTAAAAACTCATTGTTCATATGGTCATTTTAACTGCAAAAAGAGATAAGTCCTTAAAATAAGAAAAGCCAAATGCAGCTTTAGTCATATTGGTTGAGGCTAACTTGGCCCAAGTTGTATCACTTAACATTTTCCTCATGTTATTTCCTTTATATATGGAAAGATGGTTGGAAAAATTACAAACATGGTTTGATTTCTTCTATTTTTTCTTTATAATACCATTATATTTTCATGACTTCATATGGAGCGTGGGAGGCACTAAAATACTTGATTTAGTAGCTTTAATTCCACTTGTGAAAAGATCTTATAATGATTACTTGTTTTGAATTGAGGGTACTGAAATTAGTTTTTAATAGCATATTATATATATATATATATATATATATATATATATATATATATATATATTTCAAAATAGAGCAATGTTGTCAAAATATTTACGATATGATTCACGTTTTGAATCATGATTCCCAAGGGTTTTGGTGTTTGTCAAAGGGAAATTTGTTTTAAAGACCTAATTAGAAATGAATTTATAATGTTAGTTAAGATCATATATTGAGATTATTTTCTATCACATATATAGACATTGTATGTGGTTTAATTGACTTTCAAATCAAACATGATTATATCATCTAAGACTTATATTGTAGAAGTGGTAAATTCCATTGTTTGAGGTTCATATGTGGTAGATATAGACTAAAAATAGGGTCTAATTACTTTTCTATATATATAGCCTTTTAGTATATCTATATTTGATTTTTTGACAAGTTTGAAAAAAAAAAGATAGAAACAAACTTATGACTTACGAAATTATTCACATTTTGATTCAATTCAACATTCTCTATAATTTACAATACGTCAATACGACTGTGATTTTAGAACATTGAAATAGAGTGGAAATCAAATCATGAACAGTGACTCTTAGGGGTGTTCTTTTTTTGGATTTTGAGAGGGGGAAAAGTTTATTTTCTTAAGTATTCTTTTTTTTTCAGATTTATGTGGAGACCCGGGAAAGTTTATTTTCTTAAGTATCACTTACCCGGGTATGTGATACCCATCTCCTAGGTGAGTAAAGAATGGTTCTTGTTTCTTGATGTTTATGAGAAAAATAGGGAAAGAAATTCTCTTCTTGCCTTCTTATATCAAAACACCTTTTGCTTTTTTTAATATACAAAAAAGTAGTGAAAAATAGAGAAAAATGTTTCTTTTTTGAAGAAAATTCGAAGAGTTTTCTTCAAGGCTATGTTTGGTTTGAAGGAAAAGGTAGGGAAAAGAAGGGAAACATAGGAAAACCTATTCAAGGCTTGTAAAAGGTTTCCCTACATTTCCCTTCCTTGCCCTACTTTTTCCTTCAAACCAAATACAGTCTTATACCCTTTGGAGTAGTGAAAATTTTTGGAACATTTGTAGGATTTCTTTACTCTTTTGACATTTCATTGCTATTCAATGTGCTGAAAATTAGATTAGGCATCCAAGTAGAAGGGGGTATTATTCCTTTTATTTTTCCTGGTTGAACTGACAATTCTATTGAAAAATATTCCAATTTCCCTGACTTTGTTTAACTAAAAATGCAATGAATCCTATTTAACCAAACCATGTAGGTCTGGTTTTCAAGCCATCATTATAATTTTTCTTCATTTTCTACTACTTTCATCAAAATTTGAGGAATGTTGAACCAACTCATTAAATTTAAAATTTCAATGACCCTTTAATTATATTTTTCTCAATATTTCATATTACACATCACAGGGATTAAGGTATGGAGATAGAGTAGAATGACCGTGAGGTACGTTGACCTTACCATGAAAAGTTCATAATTATGCAAATTTAATCCCATTCCTCCATATTTGGAGGGGCAAAAGGCTTAGTTTGGAAGGAGTACAAATACAAATATATACAAAATAAAACTAAATATAAGGTTTTGCACTCTACATATTTGTATTTGTACTCCTTCCAAACTGAGCGTAAGGCAGAGTTTAGAAAGAGTGCAAATGTAAATATGTACCATGCAAATACATACAAAATAATGCAAAATATAAGGTTTTGAACTCTACATATTTACTTCCAAACTGAGCCTAAGTCTCATTAAGGAAATAGTACAAATACAAATATGTACACTAAAATCTATAACATCTATAAAAGTGCCAATGGGGAGTCTTGGCTTTCGGTTTAACACAAGTAACTATAATTTGATAAAATGTTTCACATTAATTAACACAATTAAAGAATAAATATAATTGGCTTTCGGTTTTGTCTTAGAAACAACTAACTAATGAATATAGCTAGTGTTACTTTCTTCTTTATAATCCATGTGATTAATTAAGACTATACCACCAACCTCCAACATTGTAGCTCTTGTAGCTTTAGCATATGAAGCCTAGGAAGAAGCACTCAATTCCCCCTTCCAACACACGCCGAACACTGTATATCCATATAGGATTTTAAACTCAAAGGAGTTGGGGATATGATAGAGATCATAGTTTTGAATTTTAATCAAGTAGTGAGTACCAGATTTGCTATATCAGAAAGGACAAAACTTAATAAAATCCTTGCAAGGTTGACATGGAAAATGAGATTAAGTTGATGGAGAGAATACAAAGAAATGCACATGCATTCAAAGAAAATGAAGGTAGTAAGAGTGGAAGAGAGGTAACCTTAAGTTGTTAACCCTTCTCATCATAGCCCATTGTTTGAATAGTGAAGGCCAGTGTTTTCAACTGCTATTGACTTAACCGCAAGGTTCAAAATATCAATATGATTGATACACCAGTAGGAGAATATCGGCCTGTATCGAAGCTCATTTCCCTTGTTTTCTAGTCCTTTTTTAAAATTGGTTCAGAGGGGTTGTTTAAGGCCTATCTACCCTTTGAACCGGGTTAAACCCCGAAACACCCCTGTAGGGGTATATCAGAAAGCTCCCAATACAACTCGATATGTATTGAAAATTCAAACCTTGCCTGGCTAGTTGAATTGCTCAAACCGTCACTCGGTCAAGATTCTAGGTCCAATTCGAGTAAAAACCAGACAGAGGTATAAACATTGACTTGATCAAAAACCATTCAACCTAGATGGTTGGACCGTTGACACATTCAACTTGGTAATTAGGTCACGGGTTGCATACTAATTATGTATGTAAACTTTGGGAGGCAATAACTTTGCATTTTGATGTTCGATTGAGATGTTTTTTTTTTTTTCATTTTGGGTAACTTTTTGATATCTATGCGTCCTAAGGTGCCATATCCTGTTATTTTTTTCCAAAACCCCTTTTTTGGCCATAAATTGCAATTTTTAATATTTTTATGAATAAAAATTTGACACTGAATAAAAGCATAAGTTAAATATAAAATAATACATATATTACATGTAAAACATAATGCCTTTATTTTACATCTTCATTTAGTAATGCTTATTTGATAAAAAGACACAAAATTATTTCTTTTGTTCGATCACTAGAAAACAAGTTATAGAAAAAATTCCATTTTACATTTTTCATTTAATGCCTTTATTTTATTATTAAAAGTGTGAACAATTGTGTGGAACTCTTTTACTAGAATATCCTTATTTTTTGAATTTAGTTCCTCTCTTGTGAGGGTACAAAATATAATTTGAACTATTATATTTATCCTCATTCAATTCCCTCTCATTAAGTTGTATTAACTTCCATTCCTTTATTGAGTCATATGTTTCAGATATTATTTTCACAAAATAAAAAATGTAAATTTTATCAATTAGATCTACATCCAATGCTTTTAATGATATAAATACATATTTTTTAAAATTTACCCAAAAATGGAACTATTTTTCCATCATTGTAGTGAGTAAGCAATTTAGCCATTTAAGTCCATGATTTCATAATTAAATAAAAAATTTTAAAATATAAACAAATAACAATATATATATATATATATATATATATATATATAAGCAATCCAAAAGCAAAAAATAATTTTTTGGTGGTATGCCAACCCTTAATATTATAATTAAATAAAAATGGAAAAACTATAAAAAAACAAAACATTATGCAAAGATACAAAATTTTGTAAATAACATTTAGGCACCTATATGATATTTTATATTAATCATATTAAAGAAAAATAAGTGTGGTAAATAACAATTGATTTATTGATGTTATAAATAAAATATAAAACTTAAAATCAACCCAAAAATGAAATCGTTTTCTTGGTGACAGGTTAACGATTCAACCTTTTGGACCATATCTATCAATCATTGATTTCATAATTAAATAATAAAAATATAAAAACTCTATGGAAAACATTTGGACACTTCTCTAATATTTTATATTAATCATATTAAAAATTAAATACAATAAACAAGAATTGTTTTTAATTTTTTATTGATGATATAATTAAATACAAAATTCAAATTAACCAAAAAGTAAAATTTTTTTCCTATTTGTTGGTAGATCAATTCAACATTTTAGGTCAAATGTATCAACTTGTGAAGTTATAATTAAATAATAAAATTTTATTTTAAAAAGATAAAAACACAAAAGTATACAAAAAATATATAAGTTGTGTAGAAAACATCTAGGTACATCTCTATATTAATGAACCATAATAAGTGTGGCAAATAAGAATAATTTTATAAACATAGAAATATAAAAACTTGCAACAATGTTTGGAAACATATTATATATTATCATCATCACAAAATTTACCATGTGCAAAGCACGTACACAAATACTAGTATTACAACATACATGGTTTTGCACTCTACATTCTTCTATAAAAAGGTAAGATTGATGTATTTGATTTAAAAAATTTACACAACATCAGGCCCTTGGGCTAGGCGCATTCAAATTCCCACTCAAGTTGCACTTTCATTCTTAGGCCACATTTGTTTTTGAGTAAATTACTTACCCAATCGAGTAAATGTACTTACCTGGGTAAGTGCATTTACCCATGAAAGACTTACTTGGGTAAGTGTATTTACTCATGTTCTTTTATTTCACAGGTAAATAAGGCAATGACCATTTTAGTAATAACAATTCATTATTAAAAGGGGCATTTTTTGTCCCATTTAAGTGTTAGTGACTTTCCCCCAAGTGCAAAAGTTATTTAGCCACCTAGGAGATTGCTATACACAAAAAAATAAACTATCTTTGGTCCCTACATAAATCTGAAAAAAAAAAACTTGAATTTCTTAACCAATAGGAATCAAAATCCTATTGACCAACTTTCTCGCTTCTCAAAATCCAAAAAAAGAAACCCCCTTAATAGAATGAGTGCCTCACTCTCTCCAAGGGGCTCATATGCATGGAGAGCATGTTAGCTGAACTTGATAGAGTTCAGATCTGCACCCCACAATGCCCCACAACACATCCCGACCTTGTATTGAAAACATTTCTTGATGACAAGTACGAAAATGATAAAACATCATCGGGAGATGTTTCCAATACAAGATTGGAATGTGATGTAGGGCATTGTGGGGCACAGATGTGAGCTCACTTGATAGTTGTGTTTTGGGCTATAAGACTAGTCATAACGCCCAGTCGTAGGCCATTAGAATCACTTTGGTCCCACCATCCCAAAGACGGCTGTCAAGTTCAGCTAATCTATTCTCATATTTCATATGCACTAACACCCCACCCCAATGGAGGCAAAAGCTGCATTACAACAATATAAAATAAAAGAAAAAGAATATATTTTCTCATTTGCCTCAGACCCGACCAGACCCATGATATATCACATATCTAAAACTAAAATGTTTTGTCAGTTTTTAATGGGTTCTCAATTATCAGTGCAAACATCCATATACAATTTTCATTTTGTGTGGTGTAAGATGTGCTTGTAAGGCGTATAAAAATAGAATTTGATCATTTATACACTTGGAATTTCTCTTAAACTATCAGTCACTTTTGAGAATTGGACCATGAAGAAATGTCCTTCAGAAAAAATGTTTGAAGGCTTCAAATGTGCCCCCCACAAAATAGTTTCCCACAACGTCTCACAGCACATCTCCGCCCTGTATTGGGAACTTCTCCAGATGATAAGTACTTGAAATGATGAGGCATCATCGGGAGATGCTTCCAATACACAATGGGGATGTGATGTGGGACGCTGTGGGTAGGGGTGTCAATTGGACTGAATTTGGTCCAATCCGGTCCAGTCCAATGTGGGATATTACAAATGGACCTGCTCCAATCCAGTCCAATGAATATTTTGGACCATTTTGGACCGGTCTAGAGACTGTCAAGTCTGTTCAAATTCCTGTTAATTTAGATTGGTTTCAACTCAAACCTGATCCATTGACACCTATATTCTTATCTTCTATCAATGGACTAGATATTGGCTTAATCCAATATAAATTCATTATAGATCAGGTCTAATCCAATATGTCATATTGGTCCGTTCAGTCCATCCAAATTCAATATATCTTATTGGTCCGTCCAATCCATCCAAATGGATTTTGATTTGGACAGAGTCCAACCCAAAACCGGTCCATTGACACCCCTAGTTGTGGGAAACTATCTTGTGGAGGGCTGATTTCAACTCATATTTTGGTCTAAAGCTTTAATGTGATTAGAGATGTCAGTGATGCAATGGGCCCGTGCCTATCGAGTAGGGCCAATTGGTCAGTTTTAATTGGATTTTGGTTTGGTTTGGTTTGGATTGAGGTAAAACCATGCTAAACCTGATCTTTTTTTTTTATAAAACTGCTAAACCTGATTTATTGACATAGATATTTGTAAATATAAGTTTGATTTAGTATTTGGATACTATATATGGATGGGATGGGGTAGGGCGGTTCAGTATCACCTCTTGGTTTAGTCAGGTTGGTTGGGCTAGGCTTGGGTTGAGGCAAACCCATGTTGAACCAATCCGTTGATATCCTAGATGTGATCAAGATTCAAGAACAATAACTAAGGGTCAAGAAAATATAGGACAAGGTTTCTTTTGAATTTTTTTACTTGCTAAAAATAATATTAGGGGGTATGCACTTTACTACTTAAACCAATAAAAGTTTTGATATACCCTCTGAACTTTCAAAAGCTATAGAGTATTAACAAACAAACATAAAATTATCGAATTAACACTAATGATTTTAGCATCTCTCGTGAAGCTGCTCAAAACATGCAGGCTCTCTAAAGTATTGGATTTCTCAGCTCCTCCACCAATTTTGTGTCCTTTTAAGGCTCTCTAAGGCTCAGTTTGGAAAGGGTATAAATACAAATATGTATAGTGAAATGCAAACAAAATAATATAAAATATAAGATTTTGCACTACATAAATATATGCATATATTTGTATGCCTTCCAGTAGGTCAAATATGTTTAAAATAGTAATTTGTTAAAAAGGGGTTCAACTATGATATTGAAAAATATTATAGCCAATCAACCGGTATCATAAAAGAGGTGACAAATCATGTGGTATTCATTAAAATTCACGGGAGTGTTTTGATCGGTGAAAGCTCTTCCAGTACCATGTCTTCTTGGTAGCATAGGTTTTCCCTTTGAAAAACTTAGGGGGTGTTATCCAAAATGAATTGTTCTTATTGTTGCTAGTTCTAAAAATAAAGCAAAACCAACTGGTTTGAATTAAATTGGCTCTCAAAACAGTGACAAGAAACATCTTCTTAGTTATGCATATGTTTTTTGTTTCAAAAAATGAAACATAAAACATGTTCTTGAATTCTAGGTTTAGAAAAAATATTTTTATACTATTATTTAATAGGAAAAACTTTGTTGTTATACAGACATGATATTTAATAGGAAAAAACTATTCTTATACTATTATTTTAATAGAAAGAGCTTTGACCAATTAAAACACTATGTGAATTCTGTACCATTTATAAAAACAAAAATGGTTATCGTCAAAAGACTTTAATTTTTCTATTTCTACTATTGCCCCTTAGTCATTATACCTTGATTTTTATGACACAACAATTCAAGTGAGGAATAAAGATAGGATATTTTATTTATTTCTATTAAAATGAGAATGGTAGATGGGTAATTCGATTATCTATTTCCATTATTACCCCCCTTTAGTCATTGTTATTCCAATTGTATTTTATACTATTATATATAGTATTTTATATTTTCATTATTGTCCCTCCTTAGCCCTTATACCCTAATTTCTCTATAATCATTATATATTTATATATCTATAATAAAAATAAGGATGGTAAGAATGTTTCGTCAAAAAGCCCGATTACACTTCCCTTTTTATAGGGATGCAAATGGATCGGGCCGGATTCAAATCAGGGTATATTTGAATCTGATCTAATAAATTATAGGTCCAATCCAATCCGATCGGATCACACAAATATTGATTTAGATTCAAATTTGATATGGATGTTGGATATTCAAATTTGATCCAATCATATTTAAATATTTAAATAATAAATTATTAAAAAAAGAAAATATAACAATTTAAATAAAGAAAAACAAAAAAATGAAAAGTACTTTCAACTATTTTCATCATGTATACATGTTTTTATAAAAAATAAATAATATAAAAATGTATAAAAATATAATATAAATAGCATATTGGATCCTTTTGAATCGGATAGGGGTGATCCAAATTTGATTCAATTTTTAATTGGATTCGATTATCCAATCCAATCCAATCCAATCCGAAAATTCGTAATGAAGATATCGAAATCCGACAAAATAGGATCAAACTTTGGACTGGATCAAATCGTGATCCCTTTTTACCCTTTATGTTTTTTGTTATTTCAGTATTTATTTAACCTATCATTAAATGGGATGTACACTATGAAACAAAGTTTTTTCCAATAAAAATGAATACTAACTATTAACATATTGACTATCAACCAAAGGTGCATCTTTTCAATTTTACCTTCATCATTTTTTGTTATTCCAATTAGAGGTGTCAATTGGATTGGATTTGGTCCAACTTGATCCAATCCAATGTGAGTCAACTTACAAATGGACTTGATCCAATTTAGTCCAAATCCAATACAAACTTAATTCAATCCAATCCCTTAAAATGTAAATGGACTGGATTTGATGCAATCCAAACCGAATGAAATATAAAAAAATTATATAAAATGACAAAACATATAAAAAATTATAAAAATATATTAAAACGAAGAAAATCTAAAAATTACAAAAGTATACACTTTTGGAATTGAAAAAACACTTTTGCAAAAGTTTTTTTGTAAAAGCACTTTTATGAAAGTACTTTCGTAAAAGCACTTTTTATAAAAGTACTTTCGCAGAAATGCTTTTATAAAAGTGCTTTCGTAAAAATGCTTTCATAAAAGTACTTTCGTAGAAGTGCTTTTATAAAATTTCTTTTGTAAAGTACTTTTGTAAAAGTGCTTTCATAAAAGTGAATTTATAAAAGTACTTCCACAAAAGTGCTTTTATAAAAGTACTTCCATAAAAGTGCTTTCATAAAAGTACCTTTATAAAAGTACTTCCGTAAAAGTGTTTTTATAAAAGTACTTCCGTAAAAGTGTTTTTATAAAAGTACTTGTGCTTTCATATAAGTGTTTTTTTGTGTAAAAGTACTCTTATAGAAGTGCTTTCTTAAAAGTGCTTTTATTAAACTATTTTCGTAGAAGTGCTTTTATAAAACTACTTTTGTAAAAATGCTTTCATAAAAGTACTCTTATAAAAGTGTTTTCGTAAAACTACTTTTCATAAAATTACTTTTGCAAAAGTGTTTCGTAAAAGTAATTTTATGTTGGCTTCAGTTTTGATCAATTATAAATTGGACAAGGGTTTGGCCTCATGATTAGAGTATTGGAAGTTTGGTTTAGATCCAATTCAGACCAATAAGAATATGGACCAATTTATTTTGGATTGGCCCAACCCAATAATTATAATGGATCATCCAAATCCGATTTGATGAGTTTTGAATTGAATTGAATCCAATCCAAAACTAGTCAATTGACACCTCTAGTTCCAATATTTGATCTATCATAAATGTGAAACTATAAAGTGGGTTATACCCAATACAGCCGAGTAGCAATTGAGCTAGCCCATACCTCCGAGTTGTGTTGGGCTTGGGTTTTGAGGCTCGTGTGTCAGCACGATATAGAACAAAAAAGTGGACCATGTTGGTATAGGTCCGTAGCCTATCACGAAGCAAGCCTATATATATACATTCAGTTTTATTTAAATTATATTGCAATTTTTTTTTTAATTTCATATATATATATACACCAAAATTCATATGGAATAAAATTTTAAGATTTTTTTTCAATTTCTTGTATATTTTGTTAATTTATTTAACTTTTTATTATTTTTTTCAATTTTTTTAATAAAAAACCATGCCTCTCACACCCCGACCTATGGCTGATGAGCTCATTTAGGCTTGTGCTACAGGCTTAACCTTTGAAGAATTTCAGGTAGAGCACGACCCACCCAGGACCACGTGTTGACGTGGCACGACCTATTAAAGCATGGACAACCCGCAAAATCGTGTCGTATCGGCTTAACACAACCCACTTTATATTTTCTGACGAAGTAGTGAAAAGTGCAAATTAGAGACAATACAAAAAAAGGGCATGAAAGATAGTAGATAACAAAAATACAAATAGATGAGAAAGTAATATCAAAGAAATAATAATAAATTGTCAAACATCAATGGAACCACTTTCTAAGGGCCTAAATATAAGTTATTCCCAACTTAGGGTCAAATCGATATTTTCATATCAAATTGTATTTTTTTTATCGTACTTGATTTACATTAATGAATTTAATTATAGTTTTAGCTATTATTTTTTCATTCATTGATGCAGTGGCTTCTCCACTAGTTTTGATAAACATCACTTACCACTTTCTTGATACCGATTGATTGGTTAATGGGCGTTAAACAAAAATGATCAGCATACATGAGTAAAAGCCCCCCCCGCCCCTATTCAAACACATGGCTTTCCATTATTTTTGAAGAAATAATATTTTCAAAGGTAATTTGTTCATATTTTTAAATAAAATTCAAATCACTCTAAAAAATTAAAAAGTTGAGAATTGTTAACTCTACTTTCAATTAGTAGTCTTTAAGTTTATCCACGTGTCAAACCACTCTTTCAAAAGTGAGGATAGTTAAATAGAAAACAAATAAATAATTTTATAAAAATAAAACTTAATTTAATCTCTTAAATTAAATAATAAAAAATGGCTGTTAAACAATAATAATTAGCATAAATGAGTAAAAGAAATAACAGAATACTAGCCCGTAATTAGTAAGGGTGGGGGGGTTCATGCCTTGTTGAGTTTTGAAACAAAACCAATTTGTTTTTAGTTTTCAAAACAAAAACATAGTATAAGAACATATTTTTGTTTAAAAAAAAAGAAATAAAAAACATACATATTGTAGAAGACCCCCTTACAATTTCAAATAATGTGCATAAGACCATTTTCCTGACGGAAGGCTAACGGAGGCTCAGGAAGTAAATGACATACCCTTATAGTTGAGGGGGGTTTTGAAATTTACCTAGAGATAAATCTGTAATGTCGAATATCTTCTCTCCGAGGTAAATGACATACCGCTGTCTCACCGTCGTTGTCCCCCACCAACAACACGTCTGATCGTTAGTGTGTCATTTTCTGGCTAAATTCCGGCGAGCATGCCCGCGTCAGCGTCCACCAACCGGCCGGCAGACCTGATCGGTCGGTTGAAATCCAGCGAGGGCGAGGCGAAGCTCAAAGCCCTAAGAGAAGTGAAGAATCAGATTATCGGAAACAGAACCAAAAAGCTCTCCTACATCAAACTTGGTGCTGTTCCTATCGTTGTTGACATCCTCGCCAGCGCAGATGACTCCGACGCCTCTCTACTTGTCCAATCCGCCGCTGCTATCGGCAGCTTCGCCTGCGGTGTTGACGTCGGTGTCAAGGCCGTTCTTGAATCCGGGGCGTTTCCGCACCTCATCCGCATCCTGTCAAATCCAGATGAGAAGGTAATCGTAACTCGGTTAGCTCACCTCTGTTCAAAATTTTCTTGTTATGGAACGGTTGACTTTGAGGTTGAATTCATGAGTAGCTCTGTTGAATTGTGGGGAACTAACACAGAACGACCAATTGTTTGAAACTCTTCAACCCATATATATTACGTTTAAATTCGGAGCTTAATAAATGGTAACAATTTCGGCTTTGGAGTATGTAATTTGAAGGAGGCTGCATTAATTTATCTCCTCTTGTGATTGTATTCCTTAGTAATATCATTTCCCACAAGATCATTGAAATGGAGATGCGACTATGT
Source organism: Nelumbo nucifera (assembly GCF_055504915.1). NCBI lineage: Eukaryota > Viridiplantae > Streptophyta > Magnoliopsida > Proteales > Nelumbonaceae > Nelumbo > Nelumbo nucifera. The sequence goes on from NC_142650.1 coordinate 110,334,233, forward strand.
GCATTACTTAAATATATTAAGATGTTTCCATGCCCACGAATCCACGATGATCCTTGAATGGAATGTTGGAAGAGATGAGATGGTGAGCAAAAGAGAATTTGGTGACAGTTTTGGTCAAGGTTTCTTCAACCCTTCAGCTATGATTTTGGAGTATGTTAGATAGCTTCAAATTTATTTCAGGGTTTGGCAAGATTTTTATGTAAGCTTCCAAGATGATGCAATCCTCCTCCTTTATCTGGGTTTGGGAGCAGCAGTCAAAGGCATTCTCAAAGCTGTTGGAATAGTTCTAAGTTCCATTTCTGGTAGAAAGATATGGGTCTCGGTGACAAAGCTATCAGATTGCAAATACATATATGATTTCATGTCCCATTTTGAGCAACCACCACTACTGTAAAGGCTCTGTGGTTTGAAGCATGATTTCTCTTGGTTTCTACCTATGCAAATATTCATTCCTTTTATTTTGCCAAGTGCAAGAATTTGGTGGTGAGGAAAAGCCGAAGAGGTCAAGTGTTTCTAGATACAACTAGAGTGTTTCAACTGCTGCAACCAAGCATTGGGTGGGTGAAGAGATCAAGTGTTTCTAGTGTGGCTATATTGTTAGGCAAAGTGAGGAACTTTGATGTAAATTTTCATATCATGTTCTTGAACCTGTGATGTTCTATAAGTTCAACTTCAGCCATCTCCATCAGGTTAAATATCAATGTGATCCCCTGGCTATTTTGAAGTTTTAACCATTTGTACGGCGTGCCAATTTTTAATTTGTTGAATTGATCCTTGGAACAATTTAAATAGGAATTTTGGAGAAACCAATCTTCTGTATATCAATAATGGAACTGGACTTTATTTCGAAGCCTCCTGCTCATTTGAATTCATATTCTTTCTGTTATTTGAATTGCCCAAGCTCACTGGGAAGACTTTATTTTGTTCTTTCAGGTTGTGGATGCTGGTGCTCGTTCCCTGAGAATGATATTTCAATCAAAATTGGCTCCAAAATATGATTTCCTTGAAGAAAAAAAGTTGGAGTTCCTTCTTTCACTTCTGAACAGTGAGAATGAAAATGTTACTGGACTTGGTGCAAGCATCATAACACACTCTTGTGAGACAAGTGCTGAACAAAAGGTTTTGTGTAATGTTGGGGTATTATGTAGGCTTGTAAGTCTACTTGAAGGTTCTTTAAACCAAAGGGATGCTAGTTTAGATTCCCTAGCCACAATTCTCAAAAACAACTCTGATGTCATCTCAAAGTTTGTAGGACTTGAGAATGGAAGGGCTCTGAGTGCTATAACTGAGCTAACAAAGGACAGATGTCCTCGAACAAGACTTCTTGCCTGTATGTGCTTGATCGTCATAGGGAACACATCTCCTTGCTATCTTCAAGGTGTAGGAATAAAAACCAAGTTAATATCAATATTAGTTGAGCTTCTTGAGGATCCTGGTCAGGTTGGGGAGGAAGCTCCATTTGCTTTTGCATCTCTAATTGCAGACAAGGAAGATGTCCAAAAACTAGCATTTGAAATTGATGCTGTTGATAAACTTTGCAACCTATTGCACAAAGGTTCAGTACAGGTCAAACGTTTCCAGGGAATATTGCTAGCATTAGCTGAACAATGCTCAAAGTTAGAAAACTGCAGGTCGAGGTTCCTCTCATTGCAGGTTTGTCATCTTACAAATCTTTTAATTTGCATTGGTTGATTATTGCTCCCCCACCCCCAAGTTTCTTTTGAACAACCTTTTTGCATGATCATTAAATAGTTCTATTATATTATCAATAATAAAAATAATTCAATCATATATTACCACTCTATCTTTGTGCTAGATGAAAAATAATGCAATGAGAAACATTCATTTTCATTTTTTTTTAATAAGTGAAACATGCCTTTTCATTGCAGTAGAAATCTGCTGAATTAAAAAAAAGTATGAAAGAAAAGAGCGTTTTCTTGAAGAGAGAAGAAAAAAAGAGAAGAAGAGATCTTGAGAAGAAAGAGAGCAATCATCTGGCTGCACCCTTCACTTATTATTTATATTAAAAATATAAGAGGAGTACAAAGACTACTATGCTCTTATAGGGCGGAAAAACATAAAACAACATATAAAAGACTCAAAAAAATAATAAAATTTGGACTCACATAACTGCCGTGGTCCCCACTTAAAACAACACAAAACTGACTAATCTTCAACACTCCCCCTCAAGTTGGGAGTAAATGTCACACATTCCCAACTTGCGTAGATCATGTTCAAGTTTGTTCTTCGCAACCCCTTTAGTGAGAACATCAACCAACTGCAACTCTGAAGAGACATAAGGCAAACAAACTTCTCTGGTTGTTTTGTCTTGTCATGCTGAATTGGATTGTGGGCAATATTGATTGCAGCCTGATTGTCACATTACAACATCATAGGTTCCTCTGCTTTCACCCCAATCTCGCTCAATAGGGATTTAACCCAAAGTAGTTTTGAGACACCATGAGCTATGGATCTATACTCTTGATGTAATCATGTAGATCTCCTATCATTTAAACACCCTGCCCAGTCTGCATCTGTATAGGATTCCAACTTTAGATTTTTATGGTGAGAAAGGAATGCCTTTGCCGAGGTGCTTCTTCAGGTATGGAAGTATTTTCTCAATAGCTTCCTAGTGCTAAACCCAAGGTGCATGCATGTATTGGCTCACAACATTGACGACATAGGAAATATCTGGTCCTGTCATACACAATTATAATAATCGACCCACCATTCTTTGATATCTCCCCACATCTTTTACCAACTCACTATCCACAACATTAATTCTATGATTTGGATCAATAAGAGTATCGGCTGGTTTGGTTCCCAAATTCCTAGTCCCCCGCAATAGTTCAAGTACATACTTTCTTTGAGAAATGAAGATCCCATGCTTGGATCTTGCAACCTCAATCCCCAGGAAGTACTTGAGCTCACCAAGATATTTGATCTCAAATTCTTGCTGCAATAATTTCTTGAGAGTATCAATCTCTTCTAGATCATTTCCTGTAACCACTATATCATCCATATATACAATCATAATTGGCACAAGAACATCTCTCATCTTCACAAAGAGGGTGTGATCAGACTAGGTTTGTGTGTACCCAAAGCGGATAAGTGCCTCTCTGAACTTGTCAAACCAAGCCCTATGTGTCTGTTTCAGGCCATACAATGATTTTTTGAGTTTGCACACCTCCTTTCCTTTACCAACATTTTCATAAAAACCTGTTGGAATGTCCATATATACCTCTTCCTACAAATCACCGTTAAGGAATGCATTTTTAACATCAAGCTAAAACATGGGCCATGAATAGGTAGTTGCTAGAGACAAAAGAATACGAACTGAACTCATCTTAGCCATTGGTGCAAAGGTTTCCAGATAATCAATGCCATAGGTCTGAGTATACCCTTTTGCAACCAACCTTGCCTTGTACCTCTCTATCCTGCCATCGGCCCTGTACTTTACAGTGAATACCCATCTACATCTGACTGTCTCCTTGTATAGAGGAAGATCAATTATTTCCCAAGTTTGGTTTTTAACTAAGGCTTCCATCTCTTCTTGCATGGCTGTTTTCCACTCAGGTTTGGAAAGACCCTCAGTAACATTCCTGGGTATAGACACAAAATCCAGGGAAGAAAAGAAAGCCTGGTAGCATAGTTGTCAAGGCGATGCTTAGGCGGGTGCCTAGGCTACAAGGCACCCTTTGAGGCTCGCCTCGCCTAATCGCCTAATAGTTTTCTACTTGCTACTATAAAATACTTTTTTATTCACTCTTTTTTGAGATTATAATTATAAAATAAACATTATTAAACTACTACTACTACGCCTACTACGCCCCCCAATCGCCTAGCCTCACCTTGGCGCCTTGAAAGCTATGCTCAGTAGGAGGGTGATAAGGCACTGTAGGAGAGATGGTGTGAAATGCAATGAGCTGTACACTTTCTCTTCCCTTTGCAAAGTGCAATGGGAAGATCAAGGTCAGTGGAATCAACTGCAACAATAGTGTTAGGTACATGAACATTATCATTAGAAAAAATAACAGGCTCAGGTTCAGGCTCAGGCTCAAGGGGACTACCTAAAACTGTATCTGTTGAATATGGAGGTTTAGAAGGACTGATGGAGAGTGGTGTGGGTTGAGCATGTGTGGAGTCAACCATTGTCTGTCGGCGCTAATATTTCTGTGGGGTTGCCTGTAGTGGCTCAGTTAATGGAACTGATGGAGGCACAAAAGAAACAAGAAGAGGAACAAACTATGAGTTCTCTTCTCCAAGACTCTCCCCCTAAGGAGAACCACTCGAGAAAAAGTTAGTGGATTCAAAAAAGGTAACATCCATAGAAACAAATCTGGTCCTTGACACTGGGTCATAACAACAATACCCCATTTGGTTCTGAGCATACCCAAGGAAAACACATTTCTTGGCCTTAGGATCTAATTTCTTGTGATGGAGGCCAAGAATGTGAACAAAGGAAACACAACCAAAAACCCTCAGAGGTATATGAAACATCTCCCCATCTGGAAAAAGAAGGCTGAATGGCACCTTAAACCCCAAAGTTCATGAAGGAACACAGTTAATCAAGTGCACAGCTGTAAGAACTGCATCTCCCCAGAAATGGACAGGAAATGAAGCACATACCATAAGACTTCTTGCCACCTCCACAATGTGTCTATTTTTCCTCTCTACTACTCCATCCTGTTGCGGTGTATATGCACCACTGCTTTGATGAATTATACCAAGCTCTAAAAAATATGCGGTCAAGTCCTTCTTAGAATACTCTCTGGCATTATCTAATCTAAAGGCCTTAGTTCTCACTCCAAATTGTGTGAGAACCATCTGATGGAACTGTCGTACAAAATTAGGAATCTCATCACGGGATCTCATCAAATATATCCAAGAATACTGTGTATAATCATCCATAAACAAGAGAAATAACGGTAGCCACCCATGGAAGGAATATGATATGGTCCCCATACATCAGTGTGAATAACAGCAAAAGCAAAAGCACTTCTTTTATTACTTGGTTTAAAAGAATGTCTACAATGTTTTCCCAACTAACAACTCTCACACTCCAACGTAGATAATTGAATAGACTCAAATAATTTTGGAAACATAAATTTTAAAGAACCAAAAGAAATATGTCCCAACCGATTATGCCAAAGCATAATTTGACTCATTGACTTTGATCCACTACTATTGCTGCTACTAACATGGTGGCTTTGATGTCGCAGAATTTCATCCAGAAGGTAGATTCCATTCACCTCATGGCCACTCATAATCATCTTTTTTGACTCCAAATCCTGCAAAACACAATTACCAGGAAGGAAAGTCACTGAACAATTCAAATTTTTTGTCAAAGAACTAATAGAAAGTAGGTTGGTATGAAGTCTAGGGACATGTAAGACAGAAGATAAAGTAATGTCATTGGTCACTCTAACTGTCCCCTTCCCAACAATGGGAATATGTGAACCATCTGCTGTAGAGACTTTGTCTCTACCAGAGCACAACTGATAAGATCTGAAAAGGGTAGGAACATTAGTCATGTGCTCAGATGCTCCCGAGTTTATAATCCAGGGAGGTCCCTCCTTACCTGAAGTGGATGCAAGATTTGTAGTTGCATATGAACTACCTGTATAAGAAAAAGAAGTGGTGTAGTTGTCTCTTGTAGTTTGTTGTTCATCTAAAAGGCTAGAACTACTTGTATCTTTCTTACTCATAAGCTGTCCAAACCTTTCCAATTCTGTTATCACTGCTTCTACTGGAATGGATTCCCAATTAGTTTGGGAAAGAGGGGCCGAATTTTCTCTTGTAATGGCCACATTTGCATTTCCCTTCTTGTTCTTGATTCGAGCAAACATAAGATGTGGATGGAGCTTCCAACAAGTGTCTCTGGTATGCTTAGGCTTCTTATAGTAATCACACACTAAGTCCTTCTTATCCTCCCTCCTAGCCCCACTGCTCCCCCTGTTTCCATTCGGCTTAGGTTTGGTTGTACTAACCATAGCCAACTGGTCAATCCTAAACTGTCTCAGCATGACATTCTTCTTGCTCTCCTCTCCAGAAATAAAGGCATAGGCTTGAGAGTGTCACACTCTCCCTAGAAAGGATATGCTACCTAGCAATGTCGAATTTAGGGCTCAACCCTGCCAAGAACTCAAAAACCTTATTTTTCTCTACCAGTTTCTGATAGGTTGTTGCACCATTGACACTTTCCCACACCACAGTTTCTAAGTGATCTATCTCTTGCTAAAGGGTTTTCAGCATGGAGAAATACATGGCAAGGGGTTTGTCTCCTTGCTTTATAATAATCACCTGATTCCTTAGCTGATAGGCTCTAGCTACATTTTGTTTCTGAGAATAGGTTTCAGTCAGTTCATCCCAAATCTCTTTTGCAGTATTAGCCCATAGAAAATTTTTGCCAATGTGAGGTAGCATAGAATTACACAGATAGGACATCACCATGTAATTCTCTTGTACCCATCGAGAGGAATCTATATCAGGTTTCCTCTCCTCCCCAGTGATGTACCCTAATTTTCCGCGGGCACCAATGGCCATCTTGGCTGATTGTGCCCATTCTAAATAGTTTGTACAATCAAGTTTTACTGTAGTAATGATTCTAGACCCAAAAATATCACTACCACCTCCAACGCTCAGTCCCATGGTATCGGTGGATTTCAGCTCAGTACTCCAACTCTTCATCTTACTTCAAACAGTTCAATAGTTAGAAAGAAAAAGGTTGAAAGCCTCCAAGAACAATTTAAACCCACACACACAAGAGGCCTAAAAAGGTTCAAAAAACTAACCACCCCCTATAGAAAAATAAAAGAAATCCAATGATACCTATACGCCCAAGATCAGATAAAAAACCAAGAGTCCAACTTTTCTAGGACTCTTCCTCGTACTTCAGTTTTTCCTAATTTTGATGCCAAAACGAAGATCACCTTCATGATGACTAGATCTCACAAAAAAAATCTAAGAATTGGGCAATTTGTAGCAGATCAATCAGTCCTTTGTTACTTCATGCAGTCGATCGACATAGGGCTGCATGAGAATGCTTCAGGAACCCTAGCCGATGCTCTGATACCAAGTAGAAATCTACAAAATAAAAAAAAATGAAAGAAAAGAGTGTTTTCTTGAAGACCAATTTCCGGCCCTTTTTGCAAACTCCACCTTTAAAAATGAACCAATTGCCACTTTCCTTGTTCCTTCAAATTCAAATTCTGGGTTTGGGTGGAACTTGGGATTGAGAAGCACCCTCAGGGACACAGAACTGGATTGTACCTCAAATCTCCTGCCCATTCTTGATGGGATTTTCTTGGAGTCGGCAAAAACAAGTAGTAGGATCTAGACCTTGTCTCCTTTTGGATTCTTTACTTGTGCATCCTTCTTTAAGGCCCTATTGCAACTAGAAAGTCCTATTGGCTTGTCATTCCTTGTCAAGGATGTGTGGTGTCGACCTATACCTCCGAGGGTTGGGAGTTTTTGTTGGGAAGCTTTTCTGGAAAGAATTAACACAGGTGACTTACTTCAAACAAAAAGAGCCAATAGTTGTTTATCTCCACACTGGTGTATTCTTTGTAGAGCTGCTGGTGAGTCCGGTTACCACTTACTAATATCCTGTGTTTTGGTAAAAAATATTTGGGAATGGTTTGCTTCTTTATTTGGGTGCAGGTGGACTCCCCCAACGAACGTGTAAAGCTTGTTTACCTCTTCCTCTGTCAACTGCCCAACAAAAAGATCAAGGGTCATGTGGAGGTGTGTGAGAGCTGTGTTTGCTGGACAATATGAGAAGAAAGGAATTCAAGGATTTTCTCAGAAAAGGAGAGAGGGTTGGAAAATATGTTGAAAGTGATCCATATAAGGGTAATACACTGGTTGAAGACAATGGATGAGTTCACAGATTTTTCAACAGATGATATGCTAAGAAAATGGAAAAGAATTGCAAGTTCAGTCTCGGCTAAGAAGACCCTGAATACTACATGGAATCCTCCACCTCATGGATTTATCAAATTAAATTTTGATGGTAGTAGCATGGGGAATCCAGGGCCCTCGGGTATTGGGGGTGTTTTACGAGATGAGAATGGTAATATAACAGCTATGTTCTCTAGCTCAATTGGAGTGGGGGATTCGTTGAGGGCTGAGGTGCTAGCAGCCTTGGAAGGGGTACAAAGGGCTAAAGACCTAAAGGTCAATAAGCTGATTGTAGAGGGAGACTCTGTGATGGTAGTGAACTGGTTGAAAGAAGACAATCTAATCTCTGGAGTTACAGTAATGAGAAGAGAAAATTCAAATGGTTGTCCAAGAATATGGAAGTTCAGTGTAATTGGGTTAAGAGAAGTGCAAACTCGTTTGCTGATGGTCTGGCTAGGCAAGGAGTGAATAGGATTTTTGGGTTTTGGGCTCAATTGTAATTGTTTTGTTCATTTTCAGCTTGGGACTTATCCTTTCCCTGGGGAGTTAAGATACTTTAGCTCCCCTTTTTTGTAGCCTTATTACTATTTAATGAAATCTGTTGTTCTTGATCAAAAAAAAAAAAAAAAAGGCGAGATCTTGAGAAGAAAGAGAGCAATCATCTGGCCGCCCCCTTCACTTATTATTTATATTAAAAATATAAGAGTACAAAGACTACTATGTCCTTATAGGGCGGAAAAACATAAAACAGCATACAAAAGACTCAAAAAAAAAAATTGGACTCGCATAACTGCTGTGGTCTCCACTTCCTATCTAACAAGTAACAACTAACATAAAACAACTACTTTTAAAACAACAAAAAACTTACTAATCTTCAACAATTGCACATAATTAAAGATGATTCTTGTTTATCTTTTAATTCATTAGTCAAATGGTTGGCTTTTACTAGCTTTTTTCTCTCGGGAGTGCTGCTAATTAATTAAAAAAATGTGGTGAGCATTGTGAAAGTACACCTAGTGTAATTTAGAGGCTGCATCTTTTTGTAAAATTACATTTTTTAGCTTGGTACATTGAATCCTGTGTACATTGGTTTTTGGTTTGATAACCATTATAAATTGGATAATAGGTTCATCTCATCTTTGGAGCTGGTTTCTCTTCATTACTAAAGGGTGCATCTATGTTTTGTCAGCTAGGATTGGTGGCTCATTTGGATGTTATTATTTCTAGGTTTCTTTTTATGTCTTTGCATGTTGTCCTGTCAAGCTTCTTCTTTCTTTGGAAAGAGATGGGGGTTTTGTATGAGCAAGCCATCTTATTAAGCCTTTTGCACCATTTATTTGTATGGATCCACCACCTTCCTTTCACATGCATCATTTTACTTCAGTTATTATTTATATACATCATATAGCTGCATTAATAAAAAGTATCAAATTGCAGACATAGGGTCAAGTTGAGATGTAAGCAGTTCTGCCTTAGGATTTTGGTTTCCACCTATTTGTAGTCAGTCTCTTGACTTGAAATTGCCCATGCAACCTCTTCACAGTTCATGCTAACTGAGTTTTGATTTGTTGCAATAAAGCGTTATATCTACCTAAAAGTGCAGTTTAACTTGCTTGGCCCACTTATTTCTTTCAAAGTATTTTTTCTCTCCTTAAATTCCTTTAGTTGCAAAATGTTTGTTTTCCAAAATGCACATCAGTCATCAGTCTTCTGTTAGTTCTGTTAGCTTTTATTCTAAGCCCCTCCTGGGACACTAGAATCTTGTCTGCTCTATAAGGCCAACTGTCAACTGCCAACTGCCCGGATTGAGTAAGATGAACATTCTCTCAACCAAAAGAACAGGGAGGACCTTCAGAATGACTATTGATATGCCATTCAAGCATAAAATCCTTTGTCAAAATGCATCATCTGAATTTGCAATTCTTATTTGAGATTCATAAAAGGAAGAGTGAACCAGATCAGGGATAGTTTCAGAGTTTTTTCTTTGGACTTACATTATATGTTCATACCTTGATATATTTTTTTTCTCAAAAAATGTTTTGATAATATTACCAAAGAAAGATTTTTTTTTCCTCAGATGTGCATGCTACATACTAGTTCTCTAATAAATCATTTTGATTATCAATAGAAAAAGGAGGTCCTTCTGGCTTCTGTTTTCACCTTGTAAGTATTAAAGCTAGCATTTGATATATTTATATTAATGCATGGTTCTTCCTTGCTATTCCTAACTCAATCCTTATGGACTAGGTCTTGAACATGGTAACTGATGCATTAAATCATGAGAGTGTGGATGTTCGTGCTGTGGCTTGCCTGTGTATAAGAAATGTCTCTCGGTCACTTAAGGTTCGCAGACAGACTGTAGTAAAGATATTATTTTATCTTCTGTATGTGTTTTCTAATAAGATGTTATTCAGAATCTGAGTGCAGGTCGTTTTATGAATGAAAAGATTGTCACTCCCTTGCTTCAGCTTCTACATGATCCTTCTACATCAATCCAGGTACTTGTTATTTTTCTTGATGAAGATCATATTCCTTATTTGCTATGTTCCATTTTCTTAGGGATGAGAAAGTCTAGTTCTTTCTAGTCTGAGGTCAGCCTGGACCAAGGCCCTGAACTCAGACTTCAAGCTCAGGCTGGACCTAAGCCAGGCAAAGCTAATAATATTTGCTGCCTCGGGGCAGTCTGATCACAAAATGTTAGCAAATCTTTATATCTTTTTATTTTTTTTCTTAGAGGCTAATTTTCAAAGTCCAAACCCTTTAGACATATATCTTCTATATGTTTTTTAGTAAACAAAATATTATATTAACTGTTAGAAATATGCTAGGAGAGCTGCAAGTCTAGCCTGTTAAGATCATATACAGCATTTACATCTTGCTCCCATTTTATGATTAAAAGATTATATTTTGCCAGCCATTACAAAAAACAGAGAACTTTAGCCCTTCAAATCAGCAAGACTTAGATGCCCAAGAGAAGATCTTATTGTCCATCTTGCCAATGACTGGATTCATTTTGCATTTCTTCCCTTGGAAGATTTTATTATCTCTTTCAGGGTACCACCGCCTCAGTTCAGGGTGAAGCTAAACTTTGATGGAAGCTCCTTGGGTAATTCAGGTCAGTCGGGAGTTGGGGTGTGCACAGAAATGAGGAAGGAAAAGTCTTGGCCCTTTACTCGGGCCCAGTTGGGGTGGGAGATTCATTAAGGGCAGAAGTAATGGCCTTACTTCAAGGTTTGAAACTGGCGAAACAATGGGGAATGCAAAAATTAGAAGTGGAAGGAGACTCCAAGCTGGTAACAGAGTGAATGCAAGCTGGAAACCTGGGAGTGTGATCTCTTAGACAGCCTCTAAGAGAGATTATTAGCTTAGCAAGGGAGATTGGGGTGCATTTTAAATGGGTAAGAAGGTCAGCAAATGGAATGGCTGACACTTTAACTAAGCAAGGAGTTACTAGGGAGATTTTAGGCTTATTAGTCTGGTAACAAGTATTTATAAAATTTTGGCGAAAGTGCTCTCCTTGAGGATTAAAGAAGTCCTCCCATCTATCATTAGCGAAACTCAAGGGGCTTTCATTCGAGGGCGACAAATAGCAGATCAGATTTTAATTACAAATGAATGTGTGAAGGAGCTGAAAAGGTCTAGGCAAAGAGGTTTTGTCTATAAATTGGATCTCCAAAAGACCTATGACTTAGTGGACTGGGAGTTTTTATTAGAGGTGATGAGGAACTTTGGGTTTGGGGACACGTGGTGTACCTGGATAATTGGATGTACCTGCCAATACTATATATTAGTTAATGGTGTGGTGAAGGGTTTTTTTCCAGCCGGCAGGGATGTTAGGCAAGGGGATCCCCTCTCTCCCTTCTTCTTTACTTTAGTAGCTGATGTGATTAGTAGAATCATTACTAAGGCAGATAGAGAAGATATCATTAGGGGTTGGAGAGTAGGGAGGAATCAGATCCCAGTTATCCACATTCAATTTGTAGATGACCCATGATCTTTTGTGAAGGGGGTATTAGTGAGAAGGTAGCAAATCTCAAGGAGCTAATCATAGATTTTGAAAGGATTTCCAATCTGAAAATAAATTTGGATAAGAGCTGCATAGCGGCTATTAACTTGGAAGATGGGGAGGTTGAGGCTATTGTAGTGTCTTGAGTGTTCCATCTCTTCCTAGCCTGTCCTATCTAGGACTTCCATTAGGGGCAAATCTTAGGAAGAGCAGATCTTGGAATCAAATGCTAGAAAAGTTCGAGAAGAGACTAGCCTTGTGGAAGAAGAATTACATCTCTTTGGGAGGTAGAATCACCTTAATAAGGTTTACATTGGCAAATTTAGCCACTTATTTTCTGTTTGTATTTAGGATACTACCTAGGGAAGCTTGGAAGTTGGAGAAGTTAATGGGAGGTTTCCTATCGGAACTCGGACAAGGAAAAATGATCATTTAATAAAGTGGGGAATTGTTTTAGAAGTAGAGAAGAGGGAGGTTTGGGAATAGGGAGGGTGGTTGAAAAAAACCAAGCTCTATTAGGGAAATGGTTGTGACAATGGCCATTGGAGAGCTAGAGGATTTGGCACGTAGTGACAAGAAGCATTCATGGGAGTTCAACAAGTGGGTGGGATGCTGGTTTCTCAAGGCAGGATAACTTGGTAGCACCTTGGAAGGCCATTCACAACATCCTTCCTCATTTCCTCAGGTTTGTCAGGTATGAAGTTTGGTTTGATAATGCTGTTTGATTTTGGGAAGATATTTGGATTGGTAACACCCCTCTAAAGGGCATCTATAAAAAAAACTCTCTAAAGGACCTTTTCCCTTTGTTGTTTTTTGCAATGTTTTTAAACTGACCTGGAGGTCGACCCGGTTTTCCCACCGAGTTGCGGGTCACTAGTTTGACCGGGTAGGTTGAACGGTTCAGTCTGGTGATGTCATAATTAAAATATTATATATATGCATATATATGTATATACATGAATAAAACTTGTAATGTTGTGTCGCCCAAACCATTGTGAAGACTGTGATGTTGTGCCGCCCAAACCAGTGTGAAGCCTATGATGTTGATAGTTTGATACAGTCGCTTGTGATGTTGATATAGTCACCCCTCATCGATGAGAAGCAAGGCTGTGAAGCCGTGTCCCAAACTAGTGTCACCTAAAACCCCAAACTCAGTAGTTTGGTGTTGCCCAAACAAAGAAGAACAACTGATAGCGTTGCCCAAGAAAAGAACAACCGATAGTGTCGCCCAAACGTGAGGAATGTGGGTGGCGTTTAGCTAGGTTCCGCTGGGGACTGGAGATCAGATCCGTCTTCTTTGTGAGTTCGTCTTCTCCTGTTCTAAATCTTGCATAAACCCTAGATCTAGAACAGAGAAAGTGGTAGAAAATGTAAAAAGAGAAGGGGGTTGACAGTCAAACTGTCGCTTGCTTATCGGTTCGACGGTTCAACCGTCTTGGTTGGTCGGTTTGTTGACTTATCAACGGTTTGTTGACTTATCAACGGTTTTTACGAAAATACCGGGTTTTATGAGAACCAGACTCAGAAAAGTGACCGGGTGATGGTTCGACCATCTGGGTCAACGACGGGTTAAAAACCTTTTGTTTCATTGTATAAAAAAGAGGTGGTTTCAAAATTTATCTCTTCTTCGGGAACACCTATGGCTTCTACCTGGGATTTTGGTTTTCGTATGGGTTTAAGGGATGATGAAATTGAATCCCTCTCTCTTACTTTGTTTTCTTAACCAGGTTTGTTTAGATCCCTCCAAGTCAGACAAAAGGGTGTGGGCTCTAGAGGTGTAAATCGGGCCATGCCGCTTGCGGCCCCACACAATTTTGAGCCAGCCTGGTGCAATGGTTCACGGGCCATGCTGGGCATGGGGTTTTAGGTCCACAAGCCAGGATGGCACAAAACGACAGTGCGGGTTGTGCCGCTTGTGGCCCATGGGCTAGCACGGCACGGCCTAGCCCATAGCGGGTTGAGTGTGGCCTGTTGGAAGAACCAGCTGTTGGACGGTTGAAGTCTTGGAGAGCCCCCAATGGCTAGTTTCAACTTTTTTGGTTTTTTTACAAAAATACCCCCAACAACTATATAGGGGGTATTTATGTATTTTGGCTTTAGGGGCCTGGGGGGAGATAATATGACAATAATGGCCTCCCAACAACTATATAACAACTAATTTAGGGGGCTATTTAGGTAAAGTGATAAATGACTTTATAATGACCAAAATACCCCTCCCAACAACTAAAAAACGACTAGTTTTTAGGGTATTTTGGGCAATTGAATCATTTTCATTTCTATAAATAACCCTATCCTCCACACCAGTCCACTGTTCTCATCACACCAATTCAGCAATTCTCTTAATTCTCATACTCTCTCAGTCTTTCATCTCAATTCTCATACAATCTCATATTGTCATAGACTTAGGCACTTAGCAATTTAGCCATTTAGGAGGCTTTGAGAGGTTTCAAACGTTGAAATGAAGCTGAGATTCTGAATCGGTAATCCGATCATCTGGGTAAGTGTAATTAAATTAATTTTTAGTTTTTTAGAATTAAAAATAATGGTTGGCTCCTCCTCCTAAAACCAATTTCCCAACAGTAAGTTCACTAGCCCAATTTGGAAAATATTTAAAATAGAGGAGGTTGAGGGGAAGGGAAAAAGAGTCGTTTGCCAAAAATGTAGGATTGACTTTTGCTTCAATAGCAAGGGTGGTACTAGTCACCTGGCCAAACATTTGCTCTTCAATGAGAAACAAGAAAAAGACATCTACTTTAAAGATTTGCTGGATGCTGAGGAAATTACAAGACAAAGAAGGGGATGACACTACTACACCTGATGAAGCAGATGATTAACGTCAAGGAGATGGAGTAATTTTTTCAATTTTACCTAATTTATTTGTTATTTTTTCAACGATGTAACTTTTTTATTTTCAATTTGTATTTATTTATATTTTAAATGAAATAAACTTCCTATTCTTTCCAATTTGCTGTCCACTTTGTATTTTCTAATTTTTTTTTTCATTTCTTTGTTAGATTTTTTATTTTTTCAATTTGTTGATTTGTTCTCAAAGTGGGCAAAGCCCAAAGGTAAGTTAGCAAAAAAAAGTCTACGCCTTTCTGGCCCGGTTCGGCCCAGGCCCAACATAGCTCAAACCCACAGCATAGCTTGCAGCCCGCTCGACGCAGGCCTGCGGCCCGACACGGACCATGGGCCATGCCATGCCGGCCCAGCACGGCCTGATTTACACCTCTAGTGGGCTCCTAGACCCCAAGGGACCTTTACTTGTGCTTCTTATTTCAAGTCCATTTTCCAATCCTTTGTCCCACAACCTTTTCTTTCAAAGGAAATTTGGTGCAGGCCGGTTCCTCCAAAGATCATGGCATTTTGTTGGGAATTGTATTATAGGAAAGTAAATACTCTAGATAACCTACAAAAGCGAAGACCTTTCATTTGTATATCTCCCAACTGGTGTACCCTTTGTAGAGCTCATGCGGAGGATTGTTATCATCTACTAATATCTTGTCCATTCTCTGCAGACTTATAGGCTTGGCTACTCTTGTTGTTTGGGAGCAGTTGGAGCTTGCTAGCTGAAGTCTGCTTGATCTTTGAATGTTCTACTTTCCCTTGGCCTACAAAAGAGGGAAAATCATGTGTAGATGTGCCCGTGGTGCCTTGATTTGGACTTTATGGGAGGAAAGGAATGGTAGAATTTTTCAAGACAAGGAGCATGTAAGAACTGAAGGAATGTGTCTTGAATAGGGCAATTTTGTGGTTGAAAACTTTGGAAATCTTTCAGCAATTCTCTTATAATGACCTTTGGAGAAACTGTGCACAAATAGTGAGGTGCTCTTTCATTAAAAATAAGACAGTTACAAGGTGGTCTCCTCCATCTGAAGTCTCTTTAAAGCTGAACTTCAATGGAAGTAGCTTGGGCAATTCAGGGTTATCTGGAATGGGGGGTGCTCTAAGGGATGAGTTTGGAGAGGCGGTGGTACTGCTCTACTCAGGTCCTTTAGGAGTTGGAGATTTCTGTTAGGGCAGAGCTTTTAGCTGCTTTACAAGGGGTTCTGTTTGCAAACCAATTGGGGATAGAGCATTTAATCATTGAAGGGGATTCCAAGGTGGTGGTGGGCTCGCTTAAAAGCCCTGAGAATATAATATGGTGCTACAAGAATGAAATTAAGAAATTTATTTGGCTGACAAGGAATATGTTTGGTTTCTATACAGTGGGGGGGGGGGGTGAGATCAGCAAATACTTTAGCTGATGTTAGCCAAACAAGGGATAAATAGGGAAGAATTGTTTCGGGCTCAGCCATGATTTATGTAATTTATTGATATTTTATTTATGAGGTCGTGCCTCACCATGGAATTGGTGATTGGATAATTGGCTTACTGCTTTGATATGATTCACTTAATAAGTTACTATAATTCAAAAGAAAAAGAAAAATGCATAGAACTACAAAAGAATATTCTCAATCTGACCAAAACATTTAGTAACAATAAAGACAAAAGTTAAAACGGCAGACAATTGACATATATAAAGAACAGAAGATGGCCAAAGACCAAAAGGGAGACAAATTGAAATATACCTATTACATCCGCTTAATGTTTTCCCATTTGATTTATACAATTCTTTGTTATAGTTTTTTGATCCTTAAATGTGTAATTATATTTCTTCTAATGATCTCTTGAAGGTTTATTAACTAATTGAATGTTTCTAGAAAAATTTCCCGATTTTTTAAAATTTTCTAAATATCTTAGTGAAATTAGCAAAATATCTCCAAAATTTCCCCAACTCTACATGGAAAATATTCATCAATATCAATATTACGACCATGTATGTATTTTTGTTAGGGCTGTTCTTGGGCCAGGCCAAGACCAGCCCAAATCCAGTCTGAACTGAATACATTTTGGTCCATTCCCAGCCATTTCATATCTGAGGCCTGATTCCACATGCCAGTCTTGGGCTATCCTGGCCCAATGCTTATTCCTATGATGCCTTTTTGTTGATCTACATTGAAGTAGAGGAACTTGCATTTTTTTTATAGAGTACTTCAAGGAAAAGGCTGCAGGAGGAAAGTATAGCCACCTGTTCTCTCACCATTCTATATTAAAGTTTGGCAGAAGTATATATTTCTTCTTTGGGGACTAATAGTGGATTTTCATATGACTCTTGTTTTACTGTAGTTTGTTTTCATATAGATAAAAATGGTGTGTCATTTTATTTATTTATTTATTTATTTATTGTACAGCTGACAACACATGCACACTAACCGCAGAGGACAATTCATACAATTTCATGAAAACAATATTACTTGATCTATCAATATAAATAATGGAAAACAGATTACTTGTTTATATTTGCAGCAAAAATGTAAGTGGAATATATAAAACCGTTTTACGTAAAAACTTGGTAAATACTAAAAGCTCTTTCATATTTGGTGGGATTTTTATATAAAAAAGAATAAGGGAAGTAGCTTAATGATCAACAGGAATGGGGCTGGAAATGTGGTATTACTCTACTTGGGTCCCTTAGGAGTTGGGGATTCCACTAGGGCGGAGTTGTTGGCCACACAGTTTGCAAACCAGCTAGGTGTGGCACAGTTGTTAATTGAGGGCGACTCCAAGGTGGTAGTGGGTAGGCTATAGAATCCAGAACCTGTAGTTTGGTGTTATAAGTATGAAATTAAGAGGTTTAAATGGCTAAGAGGGGGTTTGCTTGTAAGAATATGATGGGGTTGGGAGATTAGCCAATGCTTGGCAGATTATTTAGCCAAGCGAGGGGAAGCAAGGGATCATTTATTTATTTTTTGAAATGGTAAAGTAATTTTATTAGGAAAAGTGAAGATACACAGAAACCTGCCATGGAAAGGACAGGACTGGGATCAACCCCAATTACAAACACCAAATTGACTGAGAACTCAACAATTGAAAAACATTTAAATGTTTGAATTCTGGATGACAGAGATCCAGGACATCAATTTGCTGACTGCCAACTGCCCTATCTCCTATGGACTTTTCACTTTTTGATTGAAGATTCTGTTGTTCCTCTCAGACCAGATGGCCCAGAGAACATCCGCCAGGATAGTATTCCAAATTAGCTTTCCTTTGTCCTTCAAGTTACTGATCTTCCAGCTGCAGAGCAAATCCTTCACAGACTTTGGCATGACCCAGCAAATCCCCACAGCCTTTAAGAAATGGTCCCACACCTGGGCAGCAACCGGACAGTGAATGCAGAGATGATCAGTGGTTTCCGGAATCCGGATGTGACCCACAAAGAAGACAAGAGATCAGAAATCTACAGGCCTCTTCTTTCTAGGTTGGTTCTTGACAGGCATTTATTTAGAGCCATAGTCCAGACTAGGAAGTCAACTCTTTTTTTTTTGGGGGGGGGGGGGTGATTGAGTTCCAAATCTGCTTAGATGGAAAAGTCCCCACTGCTTATCTGCCACTAAGCTTAATGGTCATTGATTTTACTGAGAAGTTACCCTCTTTAGTCCAATTCCAGGTCCACTGATCATCCTGACTGCAGTCGATATTTTGAGCTTGTAATGTTTCCAGCAGTCTCATAATTTCGACCAACCAATCAAAAAGACTTATTCTAAACTGTGGAGCCCAGGTCACCTCATTACCTGAGAAGGTGTAGGAGTCAGCAATAGAAGCACTCTGATTGGAAGCACACTGATAAAGAAGAGGAAAAATTTCAGCCAAAGGGTTTTCCAAACACCAAGGTTCCTTCCAGAATCAGATTCTGTCTCTGCCTACTTTGAAGCTTAAGCCCTCTCTAAACATGGGAAAGCATTTCTATGCCTTGCCATAAAGAACAGCCCCAATTAGGAAGTGGATTACTGGATCCCTAGATCTCCAATTTCCCCACTCCACCCCAAAGCAAGGGATTATTTAT
This sequence comes from Nelumbo nucifera, assembly GCF_055504915.1. NCBI lineage: Eukaryota > Viridiplantae > Streptophyta > Magnoliopsida > Proteales > Nelumbonaceae > Nelumbo > Nelumbo nucifera. The sequence continues at coordinate 110,353,027 of NC_142650.1, forward strand.
ACTGGGAACATTTGTAGGTTGTTTTTGTTTTTGCTGTGGAGAGTATGTAGCTCACGTATCTCCAAGATAAACTTGTATCAGCTAATCTCCTTATTATAATAATAAATCAATTTATTTATCAAAAAAATTATCAACAGGAAAAAGTAAGAAGCATATAAAAAGTAAAAGCAAAAATCATGGTATCAGCATGTTGAATAGGATAACTGTATTTGTAGCTGTATGGTGGATTTTGAAAAATGAAGAGTTGTATCTATGGTTAGGACTGATTAGGGCACTCAATGGACTCCGAAAGTCTGAAGCTTGGTCTGACATCTAATCTGGTTAAGATCCAAGTCTGATTAAATTATATAATATATATAATGGTGAAACAGGATTCATGTAGCTGACCCCATAAAGTAGGGATATGGCTTAGATGATGATGTAATTATATAATATAATTATAGTGAAAAAGCACTCATCATCATCATCATCATCTTGAGCCTTGGCCTTAAAAATCACTATGGTGCGTATGTTTAAATACAAAGGCTATATGTATGGAATTACATAAATATATTTACCTAATCAACTCTCCAGAATTTAATATAATTTTTTTGATGGGTTTTCTTATCTACATGAATGATCATCTACTTTCCAGGTTGCAGCTCTTAGTGCTATTAGCAACATAGTGATTGACTTTACAGGCCACAAATCAGTTTTCATCCAATCTGGAGGGGTGAAACAGTTAGTTCAGCTATCAAAATCAATGGATTCAACTCTGAGGTTTAATGCTGTATGGGCTTTGAGGAATCTGATGTTTCATGCTGAGAACATATACAAAGAAGTCATTTTACTGGAGTTGACAACATCCACATTGGCAAGCCTTATTTGTGGTAACATTACAACATACAGATACTTCTCCTTAATGGTTCATATGTAATGACACTTCAACACATGTTTGAATGTATATAACCTTCTAATTGCATTATGCTACAGATCCAGAGCCCTTTATCCAAGAGCAATCTCTGGCTCTTGTTTGCAATCTTGTTGATGGGGGTATCAACTCGATTAGGCATGTGTTTATAGAAGATGGTAATATTATAAATGCCATTGGAAGGCAACTCCGTACTTGTTCAAGATCAGAAGTTTGCATTCAGGTTAGCATTTGTTTTATCTTTGCACTTCTTTCTTTTGTCTTATATGTTTACTTCTGTGTAGATAGATGTTCTTTCAGTTTCAAGATGTTGATGTTGAAATAAAAGATATTTTTATAAGGATATACCTTGTGGCTCTCTTGTTGCGGTCACATGGAAAGAGGAAGAATATTACGATGGTTTAGCTGCATTACCTTTGATTTATCATGTAATCCTTGTGATGTAGGGAATGTATGTGCTAAGCAACATAGCAAGTGGAAATGAATTTCACAAAGAAACTGTGATGCACCAACTCTTTCCACCTCAGGCTGGTGAAGACACCCAATCCTTCATGATGAAGTTCTTGCAGAGTAATGACGGCCAGCTCCGCACAGCTGCCATATGGTGCATAATAAATCTAACTTACCCAGATAATCCCGGTGCATCCTCTCGTGTTGTGAAACTCCGGAGTGCTGGCATAATTTCTCAAATAAAGAGTATGGTTAATGATCCGTGCTTGGATGCAAAGGTACCATAAGAGATATGCACTCTTAACAAGATTATTACTTGTCTTTTTTCAGATGCCCTAATTATTATATTAAATCATCCATTCATCTATATTCGTTGCAGTTCCGAGTAAGAACAGTGTTGGAACAGTGTCAACTTCTTCCAGCAGCTTGACATGATCCTGTATCACCAGTCTTTGATCTTCACAATTAGTGCTCAATACCGCAATGTTTGGCAACATCACATGAAGTTCCTTGTGGATCTACGAGACCATGGTATGCTATAGCTTATGATACACAAGGGTTTGTAACAGTTTGTGCAAATCCAACCTCTCCATTCCTTGATTATGCTCGAGCTTTGAGAGATCTTGTCTATCCACTATTATCACCATCCTGTCTAGCCAGGATAAGCCAAGATATGTTTCCCATGATGGTATGCCTAACTCTCATTTGAGTCAGATTTTTTAGCCATCTTGGTTTTTGTGGCGCAATTCCTTTGATGTAATATTGTATAATATTGCAATATGCTCACCTGGGATAAGAAAGACAACGCCCTTTCGAAGTCCACTGCACAGTTGAGCAAAGTTTTTATCCTACTTGTAATTTAAGTTTTCTTGCACATTACAAACTCATTTCTTACATAATCAATTCCATTTAAAGATGTTTAAGGGGTTAACCATCTAAGCAACCTTTCCCATTGGATTAAAGGCCACTACCCAAATTTCTTACCAGCTATCTAGAGGTCTTGGTAAGGGTGGAGTGGGTACAATCCTAACCTTTGGCATTTTATTTTGCACAAGGTAGCTGCCCCCATATCCCCGTGTTCTTATGCTTTCGTAGGGATAGCAGTTTTCCCATTTCCCTCGATCCCCGTGGGGATCTGCCCTAAATGGGGTGGGGTGGGGATAATTTTCCCCCTGCGGGGACAGGAACGGGGATGGGGAAATTTTCATCCCCATTAGCGGGGATGGGGAGTGCTGCCTCGTGGCATCTCCGCTAATATATTGTATATATGTGAACATACGTCTATATAATAATATTTTTAAAATATGGTTGAATATGTTTGAATATTTTTTAATAGAATTGTAAATTTTAATTATATTATTTTTATTTTTTAAATAAAATAAAAAACAAAAACAAAAACAAAATGTGACATTATAAAAATTTATGGGGAGTGGGGATCCTGTGGAGATAGGGATGGGAATAGCCTCGTCCTTGTTAGCAAGGATGGGGACAGGGATAGGGATGGGGATTTTTGCGGGGATGGAGAGCCTCTCTCCTCATCCCTGCCTTGTTGTCATTCCTATGCTTGCGTGCCTGAGCTTTTACCATGGCTCCTAACCTTTTGCTAATGGCTAATGCTTCATACACTAAGGTCTTGTTTGTTTGTTGGTATTTTTGGGTGGGGGGCATACAAATCAGTCAACTAGTAAGTTGACATACTACTCGTGTTCATTTGCCACTATATTGGTTCCCACTAGTAATTAGGGGTAAGAAAAAACCAAAAATCCGAACTGAATTGATAAGATTGAACTTAAAATTCCAGTTAACTGAACTTGTTGGTTTGGTATTTTTAAAAATTGAAGGAATCTGTTTGGTTTCAGTTAATTGATATAAAAATTGGTGATTTATCGAACTGGTCGGTATACATATATTTCTATATATTATATGTATTTTTCTATATATTTTTATATACATTTTTAATTTTTTATTATATATTTATATCTTTTTTATAATATATACTATAAATATAAAAAATCAATGGTTAATTGAACCGGTCAACTAGTTAACTAATAGCCTTTGGTTACCAGGTTTCTAAAAATCAGTAATACTAGTTTGATTTCAAAAATAGCCCCACGATTTGGTTAACTAAACTATGAGCACCCCTATTGGTAATTTAGGATACCTGAGAATATCAGTTACCTAAGTAATTGATACCCTCCTGCGTGGTGGGTAAATAAGTTAGGCCTTATTTAGCAATGTTCCATGGGAGTGTTTCTATTGTTCCTAGTGTTCTTGTAGAGAATAAATGGGTTTGGCAGAAAAAGATGAAAGAAATAAGCTATTCTCGCATGAGAACAACACTTAGAGTGCGTTTTTCGAGAGTGACAAATCGACACTCTCAAAGAATGTGTTCCTAGAGAATGTGCGGTTCTCACAATGTGAATTCATATTAACGAACACGTGGGTGACATTCCACGTGAGAGGAGAGTTATGTTTGGTATTTCACGCGAAATGATAAAAACAAGCCCTAAAACAATAAATTTTCATTGATTTGATAGTTGACATTACCTCATTACCACTGCACAATCTAGATGAGGGAACTCCCTTGGCTCCTATTGCATCAACAACCAGACGATGAGCAAACAGAACAAGTCTTCGATGATATTTTTAGCCAAATTCATGTCAACAAGTAGGTTGTATTGTTAGACAGTGTATGCCCTTAGTTCCAATCAGATTGATATATTTATTGTCATTTATTGTAAATGAATAAAGTGCATAATTGATTCATGCTATTATGGTGTGTTTCTATGTAATATCTTTAAACTATACACTTATGAGACTCGTGTTAATTTAGAATCTTCACAATCATTGAATAAATCTATGGAGATTTATCCTACCAAGGCTGACACTGATGTGCTGCCAAGTTGGTTGGGTGGCTTGTCTTAGCTACCAGGGTGAAACCTGAGGTACATGCAGTGTGGTTTTTCTTGAAACCCTGAACTAGATCAAATTCCAGTATTGCCCTAGACCTTGGAGATAAATGGGCAAAACTGTAATGTTACACTTGACCCCTAGACTCGATTATGGTACTGTACTAGGTGTTAGATTGGGTTGTCTTTGATATGCCAATCAGTGAGATTTTTTACCGGGTCAAAACCTGAATATGTTGGGACAGTCTGAGAATTCATCGGGGAATGCATTATCTGATGAAAACTTAAATTGTCGGCAGTGGATTTCAAATGTATTTGAAATTTGTTTTGCAAAATATATTTATATAGAGATGTACTTATATGTTATGGTTTCACAAAATGTTTGGAAAAAAGTTTTAAATCACGGGATCCATGTGAGTAGAGAGTGCAGAATTGTACATTGCAGTCAAGGGAGATGTCTTTTCTTGTCGGATAGTGTATGATCATTATGGGTTGAGAGATTAAGACTAAACCATTAAGGGTAATACCTGATGAGTTAATCTTGTATTCCTTGGGCCTTCATAAGATGGCTGGACCCAAAGACCATTTAGTGTAAATGTTGGGCCCATTAAGAGTCCATGGTGATTGACTCAGGGGTTCATTGCGTCTTACAATGAATTCAGTCAGGCCTTGTAACAGAAACTGTGTTGAACCCATGTGGCTGATGTGTAGATCAATGCTAGGGTCTAACGCCATACAAAGAGAGCCAAGTTAGCCAACATATTAAAGGGTAAGTGATCTACGTGACTTAATGGGCCTAAAACCCATTTCAAACTGGGCTTAAGTTAGTTAATTAAAAGGTGGCGAAATCTGATTTATAACTTGATTAGAATTAGCTGAAGGATAAGATAAGTCTTATCCATTTAAGAGTCCATATCCAAATATCAGATTTGGATAAAGAAACTCTCTTCTAATAAGATAAGTCTTATCCATTTAAGAATCTAGATTCAAATATCAGATTTGGATAAAGAAACTCTCTTCTAATTGGATTAGGAGGTTGATCCAAAGAAGGCTATAAATAGGGGGCGAATTCCTTAATTTATACACATTCAACAACCTACAGAATTCTTTCTCAGTTCTTGTCGCCCCTAGCCAGTTTGATTTTCACCTTGGAGTTGATCAAGAACAGTTCTTGATATTGTTTCTTGCTGGAAGAAACAATTCAAAGTCGTGCTCACCAGCCCTTGTTTGATTCTTGCTGAAGAATTATCCTACTGACCCTCCCTCACCATACGTTGTGTCATCTTTAGTGGATGCGGGTTTTAGTTTTCTCTTTGGGCGTGAACACCTACGCTGGAAGTTACTGTTATTTTGTATCAGGTATATCCCTCTTTTCCCTTTTGGTTTCAGATATGATCCGGTTTTGTTTCAAGAACGAACATTGAAAATGCAGTTTTCTAAATTAGGGAATACGAGTCCCGGATGGGAGAAAAAGAAATTTTTGAAAATTTGCCCAAGTAGATTGTATTCCTTTTAATTGTATCTAGTTTTATAGTCATCATTGCTTTGTTTTATACTTGTCATTGCTTTGGCTAGATTCACCCAAACTTACATCTCCGACAACAATCATCTCTAACAGATGTCAAGTTTCCATATCATTGGGCTTTTATTTTATTACTTGTATGTTTTGTTTTGATCCTCAAGTAATCAATGATTATGTAGTGACAACATAAAGACATCATTATGACATGACATGTGTTTCTTATGGTTAATTTTAGACTTAATGTGGGTGGATTTGCAAAAATGATGTTAAGAAATAGTTTCATTATCTAAATGTTATTTTTATTTCTGTAGAACAAAAATCCGTTCTCGAAGAAAAATTTGCCAAATGTCTTTATTACTCCCAAGGAATAAGAAATTATTGTTCTAGCACAAGAATTTTTAAAAGAATCGGAGCAGGTGAGAACATTTCCAAACAGGGCCTTACTCTCCTAATTGTTGAAGCCGATATGTACTTGCATGGGTATATGTACTTATCCAAATAAAGTAAAAAGAAACATGGCCTAATTACTAGATGAACAATCTGGGCTATTAACTGGTTCATCATACTGAGAACATTCTCCATGGCGAACGGCCACCTTTTTTTTCTTTCATTCAGAGATGTATTATGACCAGTACTGATAATCCACAATATATGGCATCCACTGGACTGCTGCCAATTTTTACCACTTTATTATCAATGAATGTAAGAGATTGCTTCAACCCCATGGAATGACCAGTACTGATAATCCACAATATATGGCATCCGCTGGACTGCTGCCAGTTTTTACCACTTTATTATCAATGAATGTAAGAGATTGCTTCAACCCCATGGAAAATGCGTAGAGGGATTGAGGGCAAAAAAATAGGCAATCTTTAATCTCAGAGACAACAAAGTTTAAAGAAACAAAAAATAGTAGAGACCAAAGAGCTTGACCCAAAAACACTCAATTGGCCCACTCGAGTGGCCATGTTTGGGAGTGCTTAAAAATAAGTGCTTATTTGGGTTGGGGCCATTAAGCACTTATTGGTGTTTGGGAAATAAGTTAGAAATAAGTGTTTATTTTAAAAATAAGGGTTCATTTTTTAAGTCTAAATTTTCAGCTTCTTTTAAGCGTTCATACATTAAGTACTCATTTTAATTTTTTCTCTCAGAATTGTCCCTGCTAAATGTTTATAATACCAATTATACTCTTTCAATATTATTACTGTTACGAAAGCACTTTTATGAAAGCAAAGTATTTTTACGAAAGCACTTTAATGAAAGCACTTTTACAAAAGCATTTTTATAAATGTATTTTTACGAAAGAACTTTTATGAATGCATTTCTATGAATGTAATTTCATGAAAGCACTTTTATAAAAGTACTTTTACATGATTTTTACAAAATCATTTTATGAAAGTACTTTTACGAAAGCTCTTTTATAAAAATACTTTTACATGAAAGCAATTTACGAATGTACTTTTATAAAAACACTTTTATTAAAGTACTTTTACAAAAACACTTTTATGGAAGTACTTTTACAAAAGCACTTTTATGGAAGTACTTTTACAAAAGCACTTTTATGAAAATACTTTTATAAAAGCATTTTTATGCAAGCACTTCTATTGAAATACTTTTATTCATTCACTTTGGATTGGACATTTTTAAAATTGGAAAAAAAGACCACCAAACACCCATTGTAAAATAAGTGCTTATTTTAAAAAATAAGCACTTGAAAAAGTTGAGTGCCAAATGCAAATAAGTGCTTACTCCAATAAGCACTTGTTTTTATGCATTTATTTTTAACATAAGCACTCCCAGACATGGCCTAAGAATGTTATTATTTGTTTATATTTGAATTCGCATTCTATGGATTCTTCGGTCCATGGGAGACATGAACCCTCCAATAGCAACGCACCACATCATCTCAAATAATCCATTTCAAGATTCATGGGAGACTTTGTAGTGTGATGCGGCAATTCCTCCCTCATGTCTCTCTCTTCTCTCTTCTCTCTCCATCACTATTTACCTTATTTTCTCTTTTCTTTGATTTGTCTTGACAGAAGCTTGCCTCCTTATCATGTTGATCATCTCTCACTCCCTACTCCTGGATCATATAATTGGTTTTACAGTTCAAGGTAAAGTCTCTAGTTAGGTTGGTGGGAGCGAGGAGAGAAAGGGAGAGTGAGAAAGAAGCAAGAAGGAAAAAGTTTGTAAAAAGAAAATTAAAGTTTTTTTTTTGTCTGCTACCATTTAAATCTGGATAGGGATGGGAATTTTCTCCATTTCCCTAATCCCTGTGGTAATCTGCCCCAAATGGGACAAGGATGGGGAAATTTTCATCCCTATTAGCGGGGATGGGGCGAGGACAGGGAGAGCACTCCCCACCCCGTGGGGATCTCGATCCCCACTTCGTGGGATCCCCACTAATATATATGTATATATGTATGCATACGTTATATATGTAAATATGTAAACATACATCTTTATATTAATATTTTTAAAAATATGGTTGAATATGTTTGAATATTTTCTAATACGATTGTAAATATTAATTATTTTATTTTTATTCTTTTAAATAAAATAAAAAACAAAAACAAAATGATTAGCATTATAAAGAATCACGAGGAATGGGGATCCCTGTAGGGATGGGGATTGGGTTAACCTTCTCCCTGTTAGCAAGGACGGGGACGGGGACGGGGACGGAGATGGGGAGAGGCTCCCCATCCTAACCCCGCCCCGTTGCCATTCCTAAGTCTGGACTCCCGTTAACTTTGAACTAAAAAAAGTTGAGAAGACGTGGTAAATTTAGAGCTACTGAAAACTACTCAGAAATTCGTCTCCATCTAAAGGAAGTAAGATAACAGATTTTGGAACGCACCAAAATCTCGTTTCAGCTACAGTGAAACACTTCATCAACAATTCAACATCGGTTTATTATATTTTGACAAGGTTATTTATACACGCCACCACAGTGCTCGTTTGGGAGGGTTCTCATGCAGTGGCTTATGACTTTATAAAGTAAGTACCACATGGGAAGCTTGGTGAAAAGCCTTCCTTGCCTTAGTTTCATTCAGTCAAAAAATTAGGTACAGTTTGATAAGTATTTTTTGAAAGATCTGATAGATTTGACGGTCAAAAGATAATGTGAATTTTTGTATTAAAATCTTAGTAACTTGAAGACCATTTAGTTAAGGTGCAACTTCCCATGTGACGATGTGGTGCAAAAAGTTGAAATTTTCTATTTGGAGTTTCCCCAAGATAATCCAAAATGGGTTTTGTGCATCTTTTTGGGGAGACATTTTTTGGCGACTAGATCTTTTCTCAACCAAACGAGAAAAGACCAAAACGCGAACAGCTAGACTTCTAAATAACTAACAACCCATACGAAAAAACAATGAATCTGGCTTTAGTAGCTTCTTCAAAGCGGCTTAGTGAAAGCTGTACAATCAAAGCTGAAGCCTTCTCGAACAGATCACCCTACAAAACATTAAATATCATTAAAAGTGCGCTGAGTTTTAATACCTATCATTTCAAACGCACCATAGTGGAGTCTAATACCTTCCCCCTTTGGAAGATTTTCTGAGTGACCTAAAGCTCACCGGTCGGACCAAGAAAGAATCCAGGGTGATGAGAGCATGTTAAATGCCTATATGGAGGACTAAAGCTTAGATTGAGCTGTTTTCACTAAGCTGTCTTGGAGAGGCTTCAGCAAAAAGCCCCATCTCGGACTGAAAGAAAGTTATTTTGCGCCTTCCGGGGTTTGTCAGGCCAACGCCAACCCCATAAAGCCAGAAGCTGCTACCTTAAAGACCTCCTAAATGGGCACTAAAATTGGAGTTCTATAAGGTTTTATGTAAACTTTCAAGAACCTTAAAATCATTGACCTAAATATGAACAATGTCCAGCATTAACTCCCAGGGATTTCTATCAACCTCCAATGAAAACAGAAAGCGAGAAACAATAATCATCCATCAGTCAAGTTACTGCTTTATGTCCATCCAGGATGAAGCTGCTATTTTTTTTTCCTTCATATACATATACAAATACAATGTTCAACATCCTTTATTAGATTGTGGAAAATAACATACACCTTTTGAACCTAATTTGTTGAGAAAAACCAAAGGATACTCTAGTATACTGAAAGTGACAAAGGAAGAAGAGCACATCAATGCAATTAACAGTGCTACCCATCACCCAATCTTCTCTGGTGTGTTTGTGTCATCAGACGGCCATATAACAGTCTCTATGAGTCGTTCCCTCATCAACTCCAAGTTTTGATTGGAGATTTCTTGATACATTGCAGCATGATCACATTTCTTTATATGCCATCAGAGAAAAACAAAAAAAAAAAGGATTACTTATTATGAGGTACAAGAGAAAAGTGAAACTTTGTAAGAATAACAGATTAGTAAGCTTGCCTTGATCCACTTTCCATACAGGTGAAGGCGGGTAACCATCACTCTTTCAGCTAGATCATGTTTTTCCTGCCAATTACACGTGCAGGTAGAAGATTTATTACTCCAAAAACATAAGCTACACAGAAGTTATAGCGTTAGTTTCTCTACCTTTGCAAGGGTACGAATGAAGCGCTTTCCATCTGTGGGTTTATTTGTCGCTACAAAACTGTCAAAAAGTGAATGAAACATGAGTTAGAAGAAAATAGCTCATTGGTGCATTTGACATCCTCTTCTCCGTGCATCATCAGATGAGACAGAAACTTATGGGATCCAAAATAGTCTTCTCACTCCTGTTTGATAGATTGGCAATTGAAGGTAAATCCTATTAAAGTATTAATGTCATAATTTCATCAACCTTCTCAAGAGCAAAGATGTTGAGTGTCCTTGTCATCTCACAGCAAGCATCATCAATGCAAGAGCTTTGCTTTCTGATTCTGTGGATGTAAACTAAGTACATCCATACAGGGAGTTTCTATTATCTATTTATTGAACAAACCAAGAGAAGTTATGGAAGTCTGGATTTGATCCTCTTCCTCAGTCCTGACTAATAGCAAAATCTTAGTCGGAGGATAGTGGTCTCCCCATTTTAATTCAATATCTCTCGTTACCAAAGTAGAGATAAATAGCAAAATGACACAACTGACATGGTTCAATGCTAATATTTACTAGCCAAAATTAGAAAATATTTTACTCTAAATTGACTCACCCAGCTATAAAAACTGAATTCATCTATCAAAAAAAAAAATCTGTAAAACTGAATTCAGTAGTAAATATGAAGAATTATGGATGTTAGACATGCCTAAGGAATGTAATAGATAGAAAAATGTTCTTGAAACCATGTCAAATTATATTGATCACTCTAATACATTCTAGAAAAAAAGAGGAATTAATACACCCTGCTACTGCTGACTTGGGAAAATCGTTGATTTTTCAAAAGCTTGGACTCAAAGCAACTTTAAGCATTGTTCAGACATGACCTTTTGACTTGGTATGCGGATGCTCGAAATGCATGAGAATGCAAACCAAGATAAGAGTAAGTGCTAAATGGGAATGATCACGAAAGGCATTGTGGTTGGAGTCTTTTCAAGGAAAAGGAAGAAAATGGTTCACTTACTTATAGAACCACCTGTACTTTGGTGGGTTCATCTCATAAAGCTGGTTAAGAACAGTCCTTACAGCTTTGTATGTGAAATAGTTGAGTATTTGCTGCAAAAAATAGAATATTGGTCAGAATAAAATAGCTTGACAGGAATAATGCATTGAATTAAGAATGACAATGTTTCAATACTTCAATATATATTTCTCTGAAGGCTCCCAAGCTTCAGCCACCATAGAATTAATAACAAGCAAACAGACAGCTAGAAATGCAGAATTGTCAATAGGGAATTCAATATTGCACATTTGCAAGCAACATTGTTTACAAATTTCTCAAGAGAATATGCAATTATTACATATACACACAATGGTAGCTTGTAATTGAACAAATATCTCTCTCAAGATCACATCTCAAAGGCATGTTTATTTGGGTTTCAACCTTCCGACTCTATTTTTGGTGCATATAGTCCAGCACATGCAGGAGTCTCTTTGCAGAAGCAAATAGAATATGGTGAAGGAAATTGCATTAAGGATTATAATCAATCCATACAACATAGAGCCAACTCCGTCTGTCTAGAACTGTTTACAATGGAATTATCATTAGCCTCAGATACAGAGGGTATACAAAGTGATCCTCCAAATGAATACAGGAATTTACTGCTAATATCAGCACATGATTTTGGTTGTTTCCATTGAACTTATGACTCACTTCAATCTGAGAACATTAACTCATTCCAAGTCATCATGCTAAGAATTTATTAGTAATGGAGGAAGATCTTCATTCTCCATATAGAATTAGATGAGGGATGGACTAATGGTAGCCAAAAAACACTCATTTCTTCTTTCCCCATTACTTAATTTGCAATGAAGAAACTAAAAAGGAGACCTCATCAAGTCTAAAATCCCCAAAAGCTTCTGCTTTGAATTTATCCAGAAATGCCAAAAATAAACAATAATAGCTGAGGTAGATGAGTTATCTCACCGCCTTAACATCTTCGAAGCTATCCTCGTACTGTCCACCCAATTCGTTGACGATCACGAGACGCCGAGCTTTTCTCTGTTTCCTGGAACGCTGATTAACAAAACCCGAGATTGCTTTGGCTGAAAAACGCCACTCATCCCAAGCATCAACAAAAGAACTGGCTCTCAATTCCAATGTCCCCGGCCGCCGTAATTGCTTCCTGCCGGTTAAACTTCTGTACAACCCCAGATCCCCGGAACTCTTGAAACTCATGTTAGATGAAGAAAGAGCATCTAAACAGATGCACGGGCAGGCATGAGAGTCGACCATCGACGATCCCACGATCGATAGAGTTCCTACCATCCTCTCACACCCTGAAACAACAATTTCTTGCCAGTTTCCTGCAACTCAGATCGAAATAAGGGATACCCACCACGAGAAATCACAAAAACAGTAGTGGGTACCTACGAAATTTGAGTATCTAGCCTTTGGCAAGCCAAGTAAGATTCATGAACCGGGAATTGCAGGAGGAGAACGAACCTGGAATGAGAAAACAGGCTGTGGAGTGTGGAGGTGGAAAACAAGCAATGCAGGTGCCTTTTTTTCTGGGGGAGTGGGGGTCCTTAAAACCGTTAAATGCTTACCAGACGATTTTTTGAGGTCCTAAATGACTCCTTAGCTCTTCTTCACTCATCAAAGCTCAGCCCGCTCTGACCCTCTCTCCTGGCGACTACCTACCTGGACGGTATTCAAATTTAGAGGCCTTTTAACCTACGTGTCAAGATCTCGTGTTGCTGGTGCCGTGTAAGATTCCAAAACCTTTGGAAGGTTTGATTTGATCTTTTTAAAAGGAGGTTCCAATGCAAGTAAGAAATATTGAATAATGCTTTGTGGGTAATTAAGACAAATTTTCAAATTAATGAATCTTGAATAACCTTTCAAGAGTTTATTCCAGAAATTGGAAATATGATTAAGTCACTATAATTTATCAACGAGTAATAAGATTAAGGTTTATGGAATCACAATCACCAAATATGAGGGTTAAAATTGTAATAAAGCGCTTCTATAACAAAAAATGAAACTGCTTTCTTTAATGTGTTACAGTCGCATCCGTGCCTAGTAGGGGTGTTCATGAAAAACTGAAAAACCGAATCAAATCAAGAAAACTGAACTGCGAAATGTGATTAATTGAATCAGTCGATTCGGAATTTTTGAAAAATTGAAGGACTGGTTTGATTTTCGTTTAACCTATAAAAAACTAATGGTTAACCAAACCGACCAATATATATATATTTATATGTATATTTTATATATATTTTTAATATATGTCACATATTTTCTATGTATTTTATATAAATATATATTCATTATGTATAAATATATACTTATATTATATTTATAATGATTTATTTACAAATATATTATATATTTTTAAAATATTTATAATATATTATATATCATTTATTATTTATAATATAATATATTATAAATATAAAAAACCAAAGAATCGAATTGGTCAAAAACCAAAACTGGCAGACTGGTTAACCGGTAGTACCGATTCGATTTCAGTTCGGCGAAATAAAAAAACCGATACCACCGATTCAGTTTATAAAAAAGGGCTATGATTCGATTAACCGAACCATGGACACCCCTATCGCCTAGGAGCCTCTAAATGTATATTCGTCCACTCCAATCAGTTCATGAAAACAATTTGCTACTATGAACATTCTCATTGACAATGATACACTAAATATCTCAACCAAAAACTATCAATCTAAAGAAAGCTTACCTTAATAGATATGAACTCCTTAGCCTGGATGACATCAAGCGATTCAAGTGTCGTGGAAAAATAAGCGGCTGGCAATCTCGGCTCCACTTTGAATTTCTTGCAAAAGGGGAGCCAATGCTATTTACGCATCCAACACGGTGTAGAACTTCAAATTTGATCCACCGTTATTGGATAGTTATATGCTTAGTTGATCACCATGGTTGGTGGCTATATCGTGGGATCCGCTGTACATACGAAAACATCCACACCTGTTAACGCGTATATTGTGAAATGAGTTGACAAAAGTGGGAGATAGAACATGAGTAGTTGTTTTTCAGTCGCCCGTCTAAGTAGGTTTAAGCATGAGACAAAAGTTCGTGGGAGACAAAAGGGTGAGTTTGTGGGAGATAGAGCACTTGTTTTTTAGTTTCTACTATAAAGGGAGTAAATTATATATATACCCTCTATATGCCCTTTGTAAGCATACACAGGTGGGGATAAAAACTGTCCAATGAAAATTCCAAAAACTAAGGTTATTCGTTTTGTTAAAAGTAACTAGTACGTGGTAGTATCTCTAAGACAAAACTATTTATAATCCATGGGCAGTTTTTGAATGGTTATAAGTGAACAGTTTTTGAACGATTATCAGTGGGTAATTTCTAAAGTGAGAGTAAAGGACATATATGCCCCCTTTTATGCGTACTGTATGTTTAGACAAGGGGGTAGAAAATGTCCAATGAAAATTCCAGAAAGAAGGGGCATTCACTCTTTTATAGGTAGTATAGACTAGTAAATGTGAATGTGAGTTGCACATGGTAGATTGTTATTATAATCATTAAAGTATGAAAAATTAAAAAGAATTTAAAAAAAAAATTCAATACATCTATAATATCATATATTCACAATACATCCATTGTGAAGCATTGCTTCGGATTTATTTGGCCATTAGTAGATGAGCTTCATATGTGGTACAAGAAAATATTGAAATTTACATTAAGGGGTAAACAACTAAGTAAAAAAATACCTTAATTTGAATATTGTTCCTTCATGACCATCTTTCTTGGACTATGACTTCACAACCCGTTGTGAAGGGGTGGAACCTACTCCCCATGTCTTGTGTAATTTGTAGTCTTTCATTAAATAAAATTCCTTTTCTGTTGATAAAAAAATGCAACTTGTGCAAATTACATCAACCATTTGGATTTGGCCATATTAAATAAATGACAAAAATACAATTTCTTATAGAAAATAAGATCAAACCATAGGATCAAATTCATATCTCATTACATTTTCTCAACCATGTTTCACTCCTATTGCAATACAGGTTTCCCCCTCTCAAAAGCAATGGCATAGATTTAGTACCAATTCAAAAGCCTAATAAATAAAGAAAAGCCTTTCAAAAAACTTTTAAAGCATGGAAGAATATATTTCATTAAATTGCCCTTCTCATTAACAAAAATATGCTCATTAAAGAACTTAGCGAACTAAATAATATCCTCTGGCCTCTTAAAATCAATGTATGCTTAAGAATATTGTTGATGCTTTGACCGTAAAATCATTTCAATAACATCTGTTAAGTGCAATTTCCCTAATACATGTTGCTTGTTTGAAAAAAAAAAAAAACAAAGTATTGGCATTAACTCTTTTAGAAGGCACCTTCATAATTTTAGGCGCCATTCGCTTTTTGGTAAGTTACTTGAGTAAATGCTACCTATGTAAGTTTTTCTTGGGAAACACTTGTCTGAGTAAGTACATTTACCCATGTTCTTTTTTTTCTCATGTGGATCAAGCAATGACCATTTTAGCCATAAAAAACCATTATTAAAAAGGGCATTTTTGTCTCATTCAAGTGTTGGCAACTTTCCCCCTAGGTGGGAAAGTTATTTACCCACCTAGGAGATGGGGGTAAGTGATACTCAAGAAAATAAATTTTCCCTGACCCCCACATAAATCTGAAAAAAGAACATGGGATTCTTGGTCAATGGAACCAAAATCCAATTGACCAACTTTCCCCCCTCTCAAAATCCGAAAAAAGAACGCCCCCTTAAAGCTATAAACATCTCTTAGTAAGGTATTTAATTTTGTATTGATACATGTTTCTAACTTCTGGATTCTAAACAACTACCTAAGATTAAGATCAAAACCAAGCTATATATCCATGAGATAGTTTTATGATTAAAAAGAGAATGATGAACAATGAGAAAGGAATAGAGGCAAAACTAAAAGTTTTTTTTTTCTAAAATAATTATTTCCCAACCGTCAACATTGTCTTTGGAGGAAAAGCTCCAATATAGTGCATTACTTGAGTTCCTAGTTTAGTTACAATGGAAAAGAATAACTAAAGGACTTTGACTCGGTTCTGATACAAATGATCCTTGATGATATTTCTACCAAACAAAGGATCTTGGAAACAATAGTAACAGAATGCAATAGAGGGTCAATTTCAAATCAGATATAATTTATCGTTTGCATGGTTATTATAGGAAAAAAATATTAATAACTGAAAGGAGTATTACTCAATAACAATAGTTAATCAATTAAGAATGGGTGTCAAGGAAATAAATGAGAGGTTGCAATCAATTTTTTTTTTTATTTCTTTCTCTTTTTGTACACGATTGTGAAAGATGGCGGAGAGTCAATTTCTGATCTAAGCTACCTTCTCCTTGTTCTTTTCTTTTCTCTCTCTCTTTTTTTTTTCTTGTAACAAGGAGGTGGGAGCAGTACCAGAGGGCTCGTGAACTTGATTTCTTCCTCGAAGTCTTCCATTTCAAACTTGGAACCCAGCCTGACTTATTCTCCTGCTCACCCATCAGCTTCGTCCTCTTCCCTGGAGGCAAATAGGATAACGACTCGTTAATTTCCAATCTTCTACAATCGCAGGCGTTTTTGAAACTTCTGATCAACGCAAAGAATCTCTTAACCTTCTTTTCTTCTTCTTCTTCTTCCTATTGAGTCTTGATCATATACATGTTTCTTGCTCATATCCTTTTCCATTTGTGGCCAAGACAAGAGATGTAAAGGAGAAAAGATATTGAACGGAGTTTGCACCTTCTCAATGTTTGGTTTGTTTAAGCATTGAAATGCAAAGGAAGATGCTTATATATGCAATAGACTTGACAATAAAAATTGCCATCACTGCCCCTTTCCTTGATGTGAAGTTGTAGGGAATAGATTGTGGGAGATAGAACTCTTGTCGCTTTGAATACAAATGTGAGAGGTGTTTGTGGGAGATAAAACCATGAAGTTGGAGGGAACAGTTTGTGGGAGATAAAACTGTTGCTTTTTGGTTTTAATTACTGTAGGAATAAATTACATATATACCCTTTATATGCATAGACATGTAGGAGTAAATTACATATATACCCTTTATAGATTTCTCATGAAGAAAATTCAACCCAACTGTTAAATGGATTAAAAGAGAAAAGAGTGTGAAGAAAGAATTTCATTCGTTAAGTATGGATAGTACCAAGTGATATTTATAAAATATTGAATTATATGCTTTTCTGTGTCCACTTGAAGTCATCATGCTCTAATCGGATTTCAGCTCATTGAAAATTTAACAAATTTCCCATCCAATCTGACCCAAATTATACCTAGGTTACCTTTAAATGGGTTAGGAGCTGCTGTAAGACTTGAACCAAATCAAAATTGAAATGCTCAATGGGTCAATGGTTTTACTAGTTAATTGGGCGATTAGCCCATTTAACTTGTGACAATCATCATGGACCCAAAACCCTTGTCCATTTTCACAGTCTAACCCTTTGGTCCATCCGAGTTACTAGACTGCATACAATTAAGTTTCTCAATGATACCTAAAAATCCGAGGCCTGATTATATAATCTAATTGGATTCGGATGTTTCAATCTATATCCAATTAATAATCGGATCAGATTTTGATTTGACCCTATTTAATACAATTAAAATCTGAATATGATTATATTATAATATTTGTTGATTTTAATATATAAATTTTATATAATTATATCTAAAATTATAAAAAAATATATTTTATATATTATATTATATATGAATTTATATATATAATAAATTCAATATATTATATTTAGATCAATTTATTATATATAAAAATTGAAAAGTAATCAAACTTTTAAAATTTTCTAGTATTTTAAAAAAAAATTAAAGCAAAATTATATTAAATCTGAATCCAAGGTCTTCAAATCCGATCGAATTTTGGATCGGATTTGGATATAGGTTTTCAGTAGTTGGATTGGATCTACATTCTACTGAACCCAATCTGATTACAGCCCTACATACAACTTGTCCTTTGTTCTAATCACATTCTGAGAGTCAATTCAATACCCACGATCAATTAGGGGAATCTTCGTTGCTCATTCTAGACAGTAATTTCCTATCCACTTTTCATCCCCATAGACCCATATAACACAACTAACGTGTAAGAATGGCCCTATAATGGCTCAATTAAAAAATAATAGAAATTTAGATTAATTACTTATATATATACCTTGTACATTTGAGAACTACCTAAATTTTCAAAATCAACTTATACATGTCCCCCATAACATAAACAAGATCTTTGTCATTGTACCATTTAGAACCTTTAGCAGTTCAGTCCAAAAATTTATAATACCAAAATTGCCCCTAAATAAGACCACCATCATTTTCTCTCTTCATCCCTCAAACATTGAAATTTGAAAATACCCTTCATCACTAATGTTCAAATGTTGTGATGTTCAACCTGTAATGCAACGCTTGTGAAGCTAGAACCTATTGGAACAGTGGAGTGACTCGGAAAATGAATGAATCCGGATCTGCTCCTTACAGAGGGCTCTTTACACTAACCTCATAGCATGTCCTGGTTGTACATCGAGAACATCTTTTGTACTTGCATTTATTATTCATAAGGAGATGTTCCCAATACATGATGGGATCTAACTGTGAGCTCAGTGTGAAAAGCGCTCTGTGAGTAGAAGATCCCAATTCAAAATGAACATCCAAATGACCCTAGATAAATCTTCAGAAAAGAAAACACAAATGAAAAATACCAGGTTCTAGTCATTTCTTTCATAAAAAATGAACATCCATACAACAAAATCACACTTCGTACTTTTAAGAAGAGAGACTATTGTTTTTGCTAATAAATACCTAGACTCCAAAGCCGGGATGCATTTCCAATTAAGTGTGTCAATTGACCAGTTTTGGATTGGACCCCGTCCAGTCCAAAATCAATTTAGACGGATTGGACGTACCAACAAGACATATTGGACTGGACCTATCTGGTCCAAAATATTTATTAGATTAGATTGGACCTGGTCCATCCATAACAAATTTATATTAGATTGGGTTGGATTAAGCCAATATCTGATCCATTGATATAAGATAAGAATATATGTGTCAATGGATCGGGTTTGGATTGAAATCAATCTAAATCAAAATGAATTTAAACATATTGGATGGTCTAGACATTGAATTTGACCAGTCCAAATTGATTCAAAACATTCATTGAATTAGATTGAACCTGATCCATTTATAATGGATTCACATTAGGTTGGATCTTATTGGACCAAATCCAGTCCAATTGACACCCTTATTTCCAATCCCTCCGAGGCTCCGACCATCTATCACTGTTATTGACAAGGCCATAAAAGAGGTAAAACAGGCAAGTCCCACACATCTCCTTATCAAGCCATAGTTCCTGCAAAAGATAAAAGATTTTACAAAGAGTATTAGCAAATTTTAAAACAGAAAAATTAGAAAAGGAAAATAATAAAACCCAAGAAGCCAAATTAGAGGGATGCATCATGCATACCCACACAAAATCAGCAAAGGAAGCATAGCAAAAAGCTCGATTGAACCGTGCCAATTTACAAATCTCAGGCGGTTGACAGCAGAATCCCGTCCACCACTCTCTGATACAACAAAACCAGACATACCAACCCCCATGAGCGATGAGCTGAAGCAAATGAATGTTTACTAACCTGTAATACTCAGTTTCGACCACTTCCGGCCAACTGCCCTACGGTAGGGCCCCTACCATTCAATTTCAACCCGCAACACATAAATTTCTCACAAGAAAAAGGAGGAGGAGAGAGAAGAGACCAAAAAAAAGAAGGAAAGAAAGAAAATGGTATATTTTGAAAATATAATGAACAATGAATGATATTTTTGTCTTTTACATTTTATCTGTTAGACTTAACCTTGGAAAGGTTAACAAAGTATATATAAATTGTTATAATTTCACAAATGCACTTGGTATATATAAGTAATTAACCCTAAAAAAATTCTTCCCCTGTTTCAAGTGCAAGAAGAGTTCCATGACAGGTTCATTATTCTTTTGCCTCTAGCAAGACTATCTGACAAAACTTTCAGAGTTGTCTTTCATTTTTTTTAGGATAAAATACAAAAACCTCCCTTGAACTTTTGAAAAACTCAACATAAACCTCCCCTCCGTCAATATCCCAAACGGAAAACGTTTGTTTGATGCATTATTTTTCTTAAATGCCCATTTTACTCTTTTTGTGTACGATGTTACATAAAATAAAATAAACTTTAAATTGAGTAACCCATTTGCCGCCCTTTTTTCTCCCTAAAACACCATCCATTTCAAACTCATGGACTTCGATGCTTCTTTTGATGTAAAATAGGTAAAATCATGGCATTCGGTACTTTTATAAATGGTCTCTAATCGCTGGCTGAGTGCTAGGTCAAACTAACAACCAAGTAAAGAACCTTTAGAAAACACATTTGAGCAAGAAGCTTGGGATTAGAAAGTAAAATGGCAAACTTGGTGTCTCTTCATCACTAACAAGCTTGAAAAGATGAAATGAAATAGAGGAAGTTCTCAAGCTCTCCACAAATTCAAATTCTGATCTTCAACTACTGGTGACAGCAACAGTGCTAAGCCCGTCCAACACAAAGTGAACTAAGCTTTCAGATCACTGTTGAAGCATTGAACAAACAAGATCCAACTATTAGTGAATGTTTTGAGAGTTCTTTTTGGCCTTCAAAATATGATTTAAATTCGAATTCCCCTAGCTTGACAAAGCTTCTTGATGGATATCCCCTTGATGTGGCTTGGCATGCCTTATAGTCTCTCTCTCTCTCTCTCTCTCTCTCTGAGCAAGAAAAAAAAGGTAAATATTCCTTTGCAGTTGGTTTTAGTAGCCCCCAAAAGTACTACATGTGTGTTATATTAACTTTCCATCTTTGAATAAGAGATGCACCCAAGTACTTAATTTTACTAGATAAACAATGTTTTGAATTCAATTGAATGCCAATGAAATTGGAGTGGTTATTACGTATAATTTGTTGGAAGTCTTTAGATATTTTGCTACTTATTTGTCCTAGTCTAAGGGGTTGTTAGCTAGCTAGTCCTATTTTTTTTGTAATAATCGGTAGTGGAGTGAATAAGACCAAATCTTTAGCTAAGTGTTTTCTGTTAGTGGGTCCTAGCTTTAAGTATAAGTTTGTTAAGAATTGCATTGTATATAGAGCATCAGATTGTAAGTGTCATATAGTAGTGAGTGAATAAACAAAGTCTCTTGTTTCCACTTTTCATTTATCATTGGTATCAGAGCTTGGTAAAAGAAAGTGAGAGAGTCACATTAGAGAATTTCTGAGATAAGGTGTGGTATAGTAGTAGCAATTTTGTTTCATTTTGTTTTGTCTTTGCAACAGCAATGAATGATGGCCACTGACAACTTTGTTCAACCGGCTGTTCCCCGCTTCGATGGTCACTATGATCATTGGAGCATGCTAATGGAGAATTTTCTCAGATCCAAGGAGTATTGGCAAGTTGTCTCCGAAGGAATTACGGAACTAGCAACTAACACAACAATGACAGATGCAAAAAGAAGGGAGTTAGAAGAACTACGGCTGAAAGATCTCAAGGCAAAGAATTATCTGTTCCAAGCCATTGACCGCTCAATCTTGGAAACCATCCTTCATAAGGACACCTCCAAGCATATTTGGGATTCTATGAAGAAAAAGTACCAAGGTTCCACAAGGGCAAAGAGGCAGCAGCTTCAAGCACTTTGTATGGAGTTCGAAACACTTCGAATGAAGTCGGGAGAATCGGTAATAGATTATTTCTCTCGAACAATGGCAATCGTGAACAAGATGCGGACCCACGGTGACAAGACGGAGGACGTGACCATAGTAGAGAAGATTCTTCGATCCATAACACCAAAGTTTAATTTTGTTGTTTGTTCCATGGAAGAATCTCATGATATTGATGAACTTTCAATTGACGAATTACAAAGTTCTTTGTTGGTTCATGAGCATAAAATCAAACAGCAGGAGAAAGAGGATCAAACTTTGAAGGCCTCCACAGAAAATCATCCGGCACCAAGAACCAACAAAGAACTTTGTAATTCATCAATTGAAAGTTCATCAATATCATGAGATTCTTCTATGGAACAAATAACAAAATTAAACTTTGGTGTCATGGATCGAAGAATCTTCTCTACTATGGTCACGTCCTCCATCTTGTCACCGTGGGTCTGCATCTTGTGAATGATCGCCATTGTTCGAGAGAAATAATCTATTACCGATTCTCCCGACTTCATTCGAATTGTTTCGAACTCCATACGAAGTGCTTGAAGTTGCTGCCTCTTTGCCCTTATGGAACCTTGGTACTTCTTCTTCATAGAATCCCAAATATGCTTGGAGGTGTCCTTATGAAGGATGGTTTCCAAGATTGAGCAGTCAATGGCTTGGAACAGATAATTCTTTGCCTTGAGATCTTTCAGCCGTAGTTCTTCTAACCCCCTTCTTTTTGCATCTGTCATTGTTGTGTTAGCTGCTGGTTCCGTAATTCCTTCAGAGACAACTTGCCAATACTCCTTGGATCTGAGAAAATTCTCCATTAACATGCTCCAATGATCATAGTGACCATCGAAGCAGGGAATAGCCGGTTGAACAAAGTTGTCGGTGGCCATTGTTCACCTTCTCGATCCCATCGACGTCATATCATGAACCATCTATCGCCAATGCAGTTGTAGGGAGAAAAAAGGGAGGCATGTGTTTGAACTCGATGAAGTTTCAGGGAGAAAAAAGGGCAACAAATGGGTTACTCAATTTAAAGTTTATTTCATTTTATGTGACATCATATACAAAAAGGGTAAAATGGGCATTTAAGAAAACTAATGCATCAAACAAACGTTTCCCATCTGGGATAGTGATGGAGGGGAGGTTTTTGTTGAGTTTTTCAAAAGTTTAGGGGAGGTTTTTGTTAAAGTGAAATTCGAGGGGAGGTTTTTATGATTGTCTGAAACTTCAGGGGAGGTTTTTGTATTTTACCCTTTTTTCTAAAGCAAAGTAAAATTCACTCAAGAAAACTTTCATGAGAATATCTCTCTTGAATTCGACCCCATCTAGAATTGATAGTTAACCCATATGAATCTTGCCCCCTCCCCCCAATTTTTTCTCTTTCGTGGAACAATATTCCAAATTACTCTTGGTACAGATCTTGGTAGGAACTAACTAAAACCCATTGAACTTTGGATTCCATGGTGGTGGTGGAGGATATCGTTGGATAGTTGCCACTGAAAAGGAAGAAGGGGAGAGACAATGATGATAGGGTGAATAGGCATTGAAGGATGACTTCCTATTAAGATACTAGTAAGTATGTACGGTTTTGCACGTGGCAATTCTAGATGATGGTAATAATAGTAATAATTAACTTAAATACATTTATGATATTTTTATTAATCAAATTAAAAAATACTTAAATTATGATAATAATTAAATTAGATACATTATGATCATATGGAATTGAAAAAAATGCTACTAATTTTCTATATTTATTTCTATTATAAAAATTATTCTTTTAATTTATTTTAAAATTTTAAAAAATTTTGTTTTAATTTTTTATTCTATTAAAGAACTTTTATTTCTAATAATTAAATTAGGCACATCTATGATATTTTTATTACTCAAATTAAAAAATAATTAAATTAGATACACCATAGAAATTTTTGGATACATTATGATCATCTAGAATCGAAAAAAAAGTGTTACTAAATTTCTATATTTATTTTTATTTTAAAAATTTTATTACTTAAGACTACATAGATTGATCAATTTGATTCGGATGGTTGAATTGCTTAGCCACCACTTGGATAAATAATGCTTTTGTTTTTTAGTCTTTTTAAAATATATGAGTTTATATTATTAAAAATATTGGCATAAATCTAATTATTAGCATTTATTAGTGAAAAATAACTTAAATATAGGATTTAATAAGAGAAAATGGGAGTTAATGCTTTTAAGTGTATGACTTAATGAGATGGATTTAAATGAGGTAGAAAGTAAGAATTGAAGTTGCATTTTCAATACTTATAATTAAAGATAGATTAAATACACAAATATGGGTATTTTAATAGCCATTAAAATTGACATTAAAGCTGTAATAAAATGATGATTATACCCTTTCTCGAACATAGAAATAGAGGGTAACTTTAGTCCAATAAAACTTCCACTCTACATCCATACCTTTATATAGTATAGATTTGTAATCCTTTATACTACTAATTAGATGCAATTGAATTGTGAGATGGGCAAAGATTCACCATTCCACTATGTGTTATCTTTGTAGCCATTTTCAAAAGCTACATTTTCATGTGAAGCACCATCAAGTGTTGGAGTTGAGGGAGTAACCAAGGTGAATTGGGAACTCTGTTTGCTTTCCTTGTGAGATAGCGGTTTCCAGTTGATCAATCTCTAAACGACTTAAAATTAGAATCGAAAGTTGGGGTGAATGTTTGAAAAAAAAAAATAAACAAAAAACAGAGTATGATACATATTAAATGGAGGTTGGATTACCTTTGTTAGTGGCCACTATTCTACAAAGGGGATGTTATGTTCGATGTATCTTGACTATAGGTTAAAGTGATAATAGATGGGAAGCGAAAGAAGGGAGGAGTGGAGATGAAAAAGTAATTGTTTATAAAAAAAATCAAATAGTATTTTTTAAATTTTCTTAGTTAACTATTATAATAATATCAATGAAAAACGTTAATTTGGAGTGCCTAGGCCACATGTTGCATGAAGAAGAAAAGTGAGTAGGAATTCCTACCTAGAGTGGGAGGTGACAATTTCCCCACCATCAATTGGTTGCAATTGAGGCTTCCACATGGAAAAGTATAGAGCCCTTAAATCCATCTACAATGTCCTTAGCCCCATACGCTCTCTTTGGGGTTCAACCATAATCTACGTGATTGCACACAAGCTTACGAGCATAGTTGTCAAAACAATGGTGACAAAGTGCACTTGGAGGTTTGTTTCGCTTAATCGTCAAGCAGTTTTGTATATTGTGTTATAAAATATTTTTTATATTCTTAACCTTTTGAGATTATAATTATAAAATAGTTATGAGTAAACTAAAATACTCATTTTGTATGTTTATATACTAATTTTTTTATTATTTTCTTATTTGTTAGGGTTTAATCAACATAAACATTGCTAACTACTATATTGAACCTTCAAAGACTTCAAAACGTGAACCAATAAATAAAGAACTTAAAATTTTGCCTAACCAATACATTTTATTTTCTACTCTTCTTCTTCCACCTTTTCTTTCTTTCTCTTCGTACAACAAAAATAGGGATTCGACCACTATATATTTTGAATTTTCTTTTCTTTCTTCTTTTGATATGTTGATTTTCTATACTTTAATATAAAGTTTATACTTTTCTTATGAAAATTATGAATAATTGTTAAAAGAATATGGTTTTGGAACCTAGGAAACTACCTTAGGATATATGTTTTTTACTTAAAAAAAAAAAATCAATCACCTAGGTGATGTCTAGGCACCCGCTTATGGACTAGGTGGTAAGCCACCCCCTATCA
The DNA here is from genome assembly GCF_055504915.1 of Nelumbo nucifera. Lineage (NCBI taxonomy): Eukaryota > Viridiplantae > Streptophyta > Magnoliopsida > Proteales > Nelumbonaceae > Nelumbo > Nelumbo nucifera. The sequence goes on from NC_142650.1 coordinate 110,378,910, forward strand.
CCTAACTTCACCTTGGCACCTTGAAAACTATGCTTACAAGCAAGGTTCAAAATATCAATATGCTCATGTATCGGCAGGGGCGTATCGGTACTTAAAATAACACACTTTTATGTTTTTTTAGTTTTTTTTTTTCAAATTTTGGTTTTTGGGCCTATTTTTAACCATATTTTTCATTAAAAAGAGGCTAGATCCCAAAACACCTATAAATAGGTGTATCGTATCGTATCAAAAATTTAAACCTTGCTTACAAGTGAATGCCTACTTTGCAAATAGTAATACTTTTAGGGTACCGGGTGCAAGCCAAGCTAGGTTAGGTTGGGTTGAGCTCAATCGTAGCATGACCTGTGTTGTTGAATCTCAGGTTGGTTCATTTTTTTCATTTCTTTCTTGCTTTATAAAATGTTTTTGCTTCTCTAAGTTACTGTGCTTTAAGAGTAATAATGTTTTTATTAAAAAAAATTGTATTTTTAGCCTTAGAATTAATGTTATGGGTTTCAATTAGAATGGATTGCCTAAGGGCCTCAATGCTTACTCTATGTCACCTTGCTTCTCCTTGCTCCATTACCCAACCCTGCATCTCCTTGACTCTCTCTCCTCTCCTCTTCCCACCACTCCCAATTTGCCACCTCAGCACCCTCTCTCTTCATTCCTCTCCTTTCCCATTGGATTCTCCCTCTTCCCCCACAACTCACATCTCTCACTTTCTATAACAACCTGACTTCTTTCCTTAATTAGCTCAATATATGTTTTATCATCTCCTTCACTTCTATCTCTAATTCCCCTCTATTCTCTCCACTTTCCCATAAAAATTGGGCCACATATATATATATATATATATATATATATATATATATATATAAACAAGGTGGTCAAGAAATTTTCTCTTTTTTTCTCTTTTGTGTTATTCCATGTCATTTTTTAAACAACCAATGAGGTGCACTTTCTCAAAAACCTAAATAATCTCTTCTCCTAAAATTTATCCTAACCTACCTCCCCCACTTTCTCCAGAATTATCTGTAATTCCTATTTATCTTCTAAATTATCTCTAATTCCTATTTATCCTCTCCCCTACTTTTTATCTATGTCTATCTAAAGAAATTTTGGATTAAAAAATTTAAGAATTATTTAAATATTCTAACAAAATTATATAATAACTTTGAAACATTTATTAAAAACACAAAAAATAATTTTATATTTTTTACAAAATATATCACGAAATTATGTACTAAAAATTTAAATTATGTTTTTCGAATTATCAATTTAAATGCTTTTCAAATATTTAATAATATGTAATAGCTTTAAATAAATAAAATTCAAATAACAAAACAATTTAAATATTTTATAGATTATTTAAATATTTAAATAACTAAATATTTGTCATAACTATATTTTAAATAGTTAAAATAACGAAATCATTTGATAAATAATTTTATATTTCTACAAAATATATCACGAAATTATGTACTAACAATTTAAATTATGTTTTTCCGGGTCATCAATTTAAATATTTTTCAAACATTTAATAATATGTAATAGATTTAAATAAATAAAATTCAAATAACAAAAAAACTTAAATATTTTATAGATTATTTAAATATTTAAATAACTAGATATTTATCATAACTATATCTTAAATAGTTAAAATAACGAAATTACGTAATAAATTAAAAAAATTTCTTTAAAGCAGAAATATAATTATAACATAATATTAAAATTAATAATAATTAAATATATTAGAAAAATTAATAATGAAATTATATAATAATAGCATAAATTATGATTTTATTGATAATTAAATTCCATAAATAGCTAATATTTTAAATTTTAAATATTTTGCATATTATTTAAGCATTTAAATAACTAGCTATTTGAAATAACAAAATATTTAACATAATTAGATTTTAAATAGTTAAAATAAAGAAATTATGTAATAAATTTAAAAAACAATCTAAAAAGTAGAAAAATAATTATAACATAATATTGAAATTAATAATAATTTAATATTTTACATAATATTGTAAATAACTAATTTCACTTATATCAAGTAATAATTCAAGAAAATAACTTTCAAAAAAATTATTTATTAATAATAATTATAAACTCTTAATCTATATTTATTATATAATTAAATATATATATATATATATATTAAAATTTATATTTATTATATTTCAGTAATTATTTATTGTTGTTGTGATAAATGTATTTTCAATGATTATGTATAATTTTATTTTGTTTTGTTATTTAATAGAAATTTTTCAATAATTATTAGAGATTAAACTACTATTAGTGAAAATTTTAAATTTAATTTACTGTACTTATTGTATTTCTATTATAACTTATTGATTAATATTTATTAGAGATTATACTATTTATTGACTAAGTTAATATATTTTCAATAACTGTCTATTTTTTCTATAAATTTTCAATAATTATTGAAGATTAAACTATTGTTATTTATCAGAGATGAGACTATTAATTTAGCTGAAATTATGAGTGTTCATGAGTTGGTTCGGTTCGGTCGTAGCCTATTTGGCCAACCAAATTGACCTGGTAAAGTTGGGGAGTTGGTTAGCTGAAACCGACTGTCTTTTGTGAAAACTAACCCACTCAAGTTGTATCAATTTGGGTCATTTTCTGGTTTGATCAATCAATTCAAAAGATTTAAACTTAAAAATTTAATTTAATTTTAAAAATTATAGTGCAATTATTAAAAATATTTATGATATAAAACATTTTAGACTAAGAAATATGGAAATTTCTCACTTTTCTATATTAAAAATTATATTTAAAATATAAAATATTAATATATATCCATAGTTAGGTCGTTTGATTTTGGTTGATTTACAAATGGCCAAAGTAAAATTGATCTAACTTGGCGAATTGGAAAATTTTTTAACCAAAACCTAACTAAAATACTAGAAAACCGACCAACTCATGTCAAGTTGATCAGGTTGGTCGATTTCATCAATTTGATGAATAAACCTAACTGAAATTAACTATTGTTATTTTTGTATAATGAAAAATTTATTAAAAGTAGTATATAAAAGATGAATAATTATTTATTATTTAAAAAAGTTGAAAATATAAAATAATTGTAGACTCTTATGTGATTCTATTAGGGTCATTTAATAGAACACATCTTATAGTTTTACATATTTACTTAAACCTACCTTATAGTTTTCATTTTATTAAAATATTCCATATATTTTACAACTTATTTGCTTAATCAACCTTTCATTAAGGAGTGTTTTTATTGCCATTAAGCCCATTATTTTTTATTTCAAAAATACCCTTAACACTTTTTATACAAAACAAAAATAACCAAATATAGCTAGTAGAGTGATTATCCGTGTCTTATAAAGGGAAAAAATGGTATTTTCATTTTTATTTTCTTTTGATTAAATTTATTTAAATGAACATTAGGGTCAACACTATCATTTTCCATTGTCATGTAATGGAAGATTGATTAAATCCATTGCAAATTATAAGCGGTGTTTTAGTAAAATTTTAACTATAGGGTAGATTTTAATAAATCCATGAAACTATAAGGGGTATTTTAGTAAATGACCATTTTTATTATTTAACTTTTGCTTAATAAATCCCGTGCATCACACAGGTCCCCGCTAGTAATTCATTAAGATTTGGTTTTCCAAATCAAACAATATTTATAACTATAGACGTGATTTCAAGCAAATTAAAGAGAGGGGAGTAAGGGGAATTCGATGTTTCCAATATATTCAAGGCACCTTCCATTATTGTTAAATTATTTATCTTAAATAATAATCTATTTTTAAATAACCCATTAGTTATGAAATTATTAAAAATTTCTGAAAAATATAAAAAATTATGAAATAATTATTTCAGAAATAATCCATTATTTAACAAATATGAAATAATTTAATAATCTACCAAAAATTAATAAATAATCCATTATTTAATAATTTTTGGTTATTAATAAATGTTCAAAATTTCAATGTTTAAGGTAATTTACATCAATCATTGTAATTTAATAAAATCCCATTAATTTTTTACAATAATAATTTATTATAGTTAACAATTATCAAATAATTTAGGGAAACTCTTTAACTGATTATCCATAAATATTTTTTAAATAACTAATTAAAAAATTAAGAAATTAATCAATGAAAAAAATATTCTCCAAAACTATTTAAGTAATAATCCATTATTATTATTATTCAAATAAATAATTATTAAGAAAATTTAGGAAAACTAAATTAAGAAATTAATCTATCATAAATTGTTTCATAATTATTTAAATAACAATCCATTATTATTATTTCAATAAATAATTATTAAATAATTTAAGAAAATTATTGAGTCTATCTACACCGATCTAGACCACTTGGTAGATTGTGATTATACCTCATTTTACATTAATTAACAACAAATGGTTTAGTTTTAATTAAAAATAATATAATTTATTATAATTACATTAATTTACTATTATTACATTTAGTTTGATTAATTGTAAATAATTTAGGCTTAAAAAGTAAATAGTTTGTATTAATTTATTATTATTGTAAATAATTAATTTATATACTTTATTACTAATCAATAGCACTTTCAATATTTCTTTTGGAAATTATCATAAAATATTGTAATTTATTGCTATTTACTTTACTATTAGTTAATTAGTTATAAAAATTATTAGAATTGTAGGGATGACAATTTTCCCTGTAAAATTGGGGTCCTACCCTATCCCGCCCCAAATGGGGCAAGTTTTCTAAAATCTTAAACGGGACGGGGCAGAGACAAGGCATGGATAGGGAAAATATTTTTTCCCTAAATTAGGGATGGGGTTTGCATATAATTCCCCGAACCCGATGGTAAATTAGTAAAATATCCATATACTTATTATTCATTTTTAAAATATCTCTAAGTTTTCCTCATATTCTTATAATCCTAGGATCCCATAATTTCATTTATAACATACCCCCAAATTGTCATAATCTAATTCCTAATATACCCCCAAATTTCCATAATCCTATTTATAAAATATCCATAAATTAGATTTTTTTAAGTAATTGCCTCGGGGTGGGGAAAATTTGGAGATTCCCCACCCCCAATGGGGAATGGGTGCCTCGCCCTTAACCCGCCACGCTACTAAGGTCGGAGTGGGGATGGAGTAGAATGTCTTGACCAAGGTTCTAAATTTCACAACGTATCAGAAGAGTTCCGATACATGGAACATGTATAATTAGATGGTTTCATATTTTTTGTCCATATCGACCTCATATCAGCCAATACATACCTGAAACGGTTCGATATGCACTATGTATCAGCCGAATTTAATTTTTCTCTCCTTTTTAAATTTAAATGTAATTTATCTCTATCTCTCATTAATATCATTTTTAATTAAGCCTTAAAGTTTGAGAGGTCGCTAAAGGCTAATATTATTTAATTAAATGCTCATTTGAGTTAACTTTAATTACTGCAATTAATATGTCATTAAATGTTTTTTAAGTCAAATAAATTGTTAAAAAGCACAAACCGAAGGTAACAAGTTTCAAACCCAAGTCATTTGCTTACAACAATAATTAATTAACCATTATTCCAACCTTAATTGCTTATTAAAACATGTTTTTTATACTTAAAGTAATCTTTCTTGCCTTGGTGGATGTTTTCCAACAAATGCTAAAATTTGATTATTAATATTTATATAATAATAAGATGAATACAAATTATATTTATTTATTAAAAATTAAAGTATATATTAACTTGTATACATAATAAATATTATCTAAATCTATATATAATAAATATTAACTAATAAATGACTTAAAATAATATTAACTAAAAAATATAAGTATATACACACACATACATTTTAGTTCTTCTATTATTTTTCAACGGTTACTAATGATATCGCGATACTTTATATAAATCATTAAAAAATGGTTTTTATGTTTAAATAAATTAATTATAATCACATAAAACTCATTTTTATTGTTGTTAATAATTTTAAGGATTTTTTTTTTGGATTTTCTAATGTATTCATGAGTATCTTGATTTTTCGTCCATATCTATGCATTTTCAAAACATATCACAATATCTCTTAAAATTACCTTTCTAATACACCTTATGTTTCCAATACGTCTCTTCTCAAATTCAGGCTAAAGTTAACACGAAACTTAATCATGTTATGCTTAACAAACTCCTGGACGGCAGCTTTATCTATTATGATATAAAATCTGAAGCATGTAAAACATCAAGATGTAGGCAAAAACAAAACGTGTATCACCCCTTTTTGTGAACTGACCACATCTCCAGTAAAAGACAAATAAATCCCTCTGACAAGAAGTTGTGACAAAAAATTAAAATACCTATATCATATGAAATATATCGTATTTGTATTTTTAGCGGTATATCCAAACACATGAATATATATATATAAGAGTTTCTTTTTAATTTAAAAGTTTAAAATAAATGGTGGGACTATCTGATACGTATGAAATTAAAAAAATAAAAATAAAAATCAGATAGCAGCAGTCATAGAGTAATTTGGCCAGATATCCAGTCCAATATTTTAAGAAACTGTTTCTTAAAATATCCTCACCCCGTCCTTGAAAATAATGTTTTTTGAACCGTCGTTTATCCAGATGGTTGGACCGTTTGACCCAGGAATCGTTCAGGCAATCGATTCTATTTTACCCCAAACTCGGCCTTTGGCCAAAAACTATTAAAAAAATCAATAATCTGTTGATTCGGGCGATTGAATCATCGACCCATTGAACCGTTCAATGGTTTTTGACCGTTTTTTCATTTTTTAGTTTTTTTAATTTGTTTGTCAGAACAGGCCATTCATTCGAACTGAACGATTGCACCGTCAACTCGGAAACCGATGGCTAGAACAGTTTCATGTTCGGGTCATTTTTTAAAGTGTTGCTTGAAAAAGATTAAAACCCACTTTTAATACTTGTCAAAATACTTGTCAAATACTCATCTAACGTGCTTATATACGTTGTGCCTACTAGATCCAGTCCCGTTTGGGAGGGCTTCCCATGTTGCTCCACCCGGAGAGTCTACGAGTAATGTTTGGTAAAATACATAACGATTCCAAATTTATTTCCTTCAGCCAATGGTTTTTTCATTCAATTGGAGACTTCTCTAAGGCAGTTCAATCAAAGCTTCAATCCTTCCAAATGGGACTTTAATTAATGGTAATGATGATTTTTTTTTTCCAAATGGGACTTTAATTAATGTACCTAAATTTCTCCAGTAAAATCTATTGGTTCATTTATTTTAGGGAATGGTTGTTTGGGCTTGAATTTTATGTCTAATAATAATATCAATCATTTGATCAAGACCATTCTTCTTGCTAATAAACTCATTCACCTCTAACCCTAATAATGGTTGTTTGGAATTGAAAAGAAGACCAGACGTATTACCTACCTTTAAATAATGAGAAAGGAATCTTCCATGTCGCAAATTGATTTTTGGGTCCAAAATAATTCTACATATTCTCTTTCTATTCTCCATTTCTCTATTCACGGAATAAATTTAAACACCCAAACCAAACCCGTGTCATGTGCCGATGAACCTTGTAGTTGAGTTAGTCACTTGTAGACATGTACATGGGCTGGGTCGGGCTTGGCTTTGTATATGTATTAACAGAATATATTTAGGTTTGAGCCCGAGTTCAGCCCGACCATTAGGTCTAGGCTTTGAGCCCGAGTCCAGACAGAAATTTGAAAAATAGATTTTTTTTAATTTTTATTATTTAATATATAGTATCAAATCGGGCTTGGGCTCAATCCGGGTGTTTTTGAGAAAGCCCGAGCCCAACTTGAAAAAATCTGGGCCCGGTGCTTTAGGCGCAAGTGCACTGGCCTAAAATTATTACCAAACCTGACTTATAACGGGTCAGGCCAGCCCATTGGGCCAGCCCGTCGGGCTACCCGGCCCATGATTAGAGGTGGGCCAGCACACAGGCCTTCACGGGCTGTGCCGCCCTCCCCAGTGAAAAATTTGGGGGTTGACCCGACATGGCCCATGGCCTAGGCCCGTGCGGGCCCATGCCGTGCTACGGGCAGGGTTGGCTCGTGGACCGAGCCTTAGACCAAGTCAGGCCGTGCATCGGGCCAAAGCTATTTAAAAAAATTGACAAAAAAAACTTAAAATTTTAATTTTATATGAATTTTGTGTATAAAATTGCTTATATATAAAATAATTAAATAAGTTAGTGTAATAAAATTAAAAAAAATATTTATTTTATTAATATATTATATACTATATATTATTATATAATTATAATTTATATAATATTATATAAATATATATAAATAATATATATGGGCCATGCCACAAGCCATGGACCTAAAACCCTAAGCCCACCACGACCCGCATGATCATGTCAAGCCTGACATGGCCCACAGACCGTTGTGCTAGGCCATGCCGAGCTACAAGTGGCACGGCCCGATTTACACCTCTACCCATGAATAAGTCTACTTATAAGTAGAAATGACAAGGGGTGGTAAGGTAGCCTGCTCAGGGAGGGTTTTTATAAATTTTAAACTCTCCCTACCTCTCCAAAACTTTCCTTACAAATGAAAATACAAAATCCTCTCTAATTCTATCCTTGCTTTCAAAGGTGGGACAGGTCAGGTTGGCAAATTGGGTCCAAAACCCTCGTATAATTTCTTATTATATATATATATATATAACCAAAAAAACACGAATAAATATCAAAATTTTCAATTATTTGATTGAAACATGTAAAAAAGCACATGTATTATTAATTATCCTTCACACGAGATTCAAAGTATTATTAAATTTAACATATAATACGTAATTTTATATGCCTTACATTCTTACAACAATAATTTAATTATAACCATTATGAGTAATTTAGTAAATTTAGTGTATAGATTGGGGTTAGATTCGGCCTAATAATGTAGCTATTTATACAGGCTATAAATTCCCAAAATCCATCCTTTATAAATAATTGAAAAAACACTATGATGGCGTGTAAGATGGAAATTGCCATCCCTACTTGTTAGGATTGTCAAAGGGTTGGATTTACCTTAAAAAAAAGAAAAGACTAATTGAAAGGATTATGTTAATGATTTAATTATGTTCAATGGTTTTTTCTCTCAAAAAATCATTTAACCTAAAAGGTTAAGCTGTTAAGTGAGGTTCTTGAATAGGTTTTATCTTTTAATATGTTCTTTCACATGAAAGTCCACTAGTCTTGAAGCATGAACAGCACAAGCACATTCATACCTTGTGCTGAAACTTAATTAATTATAATAGGGGTGGCGAGAATCAAACACTAGACCACTTGGTCAAAGTGGCTCTGATTTGTCTTCCATTTCATTCAGCAACAAAGCTAATGTGAAGATCAAATCTGCACTCAACAAAAGCCCCACATGCACATCTCTGCGTGAATTGGGAGAATCTCCTGAATGTGGTATATGCTGTGGGGGGGCAGATGTGAATTCAGTAATGTCTTGTGTACTTCCGTTACATGCGAAACGCCAATAAAAAAGAAAATTAAAATGGCTGATGTGGATGTGATAATTGCATCGGCACTGACAGGTGGCAAATTTGGAGGATCCCTTCGTAGCCAATTAGGATTAGACACATTACCTTCCACCTGACAAAAAAATGAATTGAGTTGGAAGTCTCACATCATCCCATGTTCTCAACTCAACATCCTGCCTTTAAAACAGTTCACATCTGCACCCCACAGAAGGTGTCTCACAAACGCCTCACAACACATCTCAGCGTGCACTAGAAACATCTACCGTTGGAATGTGCTGTGGGGGCGTTTGTGGGGCACAGATGTGAATTCCCTTTAGTATACATCTCACTTTTTCATATTTTTTTTAGGATGTTAGTGGGCTGGCTAGTGGATTGGATTAAGTGGTAAACCCGCACTGACCCGATCCTGATCGTGTTGAGTTAGGGTCTGACAGGTTCTGATCAGTTTTGAGTTCACATCTGCGTCCCAAGGGCGCCTCACATGCACATCAGCGTGCATTTGGAATATGTGATGAAGTTGTCATTTTGAGATGTTCTCTATGCGCACGGATGGAAATGTGGAATGTGCTATGGGGGAGACCTGATCTGCTCGTCAGAGGCGCTTTACTTGCACATCCTATCATCTATGGGAAACATCTTCCGTATTTATTAATTATAATTCATGGAAGCCGTTCCTAATGCTAAGGTGCCCATTTGTAAGGAACAGATCTCATCACTCTGTGGGGCGCATTCTGTAGAGCATGCATGTGAATTCATCAGTTCTAAATTCTCTGTGTTGTCATGTTGGTAGATCTGGCAATTGGGTTGGGTGGGTTGAGTTCGGGTTGGGTCAAGGTACTTTGGGTTGATTTTGGGTTGGGTTGTCAAATGCTAGACCCCGATCTTAAATGTTTGGGTTAGGATAGACCCATGGGTCAATTCAGGTCATTCCAAAAAATAATTGAAATTTAAAAAATAAAGAAAATTACATGAATAAAAACTTCTAAATATAAAATAAAAAACTTGAACATTTAACAATTTAAAAAGTAAAATAAAAAATAAAGAATAAAAACTTCTAACAATGCATAAATAATCCTAATTAAACTTGACAATCGCATCAATGAACATGACCAACCCAACCCAACCCAGTTTTATTCGAGTTAGGTCAGGTCGAATCATTTTCACATTCGGATATTTGACTCTAACCCTGTTTTCTTAGGTATACATGTTGGTTCAGGTTCTAATTGAGGTACCCGTTGATATTACAGCAATGAAATGCGATTGTATGTAGTAGGATGAAAATGTTTTACATGTATGGCTGCGATTATGGCAGGAGATCCCGAACTCATTAAATGCTAGGTTCAGAAAAGCTTCGTGTTTGGACTTCGGAATCGAGTTGAGTAAACCCATGTCAAAAATAACTCATTGGCACCCTAATAATTTTGCCACGTGGGAAAAAGAGTTGCCCTCAGACAGTAACTCAAGAGAGATAAGGTGAAGTAGGGTCCAACATAATTGATATCCAAGTGGTTACGGGTCAGAGATGCTTCATGTTCGGACTTCGGATACGGGTTAAGTAAACCCATGCCATCCACAACCCATTGGCACCCTAATAGTTTTGCCATGTGGCAAAAGATGGAGATAGAATAACATGGGGAAAGAGTTGCCTCAGACTCCAGAGATCGATAAGGTGAAGTAGGGTCCAACATAATTGATATCCATATGGTTTCGGGTCAGAAATGCTTCATTTCGGACTTCGGATCCAACCACAAGGTCCACAACCATTATAGTATCCCTAATAATTTCGCCACGTGGCAAATAATGGAGATTGATGTGGGAAAAGACTCCAGACTCCCAGTGAGAGAGATTGAATGAGGTAGCCAGGTAGGGCCCGGCATAATTGAAATCCCACAACTCCACAAGTGGTAAACTCGGAAGTCGGAACCACACGTGGCAGAGCAAGGAAGAGAGATAAATGATAAATCTGAAGATTGATGTGTTGAGCAGCAACTCCAACCTTTTTTTTGCAGTTGGCGCTGCCCTTGACTCATGTACTTGTGTCTTTATTGCGGTCTCTGTTTTTCTCTCTTTCACCCCGTTAAAATTCGCAATCCGTACACAATTCTGTGAATTTTATTTATTTTTATTAATATTTTCTTCTTAACAGGATATACGTCGAGATGGTGATTGGTGTGGTGTGGCCGTGTGTGGGCTCTCTCTCCCTCTCTCCCTCTCTCTCTCTCTCTCTCTCTCGGAGTGTCGGTGGGGGGTTTGGTTGAGCTCGTTAGCTGTTCTGTCCATTTCTTCGTTCAATTATTATATTGCAGTGAGGGAAAGGGAGATAGAAGACTAGAGAGAGTGCTCGTAGAAGAGGCGAGAGGGAGGCAGAAAAGGGGACCTTACTCCTGAAGCCGCTCGCGGGCTCGATTTCTTCGTCCCACGGTAGTCTGTCGGATATTGTTGCTGGCTTTCAGGTGCTGCTTCGAGTTTTCTCTTCTTCTGGAGGTTTTCGCGTGAGATTTCTAGAGCCTTGATCAATTTTGGCGCGAAAAATAAATGTTTTTTTTTTTTTTGTCTTTCTGATTTTAGAGAATTATAGCGGATTTCGAAGACATTCTATTTGTTTCTCCAATGAATTGTACTGAGAAGTGAAGTGTGGGTGACTAGCGAGCTCTTCTTCTTTTTTTTCTTCTCCGAATAATTGTGTGTATGCGAAAGAAGATATGTTCAAATGGAGAAGTTGATTCTGTTGGTCTCTTTTTTTTCAGGCGGTGAATTTAGATCTGAGGTTTTGTGAAGTCTGTTTTCTTCAAAGTGGAAGAGTGAAAAAGCAGATTCTTTGCTGCATTTGGTGTGGCATAGCTTTTTCTGAACGTGCTGATGGGCCAAAGATCTCGGTGAAGTTGAAGCCACGTTTTACTTTATCTTGCACGTTTGAGTAGACCGAAGCAGACACCAATGGAGTCGGAAGGAGCAGCAGCGGTTAGTATTGGAATCATTTTCCTCTAATCCTCTCCAGTTACTGATAAAGTTCATTTTGTGCTTATGACTCTATTTTGTCCAACCAAAATGTTCGTTATTTTGTCTTACTGGTGATTTTGTTAAAATTCCTCTTCAATTGTCACTTCTTCATCTGGGTTTGTTAATATTTCTATACTTGCTCGGGTTACCAGATTGAGTGGCTTGATTTGTTCAACCTATATAGTGCTTAAGAAACTAGGGGTTAAGCAGACCCTACTTAGAAAGGAAAAAGAAAGATCGATCCTAATCAGACCTTATACCAGAAATTTCTTATCTGTCTACCGACATCTTTAAAACGAGTGAGATATGATATCATCAGGAAAATATCATATAATTTGTTATATGATATGTTTCTCGTGAGTTTCTATCGACTTTAGAAACAACCTTCATTGTTTCTAGAAATCTCTTGTGAGTTTCTATCGACTTTAGGACTCCAGTTCTCTGAATTGTGTTAATTTTTTATACAGCCAAAGCCTTTGAAGCACCTTGGTGGTCAGGTATGCCAGATCTGTGGTGACAATGTTGGCACCACTGCAGATGGTGAACTCTTTGTTGCCTGTGACATCTGTTCATTTCCTGTTTGTCGGCCATGCTATGAATACGAAAGGAAAGATGGTAACCAGTCTTGCCCTCAATGCAAAACCAAATACAAGAGGCACAAAGGTCTGTTGGAAGTGAGATTTGTTCTTTGTAATGGCTGTTAATCGCTTATAAAATGAAATTAGAGACATGATGTCTTTTTGTGGTTTCCCTCTATTATTTTTAATTTAATTCCAGGAAGTCCTCCAATTCGTGGTGATGATGTAGAAGATGGTGAAAATGTTGATGTGGCTACTGATTACAATTACTCTTCGGTGAATCAAAACAATAAGCAGAAGATTGCAGAGCGCATGCTTAGTTGGCGTATGAACTATGGACGAGGAGAGGACATGGGTCCACCAAACTATGATAAAGAGCTTTCTCACAATCATATTCCCTTGCTCAGCCATGATCAGGTGGTATGCTATGTATATACTAGTCATCAACTTGTCATCATGAAAATTTTCTGTGCACTGACTTCCTTCTGTCCTTGCTTTGTCTTTAGGTTTCAGGAGAGTTGTCAGCAGCATCTCCTGAGCATCTTTCAATGGCGTCCCCTGGAGGTGGTGGCAAGCGTGTACACCCACTCCCTTATCAGTCACGTAAATATCTTCTTCTCTTTCTATGTATACGTTTTGCACGATGTTTATGTCATCTGGAAATCCCTTCAGCTTCAAGGGAATTCCTTTCTGCAGCTAATAATTCTCAAATATTTGGCAATGTAGCCTGGAAAGAGAGGGTTGATGGCTGGAAGGTGAAACAGGAGAAAAATGTGGTTCCGATGAGTACTGGCCATGCTACTTCTGAGGGCAGGGGAGCTGGAGATATTGATGCCAGCACTGATGTGCTTTTTGATGACTCATTGCTGTAAGCTCAGCTCCTCCATTATTTGAATGCCATGAGGTTTTTTGTTTGAATGTGCTTTACAAAAGGGTTGTTTGATCATGCATTTTGTGAACAACTTCTGAAGTATATGGTCATTCCTGCTCAGATCATTTTTTCAATAACATTTGCGTTCACTTGTTTTCTGATTTAAAGCTGAAAGGAGCTATTTTCATTGCTGACTTTCCAATGTAATGCAGGAACGATGAAGCGAGACAGCCTCTCTCAAGGAAGGTGTCTATTCCTTCATCTAGGATAAATCCTTATAGAATGGTCATTGTTCTACGGCTTGTTATTTTGTGCATTTTCTTGCACTACCGTATAACAAATCCTGTGCCCAATGCCTATGCCTTGTGGCTGATATCTGTGATCTGTGAGATTTGGTTTGCTATTTCTTGGATATTGGATCAGTTCCCTAAATGGTTCCCGGTGAACCGTGAGACATATCTTGACAGACTAGCTCTAAGGTAAGGCATTTATACATCTTCAATCATCTCACTGAATTGTTATATTTTCAAAAGGAATGTCATGCTATTTCTGTTTCTCTTCGTCTTTAGATTTCTAATGCAAAGGTCATATTTGTAACAGATATGACCGTGAAGGAGAGCCATCACAGCTGGCTGCTGTTGACATCTTTGTCAGTACTGTTGATCCCTTAAAAGAGCCTCCTCTTGTCACAGCAAATACCGTTCTGTCTATTCTTGCAGTTGATTATCCAGTTGACAAGGTCTCTTGTTATGTCTCCGATGATGGGGCTTCTATGTTGACATTTGAAGCTATGTCTGAAACTTCGGAATTTGCAAGAAAATGGGTTCCCTTCTGCAAGAAGTACAGCATTGAGCCACGGGCTCCAGAATGGTACTTTGCGCAAAAGATTGACTACTTGAAAGACAAAGTTCATCCATCATTTGTCAAAGATCGCAGGGCTATGAAAGTAAAAATTTGTCATTTTTGTATTTTTTTTCCTTCTTTTTCTCTTTTATGAATCATTTATGATGTTACCACTTACCACTTGTATCTGTCTTGCAGAGAGAATATGAAGAGTTCAAAGTTCGTATCAATGGGCTTGTTGCAAAGGCACAGAAGATTCCTGAAGAGGGATGGGTCATGCAAGATGGTACTCCATGGCCAGGAAATAACACCAGAGATCATCCAGGCATGATCCAGGTTAGTCCAATTGACCTTGGAGTATATGACTATCCTAAATATGACTAACATTAGTCCTGTTTTCAACATTTATGTCACCAAGGTTTCCTGATACAAGGAAAGCTTATTATAAATGTAAATATTATGCCTCCAAAATTCACGTTCTTGGAGTTGATCATTCTATGTGAAATATGCATATCTTTTTCACTGCTTCCATATTTGTCCTAATGTGGTTTGGCTTTTGACTTTGACCTGCCTTGTGATTTATTAGCAGTAACAATGTGAAGCTAAATATCTTACTCAAGCTTGAATGTATCTGAAGGTATTCTTAGGCCATAGTGGAGGACTTGATAGTGATGGTAATGAGTTGCCTCGGTTAGTCTATGTTTCTCGTGAGAAGCGTCCTGGCTTCCAACATCACAAGAAAGCTGGTGCCATGAATGCACTTGTAAGTGGTTAAATGATCACTTTGAAGCTTACTTGTATCTGAGCAAATTCAACCTCTGATGGCTAATGTTTATCCTCAATAGGTTCGTGTATCAGCAGTCCTTACAAATGGACCCTACTTGTTGAATCTTGATTGTGATCACTACATAAACAACAGCAAGGCTCTGCGGGAAGCTATGTGTTTTCTTATGGATCCAAATCTTGGAAAATCAGTTTGTTATGTCCAATTTCCACAAAGGTTTGATGGTATTGATAAGAATGACCGATATGCCAACCGTAATACTGTTTTCTTTGATGTAAGTGCCAATTATCCCTTGGAAAATTATTGTCTCACTTTTGTTTTCTCTTTTATGTTGTTACTAAATGGTATCATGTTTGTGTTTGTTGTGGAAATATCCAATCTATCTCTTTGTGACTCTTGACATTTAAATTCTTCAAAAAAGTAGTCAGCCTTATATTGTCAGATTTCATAATTTGTTCTTTCTGTGGATTTAGATAAACTTAAGAGGTTTGGATGGCATCCAAGGCCCTGTATATGTGGGTACAGGATGTGTCTTCAACAGAACAGCTCTATACGGTTATGAGCCTCCTCATAAGCTGAAGCATAAAAAACCAGGTCTGTTCTCTTCTTGCTGTAGTGGGTCACGAAAGAAGAGTTCAAAATCAAGTAAAAAGGGCTCAGATAAAAAGAAATCAAGCAAGCATGTGGATCCTACTGTGCCAATATTCAATTTAGAAGATATTGAAGAGGGTGTTGAAGGTATGGTTGTTAATGATTTGATATTTTTGCCTGACCAAATTTACCTTGTGCACAAACAAGCTATTAAGTCAATTAGAATATACTGACTTGGAGCAATGTTCTGAAAATCATAATCATATTGTAAATCGTAAGATTATTTCTATTTTTATAAACTTGTCAAAAATTAAATATATGTATGCTAAAATACTATACATATATAGAAAGTGTTATTTTAAGTTATATCTACCATATACGTACCTAAAACAATAGAACCTACCACTTATACAATAGAAGTCTAAGATGATATAATCGAGTTTGACTTGAAAGTCAAATAATCCTCATATAATGGCTCTTTATCCAACACATGACAGAAAATAATAAACTCAATATATAGACAAAGTAGAGAACTACTTCTTAATTGAATTGATTTGAATCACAATGAATCGCACAAATCATATAAATCGTAAGATTTATGAATCAAATTGTAAAAATTTTGCAGAAAATGATTCAGACATAAGATTAATTGAAACCCATGGGATTCATTATTCAAATCGTGAATTTGTAAATTGTAAGATTTTAACAACATTGACTTGGAGTACTATTTCTTGAATTCATTAGACATTTTAAGAACTTTTGGTTGAGGAAATTCTTGTATTTTCATTTATTGAAGGATACAAGAAATGGTGATATGCTCTATGATGATTTTGTCCCCTTAAAGAATTGGTTCTTTCTATCCCTAGGGATATTTCTTCAAAAGAATGGAATTTCCAATGCTGGAAGAGGCTTATATGAAAAAGTAATTCTTTTCATTTCATAATGCTCTGCAGCATTTGGATCTCCATTGATATTTATTGCCATTTTTTTAACATGGTTTATCTCTTTTTGAGTTTTTCTTTACCAGTGGCACTTTGAGATGCCTTGTATGTACAAGATGTGAAATTCAAGTTTAATTTTGAGCAGTTAATTTATTTTAGGCTTAGCTAAGATTTTATCTCACTAGGTACCCTTTTGTTTCAGCATACTTAAGGCCATAGTCCAATGTCTGTTTCAGCATATTTATGGTATAGATTTACATAACACTGTCATTGATTATAATAAAAACCCAGACAAGACAAATTGAGCAAAATCTTTGTATTAGGTGCCTGACTGATCTTCTTTTTCTTATCTCTCAAAATAGGTGCTGGGTTTGATGATGAGAAGTCGCTGCTGATGTCACAGATGAGCCTGGAGAAAAGATTTGGTCAGTCGGCTGTATTTGTTGCCTCCACTCTTATGGAAAATGGTGGCGTGCCACAGTCTGCTACTCCTGAAAATCTCCTCAAAGAAGCTATCCATGTTATCAGCTGTGGGTACGAAGACAAAACAGATTGGGGTAGTGAGGTATGTCTGCTCGTGCTCTCACTTCATTAATTGGTTTTCTTATTGAACTACAAGATGCCACCTAAACTTAAGAATTAGAAGAATATTGTTCACTTTATTTATCAATTAGAGCCATGAATGTAATGCTTAGACTGGCTCAGGGCTATCGCACTCTAGATTGGGCTCCAATTTGGATCATCTGTTATCTTTACCAGATTAGTCCTATTTAGTTCCAAATGTTGCAAGAGCTCTTCCAAAGCCAATGCACCAGAATAATGAGGAAGAAAAGAAATTAGCAATCAAGTGTTAAGTTTGGCTGTGTACTCTATGTAATGGAAATACTTGTAAGTATATAAAGTCCAATTAATCTGAGTGAGCTTGGACCCTGGACCTCATCATCAGCAAAATTGCTGAACTAAGCTAGCATTGATTAGAAAAGACAAGATATGATTTCCGTTCCTTTTTCACTCCATGCCTTATTCTGGCATTTTGATTACAAATGCCAAAGTATACCATATTTAATTGCTTCACTTGGGTTATATTTAATGTAAACAAGATTTCCAGTTATGATGGTTTTGTAACCAGCCAACCTTTCATTTCTGTAAAAAGCTGGAAGAAAGAAAATCTTAATAGGCTCAGGAATGCATATAGGGCCCGCTGGCTCGCACAACTCAGAGAACCTGCTTTGTCTGTGTGTTTGTGGTTAAAAACAATATGTACACATGTATTGATGTATCAATGCTTTTGTCTTCCAGGGATGTATCAACATCCCTGGAAGAACCTTAAATATTTTTGTCTCACATCTAATTGATATTTTAATTTTATCTTACTCTCCATCCCCCTCTCTGTGCAGATAGGATGGATTTATGGCTCTGTTACAGAAGATATCCTTACAGGATTCAAGATGCATGCTCGTGGTTGGCGATCAATATACTGCATGCCAAATCCCCCAGCCTTCAAAGGGTCTGCACCTATTAACCTTTCAGATCGTCTGAACCAAGTGCTTCGATGGGCTCTTGGTTCTGTTGAAATTCTTCTAAGTCGACATTGCCCCATATGGTATGGTTATGGTGGAAGGCTGAAATGGCTGGAGAGATTCGCTTACATCAACACCACCATTTACCCAGTCACAGCCGTTCCTCTTCTTGCATATTGTACATTACCAGCCGTCTGTCTTCTTACTGGAAAGTTTATTATTCCACAGGTTGCTACCACTCTGAAAACATTTGTTTCTAGTTAATAGTTTTGATCTCAAGTGCGTGGAATTTCATTGGATCTTATTGAGTGACTTGGCATCTTTTGATTGCAGATTAGCAACTTTGCTAGTATTTGGTTTATATCACTCTTCCTTTCAATCTTTGCTACTGGTATATTGGAGATGAGATGGAGCGGTGTCGGAATTGATGAATGGTGGAGAAATGAACAGTTTTGGGTTATTGGAGGTGTATCTGCCCATCTCTTTGCTGTCTTCCAAGGCCTGCTAAAAGTTCTGGCTGGGATTGATACCAACTTCACCGTCACTTCCAAGGCTTCAGATGAGGAAGGTGATTTTGCTGAGCTCTACATGTTTAAATGGACAACATTGCTCATCCCACCGACCACTCTTCTCATAATCAATCTGGTGGGTGTGGTGGCTGGGATATCCTATGCAATCAACAGTGGATACCAGTCCTGGGGTCCCCTCTTTGGTAAGCTATTTTTTGCCTTCTGGGTGATTGTCCACCTTTATCCATTCCTTAAAGGGCTGATGGGACGACAGAACCGGACTCCCACCATCGTTGTCGTATGGTCCATTCTCCTTGCTTCCATCTTCTCATTGCTATGGGTACGGATTGATCCTTTCACCACTAGGGTGACTGGTCCTGATGTTCAACAATGTGGAATCAACTGCTAGAGGGAGATCAGAGATATGAAAAAAAAAATCTGGTCTGTTGTAGCCTTGTAGGCTTTTTTGTTTTCTTATGTTTTTGGCTGTACCAATCTATTGGTTTCAGAATCTACAGTGTGTATAGATAGGAAAAGAAACAGGGACATGTCTGATGCCATTCTGTTGTTCCATGAGTTGTTTCATAAGTTATTATTACTTTATTTTTGCTCAATGAATGAACACTGTAAATATGAGATGATGCATTAGTGTGCCCAAGGTAGCCACCGTGAGATGAGACCATTGGGTTTCTAGGTAGGATTGTCCAATCAGAGTGACATTGGTGATTCCACGAAATATAACTCACAAAACATCCTTCACAATGTTATCCATCCTGCAGATGGAGTGCACGCCTTGATTTCTTCTTAATTCTTCACAGAAAGCTCTTATTTGTGATAGTAATCGGTAATCTGTGCAGAATGGATCAACTTGCATGGAAGTCCTTTCTCATGGGATATAAATTATCAGATTTAAGGCTGTAAACGGATCAAATAGATTTGGGTATGGGTAAGATCCAAATTTTATTCGTTTTATCCCGTTGATATTGATTACTATTAATTAATTAAAGTGAAAATGATTAAAAGATTATATATATATATATATATATATATATATATATATATATTATTAATAAAATGAACTAAAATGACTTTGTTAATGTGTTTCATAAGAAACTTGAACGTTCAGTAAAAGCACAATATTCAAAATTTCTAACCAACTTTACTAATCTATTCATGCGATTCACGGGATTTATGAAGGAAAGTGAAATAATTAAAACTTATTTATAAGTTATAACTGCAGAGTTGTTTAAAATAATTAAATTTTTATTTTAATAATTTGTTACAAAAATATTTTATTAATTTAGTAATTTGGATTAATTATACTAATATTTTTTAATAAAAATAATAAATTATTATTAATTAGTTAATAAAGTAACCATTTCTTCCATATCATTTGTTAGTGTTTTATTTTTTTTATTTTACTTTATTAATGATTAAATGTTTCAATTTTTTGTAAATATCATTTAAATATTTAAATTATTTAAAGATTAGTAAACATATAAAATTAGGCTATAGTCATAATTAAATTAATCTAAGCCCAAACTTTAGGTTTAAGACTTTGGGTTAGTCTTGGATTGATCCTCATCTTGACCCAACCCACCTAAGCTACACAAATTGTAACATTCGTAAATGGGTTGAACCAAATCGAGTGCAACCCATACATGCATTATTTATAGGGTTTGTTTAACTATATTTAGATAATATTGAGCCAAAGGAGCTATGAAGGATGGGCTACCCCATTGTGTAGCCCAATGAAAATTTTGATAATGTATTAGCAAGTTTTTAAGGTTGCTTGGCCTATCCCAGCCTACACCTTAAGTGTAATAATATTTGTTTTGTGCTTGCTTGTGTTAATTATAAAACTATTTTTTTATAAATTAAAATTTTTACTTACTTATAGTCTAGTATAAAAAATATATATAACATTTATATATATATTAATATAAAATTTGCTATGTAACCATATATGCATATAACTTTCAAGTTGAGTTTTTTAGGCTTAACTTGGGCCCCATTTGCCAGAGCTCTCATTAGACTTTGAAAGTTCGATACCCAATTAGACTTTGAATCCGATTATCTCAAATTTGGGTGTTAGAACTTACATCTAGTTAATAATTTGATTGGGTGTGGATTTAACCCCATCCAATTTGATTAAAATCCATGTCTAAAAAAATATTATTTTATATATGTAGTATAATTACTGTATACTCATAGATATTATGTGTAATTATACATATATGCATTTGTACTTTAAAATTCAAAATAAAAAAATAATAAAAATCATGTGAATGCAGATCTAGAAATTTCATTATCAGAAGTTGATTAGAAATCTGATTAGTTGGGTTTGATTTGAATCTAATCAGATTACAACCCTATTACCCATACTATGTGTGGGCTTTGTGCATATTTGAGCTAAACTTAACTCAAAAGAAAATAGTTGTTTGAGCATGGAAATTTTTAAATCTAATTAGGTTAGGCTAAGTTATAAATGATTTGTTACTTTTTATTATTAATTTTAACTATCCTACCAATACCAATTTTTATTAATTTATTAATTTTTAATAATTGTTAAATAAAAGCTGCTAAAATTTAATATTTTTTTATTAACTTTAGTAATTTTTAATTTTATAGCCCTATTGCCCACATTATGTGTGGGCTTGGTGTAGAGCTAGACCTAGCTTAGAAGAAAATATTTAGATTGTGTATGCCCTTAGCTCCGATCAGATTAATGTACAGGTACATTTATTGTAAATAAATAAAAGCACATTATTGTTTTCATGCTAATATTGACATGTTTCTATGTATTTACCCCTTAAACTAAACACTTACGAGACTCGTATTAGTTTAGAATGTTCTGAGCCATTGAATAGACTTGGGAAGTTTATCCTGTCAATGCTGACACTGATGTATTGCCAAAAAAATTGGGGCAGCTTTTCTTAATTGATAGGGTTAGACCCAAAGCACATGTAATGTGTGTTTGGATGAAACATTGAACATTGACCATTTTCCAGTTATGCCCCAGACCTTGGAGATTGATGTGCAAAATTAGAAAGTTACACACAACTCCAGGCTTGATTATGGTATTGTACTAGATTGGATTGGACTGCATTTGATATGCCAATCAGTGAGATCATTCAATGGTCAAAACTTGAGTATGTTGGGGCAGTTTGAGAATTCGACTGAGAGGGTGATCATAGTGATAGGATCCACCCCTTTTTTGAACAAAGTGAATGATAGGGTTTACACTCTTTCTAACGGAAACTTAAACTGTCGATAGTGAATTTCAATTGTGTTTAAAATACATTGCACCTTGCAGAAAAGGGATAAATCATTCCCTATCGGGCAGTGTTTGATCATTATGAGCCAAGAGGTTAAGTTTAAGAGACCATTACAAGGTTGATTACCTGATGGGCTTTATCTTATTTAAGTTCATTATCATTGTATCTTCATATGATGGTTGAATTCAAAGATCATTTAGGTATAAATGTTGGGCCTATATTGAGACCATAGTGATGTGCTTAGGGGTTCATTGCGTTTAGTAGTGAATTTGACCAAGCCTTTTTACAAAAGCTAGGCCGAACCCATGTGGACTTATATGAGGTCATTGTAGGGTTCCACACCATACAAATCAGGCTTATGTTGGCCGTGCAACATCTTGGGTCATGAGCTTTTGAAGTAAATGGGCCTAAAGCCCATAATTAATAAGATTAAGAAAGTTGCCACATTATCATGTGCTCTGAGTCAAATCTAGGTTTTGAAATGGGTATGGAGCACCCATTCTATTAAGAGGACAAGGCTTATCTAGAGTCCATATCCAAATTAGATTTAGATAATTTCTTAATTTGATTAGGAGAGTGATTCATAAGGAGATAAAAGAAGAAGAGGGCAAACTAGACTAGAACACCACTATCTCTTGTTCTCTTCCAAGAAACCCTATCACAACCTAGACTTTCAAGAACTAATTTAAATCTATTTTATTCTTTGTTTTTACAAGAAAAACTTAGAAGAAAATCAGGTTCACTTACCTCATCCAATTCAAGCAAGTTGGATCACAGTTTTGTTGAAAACAATGTTGTTAAATCAGCTTCACCTACACACTATGCAATCTTTAGTGGAGGCTGGTTTTAGGACTGATTTGGGCGTAAACTTTCACATTGGAATCTACATCTATGGAATTCATATAAGGTATATATCTCCCTCTTTGTTTGGTTTCAAATCTGGTCCGGTTCAGTGCAAGATCGATCCGAAAAATTCAGTTTTCAAATTCATTAGGAAATCAGTTCCCATAAGGGTTAATTTTTTTTTGAAATTTCGCCCAACCATCTAGCATGATTTGGCCATCTAAACCATTTCAACAAATATTTGCTTGAGCTCAAGGTTGGGTTAAGTTATAAATGGTAATCACTAAGTAAAAAGAGTCTTATGACATTATTTTAATTAATTTTTATAATTTTATATGGAATGCAAATGGTTTGTTTTATTTTTTAATTTTTATTATTAATTTTAATTATCTTATTAATATTAATTATATTTAAGTAGAATTAAATTGTATTTCAGCCTTTTAATTTATGAACTACTCATTTTTATTAATTATAGTTATTAAGTTCTAAACTATATTATTATTATTATTATTATTATTATTTGCATGGGCCTTAACATTTGGGATTTGTTACAAATCCATTAGCATGGTGAAAGGGTCCATTTGCAACCCACTTTGAATCATATTCAAATTTGAATTACAAGTCCTAGTGGTTTATGGAAATAAGCCAACTAGAGCCCATTTCAAGTCCCTTAAATGGAAATTAGTCAATGATTGAAGAGAGAATAAATGATTGAAAATCATTCTCTCTATAAATGGTAAATTGCCAACCCTCTTCACTATGGAAGGTAACTAGAGCCAATCAAATCTCTAGTCAATCAAAGCACATCTTCCCATAGATGGAAATTAGCCAATGATTTAAGAGAGAATTATGGATGATAAATTATTCTCTTCAAAATGGCAATAATTACAACATTTTACTCTTTATAAAAGGGTAAAAAGAGCTAATCATATCCTCAATTAAGGGGATTAAGAGATTAAACCAAGAAATCTACAAATAGGGATTCCCATAAAGAGGGAGGAGGCTTTTGGAGTCAAGGAGAAACTAAGTAAAGTTAGAAAGCTCTTGGAAGAGGAACCACATAAGGTTGCCAATAGGTTAGGTTTGGGTCGGGACCAGCTAGAATCGGAACTAACCCGATAGGAAATATTGAGGATCTAGAATTGAACTGGACCAGATAGGGTTTGTAATTTTTAGACCCAAAACTAAACTGATCGATTCCTGGGATATATAATAAATAAATAAGTACATTTAGTATATATTAAATATTAAATATATATTATACACCATATATATTATTATATATATAACTTATTTAATATATATATATGTATTATGTATTGTCAACACCTAATTTTTGTTTGGTTCATCGCCTAAACCACCAATTCACCCCAAATACCTGATCAGGCACTTTCGATATCTCTGACGCACCTGAAAACCCAAAAATCCTAGCTTTTAGCCCTAAAGCCCTCATATCCACCGTTAAATCTACTCGACACCTATTTGATGGCCCCGATTGACTCTCACTTACACCTCAACCATTAGATCAGACACAACCATCAAACCAAAAAGCTCCCAAGACACTTTACCCATGAAATTTCAACTCAAGATTCCTCCATTACCCTTTTTATCAACCAAATATTCCATTTTGACATCTCTAGTTAATCTAAACACTCGGAACCTAGATTCCCTTGATCTTGAAACATCGGAACTGATCAAACCACACCATTGAACTCTGGATACATCAAAATAGCCACCCATAAAGTTTTAACCCTAGATTCCCCTATATGTTCGTCTATCAAACAAAGATTTCATTTTGAAACATCCTGTTGACCAAATTCCTACAATCTTAACCTCCTCAGGGTGATTAAACCTCATCATTAGATCCCAAACACCCCCAAATACCCACCTATGAAATCCCAACCCAAGATACCTCTGTTTACCCTTTCATCGCACTAAGATTTCATTTCAAGGTCCTAAATTGACCGGATTACAAATCTGCCCAATCTGGGCCCATTTGGCTCAATCTAATCTTACCAATCACCGCAGACTACCCAAAAATCCTACCTTATGAAATTTCATCCAAAACAGATCTTGTTTGCCCCTCGATTACACAAATATTCAATTTTGAGCCCCTAGATTGACTGAATCGAGCCCCTTTTGGATCTACCCAATCCGGACCCAATTGGGCCAATCTGACCCCACCAATAAACTCGGAATGTCTAAAAACCCACCTGTGAAATTTCAGCAAAAAATACCCTAATTTGCCCTTCCATCTAAAAAGATTCCATTTTGGTTAATCTTGTTAGCCCACTCACACAAAACCCTTCTCGGCAGTCAGATCCATCTCAACCTTCCACTTTTTTAACCTGAAACCACCCATCATTGAACCAGGACTCCATTTGACTCTCTTAGATCCGATTTGACCATTTTCCCCCAAAATTACCAAAATACCCTTGAATTTTCCTAAAATTACAAAACTGCCCTTATCCCTACCTATAAATAAATGCCTAACTCTTTCATCTGGGGTAATCTACCATTCGTTCACTCTCCCCTTTATTTGAACACCGAACTAGTGGCAGAGCACGACAACCCCATCTCCGGCCTCTCTCTCTCTCTCTTGATTTTCTTCCTCTTCTTCTTCTTCTCCTTCTTATTCTGTATTTTTTTTTTTTTTTGCAACAAAAAAAAAACTATTCATAATCTCCCCCCGTTCAAACAAAAACAGAGCAGCAGTGAGCGGCAACCTAGTTGTTCTCTCTCTCTCTCTCTTCTTCTTCTTCTTCTTCTTCTTCTTCCTACTCCTCCTTTTTTCTCTCTTCCTCCATTTTGTTGCCGCCATTGCAAGTTGTAGTGGCGGTAGGTCTAACCCATCCCCTCTCTAACCTCTCTATCACTCTTTCTCTATATCTTCTTCTTCTTCTTCTTCTTCTTCTTCTTCTTCTTCTTCTTCTTCTTCCTTCCATCGATTACCACCCCCTTTCTTCCCTACCACTATCGTTCCATTCGAACCACCATTGCAACTCCTAGCAACGGCAGCGTTCTTCACTACCTCCCTCTTGTTTCTTTCTCTCCTCCATTCTCCCATGGAATAGACAAAGGGAGGGTGAAGCCATCGGAAGGAAGAATCCGAGACCACTGTTGATAATCGTCTTCTTCAAGAAAACACCAAGCAGCGACACCGAGACTATCCTCTGCCTTAGACTCTACTTTGTTCTCTCTTTATCAATTTTATTTTATTCTTTCCTTCAATTCTCCCTGTGATTCCAACCTCTCTCCCCTAGATAGTTGATGAGACGTACATCTCGGCCTCCCATTCCTAGTTGCAGCAAACTTCCCATCTTCAGGCCACACTACTTACCAGGTCGTTCGATCCCCGATTTATGCTACAAATCCAACAAATGCAAATTGCAGATTTCAACTAACAGTCAGGTGATCAATTGAAGCATACATCCTAAAGAAGGCTCCCATCGCAGCAAGGTATGTGTTCTCCATATTTTGTTTATACCTCTAATAGGTGATACAAATTGTAGCAGATTGATTTAATCTCAGTATTCTAGATGTATGTGAGGTAATTAGTATGATTTCAAACTAGATAATTTCAAATCTGGAATGGAACCTCTACTTATTGGCGTGATGTCTACTTTTTGCAGATTCTTCTTTCATTTCCCTTGATATGACTATGTTGCCAGCAGATGGGTTCTCTGATTATCTTGGTATTTTAGTTCCTTTCAATCTTTAACCATACTATTCCTAGTAGTTCAAATCCATCAGGTTAATAAAAAGAATAAAATAAAAATTAAAAGGGTCCAAAATAAGAAATATGATAATATTATTTCCTCACTGTTTACTCTCTTTAGATTAAAGAAAAGTGTTCACCTGAATAAAAGGGTGGAGGAAGAGAGGAGTTGATAATAGGGAAGATGATGGTAGAGAAGTGATCTTTCAAACATTCTCCTAGAGTTCGAGAGATTTGAACTTCTTTTCTCTTCAGACTATTCCATTGAGTCAGAAGGTGGGGGTTCTGATAGAGAAGGGGTGAGGGAACAATTTTCCACCCTTTTGCTCAGGCCCCTGCATATAAAAGGGGATTGGTCTGTAAGTACAGAAGGAAACATCCTTTCGATTTGATGGAGGATGCAGGGCTTTGATTCGGATTGAAAATGCAAAGAGGAACTAGAAAAAGGAAAATATAATAAAAATTACAAAAAAAAAATAAGTAAATAGTAGAAATGGTAAAAAAGCAAAAATATTTTAAAAATAAAAAATTAATAAAATAAAATAAAAGATAAAAATATAATAATAAAAAAACAAAATGAAAAGCAGGTAAATAAAAATAGGCAAATTTATCTTTATAGTGGCTATTCTTGTGGTTTTCTTTGTTTATTTTCCTTTAGTTGCTTAATTAATTATCATTTGTGCTTTGTCTGAGATACCATGTGGGCCCCACCTATTAGACCCGAGAGAGGGGTGCCTAACCCCTTCCCTCTCCCATTCGAGTCTTACCTATACTGGTTAGTTGGTGCCTCAGGCTTTGGAGTCACTAATAAATCAGAAACGCTTTCCAATGTAAATCTCGGAGGTCCCATCACCTCCTTTTCATCTACTTGATGGGTGGCGACTCCATTTCCAACCCAAGTGGCAAGTGAGTCAGTTTTTCCGACGCTTACATGCGTATTATATGAATATAGCTCAAGTTGGGTCTGAATCGATTCAAGACTAGGTGGAACTAGTTCCAAATCGATAATAATTGGGACACTATATCAAAGACCCATAACCGACTTGTTGATTCCAGTTCCTAGAACCAGAACCAACCTAATTAATTCAGTTCTGTTGGGTCGAACTCAACCCATTGACAACTAGAAACACATCAACAACTTTTTGAAGAGCAAAAGCTACAACTCTTGGAATTCTTCTAGAATCCTTGTTTTGGTCAAACTTTCAAAGCCCAATTGAAGGAAGCAATTTTTGTCATTTTCTAAAGTATGGGGAGAACATCATCCGACCCTCGGCTTCAACTCAATCCAAATCCTTAAGTTGTAAGAAGTACATCACCAAGAGAGAATATGAGGTTCTATCTCTTTTATAAGAGAGTTTCAAATACAAAGAGTTTTTATCCCATTTATTTAAAAAATATAAAAAAAAATAATTTATTTGAGTTTGTCTTCACTTTTCTTGTATTTGGATGTATAAACAAAATTTGTGTCGACAAATGCAATTTATCTAATAAAATTAAAAGAATAAACTAAACAAAATACAACATTAGAATACATGTTCTATTTGCAATATATCAAACCTGATGAGGGAAGATTTGGTCCTCCAGTGAAATTGTGACATATGGCACCTCGTGACAACTAGGCGACACCCAGGCAGCAACTTACCAAGTTGGTGTCCCACCTGGGCACTGGCCTAGCCGGCCTGGCTTAGCCTGGTGCGGCCTGTGCGGCCTAGTGCGGCCTGCATGACCTGGCCGACCTGGATCAGCCTGGCACATGATCCGACCTAGCCGACCTAGACGACCTGGATCAGCCCGGCACATGATCCGACCTAGCTGACCTGGCCGACTTGGCAACCCATAAGACGCCCACCGATAAACTCGACATGCATACCCCACGAGCTCGGTAGCTCACCAAAGAGCTCGCCAAGGGGCCAGACAGCTCTCCAAGGAGCTCACCAAGGAGCCAGGCAACTCGGCAGAGCTCGCCACAAGCAGCTTGGCATAGCCCAAGGAGCTCGGCATAGCTCCCTCGGGCAGCTTGCCACTTGTTGGGTAGCTCGGTACAGAAGAGCAGTTTGGCGTATCGCAGGAAGATCTCCTGCCTGACAACCGTACTTGATAGATTTGGAGACCTACGCCCACGTCTCACGCCAGGCGGCACCTTGCCTAGCAGAGTCGTACTCTGCAACAGTCGCCTGCACCCGCCGCCTCAGCGGTCTGACAGCGACTGACTGCGGCATAGAGACAAAGGCGGTTATGCCTGACTTGATAGAGGTGGTCATGCTTGATTTGACAGGACACCGCTATATAAGGACTCCAACCCCCAAAGGCAAGGAGAGAGAATGAAAAAATGGAGGTAATCCTTGCTCTCTAGCTCTTTCATTCCTCTAATATCATCTTCAAGCTCTCGACAATCAGAGTGCTAACTTAGGCATCGAAGAGTCCCCGCTGGGTAAATACCCCCGGGCCCCCTAGTTCAGTTCTCGCAGGTTCCTTAGCTCCCGCCACCTACAAAGAGGAGGAAAAGATGGAGTTCTCGTAGGTCCCTCAGCTCTCACCGCCTACAAAGGAGAGGAGATCACCTCATGCAGAGGGCAGTTGGGTTGCGCTACACCAGGGAGCTCCACCATCCTCTGAATTATAGGCCACCTAGGAGCAGGTCAAATGACGAGTCCACCAAGGTAGCTCACCACCAGGGAGCTCAGGATACCTCTCCCCCGGGCAGTTCACCATCAGGGAGCTCGGCATAGCTCGGGCAGCTCGGCATAGCTCACCCCAGCTCAGCATAGCTCTCCCCCAGGCAGTTAGCCATAAGGGAGCTCGTCACCAGGCAGCTAACCACCAGGGAGCTCATCACCAAGTAGCTCGTCACCAGGTAGCTCACCACCAAGGAGTTCGTCACCAAGTAGCTCACCACCAGGCAGTTCACCACCAGGGAGCTCCACCATCTTCTCCTGGGAGCAGGTCAAATGACGAGGCACTTAGCCAAAAAAGATTGATACATCACAAAAAAATGATACTTGACCAGAAACGGTTACATCAATTGGCGCCGACCTGTGCGACCTAGTCAGCCTGGCCGGCCTGGTGCGGCCTGTGTGACCTGGCCGACCTGGATCAGCCTGGTACATGATTCGACCTGGCCGACCTAGCCGACCTAGATCAGCCCGGCAAATGATCCGACCTGGCCAACCTAGCCGACCTGGCCGACTTGGCAACCCATAAGACGCCCACCGATAAACTCGGCATGCATACCCCACGAGCTCGGTAGCTCACAAAGGAGCTCGCCAAGGAGCTCGGTAGCTCACCAAAGAGCTCGCCAAGGGGCCAGGCAACTCTCCAAGGAGCTCACCACCAAGGAGCCAGGCAACTCGGCAGAGCTCACCACAAGCAGCTTGGCATAGCCCAAGGAGCTCAGCATAGCTCCCCCGAGCTACTCACCACTTGTTGGGTAGCTCGGTACAAAAGAGCAGTTTGGCGTATCGCAGGAAGATCTCCTGCTTGACAACCATACCTGACAAATCTGGAGACCTGCGCCCACGTCTCACGCCAGGCGGCGCCTTGCCTGGCAGAGCCGTACTCTACAACAGTCGCCTGCACCCGCCGCCTCAGCTCTGATAGCGACGATTGCGGCAGAGAGACAAAGGCGGTTATGCCTGACTTGACAGAGGCGGTCATGTCTGAATTGACAGGACACCGCTATACAAGGACTCCAACCCCCAAAGGCAAGGAGAGAGAATGAAAAAATGGAGGTAATCCCTGCTCTCTAGCTCTCTCATTCCTCTAATATCATCTTCAAGCTCTCGACAATCAGAGTGCTAACTCAAGCATCGGAGAGTCCCCGCCGGGTAAATACCCCCGAGCCCCCTAGTTCAGTTCTCGCAGGTTCCTCAGCTCCCACCGCCTACAAAGAGGAGGAAAAGATGGAGTTCTCGCAAGTCCCTCAGCTCTCGCCGCCTACAAATGAGAGGAGATCACCTCATGTAGAGGGCAATTGGGTTGCGCTACACCAGGGAGCTCCACCATCCTCTGAGTTACAGGCCGCCTAGGAGCAGGTATAGCTCGGGCAGCTCGGCATAGCTCGGGCAGCTCGACATAGCTCCCCATCTCAGCATATCTCGGCCAGCTCGGCATAGCTCTCCCCCAGGTAGTTAGCCATCAGGGAGCTCGTCACCAGGCAACTCACCACCAGGGAGCTCGTCACCAAGTAGCTCGTCACCAGGTAGCTCACCACCAGGGAGCTCGTCACCAGGTAGCTCACCACCAGGGAGTTCGTCACCAAGTAGCTCACCACCAGGCAGTTCACCACCAGGGAGCTCCACCATCCTCTCCTGGGAGCAGGTCAAATGACGAGGCACTTAGCCAAAAAAATTGATACATCACAAAAAAATGATACGTGACCAGAAATTGTTACATCAAAACCCATGTTTAAGTCATAATATTATTAAAACTATCAATTAATATTTTTTGTATTTAAATTTCTTATTTTTATTAGTGTTTATTAAATTTGATTTTAAGTGGAACTAAAATGTTTTTAATTTTTCCTAAGTTTTGTTAGTTTTAAGTAGAAGTTTAGTGGAATTTTAAATTAATAATCTTAAAATGATATTTTTATTTTTGTTGTTTTATGTTTGATTGCTTAACCTCAACATATATATATATATATAACCTCACCCACAACTAATCAAACTCACCCAATCTAGAAAAGCAATATAAAATGGGTATCTTTTTAATACTAGCTTGTGCATTATATACATTTCTTGAATCTTCTACTATATACTAAAAAAATTGAGCCACATTGGCAGGTTTCTCCTTTCTCCCTTTCCTCAACCATCTTTTCTCCTTGAATGGACTATCCTTCCTCCATTTCTCCTTTTCTAGATCTCTCCTTAGTTCCACATTAGATTAGTATCCCTTTTATCATTTAACAGTACTCTATCTCTCTCTCTCCCCCACCCCTACCCCCACATAAGAGGCCCTTTTCTCTCCTATACTTCCTTTAAATTTCTTTTTTTTTTATCTAACAAGAACAAAACTACTATGTAAACACTCCATTTTGACCATCTTTGTTCATGTTGCACATATTCTGTATGACTAAAACACAACTAATTCACACACTTATCATATAATTTGCATAATTTTACATAATTTTGCAAGTGTTAAATGAGTTCATAAAAATCCTGTAATTCAACATTTTACTTGTAATTTTCATAATTCATTCATTTATTCATGTTTTGGGGACCAATTAGAATTTTAAAGTGATAAACCATGTTTGAGACATTCCAGACCTAACTCGGAACACCCTAATTTGCAACTATGGTACCAAGGACTTAGAATTTTTGGGTTTAGGTGGAAATGGCACTAAGAGAGTGTTAACACTTCAAACAGTCATAACTTTTGATTCAAGTGTCTATTTTCTACACAATATATTATAACAATTAGCACTAAAAGTTTTAGAACTTGGTCTTGGAAACAACAACATGGCTGCTCAATGTGCCACACGTCCGATCCAATGTGTTGTGTGACTATCCATTTGCAGTTCCTGCCCATATTGGCATTTTCAACCTATTGATGCCTCTTGTGTGCTTATTCTCATGGGAAACTTGGTTCTTAACTCAAGGGCTTGGTCTAAAACCTATCTAATTTCATTCCAAGGGCCATTTTCCTCCGAAATTCAAGTTTTGGAGCCAAAGGGAGAAGGTCGAATCCACCCCTAGCTCATATCTATGTCAAAACCAAAGCCATCTCTATAAATAGGGGCATTCATAAAGCTTTGGGCACACAAACAATTATTCCTAATAAGTTTCCCAAGGCATCCTAACAGTGTGAAGTCGTCTAAGAAAGAGGTTGGTTCATAGTTCTGTTACTATTCTAGCATAATTGCTTGCAATGTTAACATGCTCATGCATTATATTAGGTTGCTAGTTTACTTCTTATTTATGCTATTTCTTAACATGTTCATCATGCATCATTTAAGCCATTAGAATTACTTTTATTTCTCTTCTCTTTCTTGCATTATAACACGTCATGTCAAACAAGTATGGTGCCTAACCCCTTTCACATTCATACTTTAATCCCTTACCTAGGTTGGTTAGACTTAGTTGTTTTGGAGTCATTTAGGGAATTTTAATTTGACACCAAAACTTCTTTATTTTTACTTAGCCTAAAAGGTTTTCATATTCCCCTCATTTCTTGTTTTTCAACTCTTTTTTCTAATTTTTGTGTAAAAATTAGGTGGTGACTTACTCTCCCCCAAAACAATTCCATTGTGGCCTTGTGCCTATAGGCCAACTGCCACAAACTCCCTCCCACGTCTCTCTCTCTCTCTCTCTCTCTCTCTCTCTCTCTTCATGTTAGAAACCCTTTTCTCTCCTAGACCTTATTTAAATTTATTTTCTTCTCTAACAAGTAACAACTTTACCCCCCTACTTATCTCTCTTTCTATCTCTATCTTCCCCCCCCCCCCCAATTTTTTGCCTTTGAGTCGCAAGTCATTAGTTCAACCGTTTAGGCCAAAAGGTTTAAATCACAACACATCAGAATATTGTATAAGTATTAATATATCAATAAAATAATGTATAATTATATCCTACAAGTATTATTTTATGTTTAATTTACATTTTATTTAGTTTCTAATTTTTATTTATAAAAATGCAAAAAAATGGAATTTGAAACCAAATAGAGGCCTAAAGATCACCTCAATTGTTGCAATTTAGCACAAAATTATGAACTTTGGAAGTTTTTATATGCACATAGTGGTTAACTTGTAACCCAATGATTGGGTTAAGTGGGCCAACGATTCAATTGCCTAGGATAAGTGAGCTTTAATCAAGTTAATGATTTTTTGTTAAATCTTGGGTTTTGTGACGGTTCAAATAATTTGACTACCTAGGTCAACAACGTGTTGAAATCACAAGGCATACCATGTTTGCTATGCTAAAACAATGAAATCAAATCCTTTGATGTATTGTTATAGCATAATCTTGAATTAGATGAAACAATATCCTCATATGGCTATAATGAAACATATAAGGCTATGATTCTTAGGCCCCATTTGTTTTTTAGTAAGACATTTTCTTGGGTAAGTGCACTTATTTGTGTGTTTTTTTATTTCGAAATAAGTTATACAATGAGATTTCTACCCATAAAATGTTATTATTAGAATGAGAAAATTTGTCTCATTATGTTTTATCAACTTCTCCCCAAGTGGGAAAGTTACTTACCTACCTAAGAGATAGGGTAAGTGATACCTAGAGAAAATAACTTTATTGTAGGGCCCATAGCTTATTGAAAAGTGAACATAGGAAAGTTGGTTAATGGAAAAGTAGTTCTCGCTAATAAGCTTTCTCCCCTTATTTATCAAAAAATGAATAGGGACATTGATTTTATCCATACACTAAAACCATGCCAAAGCAAAAGTGAACTTCATCAGATGTCCTCTTTTCTCCTCTAAACACCTTCTACCATGGATCCATATCTTTTGAACTAGGTGATTTACTATTTTTATTTGTAAACCATGTGTCAGAAGTAAACTAAGAGTGAATTAACTATTCTCACTTTATTGGTGAGTGAATAGACACATGTATGAATAAAAAGCTTTTCTTTGAAAAAATTGAAACATCCAATTCTTTAATACTCTTTTAAGAGATGGAGAAAAAAGAGTAAAAAAGGAAATGGATTAATGTGATAAGAGAGAAAGAAGTCTGTATATGCATTAAAAAAATAATTAATAGAAGATAAAGGGTAAAAGAGTGATAGAAAGAGAGATGGAGGGGATTAGTATAATGATGTGAAGAGAAAGTGAGAGAAGAAAAACAAGAAATGTTGAGATGACACTAAGGTTATGTTTGGTTGCGATGCAAACGCAAATATGTACTCTACACAATTACCTTATTTTTTGTTCATGAATGCAAATTCAGTTCACATTTTTAAACTATTTTTGTACTCATCTTATTTGTTGAAATTGATGAAAATCATAAGCCTCATAATTAAATGTTTCAATTCCTTAAGCTTTTATCAAAAAGCAAAATTATCAGAAGAGCACAAAATTGTATCTAAAAACTAAATATAGTAATGCTCTCTCCTTATAGTAAAAAATGTTAGAAAATACATTTTTTATTTCTTAAACAATACTTTTTTACATGTTAAATAAACACTTACAAATCCAAACGGTGTACATAAATACCCTGGTTCAGCATTTGTATTACAAGCACAAATAACCTAAGGAGAATGTTGGGAAGGGGGAAGAGAGGAATGAGAGATAATTAAAAAAATTGCGAACAAAGAAACATGGTGTAAAATGATACGAAATCACATTATTATATATATTCAAACTATTTTATATAAGAAAATACTATAAACAATTTAAAGTCTATAGTAACTTATATGTGAATTAAAAAATTAAATTAAAAATATTATTATTGATCCCGCATATTTTAAAGTGAGTACACACGTCTAAAGATTCTATTTGAGAGTTTGGAAATATCCACTCCTTTAATATTCCTTTTTGAAAAGATAACATTCCACTTGTTTGAAAGAGACATATGATTTAAATGCTTTATTTTAGGGGAATTTTTATTGAAACCCCTCTCAAAAATGAAAAACTCTAACATTGTGGTTCTCATAAAAACTATATCATAATTTTGGTGTTATTATTTAGTGAAAGTTTCGATGAAAAAATTAATTTATAAAACTAAAATACATTTATTCATTATTAATAAAATTATCAATTCGAAATAAAAAAGAACTACACTAATCCTATAAAATCATGTAAATAGAAAATGATATAATTGGTTCGATTTTGATAAGATCGAGTAGAAACGACCTAGTGATAGCTACAGTTTAGGGGTGTAGAGAGGGGTGAATAAACAAATGGGTAGAAAAAATGTGAAGGATGATGTTATAGTATGTGTTTGGTTCCGTTAGCGTTTATTGAGTAAACATTTTGTACTTGATGTGGTTATAAAACCGAGAAAAGCAATTAATAAAAGCATTTATGACACAGACACCACATCAATAAATGTGCCAATTAGTGCCTACCCGTAAGGAAGCTCCAAAATGAAGCTTCTTGAAATGGGAGAGGCGCACAGAAATCGATGTTTGCTTACGTACAGATGCGCATAATGAGGTCTTTGCTGATGGGGTGCCTATGTGGCAGCATTTACTCAATAAATGCCCATGGTTTCAAACACATTCATAATTAATACACCAAAGAGATAAAGATATTGAACATGTTGGTTAGAAAAAATTTAAATGTAACAATGAAAGAAAATGTGTGTATACATGTAGAGAGTTGAAAAAGTTATTAAATACAACTAAAAAAAATGGGAAGAGGGTATCAAACTTAATTTTTTAATGAGATTGTATATTGGGGTAGGGCTTGTGGAATTCTAAAATGTGAGGGAGAGGGTACTCTTTATAAAAATTGTATTGTGAGAGATGGGGGAGTAAAGATGAAATAAATTGATGTGATAAGAGAGAAATATTTGTGTATAGATTTATTAAAATATAATCAATGTAAGATAAGAGAGAAAATGTGAAAAATTGAGATAAAAAGATGAATATAATGACGTAAAGAGAAAAATGTTAATTTATTAAGGATGTGAGATGGTATTTAAGAAATTCAGAAGTGATTTATCATATGTTTGGACCAATATTGATTCTTCCAATGTATTAATTTTTATATCATCTTCTTGGAAATAAAAAAAAAAATTATTTCATACGGTTGTTACAATATCTACTGATTTCTCAAAAATCAATTATGAATTTGTTTGGTGGTGATTATTAATAGGGACTTTTGTGTTAATGAGAATTATTTCTCATATCCATGTTAAATGTTATATCATTTAAAAATAATTAAAATTAGTTTGTAAAAAGGAATCATCGAATTTGTTGATTTCTTTTTTCAAGCCAACTTTAAAAACTGTTTTCTAAAAAAATCTCATTTTTTTATAGGCCAACCAAAATTTAAAATAATCAACAATTTTTTGTATTATT
Organism: Nelumbo nucifera; assembly: GCF_055504915.1. Lineage (NCBI taxonomy): Eukaryota > Viridiplantae > Streptophyta > Magnoliopsida > Proteales > Nelumbonaceae > Nelumbo > Nelumbo nucifera. Next base: position 110,415,865 of record NC_142650.1, read on the forward strand.
AATATGGCTCTAACGTAACACCAATTTTTAAAAAATTGGCGTCGGTCCCGAACACCACTTTAATAAGATCACATAATTAATAAGAGAATTAAAATTTAAGAGAAAAAATTATAACATGGCACTAAGGATGGGGTTAAAAGGAAAAAATAAGAAAAGAAATAGTAGGTGATGTGTAATCATGTTATTATGGTCTTAAATTTTACGTTTAAATTAAGAAATTAAATTAAAAAGATTATTATTGCTCTCACACCTTTTAAAGTGGATAGACAAATTTTTAAAGAAGAAAACTTCTATTTGAGACTCTAGAAACATCCATTTTTTTAATATTCATTTTGAAAAAATAAGATGATATAAAAGTTATAGATTTCATTTAATGTAAAAGAAGATTTGTACCATATCATTATTAGAATTAATCACATTTTTACATGTAGATTTCTTTTCCTAAAAACGTTCATTGAAAAATTAAATATCTTTTAAAAAAATGTGGACGAGTGCTTTATTTATTCAATTTTAAAGCAAAAAAACAGATAAAAAAAATATTATAAAATTATTAAAATTTTTTGGAAGGTCTCAAAAAGTATGTGGGACACCTAGATTAATATCAAGGTACGGGTTATATGTCTGTGTCCAAAGTCTTCAAATCGAATATATGACACACGAACATTTCCAAAATAAGTATTAATTGCCAAATAATCTATTACAATATATTAAACAGGAATGATCATAACAAATAACCTCCCCTTATTCAATTATCCCAATCTTTTAATTCTAAAGAGTTTTGATTATTCCATTTTTAAGCCAATAGAATTGCCACATTAGCATAACAATGTTCCCCTTTTAGCCTTAAGAAGTTAAGAAGATATTTTATCATGATTCACAAATGTGATATAATAGGAAAACAAAACTAATTATATTTCTCTTTATTTCTCTATCCCTATAAACTAATATATTCACTATTTTGCAAATAAATTTGGATGATAAAAATCTTTTCGAAATAAATTTTTAGTATTTCTTTATTTTATCATGATTCAAATTTTTAGTGTTTTTTTTTTCTAGTGTTTCTTTATCATCGTCATTCTCTTGAATCTAATATGAAGCAAATGCGAAATTAGTAAGTTACAATAACTTTTTGCATCATTCTTCCTTCACACTTTTTTTTTGTCTCACCATTTTGGATAAAAAATCGAGATAAAGTAACTCATCAAGAAGATGTGAAATAGTTCAGTTATATTTTTTTATAGTTTGTTAACATGCTTCTAAGTATGTCTTCTCACTAAGTAGGTGTTTATCATTAATGATATGAACATCACATCATTTTCTCATAAAAAGAATGTTAGGCATGTGTAGTTGTAAGTGCTTATTTTTTATTTGGAATCGGTGCTGTCACATATGCGTTTTCTGAAAAACAACACCTGTTTTATTTGGTACTAGTGTTGGTAGCAATGTTTTCAACATTTATCTATATTATCCAACATTCAAGATAATGCCACATTGATGTCACATCATTGCACCGTTGGCAGTAGCGTGTCACTTTCTCAGAAAACATTGAATTTGACATTGCTCCATACCACATTTCCCGATTTCTAAGATATGGTTTAGAGCAACGTTTTTTCTAGAAAATGACCCAAAACAAGAGGACATTGTTTAAAGCACCACTTTCTTTAATGTGGCATCTACGTGGCATCATTTTCACAGAAAACGACATTGGTACCAAACATCACTTAAGTTTTAGATGTTTTTTATTTAAAAAATAGTTAACATTGTTTTTTGATCTCTTTGGGAACATTATTACTTTAAAAATAAGCATTGTAAAGTTATAAAAAATCTTGATATTGGCTAACTTTTAAATTCCTTATTTCTTTATTGTTTTAGATTTTTATCTCTTATCTTTTATCATTCTATCGAAACATACTACATGAAAAACAATGTTCTCTTTGGATTTTTTTTTTTTTTTTTTGCATTGGCTCCCTGTTGCATTGAATTAACTAGATATGTTTTGTTTTATTTCTCTTTTTTATATATAATATCTAATATTATTTACAAAATCAAATTCTTTGAGGCCTATGAATTCATACATTGATGAATTATTCTATAAAATTACATTATTAATAAGAGAATTAAAAAATAAAATGAATACTAATTTAACACTAAAGAAATGACTTATAAGGGATAAGGGAATAAAGTGAAATAATTAAGAAGAATGAAAAAAAGTGAAAATAAAGCAAAGAGAGATTGGGTGATGTGAAATTACGTTATTATTATTATTATATAAAAAAGATTTTTAACACATTTCATCTAAAAATGGACTTATAATATTTAAAATCTTTATATTGAATCTTTCATTTAAATATAAAGAGATTATTATCAACCTCACATCTTTTAAAGTGGGTATTTTTTCTATTTTTGATGATTAACCATATATTTAAGGTATAAGGTAAGAGTAAATTAATTATTTTTAATTATTTTTAATAAATATGTAGATGTATGTCTGAAGAAAGTTTTTTTTTTGTCTAAAAATATTTATTTCTTTGATACTCTTTTTTTAGAAGATAAAATACCATTTGTCTAAATAATAAGTCCTTTGGTTTGAAAGTTTTATTTTAATATGTGTGTTGGATAAAATAAAGAATATAGTATAGATAAAAGAGTTAAATATTATTTTAAATTGAGAGCCTAAGGCCCCGTTTGTTCTAAGGTGGAAGTTCACCAATGGAAAAGTTAGTGAACTGTGGGACCCACAAAATAAAATTTTCCTTTGGGTAAGTTTTTGGCAACTCAAAGGGTATCCGGCATTGTGGACATTCCACGATATTATCTGTTTGAGAACACACAACACCTAAATAGGTGTTCGATTCACTTGTGGTGTGGATTGATACATGCTATTTCATGAATTGGTCCACACCACAGGCTAAAATCTCGTCCACGGGTTTTTCTCGTAAATCAAACTACGCGATCCTTGATTATTTTTTAAGCATGGATCAAACCACGCAACCCCTACTTGTTTCTGTGCTTGTCGCTTGCATGACAAAATTAATTACATTTAATCAAATAAATGTATATTTTATTTTATTAATAAAAAACTTATTTTATTTATTAGTAAAATATTAAATTTTACATATTATTTTATTTTATTAATTATTAAATATTGAATATTATTTTTGTTAATATTAATAATTTTTAATATTATTAAAAATATTAATTATTATTAAATATTATTAATTATTGTTAATATTGTTTTATAATTATTAAGTTTTGAATATTACTTTCATTAATATCAATTGTAATTGATATTATTACTTATTATTAAATGTTATTAATATTGTTGTTAATATTGTCAAATATCATTAATGTTATTACTCATTTATTATTAATATTATTAATTATTATTAATATTAATTTTATTAATTATTAAAATGCTTAGAAATTTACTATTATTATTATATTGTGTATATTACTAAAATATAAAATATTGTTTTTTAATGATTAGTGGCATGGGTTATCTTAAATGTTATAGCTGAGATGCATAGAATCAAACATAAGGTATGGACTGAAATGCACCACACCTTGTAGAATGCCCATAAAGGTGTGGTGTGGATTGGTCCACACATTTTTTTCCACAGTGTAGACACACCACCCAATTTCTTATCTACGCTATAGAATACCCCTTCCATAGAAAGTTTTACCCACATTTTATGTGAGTAAATTATTTACCAGTGGAAGGGAAAAAAAGTCAAATTATGTAACACTAAACTATCATATTATAACCAAAAAGTTATGAGTCTTTTAGGGAATTCACCCATTTACCAAGTTAATATTTTTGGCAAAATAATATGGTTAAATGTATAGATTTACTATAGATTCACATGTTCGCACTTCAAACATGCAATGAGATATTTTCATTGCATGATAGACCATGTGTCCATAGTTCTCTATATCCTACATCTTCTCAAACCACTTTCCCTATCATTTTAAGATCATTCTTCCCATTTCCCTATCTATCTTTCGATTCTCTATGTCTCTCTCTTTCCTTCAATTTAGTGACAAGTGAACAATTCTCACCATCTACCTTTCGTTTCTCTTCATCTCCCTTTCCCTTTCCATTTCTCTTTCCCTCGATTCAGCTATAACAAGTGAACAAGATAACTAGCCTAAGCAATGCGGATTTATTGTTGTTCAGAATTTGAAGAGTTTTGTAGAAAATGTGTTATCCATGGCTTACAAGGTTATTTTTTCATCAAGAATATGTGTTCTCCATGACTCCATTGACTGAATTCTATTTCTAACTTGACATCTTCTTCCTTGTAGGTCTATCTATCTTTTTTTGTATATTTAATACTTGTTCAAATTGTTGAGATAGGGTCTTTGCCCCTTCTTCTTTTTCTGAGGTCGAGTGTTAATCTTGTAGTTTTTTAAGTTAGTGTTTTCATTTTCCTAGTCAAAACAAATAAAGTCTATGAATAGCTCAAGTTGTTGAAGAATGCTACAAGTAGATGTTGGTCATCACTCAGGCATATCTTACAACTACAATTGTTAGGAGTTACGACCATTTGGATGTTCACTAAGACATAAATAACTGTTTGTTTGATCTTTAGCCACTTTATCATCATTTCTAAGAATTTTATGAAGATCTTGTTTTCTCCAAGTAAGACTTCTCCTTTTGTAGCTTAATATATTTTTGTTTTAGGAATGTTTTTCAAAATATTTTCCATGTTTTTTTAGGACTTTTTGCATATAAGACAACTAAGACTAATCTATTAGAAAACTCAATTGCGTTTTGAAATTAATCAGAAAAATAGTGAGCAAGAAGAAACACTCTTCATCTTTGTCAAGCTTATCCCTCTAGTTTCTCTATCTTTTCAATATTCCTATAGCATTCCTTATTTTCCTCTAGGTCAAACCCCCTATCAATGATTTATTCCTTTGGTTTTCATCCTTACTTAACTTTAATTAGTAATTATGATATTGAGTTCACATTACCATTTTTATTGAAAGTACTAAATTCCTAAATCATCATTATTCATTAAAGTTTTAACTACCTCAAATCCTGACTTAAAACCCACTGTTAGCACGATGTCAAAGCATGATTCATTCAAAAAATCATTTACTTTTACATAAAAATGGTTCACACAGGTCCTTGAATCATGAAACATTCAACCTTAGATTTTCTTTTGGAGTTCCAAAACCTATATTCTTCAATTTCCTAATATTCAAACTTCAACAACTTCTAAACTATTAAAATTTAATATAAATTATAGCTTAAAAACCCACAAATTATGAAAACGATACACGTCAACTCCTAAAAACTGAATCAGAGCACTATATAATTCAAATCTCATACCTCGAATTTCAATTCCAGATAGACTGAAATCAAAGCACCCTAATTGCCAATAAATATTCCATAAAACCTTAAAATCTATTCATCCAAACTTCAACTTCAACAACTTTACAATCCCTTTAAGAAACAACTCCCCAACTCACACTTATGGCCTCTTGGAATCAGAAAACTCAAACCCAAAATCCTAAATATGAATCCTCACATCCCCCCAAATAATTCAAAGCATCACCTTTCATCTTAAACAAACACCACCAAATACCAATATCCTTGGAACACTATTCAGTTTTTCCTTGATTCCAAAATTTTATCAAATGCAAAGAAATAATCCCCCAATTGTAATCTCCATGGAAAGAATCACAATGATATTAAAACAAACTAAGAAACTCTTTCCTTTCTACTCAACTTTCCATTGATGAAACCCTGTCTATTTTGCCTCATCTTTGTTTTTCTATTTTTTCTTCCCTCCAAATATAAAAGAGGTTAAAGAATTTTGAGTGGTACAAAACTAAAATTCAGCAAGGATATAAAATTCAATGAGCATTTGATGATAATTATTGTGAAAATAGGAAAGTATCACATTGTTTTTTTTTCTTGTTGTGAGTTCAACCAATGTCTTTGAAGCTTTGAAAGACATGATTGTTGTAGGAACAATGAGAATGTGAGATGGGAAAAGTATGACTATACATTGAAGATGAAGGGTGTTGTGACTTTTCTTCTTTTTTAGTACAAGGGCAATTTGGTCTTCAGAAAAGTTCTTATCTTTTTATTCACTATTTTTTACAATTTGTTTCTAAACATAATCAAATTTGATCTTTTTTTTTGCACAAAAGCCTTATTTCCACTTAGGAAACTTGATAAGATAAGCGATAGGTAGTGTTGCAATACTTACTCTTTTAGTGTATTTGCACTTTTATGTTTAGAAAAATGCCTTAAATTGCCCTTTTTTTTAATTATTCCTCTTTACATTTACTCTCTTTTACTTGCTTAAATGGTCTGGTCGTATGTATGGATCCAAAGTTAATTGGCAAGGGAATTTTATCACGAAGGTAATGGCCACATGCCTTGTACAAAACTTAGTATGAAGTTCTTTTCATGCGTGGTGTTGTTTTCACTGGGAGTTCTTTTGTTTTGGAAAGAGGGAAAACAAAAATATAATTCATCTCTTTGATCTCTTTCACCAGTTTCCTTTTGTTTTATTTTTCTAATTTGTTTTGATTTGATGCGGAGTATTGCATGGTATTGGAGTCATGTGGTAGGTATGCGCCACCACCAAGTTTCCATTCATTTTGTTTTTTGTAGGGTATTGCAAGGCATTTTGGTTTGAATAGGGGTGTTTTTATTTTAAATGTTTTCTATGCAACATCTTTTGGTCTTACGTAGTATTTTGTTTTCTCTCTCTCATGAAAATTGTTTTTCATTTTAATTTCCCCTCACTTGAAAATGTGCAACATGAACAATGGGAGGTTCATTTGCCTTTCCCTCTCTGTTGATAATGGTGTTGTGTTCTATCCAAGTCCACTAAATGGAGAATAGTGTTTTGTAGATATAGGAAATAGGGATGTTAGATTAGTTGTTTAATGATGGTAATGACAATTGAGTATACAGGTTTTCTCATTCAAGCTACATAGAGATTATCACTTGATGTCCAAGAAATTGAGGGAGTAGTTGAACAAGGGGGTTACTTAACTCTCTCTTTCTCTCTCAATTACAGATTTCCTTGGTTTCTTTCTCTTTTCTTTGAATGATTTTGCTTGATCAATTGTTGAAATTTACGGTTAACCTATATGGTTTTTATCTCACTCCTACATGATTTTATTTCATTAAGATTATCTAACTTGTGTGTAGACTAAACCCAGGGCTATATGACAAGTGATTCTTTTTTAATCAAAGGAATGGACGAGGGTCGGTTTTGGTGTTGTCAGTTTTCCAAACTTGCACTCTACAGGTTGGTTATGATAACAAGTGTTGGATTGATGCAATTTGTCGATTGGTGTCCCATTGGGTTCAAATGTGGTATCAACCATCAACTACCAATTGTTGTTCTAGGGGGTGACTTGGCCAAGGTTCAAAGGGTTGTCTGCATGATCTCTTACTCCACCAATGTTGTAGAGGTCTTCTCTTGGATTTACCACAAGTTCGATCTAATATATGGTAATTGTGCCTTTGTTCACTAGTATGTTGGTAAGGGCATGGAAGAGGGAGAATTTTCTGAAGTTTGTGAGGATCTTGTTGCTTTGGAAAAGGATTAAGACAAGGTTGGTGTTGAATCTACCGAAGGAGATGATGGCGACAAGGGAGGCAAGTACTAAATGTGAATGAATGTGGTTTTGTTCTTTAGTTTTAGTTTGTTCGAAGTTGTCTAGGTGGATGGAATTTTCATTTCTATTTCTTAGTTGAGAATTATTTTTTTTTACTGAGCTTTTATATTGCTCAGTAAATGTGGATGGAAGTTGTCTACTGAGCTTTTATATTGCTGATTGGTTTAAAAGGAAAATTCATTATTTTTTCCAGAAGCTTATTGATACTTGATGTGTATCACCTATAGTTGTTTATATATAATATTATTAATACTTGATGTATTGTTGCCTATACTTAATGTTTCTTTATGAAGAAGCACACGGATTTGTAGTATCCATTAATGATGTTTGTTGGATTAGAAGTCAAACCTTGGTTAATAGTTAGCTAGTTTTCTTGGATTATTAGTTGTCAAGTTTTTGTTTTCTTTTTCTTTATTGGTTAGCACAATCCAAATTTTATATCATCCCTCTTATTTTTTTCTTGTGTTGCATGACTATTTTTTTCTTAACATACTTAGTTGTGTAATTTCAAATGTAAATGTTTCTTTTATTTATAAAAAATGATTTTATGTTGGATTTTAGTTTTACTTTTTTATTTTGTTTTGGTTTTACATTTTAAAATTATAATAATTTTTCTATCATAATTAATAATAATTATTTATAAACCTACATTCTGTAAAGTTAGTTAATTAATTACTTTCATTTATTTATAAAAAATGATTTTATGTTGGATTTTAGTTTTGCTTTTTTATTTTGTTTTGCTTTTACATTTTAAAATTATAATAATTTTTCTATCATAATTAATAATAATTATTTAAAAACCTACATTCTGTAAAGTTAGTTAATTAATTACTTTCATTTAATTACATTAAGTGATATCAACTTTAATATAAGCAATCCTTCTTGGTACATGATTATGTCGTAATATTTTTTGGGTAATTGTTTATGCTTAAAACGGGCACCCCTCACTAATTTACATATTATATCAATTTTTAGAGGAAAAAGGGGGAAACCCCATAAGAAAGAGAAAAAAGATAAATAATTTACTTGAAAGGAGAGGATCTCTGATGTGTCATACATTTCTTTATATATTATCAATGTTTTTAAAATTAACTCATAAATGAAACCATTTGTGCTCTTGGTTTCTAATTAGCAGCTCAACTATATAGATCAAACAAGTTGATCCATAAAATTAGTTGTTTGGAAATCCCCACCTCAAATTGTATCCCAAGTATTTTATTTAATTTATGACATGGGGTCCTATGGGTCAGATTTGATAAAGAATCCCATTAACTATTTGGAAATCCTCCACCCCTAAAAAAGTTATTAGGATAAGTTCATAGGATTATGTGATAGGTATGATAGTGGTTAGGACTAGGAAAGAAATAGACATAGGTGAGATGACTGGGCAGAGAGAGAGAGAGAGTGTGTGAGTGAGAATATTAAATAAAAAGACATCTAGGGAGAGCGAGAGCAAGAGCGAGAGCGAGAGAGAGAGAGAGAGAGAGAGAGAGAGAGGGTGAAATATAAAAAGACATCTAGGGTCATGTGCTTCATAAACATCAAATTTTGTGAATATTAAATAAAAATTGAAAAAAGTGCAAGTTTCAAATTTCAAAATTAGGTGGTGCGAACTTGTAAAGTGCTGACCGGGTTGAATGATTTGACTGACAATTCAATAGTTGTTTGGGTCAATGGTTTTTTGACCTTTTAATATGATCTGGAAAATAATGATTCATAGCATAACTGGAATTGAAATGTAATTAGTTCCCTGTTCAAACGATCCGATTGTTTGGTTTGATCTCATTTCTAAAATAGTGTATATTATTTAGATTCACAACCTATTTCATTGATAAACTAGGATTTACACTATTTAAAAGTCTTCATACTGACTCTTTTATTTAAATTAAGAAATTAAATTACAAAGATTATTATGGGGTTGGCAAATGTTTAAAGAAGAAAGCTTCTATTTGATAGTGTAGAAACATCCATTTCTTTAATATTATTTCTTAAGAAGATTAAATGACACTTGTTTGAAGGAGAAGACCTTGGGTTTGAGAGCTTTGTTTTAAGATAAGATAGAGTATAGAGTATAGATAAGAGAGAGAGAGAGAGAGAGAGAGAGAGAGAGAGAGTATTATATTTATAGGTTCGATTAAGCAAAAAAAAAAAAAAGAAAGAAAGTTACTACGTGTTACCATGAAAAGCAATTACATTCTCATGTGTGGATTTCTTTTCTTGGAAAAAACATTCATTACAAATGAAGCATCTTTTAAAGATACATATAAATTAGTGCAAAAAAGGAAAATTTTCAAAAATAATTGGGAAAAGTTAAATATTGTTTTTTGGAATGAGGGTTAACAAGGATGAGTGACATTTGCATGTTGTGTGGATTTTCATATTAAAAAAAACCATAGAGAAGGAAAATTGATAAATGATTTACTTGAAAGAAGAGGGCCTCTAATGTGAATTCATAGTAATCCTTTTAACTCAATTTCCTAATTCAAATAAAATAGTCATTATAAAGACTTTAAATGGTGTGGGTCCCATTTTTAGGTATATATAGATAGGCATATGTAAATTAGATGATATAGTTACTAATAGATAAATTTATATTTTAGCTAAAGTAGTTAAAAGTATTTTATTATGGTTCTTCCACCATACTTCTCCTTTTTATCAAGTCTTCATTAGATTTAATGGAAAAAATAATACATTTTTTTATTTGTGCGTTTCTTGAGCATGCAATAACTTCTCAATGATGTGATTTTGGTAGAAATTTAAACATGGACGGTCTAGGCCTCCAAAGTAGTTTACCATTTCGAGGAGGGGTAAACTTTGTGTTGAGAAATCAAATGTCTATTTTGAATAAATGCATGTAATTTTCTAGAGTAAAGAATAAAGAGAATTTAAAAAAAAAATAGTTAAATGGGCCCTAGGTGTTTTCACTTGATTATGGGGTCCTCAAAGTCAAAAAGTCCACGCTCTTTTTAGATCATCACAATTAAGCTAGTATCACCTTCTCTTTTTCTCTTTTTCTCATTTTCGTTCTTTCTTTTCTCTCTCTCTTTCTTCTTATCTTCTCCTCTCCTCTCCTCTCCTTGTGCTTTCCTTTTTGTCAATAGTTCATGAAGATCTATTCTTTTTTGACATTTTGTTCATAGATGTCTCTCCAAAGAACTAGGGATGTGTTCTTTCATAAAAATGGGCTTTTCTGTTTTAGAGATATGATAACGGTCATGAATAACCCATAATATTGGTGTGTGGAAGAAGAAACGTCTTGTTCAAGATTGATACTAATTTACTTTGGCCATTGAATGTTTTATTTATTTTTTTTTTGTGTAAAACAAGACATGGAAGGTGAAGAAGTCATTTTTTTTTCCTTAAATGGTACATTTTTTTCCCTTCTTTTATGAAAAGAAAAACCAAAGAGAGTATACCATGTATACAAAAACACCATTTATTGCTTTATAACCGATCAAAAGAATAGATTTGATCCATTTATTAATTGGACCAAATTGGGATATTACTTGATCCAATATGTTAGGGTCATTATCATCATATTCATCACTATTACGTCCCAACTATATAGGGAACATTATATGAATCTTATTCCAACATTCTATTTTGTTTGATGTCATATCTATTGTTAAATCATGGGTACTTAAATCAATTTTAGGGTCCATTTGATTCACATGAATAATGGTATGGAATCAGAACCAAATGGTCAATTTTGTTTCCAACCATTTGGTTGGGCAGAATCAGAATCCCATTCCCATTCCAAGTGGAAAGACATTCCCCCATTTGAGGGAATGACCATTCCATCCCCCTTCATTGGGAATGAGAATCCATTTAAGTTGATTTTGATTTCGATTTGGGAGAAATAGACCATTTCAATTCCGATCTAGTTATAAACCAAACAGATTCTTACTACTTCAACCCATGCCCTTTTACCTTAACCCTTCTAGCCCTTTCAACATGTATGGGATTGTCTCTTCTTATAAGTGTTGTGGGTGGTTTCCTATGCACATGTGACACCAAACCATCTTAATCTACTTTCTCTCATATATAAAATATTATTTTAATATTAAAGTGATTTAGAACTACCTTAGATTTGGGATTTAGAAAAGCTTATTTTTGCATATATTATTTTTATTTTCTATTTAATTTTACAAATATATAGTATTTTTATATAAATTGATTAATATTATAATTGAATCATAATAAATTATATGGATAAGTTGACTACTCTCCACCTTAGAATTTTGAATTTAACTACATACATACAACAATTCAAAATTATAAACACCTCCACCTATAACACCCATACCCACTTATGAATTGGCATCAATCTGAGTTGGCACCTACCCCAACTATATGCTGGAGCTAAGATTTCTAGGAGCGGACTAAACAATAAAAACCCCTAAAATTATATTCGGATTTGTAAATAAATTTCAAACCTAACATTATGTTTTACATATTCCTTGGATATCCTATCAGATATAGATAATATACCCTCACTCAAATTTGACCTAGGAGTTTGGATATGTTGGTCACAACACATTATTGACCACATTCATCTAGCCACACATTGGAAACATCTCTTGTACTTTATATAGCCGATGTTCCTGTTGTGTAGTTGAATGAATATGACCGGCAATGTATTGTGGTTAGTAGATCTTGAAACCCTTTGCAACTCTAGCTCCTCACCCCAGAAGTGATATTTCCTATATTAGATTGGGCCAAAACCAGCACAACCCAACCACACTTCATCTATATTTTTTGGCCCAGCTATCTCGGATGGACCCGACCAAGGTTTTAATTTTCAATACAATACTGGGTGTATCGTATTGTATCTTTTAATATCCGATACAAGATAAAGGAAAAAAAATGAAAGTATCGTATTTTTTCTACCGTACCGTTCCGTATTGGGGGTGTATCGGTGGTGTATCAGTAGCATATCAGGTGTATTGGTAGCATATCGGCGAAAAAGATACATAGAAAAAACGAAAAAAAAGTAAAGGAGGAAAACTTTTTCCCTTGAAATAAGCATTCTTTCACCTCAAACAACTTTAAAACTTCAAACCTCAGTCCTAAAATGCTAGATACGCAAAAAATAAAAAGGAAAAAAAGTGTGAATCACCAATATTTTTTAAGATTTTTAAAGTTTTGAAAAATATTGCAAAAATAGGTAAGCCTTTTCAATTTTTCATAATATCTTATGATTTGTTTTTCTTGAATGGTTTAAAATGTTTAAATCTATGTTGGTGTACATTTCTTATATTTAAAATCACATTTTTTTTGTGTTATGAGTAGATCTATGAAAATTGTATGAAAAGATTTGGGAAAAATATAAAATAACAAAAAATTGAAAATATATTTCTATATCTGCCTATAAAGACTTAATATATTTTACATCTTTGGATTATCTATGATATCCATAAAGCAATTAAAATTTCTTATTTAATATATATATATATATATATATATTATTTTTTATAATTTTAGAATTAAAAAAAAATAATTAATTATATTTTATGATCTAATCACAATTATTGAATATATTATAGATCTATAGATGATCTATCATATCCATAGAGGAATTGAAATTCCTTCTTCAATAATTATTTTTTTGAATATATTGTACAATGTTTTATTTTTTTTAGTAATTTTTGAAAATGAAAATATATTATAATTATTTAAATAAAAATAATTATTAATTATATTTATACTTAAAATTTGTGCCATGCATGTTTTATGATTGAATAGGATAGTTGGGTTTCTTCTGTCCTTTAGAACTTAAGAATTATAATTTATGAATTATATTTAAACATAGAGTTTCTAATGAAATTATAATTGACTATCATGTATTTATTGATAAAATCATTAAAATATATTAATTTTTCTATGAAGCATGTATATTGAGTACATTAGATTTTTCGATACTTTGTACGTTATATCCGAATTAACTCTCCGCACTCCCAGGTCCACAATATTGTCAACATGGTTGGCCCATGGGCTTGGGCTTTCTTCCACCATTTACACTCTTCAACTACGATTTAGGCGATTTAGGGCAGCGCGTCGCAGATTGTCGTAAACCTTTATTTATTGAGGGAGCGAAGCCGATTCAACTCGGGTTCTGCAGCTCGGAAATCGAAATTACTTCCTCTCTACGACCATCCGCAGCGTAAATAGTCTTTCCTGAATCTTGTCCGCGTCAACTGGTTTCGCAAGAACGAAATCCCAAGTTGTCGAAGACAGGGATCGGAGGAACGTTGAAGAAAAATGTTCTACAGAGGGTATGAGCGTTTCCAATATCTCAGATTTCTTTCTTTCTTGCTTGATTCAGAAATCTATGTCTTGAGGTTTTCTCGCGATCTTGATTACGACGTGCTTCGTTCTATCTTTGTTCAGAAAGTCTCGTTTATTTTGTTTCCAGTTTAAACTGCAAATTTCACTAAAATATAGGCAGAATTACAAGCGACAAGTTTAAATCATCCTTCTCTAATTCTTATAACTTGGGTTCTGCTCGTCGTTTTTTTTTTCTTTGTTTTCTGGAGGATCCCTTTTTGTTGGCATCTTACTATTTGATTATTTGGAACGGAATCAACTTTTTTTTTTTTTTTTTTAAATTTTATTTTAATGGCAAGCACCTTTTAAGAGTAATTTCCATACCAAGAATTTGTTTATTTTTTTTTCTGCTTCATGGGCGTGATCTTGTTTTCACCTTTTTGAGGCAATAAGGTTAATTTTTCTCATGCTAGCAAAAAGAAGAAAAAAGAAAAAAAGGTTAGGAGGTATAACTTTTGAAATCAAACTATAATTTGGGTTGGTATTCTGCAAGGATGGTATTGACGGGTGTCTTGTTATCTCTCTTGGTTTTTTCGGTGCCGTGGGCTGAAGGAGGTACATGGATGTTGGTGATGGACGTGAAATGGGTCCAAAGCGGCAGCGGTTAATTGATCAATCTCCGTCATTTTATGGTGCATCCCCTGGTTCGAGTTACATGTATAATGCTTCACCCTATGGATATATTGGTCAACCTCCACCATTCCCAGCTGTCCGGTTGCGTGGTCTTCCCTTTGATTGCACTGAAGCTGATGTTCTGGAGTTCTTTCATGGTCTAGACATCATCGATGTACTCTTTGTCCACAAAAATGGCAGGTTCACTGGGGAGGCTTATTGTGTTTTGGGGTACCCTCTTCAAGTTGATTTTGCGATTCAGAGGAACAGGCAGAACATGGGCAGGCGATACATTGAGGTTTTTAGGAGTAAGAGACAAGAATATTACAAGGCTGTAGCAAATGAAGTTTCAGATGCTCGTGGTGGCTCACCACGTCGAGGGGGTCCAAGGGGAAGATCCTATGATGATGGAAAGGATTCAGTTGAACATTCAGGGGTCTTGCGATTGAGGGGATTACCATTTTCAGCTGGAAAGGATGATGTGATAGAATTCTTTAAGGATTTCAAGTTGTCAGAAGATACCATTCATATCACATTTAATTCAGATGGAAGGCCAACTGGGGAAGCATTTGTGGAGTTTGCCAGTCCAGAGGACTCAAAGGCAGCAATGGCGAAGGATAGGATGACACTTGGCAGTCGTTATATTGAGCTGTTTCCTTCATCACATGAAGAGTTGGATGAAGCAGTCTCAAAGGGACGATGATGCCTTCCTGAAAGCAGTAGTGTAAATTTATGTGCGCTGACTTTGTCGTAGTTTTTTATTTTCTTTTTGTTTCACTACAACTTAGAAGTAATAAACTTTTCATTTATTGTTTTTATGGAGAGAAAATTTATGCTTAAAGCAAAACATTAAGGAGGTGGGCTTATATGCAGAATTTACTTGGATTATGTTTCCTTATGGTAGTTTAGACATGATTTTACATTCACTGTAATGCATATCTTGACAGATGACATGCTTATTTTGATATTTGATTTTCACTATCATGTCGTGTATTCCCAAGTGATAGAAAATTATCTTCTTATACTTAGCAACAAATTTATTTTTCTTTCCAACAGTAGTTTATTTACTATTTTTGGTCTTACTTGTGTTTTCTAGTACTTGATATGGAATATATGTAGGCTTTTGTATTGACTTATTCCCTGCTGAACAAGCTCTCCTAGCCAATATCCTTGTCTATGGCATTAGTGTCAAACCAGCTACTGGCCATAATGATGTTTTCTTTTGGCTGGGAAAAGTTGGGGTGGTGGTGGTGGTGAGGTGAAGGTGAGATTAGTTCCTAGATCTGTTGGAACTACATAGACTATTTTACCAACCGAGCCAGTTGGCACATTCCCACTAATACTTGCCCAATAATCTTTAAGCTAATTGTTTGCACATAAGAACCTTTATTTTAATATAATACTTTACGATGTTATATGGATATTGCATAATTGAATGTTATTTTGTTTCATTATATTAAAGCATTATCTAGCATATAAAATTAAGTATCCTTACTGCATAAAGGCTTGAAGGCTTTCAATGGTTTAGGTTTGCCAAATGAAGGTTTTGAGCACGAAAAAAGAGAGAAGAGGAGGAATATAGGAATGAATGGCAGCTTAGTTCCTACCTAACCCTAAGAGTTGCGTTCTGGAAGAATGCTCGATAAAAGATCTTCTTGGAGATCTCAAGGGGGAGGGAGAAGATGGGAAGCTCAGAACTGGTATAGGAGAGAAGGGATAGGTGAGAGGACAAGACCAAACTTTTCTTACAGTAAAGTGGTGTTGGTGGGAGCATGACCAGACTTTGGGCATTCTGAACTGAAAATAGTGGAGGATAAGCAGGTGGTTTTAACGGAGATCCATGGGGTTGAGGCAAGAAGAAAATTCCTGTGTGACTATTTGGTGGGAAGATTCTGGTGGAGGGTAGGGGTTCAAACTTCAAAGAGGTGGAAAGCTGGGCAAGCAGAGCGTGGAAGGAGGTGGGGGGAGTGAGGGTGAAGAAGTTGGCGGATGAGCTTTTCCTCTTCATTTTCTCTTCTAGATCAGATGCAAAATGGATTCTCAACAATGGTCCATGGCAAATGGGGAGAAATCCTCCCCTCCTCGATTGGTGGGGAGCTAGTGTGGGTTGCTTCTATGCAAAATCGAGTGAGGATTTTGATTGTTCGGAGTTCATCTGGATTAGAGTCTTTGGCCTGCCACTACTTCTCTAGTGTCCGAGCATGATCAAAGCGATTAGGGATGCCTGCGGTGGGTTCCTTGAAACAGACGATTCTCCTGCTGAGTTGGCCACGTGTGAGTGGATTTGAATGAAGGTGAGGAAGGGCGATATGATCCTTGCAAAGGTTGAGATTGTGGGTGGGGAATCTCTTTTCTCTGTTTGCACTTGGCTTGAAACTTTACCGTCAGTGCGAAGGTGGTGGAAGATGGAGAATCGGATAGAAGATAAGGTTCAAAAGAAGAGAATGGGTTTGGAAGTGTCTAAGATGGTGGTTTTAGAAGATATTGGGGAGAGCTCGTTGCAGCAAGAACCTCTCAGAAATTGCCAGGTTCGAGATATCCTGTTGTCTAGGTCATTGGAGGGGAAGATGCGAATCTAGGGCTAAATCTGAACCGTGTGATTATGAAACCTATGGAAGGCCAAGATTTCATCTCAAGAGATTGTGTTGAGGAAAGTGTTCCTTTTTTGAAAATGGGGAATTTTGGGGGATGTGCGATGGTTGAAGAAATAAAAAATTTAATTAGTGTTTAAGAGAAATGCATGTGGCGCCCATGGAGGAGAATTTGCTGAACAAGAAAGAGAAGGCTAGACAGTCTTCAGAGATTGGGGATTGTGTAGAAGTGGCTTTTCTAATACGGATCTAGGACCTCGACCCGAATCAAAGTAACTTAAATACCTGACCCACCCAGGAGTCTAGAAGAAGTAAATTTCCAAAATCTGCCAGTGAACCAAGGTGGTCCAATGGTAGATAGAAATTGCACAGCCCGGTCCGGTTGGAGTTGGTTTGGGTCAGCCAACCTTCAATGCAAACTGGGAGGAGGGCTTTTGAGACTCCAGTTGAGCCATTTTCTCAGTCTTTGGACCTTGAGAACTGTGGAGATTTCCAGGTTGGGGCGACTTCCATCTCTCGTTGTCCTGGGTTGGAGAGCTCGTCGGAAGTAGATAATTGACAACAGCAACAAATCTCTCTTCCCTTGGTGCCTGTGAACGCAAAGTTGTTGGAGGTGACGCCGCTAGTAGTGATGGACTCTGTGGGCCAAAATGATAATTTGGCCGAAAGCTTCAATCAACCCGAAAGGCTAGTGGAAAGAGGGAGAAGCCCTGCAGTGATGAAGTGTAGTGAAGATGCTCACCAGAAAGGATTTAAGGACAAATCAAATGGTGTGGCAGGTCAGGAAGGTAAGTCGAGTAACAATTCTACAAATTCTTCCTCTTGGGTTACATCAAAGCTCTTGGGTCTGGGGATTTTTTTGGGGGTTTCGATGGAGGGGATGGAAGCAGAAACAGTAAAATATTTGGAAGAGATTGAGCAAAGAATTTTGATGGAGAGGGGAAAATGGCGGCAAAAAAAGGAGGGACAAATTCAAAGAGAAATAGGGAAATGATGAGACTCGGGGCCTAAATGACAAGGCGGGGAGTAGTGAAGGGGTTGCAAGGGGGTCGAAGAAAATTTGAGACGGGGGGCTGAAGAAAATCTGAGATGGGGGGTGCTTGTTCTTTCTCAAAGTTTTTATGGATTTAAGAAGTTTATCCTAGAATGTAAGAGGCTTGGGGTCAGGTAGAAGAAGAATGGTGGTTTGTGATTCCCTGAAGATGTCGAAGTCAAAGATTGTACTGCTTCAAGAAACAAAATTGGAGAATTTAGATGTTGCTATCATCCGAATTATTTGGGGGGAAGGTCAGGTCAGATGGAAGACAAAGGCAGCTACTGGAAGTGCAGGGGGCCTTCTGTGTCTTTGAGATCCCTCTGTTTGTAGCCTAATCTCTAGTAGAATTGGAAATTTCTCAATTTGTTTAGTCATGAAGCTTCAAGATGGCAATGTTATCCAAATTACTAATGTTTATGGGCCAACAGTTTCAAATCTCAGGGCAGGCTTTTTGGAGGAGTTATCAGATATGAGAGGTTCTTTGGACCATCCTTGGGTCATTGGTGGTGACTCTAATGCGACTCTATCGGTGGAAGAGAAGAACACAAGGAGTGGAAGAACGGGGTCGATAAGGCTGTTTACAGACTTTATAAATAACATGGAACTTATGGATATTCCTATTC
The DNA here is from genome assembly GCF_055504915.1 of Nelumbo nucifera. Lineage (NCBI taxonomy): Eukaryota > Viridiplantae > Streptophyta > Magnoliopsida > Proteales > Nelumbonaceae > Nelumbo > Nelumbo nucifera. Next base: position 110,434,707 of record NC_142650.1, read on the forward strand.
AAGGCAACAAATTCACCTGGACCAATACTCAAGAAAATCCAACCCTTGTGAGGTTGGACAAATTCTTGGTTTCTTCAAACTGGGATGATATCTTTCCTGATTTTAGGCAGATTACCCTTCCCAGACCTGTCTCCGATCACTGTCCTGTCCAACTAATATGTGGTCATTGTGAGAAAATCAGAGCTCCTTTTAAATTTGAAAATGCTTGGTATGAGGAAGACAAGCTGATTCCTTTGATGAATTTTGTGTGGGATGATATTCAGGTGGAGGGATCAAGCTCCTTTTGTTCTGGCAAAAAAACTGGGTGCTATAAAAGGAAACTAAAGATCTGGAGTTTGGAGAAAAAAATTAAATTTGGGCATTGAAAAGAAAGCTTTACTGGGTATCACTGAAGAGATTGATAGAGCTGAAGAGATGGGTCCAATATCTGATAAGTTGAGGTTGAAAAGATCCCAAGCAAAAAACAGTTTTGATAAATTGGTTGTGAAAGAGGAAATTAAGTGGAGACAAAGAGCTAAAATCACTTGGTTAAAGGAGGGTGACAAAAACACACACACTTCTTTCACAAAATGGCAAATGCCCGAGCTAGAGCTTCATCTGTTAGCAAGTTGGTGTGGGAAGATAGGAAAGGGGACTCATGTGCAGAGATTAAATCAGTTGCAACTTCTTTTTATAAGAAGCTCTATAAGGAGAGTTGGAGGTTTAGACCCTTTCCTACATATCTCCCAATTAGGCAGCTGGATGAAGATCAGAAATCTTGGCTTGAGAGACCTTTTTCAGAAGAGGAAGTTTGTGCAGCAATTAAGAAATTAGAAGGAGATAAATCACCTGGGCCAGATGGTCTCACAAACCTTTTCTACTTGAAGTGTTGGAACTTTGTGAAAGAAGACTTTGATGTAAGTGTTCCAGGCGTTCACTCAAATGCCTCTCTGCAAAGAAAATTACTCTCATTCCAAAAATTCATGGGGTTGTGAATATTAAGGATTTTAGGCCAATTAGTCTCCTCTTGGCCAAAGTCCTGGCAGAAAGAATGAAAGGGGTGTTAGGCAGTGTAATCTTTAATAACCAAAGTGCATTTGTTCCAGGGAGGCAGATGGTGGGCTCAATTCTAATTGCTAATTAGCTAATTGATTCCAGAAGAAGAGAGGGAATTCTGGGTGTGATTTGTAAACTTGATATTGAGAAAGCATACGACTTCAACTGGAATTGTCTGGAACGTGTGTTGGATAGAATGAACTTTGGACAGAAATGGAGAAATTGGACCAGAGTTTGTATTAAGACACCAAAATTTTTAATCCTAATTAATGGTCAATCTACGGGGTTCTTTGGTAGCTCTAGGGGTCTGAGGCAGGGAGATCCTTTGTCCCCCTTGCTGTTATCTGTGTCATGGAAATCCTCACACTTTTTTGCAAAATGGCTGCAGAATTTGGTTTATGGAATGGGTTTGCAATCTCCCTTGGAAAGGAGAAAGCAAATATCTTGCAATTTGCAGATGATACCTTATGTTTTGCTGATGCCTCTGTGACTCAATTGGAATCAGTGCTTGGGATTCTGAGTTGGTTTGAAGTGGTGTGTGGTCTTAAAGGTAACCTGAATAAAAGTCAGATCATCCTAGTGTGCCATGTTCCAAATTTAGAAGAATGTGCAAAAGTGATGGCTTGTCAAATTGATTCCTCCTGGTAAAATATTTAGGACTGCCTCTCGGGGCTAGATTTTCTTCCCCCTTAACCTGGTGCTCAATTATTGAGATAATGGAGAAGAAACTGGCCTCGTGGAAGGCAAAATATCTATCGTTTGGGGGTAGGGTTACTTTGATTAAGAGCACTTTTTCCAACCTACCTAATTTCCTCTCTCTTTTTCCCATCCCAAACAAAATTGCAAATAGGCTGGAGCAACTCCAAAGGAATTTCTTATGGAGGGGTTGGGAGGATGAAAAGAAGATTCACATTGTAAAGTGGGATCAAGTATGTCTCCCTAAGGAAGTTGGTGGGTTGGGAATAAGAAAGCTGAAGGAATTTAATTCTGCCCTTCTTAGCAAATGGTTATGGAGATTTGCTTCTGAGAGGAATGCATGGTTTTGAAACCTTATTACGGCAAAGTATGGTGTGGAATGGGGTGGTTGGAGATCTAAGGAGCCTAATCTTAATGGGGGAAGATCTCTCTGGGCAGGTATCTTGAAGAACATCCCTTTCTTTCTGGATGGGATCAGATTTAAGGTTGGTAAGGGGGATAGAATCAAATTTTGGAAGGATCCCTGGTGTTCAGTGGGTCCACTGGCTGATGTTTTTCCCCTTCTTTTCCAAATTTCGGTGAATCAAGATTCTTCAGTTGCTGAAAATTTTAGCATTTCTGGTTATTCCACTATTTGGACTCCTCTTTGCAGGAGAAATTTGTTTGATTGGGAGGTGGAAGAGTATGTGGTGTTGTTGGGGCTGCTTCAAAATCAGATGATTGATTCGAACTCAGAGGATGAATGGGTTTGGAAGTGGAATGCAGATGGTAGTTTCTCAGTCAAATCCCTATTTCTAAAGTTGTGCGGTTCAGGTCATGAGAACTTCCTTGTCATGCAGATTTGGAATACAACTAGTCCCTCCAAGATCAATTTTCTGGTCTGGACCATGGCTCTTGATAAATGTTTGACCAAGACTAATTTGGAGAGACGTGGTATTCAGATTCTGGATCTTTTTTGTGGTTTGTGTAGAAACTACAGAGCACTTGTGTATCCATTGTCCGGTTTCTTCTTTGATCTGGGGGCATTTTCTTAAGGTTTTGGAGATAGTTGGACCATGCCAAAATCTGTGAAGAAGCTGCTGATGTGTTGGAGAGTTGAGTGTCTCAGCAAGAAAGGAAAGCTTGTTTGGAGTACCATTCCGGCAGCTGTGTTATGGTCCATTTGGACTGAAAGGAATAACAGAATCTTCTGTGGTAAATTTGAAAGTCCGGATGAAATAGTGCACAGAGCCGTGGGCAAGCTATGCTCTTGGGTGTCAGTGAATGAGGAATTTAAAAACCAGAATGTATCTCTTTTGTTCTGTTCTAAATCTTGGATGAGCTTGTAATTTGCATTGTGCCCAGGCAGAATTAGTGGTCTGGGTCTTGTTGTATCTCTCTTTTATGGGCTGAATAAATTACATTACCATTTTCCAAAAAATATTTAAAAGGTAAATTACAAAGACCTCCCCTGTACTATGGGGTCTATGACAAAGACCCCCCTGTACTTTGTTTTGCGACAAAGACCCCCTGTACTATGACCATGAGACAAAAAAACCCTTCCGTTAGCTTTCTGGTGAAACCCGCCGTTACAATATTTTTTAATCCCCATATTACCCTTGTAGATAATTGGGAGAAAAATACTGTTCATCTTCTCCGACTCACAGTACACGAACAACATCGGCAATAATCCACATTTCTCTCTCTCTCTCTCTCTCTCTCTCTCCCTCTCCCTCTCTCCCCCGATCTCTCTTCTTCCTCTATAGGGAGTGCTCCAAAACCCAAATGCAGCAGATTCTACAGAGTCTTGTTCTCTCCTTTTCCCCAAATTTTAAGAGTTATTCTTTCAAATCCCTCCCCCAGAGGCTTCTTACTATGCGAATTGAGATCCTTCATGATGATTTTACAACTTCAATCTCCAAACAATGGCCTGGTGGGTACAGTCACCTGAGATACGCATAAAGAGCATATGCATTGGGCTCATTCAAGCTACTCCAGAACTTCACCAGATCCCCAAAGCTCCTAAAACAGATTTCCGCAAAATACATTAAACCTTCCCTGCAACAATAAGCACCAACAAAATCAAAATCCCATTTTCTATTTCCATTCAAACTCTATCTCTTCATCACAAGATTTGTGACAGTGAGAAACAAACACACTTCCGCAGAAATTTGTGTTTTATATTTCATAAAATCTAAACGAGATTCAGATAGGAGAAACCAAATGTTCTGGGCTTACTGTATTAGAGGGCTCAGCCATCCCCCATATCTGTCCTCCAGTTCTTGTGGCAGGTCATGATGATACAAGGTCACAAACGGTTCGATCCCTGCCAACACGTACAAGCCTTTGTTACAGACGATAAGAGGAACACAATAGGAGATCGATAAGAGGAACACAGTACCAGTGATGCCACAGGCACAGAGAGCGAGCATTCCCTGGCCTGGTGGAGGCCCCTGGAGGAATTAAAGTTGTTGGCTTCGCTGTTCTGTGGGTGGTAGAAGAAGCAACAACCCTGACGATTTTGAACGTTGCTGCTGTTGCCGCTGCAGATGTTGCATCTATCGTCCAAGTGAATGAAATCAAAATTAAATTCCAAAATTCCAAACAAAGATGGAGAGAGAGAGGGAGAGAGGTTGGTGGTGGATTCGCCACCGCTGAGTTTGAATCTGCCGCATTGCAGCGGTGGAAGTCGGTGACAGGTTTGAAGGCGGAGGCGGCGGTGGAAGTGGAGGGGTTGCTCTTCCGGTTGCTATAGTGGGGGAGAGAAAGGGAGATTGACAAGTTCTCTACCTCTCAGAATAAGCCATGTCTGCGCCTAGGCACTCAATCTCCATGACACCAGTATCTAGTTGGGGTGCAACGCAGCCCAGGCCGGATCCAGGGAAGGTTAAGTTTTGCCGGAGACTCGACAATTCCACATGGGACGAAGTGATTCACTCCTGTAAACATGTCAAGGACAAAACCAGATATGATGCTGAGGAAAAATACAGAGACGCGATGTACAAAGTGGGGAAAATATTGCAGAGGTAGATAACAGCAGCGGCGATAATCCCCAATCTCTCTTTCTCTCCCCTTATCGCCGCTGCTGTTCGTGTATCCTGAGGTTGGGGAAGATGAACATTGTTTTTCTTATTATAAGGGTAATATGGAGATTAAAAAATATTGTAACAGCAAATTTCAATGAAAAGTTAACGGAAGGGGGTTTTTGTCTCACAGTCATAGTATAGGGAGGTCTTTGTTGCAAAACAAAGTACAGGGGGGTCTTTGTCACAGACCCCATAATACAGGGGGGGTCTTTGTAATTTACCCTATTTAAAATTTTGTTAAAAGAAATGTCACAAGCACGGAAATGCCCCTCATTCGGTGGGTATAAAAGAAAGATTTAAAACATATAATCCTAGGCCCAGAAAACCCAATAACATAATAAGAGAACTAATAAAATAAGAGGCCCGGTCTGATGGCTCTAAGCCTTATAATGCTCCCCCTCCACCATCATGCTCAACTTGCCCAAAAATTCATGAAATCTTTTCCTTGGCAGCCCCTCAGTAAAAGCATCTGCTAGTTGTTTTCCAGGGGCAAGGAAGGAATCTGTGGATCTCTTGAGATTATTGTTTCTTGAAAAAAAGTGTCTATCATGTTTTTGGTTCTATCATGCTGGACAGGGTTGTTTGTTATGTTGATGGTAGCTTGATTATCACAATACAACCTCAATGGCCCATCAATTTGGATTTCCAACTTACTTAGAAGAATTCTTATCCATGTGAATTTAACAACACCATGAGCTATATGTTGAATTGTGAGGGGCTTTGAATGAGTTATCGGATGGAGGCTTTCATGGAGGCAGCTAGATGGAAGAGAGCACTGAAAGTTGAAGCTAAGGAGTTCCTGTTTGAAGAAATGAGGATCAGAGGGATACCGAGTCTGAAGATTAGGGAGGCAAAGAAGGCTATGGTGCTGATGGAGGCCCTGGTGTGACTGAATGGCTTAGGGATTTTGTCCTTGAGGCAAGCTCTAAAGGTAAGCCACCTATCTGGAAAGAGTTTGGATCAGACAGGGGAAAAAGGTATGGTGCTAGAATGCAGGCAGAACACCAAAGGATCATTCACTGCACTGTATGAATATTTTGGTCAAGGTAAGAAGCAGTTGGTGTGCTTCCTGCAAGGAAGGAAGAGCCAAGGATGGCAAGAAGTTGCTAGCCTGCTTGGAGATTTCTTGCTCTGGTCAAAGGCAGCACAAATAGAAACCTCAACAGGCTTGGAGGTATGTGAGAGAACTGACAACAATATAGTAAATTCTGATAGGATCTGTAACAAAATGGAAACTTTGGAGGAAGAAATCTTGATAATAGGGAAGACAGATGGGATGAATAAAGTGATAACTCATGGTGGAGTGGAGAACTGGGAGAAGAAGTTCGTGGTTGAAACTTCACAGCCTCCATCTAGTTGGAGGGAAGTTGCAGAAACAATCTCGTGGAGTCTGGAACTGAAGGATTCTGTCATCATCACCTCTTTTGAAAGGCGTAAGGCTTTACTGGAGATGACTATAGCTGAAGGTGTTCTTAATGCCTTGAATTTTCAGCTTAATGGATTAATAATTACAGTGTTGAAATGGTGTCTTCTATCCAACACAAAACATTTTGGAGTTGAGGATAATATAATCGTTAGAGTGTTGGGTCTGCCATTTCATCTCTGGAAAGAGGATGTTCAGGGTTCTAGCTTCTTTCTGCGAGGCTCACCTAGATGGTTTCTTTGATTTTGATCTCCACTCTGTTGCCATGAAGTTGAGTGGGGTAAACCTGAAGATATTCCAAGAAAAGTTATAATTGTCGTAGAAGGCTACTCTGTATGGTTGGCAACGTCCATTGAAGCACAAATGTGGAGAGAGGAAGATGAAGAGGTGGAGGTGGCAGCTTTACGTGGAGTGCAAGACAAGAGGCATTTCACAAACTTAGCTAAACAAAATTTGAAAAATCAGAAAGTAAAAGAGGTATGCGGCTATTCAAGTAGTTTAGGTATAGGTCAAGGAAAGAAAGGTGGCAGATCTTTTTTTAGGTGGTGACAGAGGGGATACTTGAAGGCAAAGGTGTGGGTGAGCTTCAACACGTAAATAGTAGGGGGAACAGTGAGGGAGAAAGGCAGGAGGTGGACCGATACAGGTTTTCAAATCGAGTAAGCATGCCTCAAAGTCCCACACATGCTTCCTTTAGTAATCACATGGCAATGGGACCCGCCTAACTATTAATGTTTTGGGCCAGCCCATTGGGCCCTTTACAAAAGAGTCCATGGGCCATCTTGATGTAGAGGCACATGACATCTTAAACAAGCACGTGACGAGGCAAGGTAGGGAGTTGATGGACAATAATATTGGTCCATCATCGTCCCCTTTCAGCAATCCTCGACCAGCCGCAAGTCGCTCCTCCAACCAGGTGACATCTTCGACCTAGGTATGGGTTCCTATAGTGATTTAAAAGGTGTGCCTAGGCGCACAGGCAAGGCGCATTTCAAGGTATGCGCCTCGCCTAGGTCCTAGACGCAGCCCTTTTAAAAGGCGCACCAAGCCTCAGCCCAGGCTTGTGCCTTTTGAAAATTTGACGTTTTTTGCTATTTTTTGAACATAGTGGCAGGGCTGGGGGCTCTGCTCTCGGACCCCCATGCCACGCCCCTCGATGCAAGCCCAAACAAGTCCACGTTAGGTCTTAAATTCTTAGTTTTCACACAAAAAACAATGAATTTATAGTTTTAATTGCTTTTTAAGAAGACATTTTATTGGGATGAATGAATGAACAACATTACCAAATTGGGGGTCCTCTGAGCTTACAACATGCACAACATAGGTGATATCAGGTTTGGTAAAGGACACAGAGAGAAGTTTACCAACTAAGTGTTGATACCTGTCCTTATCGGCGGCATACGGTTCATCATCTACTTTCCAGATTTCCTGTCTCATTCAGCAAATTTGAGGCATATTTCCATTGATAAATATATATCCTTCACTAGATCTTGCAATCTTTATTCCTAGGAAGTATCCTTAATCTCAAATTTTGATGCTAAGAAATGCTTTCAACTTTTGAATCTCTTTTGATTCATCTCTAGTGATCACCATTGTCCTCTTGTAGAATAGAGTGTGATCATTAACTACTTGTATCCCACATTTTTCATATCCTTGCACAATCTTTAAAACCATGCTCTTGGTTATTGCTTCAGATCCTATAGGGTTCATTTTAGTTGGCACACCTTTCCTTTAATATCACATCCGGGAGGAGGGTCCATATAAACTCCTTGAAGATCTCCATTTAGGAATGCGTTCTTGACATCTAATTGGAGTTTCCATGAGAAATTTTCAGCCAATGAGAGAAGAATCTCTATGGTATTCAACTTTGCAACAAGAGCAAACTTCTCCTTATAGTCAATGCCCTCCCTTTGTATAAAACCTATTTTTTTGATAAACTTTGTATAAAACCTTTAGCAACCTACCTTGCCTTATATTTCTTCACTGACTCATTTGCATTATGCTTAATAGTGTATACCCACTTGCATCCCACAATCTTCTTTCCATTTAGTAGATTCACTAATTCCCATGCACTTGCATCCTTTAAAACAAGGCTCTCATTTCTTCATTCATAGCTTTTGTCCATTTTGGGTCAAAGATGGCTTTTGAGTACCTAGTGGGAGTGGAAACAGAGGACAAAGTAGACACAAAGGAGTAATAGGTAGGAGAAAGGTAGAGTGTGAGGCAACTGGATATGGGATGCAAAGTACATGAACGAACTAGTTTACAAAAGGAAATATTTTAATCCATACTAGCCTTTAGCTGGAGTGTATCTCATAGAGGGGTGATAAAGTTCCCTCTTTCTCTTCTGTAAACACTCATCTCAATCTCATTTGCCCTTCCATCTTGTACAAGTGAATGAGTAGTGGTAGGAGCCATAAGAGTTACATTTGGTTTGGACATGGTGGACAAAACAAAGACGGTTAGGATAAAGAGTAGAAGTAGAATTGAGACCATAAGGAGGATCAGGAGGAGAAGGTGAAGGGTTTGGAGAACAAACAACTGGTTGAGGCATAAATGGATTTACCTCAGAAGAAATCAGTGTTTTAAAAGCGCAAGGCACAAAAAAGGCACAAGGCGAGGCGCGTGCCTTTTTGAGGCAAGGCGCACAATTACAAAAATAACAAAAAATTCAAAAAAAATGCAAAAAAATAAAAAAATTATAAAACATAATATTAATAAAAATATAAACTTAAGTTTTAGAATAAATGTTTTAAAAAACCTATTATCTAAAATTAAAATACATAAATATAATATGTAAAGTATATTCAAATGAGAATTTAAAAATGAAATCAAACATATAAAACATTTTCAAGCATAAAAAACTTACAATCTCTTTTTTTTCTCAATTGCATCAAATAGCTAATGTGATATATTATTTTTTTGTGTGAAAACTAAGAATTTAAGACCCTACATGCACTTGTTTGGGCTGGTCTCGAGGGGCGTGGCACGGGGGTCTGGGGGCTCCACCCCCGCTAGACTCAGAAAAAAGGAAAAAGCGGCAAATTTTCAAAAAGGTGCATGCCTGGGCTAAGGCGCACGTCTAGGCGCACCAGGCACACGCCTAGGCGCACCAGGCGTACGCCTTTTGAATGGGTTGTGCTTAGGACCTGGGCGAGGCGCCTACCCTAAAATGCGCCTAGGCATGCCTTTTAAATCACTTGATGATATCTCTTCCACCCTACTAGTCTCCCCCTAAGGAGGATTTCAGAGAGGTTCAAAAAAGGATTGGGACTAAAAGAATGAGATATATTTTGTAAGTAACTTCCTTTGATTGTAAGGATCAAAACACTTATAGCCTTTTTGGCTTGGTGAATGGCTAAGAAAGACCCCACAAAGAACTTTGGATCTAACTTTGTTCTTTTGGGATCTATAACATGGATGAAATGCACACAACCAAACACTTCAGGTTTTAAGGAAAACACCACTTGATTAGGACAAAGAATAGAAAAAGGAGTTTTCATGCCTAACACCCTGGATGGCATTTTATTTATTAAGTATGAGGCAATAAGGACAACATGTGATCAAAGCTTCTTTAGAACTATGTTGGAACAGCAAGGCACGGGTAGTCTTGAGAAGGTGCATAGTTGTCAAGGCGATGCCTAGGCGACAAGGCGACCTTTGAGGCTCCTCCTCACCTAATCGCCTAACAGTTTTCTACTTCCTACTATAAAAAAACTTTTTTGTTTGATCTTTTTTGATATTATAATTATAAAATAGACATCATTAAAATAAAATAATAATTTTGTGTGTTTATATACTAATTTCTTTTTATTATTTTCTTATTTATTAGGGTTTAATCAACACAAACATTGCTAAATGCTGTATTCAACCCTCAAAGACTTAAAAACCTGAACCAAGAAGTAAGGAAGAACTAAAAATTTTATCTAATCAGCACATTTTCCCCTTCCATATATTCTTCTTCTACTTCTTTTTCTTCTTCTTCTTCTTCTTCTACTACTACTACTACTACTACTACTACTACTACTACTACTACCAATACTTTTTATTTTCTTCTTTTCCTATAACAAAAATAAGGGTTCAGCCCCTATATTTTTTGAATTTTATTTTCCTTCTTCCTTTTCTTCTCATGAATATGTTGATTTTCTATACTTTAATATGAAATTTATACTTTTCTTACGAAACTCATGAATAATTATTAAAGAAATATGGTTATGGTACCTAGAGAACTACCCTAGGATCTATGTTTTTAACATAAAAAATCCATCGCCTAGGCGACGCCCAGTCGCCTAGCCTCGCCTTGGCGCCTTGAAAACTATGAGAAGGTGATGATTTTTCCTCTCAACAGTACCATTTTGTTGTGGAACATAGGTACAAGAGGATTGGTGCAGAACTCCATCTTCATGGAAGGTATTTAGAGAGCCTTCAAAGCATTTAGCTGCATTGTCTGAACGACATTGCTTAACTTTCTTCCTAAATTCTCTCCACCATTTCAAAAAAAAAGAGAAACTGTGGCAATTTATGAAATTTCACTCATTTCCTTAATCAAACAGATCCACATGCATCGGGAGTAAGGATCAATAAAATTAAAGAAATAGAGATAACCATCCATAGAAACAATGGGTGAAGGGCCACGCACATCAGAATGAATCAACTCAAAAGTAGAGATTTCATTCATAGACTTTGGGCAATTTCCCTTGCAACGTTTTGACATTTGACAGACATCACACAAATGACAATTCAAGAAATAAAACTTTGAAAGATGGAAAAGGCAAATGACCAATCTGTAGTGATTTCTTCATTCAAGTATTAGAGACCTCTAGCCCCACGACCACTCCCAATAGTTCGTCTCATCAAGCAGTCCTGAAACACATAATGCGTAGGAAAAAAGCCACAACATTATAAATCCTTGGTAAATTTAGACACAATAAATGCGGTAATCTTGGGAACATGGGGCACATATTTTAAGGTATGGCCTTTTCCAAGGGTAATGTCTCCATTCCTAGAAATGGTGGAAAGGGAACCATCAACAATTTTTACCTTATCTTTACTATAAGTGAGCTGGTTTGATGTAAACAAAGCAGACACACTGCCATATGTCTAGATTCCTCAGAGTCAACCTAGGAGCAAGGAGGACAAGATTGAATAACATTAAAGGAAGAGACAATACCTGTCTTTGCAAATGAAGAATGTTTCAACTGAGCCATAGCTTGATTGAGAAGATCTACCACCTCAGCAGTGAAGTTTGGAAAGTTGGGAGTGGGAGTGATGGTCTGTGCCAAATGTGAAGGAGTGAGCATTCTTCCTAGTACCATTGGCAACATTTGAGCTAGCCACATGTCCAACACCACTAGGACCCTTGAATTTTTTCTTATCCTAACTTAGAGCTGCTGGTTTAAGGTAAGGAAAAAGAATCCAGCAGGTTTGTCTCCTCCACAATGTGAACACTTTAGGCTCTTCTTGTCTCCTCCTTTACTTTACTGATGTCCGGGAAGTTCATCTTTCCCCAAAATTTGAGAACAAATGCACTCATAAGGCTTCAACCCAGCTAGGAACTTGAATATCCTCCCTTCTTCAACCTGCCTATCATGTCTTTCTTTGTCTGTGGTCCTAGTCCAATGTTAAGTGATGAATCTAGTTCCTTCCAAAGGCCTTCAAGAGTTGCAAAATATGTTACTATTTGTCATCTCCCCTTAATTCAAAACTGCAATGTCTTGGTTTTAAATCCGTAAACCCTTGCAAAGTTATTCTTCTGCTCAAGGTGATGGAGAGTTTATCCCATATCTTCTAAGCTCTACTATAATGTTGCACTGTCCTAACAATCTTAGGTGTCATAGAGCCGAGAAGCCAGGACATCACTGTAGCATTCTCCTTACACCAATTCTTGAACTCAGGTTGGTCTTCCTCAGGTTCCAAAATCTGTCCATTTATATACCCTAACAATCCACGGCTCGTATGAGCAGTTTTGCTGAAATAGCCCATTCTTGGTAGTTGTATTCATCCAATTGGATACTTGTTATCTGAATACTAGGGTTCTCAATGCTAGGAGGACTACCCAGTTACGGTTTCCTTTTATTGATCAAAAAAAAGTTATGGTTTCCTTTGAAGTCACCTCACTTGTGCTGGACATGATGAATCTTTTGTTTTGATCAATAAAGACATGATGAATCTTCACAATCAAACTTTGGCTGATAGCAGGAAAGCTTTGAGGGAAAGCAGCAGAACCGAGGGTTCAACAAGTTTTCCACCTTAGGAAATCCCAAACAGGCTAATGTTGCAAAAGGCAAAGCTGTTTCCAATCTTTTTCTATTTCTATTCAATAAACTTTAGCAAGCCCAAATTTCACAAAGTCTGCAGGAAGTCGACTGGACAGCAGGTTTTCTGGGTTCTGTCTTCAGCCCTCAGTACCTACTCAGGGTCTCCTACAGACTGCTCCTTATCTCACCCTAACAGGGCATAAACAATCCTCTTAGGGTTCCCCTTGGTCTCTTACCAAAGGTAAAGAGCCCTAAAAACTGTAAACTTTCTGATTAGGATTGCAACCAATCAGTGGTGATAAACTAGAAAATAAGAGGGATGAAAGGAAGGGAAACTTCAATTGCACCTTGGAAGACCTAATGCTTTGAGACCATGAAGGTTTTGAGCAAGAAGATGAGAAGATAGAAGAGAGAAGAGGAGGAACAGAAGAGTGGGTGGCAGCTTAGTTTCTGCCTAACCCTAATTACTATTTAAAGTGATGTTAAAGGAAATGTTACATGTACAGAAATGCCTTTCATTAGGTGGGTATAAAAGAAAGATTTAAAGCATATAAGCCTAGGCCCACAAAACCCAATAACATAATAAGAGAACCAATTCGATAATAGGTCCAGTCCAATAGCTCTAACCCTTAAAACCCCAAATAGCTAGGAAATAAGGAGAGATGGGAGAGAGATAATAGAGACATTAGAATAAGAGTAGTTTATCATCTTTTATACCATATTTTTGTTTTTCCTTGAATAAAAGATCTAATGTTTATACCATATAATAACAACTTAGTAGTTCATCATCTTTTATTTTCTTCAAAACTTAATAAATATATTTTTGCTTTTTATCAAGGACTCACCTCAATAAAAAAAAACAACTTGGTATTATCTAAATGCATTGTCTACGTATCATGCTAGGACCTTTCATCTAGGTCAAATAAAACTAAAGAAATAGTTAGAAGAAATAAAGCAAATATATACTACCTTCTATTGTTTAAGATTGATCAAGACTTTTCTGTACTTTCCCCACCCTTGTCATTCTTCAAGTTTTTTTTTTTAGTTTGTGCCAAAAAGAGTTTAGAAGTTAGAATACTTGACTTGTCTCGCCCATATATAACCATTTGCACCCATGATAGAAGGATAGTGGAACAGATGGTGTTGGTTGAAATATATACTTTTTTAAGTGAACTAGAGAAGGCATATCAGAAGGAAGTTATTTTTCGAGTAGGTCGCGAAAATTATATTGAGCCAACTAATCTAGTCCCATGCCATAGCTTGTTTGTTGGCCTATCCATATAATTTATATAGTACTTATTAAAGGGAAGTGATTCTGGACGTTGGGAAGGTCTAATTCCATTGTTTCCATGGTTGGCTGATTCTGGACGCTGAGATCTGATAGTCAAATTTGTTGATGAATTAATCGAGTTTTAAAAATAATGAGGGAGATCAAACAATTGTCTGAGGGGCCAAAGACAAGTTACAATTGGATTCCAAGATCTACCAACTGTTTGGAAGATGGACTGTTTGTGTCATTAGAGAGATTACTTGGTAATCTACCGAATAATTCCAATATCTCATTTGGTCTTGACAGTAAATCTGATTGAAGATTACAGCAAAAGAGAAGAGGAGAGAAGAGAAGTAAGAAAGGATTGAGGCAATGGAACAGTGCTGGCGGCGCCAGCTTCATTATAATATATATGGCAAAAAAATAAGAAAGGAAATGACCCTTGTGCCCCTACTAAGTGATGGTACAATAATAGATTAAAATAAAAGGCTTTAATCAGACAAACAAATCCTAACAAACATAAAATCAATTATTTCAACACTCCCCCTCAAGTTGGAGCATAGATGTCAATCATTCCTAACTTGTCACACAAATCGTTATGCCGCACATGATGAAGACCTTTGGTGAAGATGCCTGCAAGTTGTTCTTTTGAGCTGACATATGGGGTGCACTTCTCCACTTACAAGCTTCTCTCTAATAAAATGCTTGTCCACTTCATTGTGTTTCGTCCTATCATAGAGGACTGGATTAGCTGCAATGTTGATAGTAGCCTTATTGTCGCAATAGAGTGACATAGGGTTGCTAACTGTAAAACCCAGTTCTCCTAACAGATTTCTTATCCACATGATTTCAGCAACTCCATGAGACATAGCTCTGTATTCTGCTTCAGCACTAGACTTTGCCACCACACTTTGCTTCTTACTTCTCCATGTAACTAGGTTTCCCGCTACAAAGGCATGATATCCACTGGTAGACTTTCGGTCATCAGCTGCCCCTGCCCAATCAGCATCGGTATATACCTCCACCTTTAAATGTCCATGTTTCTGGAACAACAAACCAGTTCCAGGAAACTTCTTGAGGTATCTGAGGATCCTCTCTACAGCTTCAAGGTTAGTTGTCCTAGGATTGTGCATGAACTGACTAAGGACACCCATTGCATAAGCAATATCAGTCTTGGTCATAAACAAATACAAGAGTCTCCCTACAAGTCTCTGAAACTTCTTCACATTTTTCAAGAATTCTCCCTGACTGTCTCCCAGATGATGGTTAGGTTCAATTGGTGAGTAAATTGGTCTCACCCCCAGTTTGCCTGTATCTTCTAGTAGATATAGTACATATTTTCGTTGGGAAATAAAGATGCGCTTGTGAGAGCGGGCAACTTCAATTCCTAGGAAATAACGTAAAGGGCCTAGATCTTTCACCTCAAATTGAGTGGCTAAGAACTTTTTTAGTCTCTGTATTTCAGCCTTTGAATCTCTTGTAATCACTATGCCATCCGCATACACAATTAGAGCTGCAATTTTCCCATCACCTTTCTTCACAAATAGTGTGTGTTCTGACTGGCATTGTTTGAACCCCATTTGTTGAACTGCTAAGTGGAACTTACTAAACCAGGCCCGAGGAGATTGTTTCAGCCCATATAAAGATTTTTTTTAACTTGCACATTTTCCGTTCACTGCCTTTAGCACAAAAACCTGGAGGTTGGGTCATGTACACTTCCTCTTCTAAGTCAGCATTCAAGAAAGCATTTTTGATGTCTAATTGGTGAAGTTCCTAGTCAAGATTTGCTGCCAGTGAAAGGAGAATTCTGATAGAGTTCATCTTGGCTACTGGGGCAAAAATCTCTGCATAGTCCATTCCATGTACTTGTGTAAAACCTTTTGCCACCAGTCTGGCCTTGTACCTTTCAACAATTCCATCAGCCTTGTGTTTCATTGTGAACACCCACTTGCACTCCATTGGTTCCTTCCCTTTAGGAAGATCCACCAACTCCCAAGTGCCATTTTTGTGTAATGCATCAATCTCTTCCTTCATTGCATCTGCCCATTCAGGTTTGGATAAAGCTTCCGCCACATTCTTAGGAACAAGGATACTGTCAACAGGGGAGAGGAATGCACGATATGAAGATGAAATATGATCATAAGACACAAAGTGAGAGATAGGATGGTTAGTGGTGCAAGATCTAACACCCTTTCTCTTAGCAATAGGAACATCAAAATCGTTAATGACAGGGGAATCAACATTGAGAGGAGCAGGCATATCAATAGAAGCAAGTGTTCCTGGCTGATGGGAAGGATCAACCTCCGGTGAAGTCGGTGATGTTGGTTACATAGTGTCAGGTTCCATGGCTCTTGAACTCTGCTGGCTTTTGTGGCGGCGAAGAAAGATATAGAATGGAGGAAGGTCAGGTAGAGGAGGTAGTTGAGTCTAAACCTGTTTTTCCTCAACCTTACTCTCCCCCTGAGGAGAAACCGAGAAGAAAGGTTGATTCTCAAAGAAGGACACATCTATTGAGATATAGTACTTACGAGAGATGGGATCATAGCAACGGTACCCCTTTTGAGATAGAGGGTAACCAAGGAAGACACAAGGAATAGCACGAGGATCAAGTTTACCCCGAGTAGGTGACAAGTTATGAACAAAGCAATGACACCCAAAAACACACATTGGAATGGGGAACAACGGAGCTGTAGGAAACAAAAGCTGATGTGGGGCTTTATACTCTAGTAACCGAGAGGGCATACGGTTGATGATGTACGTAGCACACAGAACAACATCCATCCAAAAACGTTTCGGAACATTCATATGGATTAACAAGCCACGAGCTACTTCAAGAAGATGACGGTTTTTTCTTTTAGCAACACTGTTTTGTTGAGGTGTCCTAGCACAAGAGCTTCGTTGAAGTGATCCACTCGAAGCAAAGAATTCCGTGAGATCACTATGGAAGTATTCCTTTGCGTTGTTCGATTGGAAAATATGGATTTCAGTTTGGAACTCAGTGAGCACCATGCGTTGAAACTCTTTCACAATTTTAGGCACTTCCTCTCTAGATCGCATAGGGTAAACCTAGGTGTATCTAGAGTAATCATCGATCAAGGTAATGAAGTGCTTATATTTAGCCTTAGTAGGTAGAGTAACAGAGCTTCAAACATCAGAATAAACAATATGAAATGGAAATTCAGATCTTTTATTTCTCTAAGGAAAAGTGCTTCTACAATGTTTACTCAATTGACATGTCTAACACTGCAACTGACTCACTGAAAGAATCAAACAACTTTGGAAACATAACTTTTAACAACTCAAAAGAAAGATGACCAAGACGACTGTGCCATAAATAGGCTTGACTTTCACTGGACGAACTCAAGGACTCTTAGCCACAAAACCAACTTTATTCTCCAACACGTAGAGGCCATCCACCATGCTTCCTCTACCTATCGTCTTCCCCGATGCCAAATCTTGAAACACACATAAAAACAGATAGAAAGTAACTGAACAGTTCAAGAAGTGAGTAATACTACTAATGGAAAGCAGATTTATAGGTAATTTATGAACATGTAGTACGTTAGAAAGGGTGAGGCCGAGTGGGAGAGATATGGTTCCTTGGCTGGCTATGGTGGAGAAAGAACCATCAGCTAGTCTCACCTTATCTCTCCCAAAGAGAAGATTGCATGCCTGAAATAAATTTGACTTACTGGTCATGTGATTTGAGGCTTCGGAGTCAATTACCCAAAGGGGAGTCAGAGGTATGAGATGACACATGGAAGGCAGTGGCAGTGTTACCTGAAGTAGATGCAAAAGAGGTAGGAGTAGGACCAATATCCATCTGATGAAGAGTCCTACCATATAGCTCCAAATGGTCACGGAAGGAGTTGATGATCTCTTCCTTAGGGTCAGAACTGGGATGCCTTTCCTGAGTTACCGTGGGACCAGTCTCTTGAGATGCCATATTAGCTGAGTTATACTTTTTTTGATTTTGCTGACTTGGTTTCTTGCCCTGATCAGTTGTTGACTTCTTACCCAAATCTTGTGCCCATTTAAGTTTTCCATGGAGATCCAGCAGGTATCTCTAGTGTGTCTTGCCTTCTGGCAATGAGTGCACCAAAGCTTACTCTTATCATTTGTTCTCTTCTGAGAGTCACCCTTCTTAAAACCACCTCCGACATTAGTATCTGAACTTCCTCGGACAGCTAGAGCAATTGGCTCCCCCTTTGTAGAATTCATCACATTTCTTCTACTTTCTTCTGACTGAACCAAGGCATAAACCTCCTGAACTGATGGCAAGTCTTTACTTCCCAAGATCTGCACCCTGATGGACTCATATGAAGGATTCAGCCCCAAGAGGAAGGCAAATACCCGTTTCTGAGATACAAGTGATTTGTATGCCTTTGCATCCTCATCACACTTCCAGTTAACATTCTGATAGTGATCAAATTCTTTCCATATCGATGTCAGATCTGAATAGTACACCAAGAGACTCCTTTCCCCCCGCTTGCAAGTGGACGATTCAGCTTGCAGTTGGTATATCTTGGCATAGTGTCTCTGCTCTGAATAGGTGGACTTTGCTTGATCCCATATTTCACAAGCAGTTTCAGCCCACATAAAAGTTTTTCTCACCTGTAGCAGCATGGAAACCAAGAGCCAAGACATCACCATACTATTTTTCTTGGTTCCATCTATCATATTCAGCACTTCCGCTCTTCGGTTCCTTCACTTTCCCATTGATGTATCATATTTTTCCCCTAGCAGTGATGTAGAGTTTTATTCCCCTATACCATTTAAGGTAATTCAGACCATCAAAGGGCTTCCCCCACTTGCCCCATTTTGATTTCTAGAAATCCCTAAAGTAGCAGAATTCTCAGAAGACATGGTCAACACAGAATTTTTGAGATACAAGTGATTTGTATGCCTTTGCATCCTCATCACACTTCCAGTTAACATTCTGATAGTGATCAAATTCTTTCCATATCGATGTCAGATCTGAATAGTACACCAAGAGACTCCTTTCCCCCCGCTTGCAAGTGGACGATTCAGCTTGCAGTTGGTATATCTTGGCATAGTGTCTCTGCTCTGAATAGGTGGACTTTGCTTGATCCCATATTTCACAAGCAGTTTCAGCCCACATAAAAGTTTTTCTCACCTGTAGCAGCATGGAAACCAAGAGCCAAGACATCACCATACTATTTTTCTTGGTTCCATCTATCATATTCAGCACTT
Source organism: Nelumbo nucifera (assembly GCF_055504915.1). Lineage (NCBI taxonomy): Eukaryota > Viridiplantae > Streptophyta > Magnoliopsida > Proteales > Nelumbonaceae > Nelumbo > Nelumbo nucifera. Next base: position 110,453,667 of record NC_142650.1, read on the forward strand.
CCGCTCTTCGGTTCCTTCACTTTCCCATTGATGTATCATATTTTTCCCCTAGCAGTGATGTAGAGTTTTATTCCCCTATACCATTTAAGGTAATTCAGACCATCAAAGGGCTTCCCCCACTTGCCCCATTTTGATTTCTAGAAATCCCTAAAGTAGCAGAATTCTCAGAAGACATGGTCAACACAGAATTTTTTTATCAAAAAACTTCAACCTTAGGATCCCTCCTTATATCAGAACAAAAAGCTCCACACACAACAAGTGATTAGTCCACCCACACTGCAGTTTTTGGACTTAATCTGAGCACAAGACCATCACCAATTTCCAGAAAAAACAAGATGACAGATCTGATTTCCAGACCTGTACGGAGTAGCAGTCCCAGCCTACTAGTTTTCTCAGAAGGTCTACAAGCAATAATCACAAAGGGAGATCCTTACACACAAGGCATCAAGCCAACAAGTGGAGAAAACAGGTCATACGTGACCTACAGCAACCTTTCACAGGTACAGGATCACATGATCCAAAACAGAGGAAAACCCTCACAAGGGTGTGCCGACATTCGGTGGTTCAGGTCCATTCGTTTTCCTCTTGGTACATGACCAAGGGAAGAGAAGAAAAGAAAAAAAAATGGGGTGGTACCAGTTGCAGGTCTGATTCGATCAACCCAGATGTACTCCTCTGTTCCGCCCAGATTCAATGGCCACACTCTGATACCATCTTGACAGTAAATCTGATTGAAGATTACAGCAAAAGAGAAGAGAAGAGAAGGAAGAAAGAAGGATTGAGGCAATGGAACAGTGCTGGCGGTGCCAGCTTCATTATAATATATAGGGCGAAAAAATAAGAAGGGAAATGACCCTTGTGCCCCTACTAAGTGATGGTACAATAATAGATTAAAATAAAAGGGCTTTAATCATCCAAACAGACCCTAACAAACATAAAATCAATTATTTCAACAGGCATGAATTAAACAAATTATGGCTGATTTGTGGATGCATTGCAAGTTTCTGATGGATTTTGATTCATATTTTTTTTTTGGTATTTGAATTTTTTTTGTGAGATTTTTCTTTTTTTTGATCAATATTGAGATAGGTTTTTCTCCTTTTTCAAGTAGGTCTTTTGGGGATTTATTTTGATATCTATTTTTTTAGAAGTTGTCAGCTTATTATTTCATTTTTATTGGTAATCTGCTTATTAAAAATTTTTGTCAGACTTCTAATGGGTCAGATTTCTTAGAAGATTTAGGGATTTTAATCAGTTCTGAACTCTGAATTCATTCCATCTGTAAGTATGAGTTGGAGAATGTTTAAGAGTCGTTATTATAGGAAAATTAGCCTGTTTAAGGTTCATGCTCTGCAAAGATGACGGAGTTTGGAATAAAATTTTGCCTTCTATTGCTTTTTCATCTGGTGCTGATATCAAACTTCTTTGATGGTACAGATTTCTTGAAGGTGTTGATTCCTAGTGATTCCTCCAGTGAAGGTTCCTATAGAAGCCTAGGTCAGATTATTTGTTCAACTTCATTGATAGCCTATTTAGGCTTTTAGATTTGCTGATGATTGACCAGCTCCAACCTTAGAGTTATTCTATGAGATATTTGATCCTTTAGGCCTAAATTTGCCATAAACTAAAGAAATGCTTTTTATGCATACATCTTTCAGGTTTCCCAAGGTTGGTTCTGATAAAAGAATTTGGAAATGTTGACAAAAACATAAATGGAAGGTTGAATCTTGCTAGGAAACTTCTTAGGTGTTTAGATTGTCATGTAATAGGAAGATAATTTACTCAATAGCACTTTGGTACCATAGTTTTCAAGGTGCCAAGGTGAAGCTAAATGACAAGAGGGGGGGGGGGGGGGGTGCCTTGTTGCCTAGTTGCAAGGGCGATGAATTTTATAAGATAAAAACTCTAAATCCTAGGGTAGTTTCACTAGGTTTCATAGTAATCAGTAGTAATCTTTAACTAGTAATTACCATACTCATGAAATAAGTATAAACCTCATATCAAAAGTCAAAACATAAAAAATCAACATATTTATGAGAAAAAAGAAGAAAGAAAAGAAAATAAGAAAATATAGGGGCTGAGCCCTTGTTTTTGTCCAGGGAGCTACCCTAGGATATGGATATAATCTTCAGTTGCTCTTGTGTATTGATTGGATAGAACCTTCAGGTTCTTCCTAAACACTTTTGGTTTTGAAGTATTAAAGGATTCAAGGCTATGCCATTGATTTATGTGACGGTTGAACTCAAACAAAAACAAAATAAGAAAATAATAAAAAGAAAAAAGTATAAGAAATATAATATCTATTATAATTTTATTATATCATAAATTAAAAATCTGAAAATATTATGTGGTGCCTTATACAAAAATATGTAGGCACTTGTGCAAGATGACCTAGCACCTTGTAGCCTAGGCGTCCTCTTGACAATTATGGTACATCAAAGGTTGGAGTATACAAGAGATGGCACATGAAAACAAAAGTTAGAAGTGGAATTGCACATTTATTTGTACTCTCGTGCACTTGGAATAAGAGTATGGTGGCTGGAATTAATGTTGAAGAGGAGGATTTAAGGTCTGTGGCAGAGGTTTTGGGGTGTGGGAGTGGGGAGTGGCCTTTAAGGTATTTAGGGCAACCTCTAGGTCACACTCTGAGATCAGTTAGCTTTTGGGCTTTGGTGGTGGATATAATAGAGAAAAGACTAATTGTGTGGAAGAGGAACTATATGTCACTAGGTGGGAGAATCACTTTGATCAAATCCACTTTTGCTAATCTCCTTTTTTATTTTATGTGGGTCTTTAGGATGCCTAAGGTTGTGGTGAAAAGAATTGAGAAACTCATGAGGGATTTCTTGCAGGACCCAGGAGAAGAAAAAAAAGATCATTTAGTGAGGTGGGAGAAGGTGACAAAAAGAAAAGAGGAAGGTAGATTGGGTATTGGTAATATTAGCAAAAAGAACATCTCTATGTTAAGCAAGTGGCTTTGCTACTTCCCCTTGGAGAGTGAGAGGTTGTGGTGTAAAGTGGTGTCTACTATTCATGGGCTTTCAAGTAATGGATGGGATGCTAGTATTCTGCAAAGAGCTAACCTCATTGCACCATGGGAAGCTATTCTAGGTATTCTCCCTTAATTTCTTGCTCTTGTTAGGTATGATTTGGTGTCTAGTAATAGGATCAGATTTTCATAAGATGTTTGGATTGGCGAGTCCCCATTGAAAGATGTGTTTCCTTTTGTGTTTGCTCTTTCAAACCTCAAAGAAAGATGTGTTTCGGCTTTCATTGTGTTCCCCTCCTCAATTGGGTTAAATTGGAATATGGGTCTAATAAGGAATCTTAGAGAGAGCGAGATTTCTTCAATGTCTATCTGTTAGGCCTCTTGGGCAGTGTGGTCTTCGATGATTCTGTGATTGATAGTCAGGTTTGGTCCCTCAATCCTTGTGGTTTGTTTTATTGTAAATCTTTTTTCTCTCTCGTTACCACTTCTCCCTCTTTTCCTGTGAAAGAAGTCTGGTGTGTTCTTGCTAGGAAGTTCTCCATGGGTGCATCAATACTTGTGATAAGCTGCAAGGGAAAGGACCAAATTGTGCCTTGTCCCTGACTGCTATTTTGTGTAAGTTGAATGATGAGACTGGTTACCATCTCTTAATCTCCTGTCCCTTTGTTTTCTATATTTTTTGGGAATGGTTTTCCTCTCTTTTTGGCTGTAGGTTGATTCCCCTTGTTAGTTTGGATAGGTTATGCAGTCCATCCTTTGTGAGGAGCACAAAAAGAAGAGGCAGAATTCTATAGAGACGTACAAGGGTAGCAGTGATTTGGGAGAGGAATACAAGAATTTTTGGTGAAAAAAGAGAGAGTAAGGAGACAATTATTGAATCAGTAATCTTGAGAGTGGCACATTGGATGAAGACTTTGAATCTATTTTCGGATTTTGCAGTGGAGGACATCTTTAGGAATTGGGGGATAATAGTGGGCTCCTCCTTGAGGAAACAAAAAATACTCGAGGTTTGGTCACCCCAATTGGTGGTTGGATGAAGTTGAATTTTGATGGTAGTAGCTTGGGCAATCCTGGTCCTTCAGGAATTGGGTCTATGCTAAGGGAGAGGTGGTAATAAATGGGGATTGTATTCAGGTCCAATTGAACAAGGAGATTCGGTTAGGGCAGAACTCTTGGCTGCAGTTTTTTTTTGGATCAATTATTCTAAGATAGTAATTAGATGGTTGAAGAAAGGAAAGGGGGTGGTTTGGCATTGTAGAAATGAATTCAGGCTCTTCAAAAGGCTGTGAAAAGGTTGGGTAAGGTCAGCTAATGGATTGGCGGATGGTTTAGCTAAGCAAGAAGTTCATAAACAGCAAATCAATGTATTGGGCCTGCAATAGAGTGGGGATGTTTACCATTGTAATGGGTTGTCAATGGCACTTCTTGTTGTAATTTCCCCCCTTAATTTTATTGAAAAACCATTTCTGTGTTGCTGAAAATAAAAACATAGGGATCTACGATAAAAATGGTTGTTTTAAGGTCAAGTTATCTTTGTATTTTATATTTCTACTTTCTGTTTGATTTTTAGAAGTAGTTTCTACTTGTTACTTCTTAGGTGTTTTAGAATGCCTTTTATGTTTAAGGAAGAAGTTAGGATCCTTTTCTTTTCTTTGGTTCAAGTCAAAGTAGGAGTTTGAAGCTACTTTCTATTTTACTTATCTAGAGCTTGAGTTTTTTTAATCCTTTTTCTGCCCACTTTTTACTTGTAATCCTTAATAAAGTTGTAATAGGCTAATTTTAAGTCCAGTTTAAGTCTCGCTAGAGTTGAAGTACTTAAAGTATGGGTACAACCTTTTAGGACTTGGTAATGGAACTCTATTAGCATTAAAGCATGGACCAATTTTGTGACGTCGCTTTATTTATTTTGATAAACAAAGGTTTCTATAAGCTTTATTATGGTGTTTGTAATGAAAATTGGGGTTATATGATACCACCAACAACCTTAACTTGGATTGTATGATGCCATCAGCAATGACAACTTGGGGTTGTATGATGTCATCAGCAATGGCAACTTGGGGTTTTATGATGCCACAAGCAATTATTTAACATAACCATGGTGCTAATTCTAGTCCAGATAGGTATGTGACAAAATACCTCGGTGCTTCCCTTGAATCTGCTTATCTCAATAGATCAAATAGACATGGTTTTCAAAACTGGACCGGATCGGATGGTCGGACTCGAAAAACTGGGAATCAGTCACCTGACCGGTTCTGTTTTCCCCCAAAACCATTGATTTTGGTCAGCAAACCACTGAACTGTCTGGTTAACTGTACCGTTCGAATGGTTTTGACTGTTATTCAATTTCTTTTTTTAATTTTTTTGTCAGAATGGGCTGACTGTTCAGGTCAAACGGTCGGACCGTTTGAACCGGTAACCGGACCCTGACCAGTTTGGTTTTAAAAACCATGCAAATAGAAAGGATTCCCTTGAATCCCAACTATATCATGATAAAAAAAATGATTATGGCATCAAGATGTTGATTGGTTATTGGCGCCATGTTGCAGTGGCTTATCTCGGGTGATTTTAGTAGTTTTGACCACAAATAAAACCCAAGATTTACTGTTAATCTTAGAGTGATAAGATTTCTCATGTCATATGCTTTGTTTATGTTCTTTTGGTAATAATGCTTTGTTTATAGGGTTGATATTTGACATATCTAACACATTTCTTATTCTTTACGTGATCGACTCTTCATAGTGCTGGTAGTTGGGGCATTTTTAGCTGCAGATTTCATGAAAATTAAGATCAGTGATGTAAAAGGAGTGCCTAGGCGCACAGGCATTTTAGGGTGGGTGCCTCACCCAGGTCTTAGGCATAACCCTTTCAAAAGAGGCACGCCTGGTGCACCTAGGTGTGCCCTTATGCGCCTTGTGGAGTCTGATTGGTACAACCTTCAATTCAACGAATATTATTAGACTAGGAGTACAGTTTGGTAGACCCGTCCCTTCATTCTAGTTCAAACGTATGGAGTCTGATTAGAGACTTGGAATGGACTCTTTTGCTAACTGCACTCTAGTTGGTAGTATCCTTGTTAACAAACGGAGTCAAACCTGAACCATGGTAACCTGGGATATTATGACCTTTGTAAGCTCATGATGTCCTTGATAATTTTAATGTTTATAGAGAATCTACCCTGCTATACCAGAACTTTTGGCTATGGGTTGAACTGTTTGTCTAATTTTAGTAGTCTCCACCCAACTTATAAATTTCATTACCTTGTGTGCAGAAAAAATTTGGCTATTTACATTCAACATGTATGTCTCTTTGTGCATAACATATTTGGCCTTGTTTGGTGGTATTTTTTAAAGTACTATTACACTGTTGAAAGTATGAAAGTACAACTACATGATGTATTTATTTGATGTGTTTTTTTACTTTTACAAAACATTTAGTAAAGTATAAAAAACAAGAAAAATACAAAGTCACCTTTTGATACTTTGTATTTTTAGCCTTTTGACATTCTTTATTTGTTTTAAAATGTATGCATTAACCACACATGTGATATTTATTATTAAAGAGTAAATCTCTTAAACTATTCCTATTGCTTGCGAAATTGATTAACTGTACCCTTATTGTTTACATAGTCTTATAGTATCCTTGTTGTTTCTAAAAATTGACATCGCCGTTAATTGTTAACAGAAAGAAATGAAATATCGAATTTATCCTCCATTATTCCTCAAATTTCAAAATAAAACCCAACTGATGTTCCCCTATTCCCAGACTGCGAACTGATCCTTTGGCAGCAGCTCCTCGTTTTTGTTTTTTTCTTCTTCATCTCCCTTTCTTTCCCTCTTGACGACTGTTATACACACCAGAGATAGAAAACAAAACACAGATTTTTCAACTTCCGGACTGTCGTTTTGATTGCTTTGTTGTGCCATTTTGAGTGTTCAAGAGTTTTTTTTTTTAAACAAGAAAAGGAATTTCTTAGTTGGGTTGTGACCAAACGGTGATAAATTATTTGAAATACCCCCAAGTTTTCTAGAGGGCAGGTACGAGTACGAGCAGGTTAAAAAAGTGGAAAGGGAAGGAGTGGGCATGACCAATTACTCGAATTGCTGGTGAGGGTGCCGCCAACAATAAGTGTTAAGGCATAACCACCAAGTGTGTCTTTTCCTGTACATGCAAGTATACAAATTGCATATCCGAAGACAACTTTATGACAAATAAAAAAAAATCCTTCGTCAAACTCAACTCTGGAAAAGGCATACTCCATGTAATCATCAAAAGCATGGTAGCTTCATCGAGAGTAGACCTGTTCATGGGCCGGGTTGGGTTTTCACTTGTCATTAAGGGAAATATGCTAGGCCCGAACCTGAGCCTGGTCCGACCAAGAAGTTTATAATTTGGGCCCGAGCCCGGCCTTGAAAAAAAGCCCGAAGCTCGACCTAATAAAAAAAAAAAAACTATTTTTCTTATTCAAAGTAGAATTAAAAATTCAGATAGTTTTTTTCTTATTTAAATGAACAATGGGCTTACAAGATGGTTTTTTTTTTCATTTTTTTTATATTTTAAAACACAGTTTTGCATTCTTAAATCAGAAAAATTATTCAAATGGACATAATCACATTACTCACTTTAAACCTAATATTAGGTTGGGTTGGGTCGGGTTCAGGCTGGACTATTTTGATAAAATCCGAGCCCGATTCGAATTTATTGTGGGACGGGCTTTTTGGCCTGAATTTAAGCCTGTGGGCCTATAACCACGTTCAAGCCCGTCTAGGGGCCAGGCCGGGCCGGCCCGTTGGGCCACCCGGCCCATGAACAGGTCTAATCGGGAGTAACACTTGCAATAACTTTGTGGATAGAAATGGCAGAGAACTGATGATGGCTTCAGCATTTTCACCGCTTTCTTTATTTCTTCGTCCCGTCTTGGTTGTATCAAACATCCGATTTGATTTAACCTAACAGCACCGAAAGGGGAAAAATGAGGATTCTGGGTGCTTATAATTGATCCTAACAAAGTGAGGATCCCTATAACTAGACTTTGCAAGACTGGCTTTTGGAGTGGAGCAGAAAGAAGTATCATTTATAGTCAAAGGAGCAATTTGTATGTGGCAAATCTGGAAATGTATTATATAACAAAGTCGGGGGAAAAGGGAGTTCTCTCCGATGCCAATTGTCATTGCAACTCTGGCACAAGTTTATTAAATTATTTCATCCTTACATGCTGAAAGGGAGAAGTTCAACGGTATTCTAAAATTTGATTTCGAATTCAATATTCGATGTAATCGAATCGAATTCGGATAATTCAAATATCTAATCGTTCGAATTCGGATATCCTATTCTTATCAATTAAGAATTCGAATATCCTATTCTTATCTAATAGTTAATTAGATTCGAATTTGGATATGACCTGATTCGATTCGATAAATATTTGAATTCAACCAATTATTTAATTCATATATAAATTCATATATAATATAAGTTATATATAATTTATATATAATAATTAAGTTATATAAATAATTTATATGTTTCTATACTTTATATCAATAAAATATTTATTTTATATATTTATTAATTATCAAAAATAATTAATTAATCGAATTTGAATATTGGAATATTTAATAGAATTCAAAATTAGATATTAATTTTCAATATCTGTCGGATATCGGATCGAATTTTCTCATCGGATTTGAATTCGGATATTGCTTGATCCGATTTGAATTCGATCCATTTACACCCCTACTGCCAAGGAGGTGGCAGAGACCAAGAGAAGGGTATTACAAGATTAACTTCAATGGTGGTTATAAGTTGGGCAATTCAAGAGATGGAATTGTTATTAGAGATGACAGAGGTAACTTCTGTTTTGGTCTGGCAATGAAATTTAAAGTTGGCACTCCCGAGAAAAGTGAGGCATTGGCTTTGTTTAAAGTTGGCACTCCCGTTTTTTCAGAAAACGGTGCTTTTAACCCACACATCAGTAGCACTGTTTTCTCAGAAAACAATATGCATCTGCAACATCGATGCCAAACATATACATGGTCAATCAGAAATGAGTTCATACTCTAAAACAACCCTTAACCAAGTTGTGGTTGTAGAAAAAAGCTAAACAAAGATTACTAAACTATATTTAGAAAAGGGAAATAGTCAGCAGATTGTTAGCTTTTCGAAGTAGATAGCCCTCCTATTGAATAGAAAGAAGATAGCCAAATTGATAGTGAATTTTGCTTGAGGATTCCTGGGTTTGTGTTATCAATATTTTTTTTCTTCAGTGGATGACCAACAAAATTTGGATTTGGTCCACTCTTTTTACTCTGTGTGGGACTGTGGATTCTTATTGCCCATTACTTGATTTTGAACCTTGATCAGAATAATTGATTTTTCAGAGTTCTTTTTATCATCCACTTGTATTATTATGTAAAATAAAATCTTCTTTTCTTGTGGGGTTCAATAATGATGAAAGTTATTACCCAAAAAAATTATATATTGATGAACGTCTTGGGTTGTTCTATTGTATTTCTTTTTTTGTTTTTAAATTTTCTGCTTTACTTAATAGATGGATTGTGGTGGCCTTTTTGGCAGGGAAGAAATATCTGATAAAGGAACTTTTTTAGCTAATTTCTGTAATAAATCTAAAGAAAAATAAAGCATTAAATGTTTTTTCTACCATTTTTCTTAACTTTTATACTTTATGTGTTTTCTTTTTAATGTATTTCTTTTCCTTTATTTTTTTTTTAAACTCTGAAAAGGGAAAAAATCTTAAACAGGTTGACAAAGATGAAGAGCCCTACAACACAAATCATCTTTAAATATCAAAAATATAAATTTTGAATTAAAATTTATTTATCCCTTCTTCCTTTTTTTTTAAGTGGGAAGCCCAAGTATGGTTATTAGATGTTGCTTTTTTGTACAAGGTTATTAGATTGACAAGGATAATGAATAAGGCTCTATTTGGATAAATTTATATTTTCTCATTTGAAAAATGAGCCGAAAAGTATTTTAAGCGTTTGGTAAGAGTTGTTTTCAGACTCACACTTATTACAACCTAAAGCTTTTTGCTTTTAGACTTTAAAAGTAAAAACCCTAAAGCTTATCCATTAAAAATCACTCAGTTTTTCTTTCTTTTTTTTTAAAAAGTAGATAATGGGTGAAATAGCAGCAATAAATTAGAATAAGATAGATCATTGATGCTGACACAAAGAGATATGAGTAGAATAAAAAGGATAGAAGAGAAGAAAGTTGATTAGACAAGATGCCTAACAATTAGTATTGGGGGTTTAGTAGGGAGAAAAACTAAGTTGATGTTATGTTAATGGGGGAAGCCAGTTTCCTATGAATAGGTATCCACGTTCTTTTATTTTCTAGGTCTACTTTGTTTAATATAAGATTAATTAAATTACTAGTAACAAATTATTATATATTCTAGCTGTTAATAGGTATCCATATTCATATTCTTCCTTATCATGAAAATCATTTACAGTATAAGGTTTAAAATATCGATAAACGTATTGGCCTGTATCAGTATTGTTTATGTTTTCTTTTTTTTTAATTTTTTCGAAACTAGTTCAGAGGGACCAGCTTATGGCTGGTCTACCCTATGAACTACTCGCCAATCCGAAACACCCCCTGTAGCGACATATCGGGAAGGTTCCGATACAATATAGGCTGATACGTAACGAAATTTTGATCCTTGTTACAGTATATAAACTAAATTATTTTTCTAATTTTTTATTTTTTTAAATATAACAAAAAAAATCCTTTTTGGCATAAACTAGCGTCAGAAGAATGAGTTTAACAGATCTATTTATTTTGAAAATCATTTAAAACATATGAAAATTTATTTTTTTAGAATCTTTTTTTCAAAATCCATTAAAACTTTGGCCTGCTAGTGTAATTGAACAGTTTATGACTACCTATATAATTTTGATTACCGTGGTCATGAATTTAGCCATAACTTCTCCATAGCACGAGACTTCCACTCATTAGCAAGGTTTTAAAAACCGGACTGGAAACGGATTATGAGAACTGGTTCTTGGGTTGAATGGTTCAGTTGTCTGGTTTGAATGGATGATTCATTCTGATTTAAAAAATAAAAAACTAAATAAATAAATAAAATAAAAAATGATCAAAAACTATTGTCTGATTTGATGCATTGACGGTTTGGCTGCCTGGTTCAGTGGATCACTGGTCAAATTAATGGCTTTTGGCCAAAAAGCAATTTTAGGGTGAAATGAAATCGATTACTTGACCAGTTCCTACATCAACTAATCTAACCATCGGTCTGGTCCGATTTTCAAAACCATAGTTATTGGTGGTGCATTGCAAAAGAACAGCCGCGTGTGACTCACTCTGACCTATGTTTTTTCCTTGAACAAGTCTCTCTCGCTTCCTACGCTTGGGTGCACTAGTGCAAAATGGCTGTGCGTTAGCACCATACATCAGTGGTAGGAGTTTTGACGTATTGGTCAAATGTGTAGTGAAGTTGCTACTTTAGTACATGTTGGACAAGTACTGAACCAATTATTACTAAGGGCCCATTTGGTTCGGGAATAGGGGTCTGAAATCAGAATTGGAATGGATTGTACTGGTTCCAACTGTTTGGTTGGGTGGAATCGAATCCTATTCCCGTTTCTGCTGGAATGGCAATATGGCATTTCCCCATTTGAGGGAATGGCCATTCTCTCCCCCTCTTCCCTTCCCTTAAGAATTATCTCATTCCTTATTCAAATTTTGATTCTGATTCCTATCTGAACCAAACAAATTATGGGAATAAACTATTCCAATTCTAGTTCTAAGGGATTTTAACTCAGCTTCTTATTTCAAATGCAAATCAAATGGACAGGTGGCATTTGATAATACTTTTTAGACTTTTGAAGTTTGAATATGTTGCTTTTCAGATGCCACCTATGTTTGGTTGAGTCTAAAAATTCAGATCCAAAATGCATTTTTAGATTTGAATTTGTAAGAGGCAGGCCAATGACTCAATGCACGCTCAGACGTTTTACAAACCGTGTTAATAGACAAAAATGCCCATCCTCGATTTTCCTCACCCTCTCCCTCTCTCTCTCTCTCCCCCTATATTCTTGCCACTACCGCTGCAAGTGGCATTCGATTTCCCACAACCTCTCCCTCTCCCTCCCCCTCTCTCTCTCTCTCCTTGTCTTTTCATCACCGCTATTGTAACTCTCAGTAGCGGCATTTCCCTCTCTCTCTCTCTCCCCTTGTCTTCCCACCACCGCCGCTGCAACTCTCAACAATGGCATTTCCCTCTCCCTCTCTCTCTCTCTCCCCTCATCTTCTCACCACCGCCGTTGCAAAGAGTTGTAGCAGCATTCGTTTTCCCTTACCCTCACCCTCTCTCTCTCTCTCTCTCTCTCTCTCTCTCTTGTCTTCCTGTCACCGTCGCTACAACTCTTAGCAACGGTGTTCGGGTTCCCTCTCCCTTTCTCCCTCACTCTCTCTCTCCCCTTGCCTTTCCACCACAGCCGCTGCAACTCTTAGTAGTGGTGTTCGAATTTTATTCTTAATAATTTACTATCATTTTAATACTTAATAATTTATTATTTAATTTATAAATTCATACGTATTTCCAATTTTATTTTTGTTTTAATAAATTATTTTTTTATATTTTATATTTTTATTAATTATTTGGATTTTTTATTGTTAAATAGTTTAATATGTTTAACTTAATAATTTGATAATTATTAAATATTTTTTCATTGCTTCATGGACTTTATTACTATTTTCGTTATTATTTTAACTTGTAATAATTTATTTTTAATTTATAAATTTATATATTTTCAATTTTATTCTTATTTTAATAATTTTTTAATTTCTTATGATTTATCATAATTTGTTCATATTTTTCAATATTATTTTGAATTTAATAAATTATATTTTCTGAAATAGTACAAATTGAACTCAAAATTACCAAATAGTATGTTTTAGGGGTAAAATAGTAAAATTAAAAAATTTTAGATGCTGAAGATTTGATTCAACACAAACAACATTCTCTCCTCAGAGCCTTTAAAAAGTCGAAAAGCATCAGTCTCTTTTGCAAATTTAAACGTCATTAATATCTTTTTAATTTTTCAGATTTATCAAACGCCACCTAAATTCTCCTATAAGATATACCCAGAATCGACCACTTATTAAACATAATAAATGGGTTTGACCTGAGTAGACCTGATTATACATTTATAATTACCTATAATACTAGCAACTTGAAAATTGAAACTTTTTTTTGGTAGTAAAGATAATATTATTAAAATTACCAAGAACTAGTGGATAACAACTTGCATCTTCATTTTCGATAATATAGTCTAAAGTAAATAGGAATGGTTTATATTGATGAAACAAAAGTGTTAATCAAAATTATGTTATTTACTGTGTATTATATATATAATTGTTTTATGAAATTTACCCCTTTTGGACAAAATATAATAAAAATTACAAGAAACTGACTTAATACGTTCCAACAACTTCAGGCATTGGTCAAGTACGGTATTAGTGGAAGGGAATCGAAATGATATTTATGCCTTTCTATAATAAACCCAACAGCAGCCCACATGGCAGGATCTAATGGGATTCTCTGCTAGCAAAAACTCTGAACACACAGAACATTTCTCCATAAATTTCTCGATATGGAATCCAGCCCTACATATAGAACATTTCTCCTTAAGTTTGACACATATGTATATGAGATATTCTTAATGTGCCACTGTGTGTGTGGAATTTACGAGAGATCCAATGCTCTTCTAGGAGAGATTTATTGATAGCAAACATATATACACAATTTGAGAGTACAACATCCATACATACATGGGGAATATCACCCTATGAATTTAACAAACAACCACACGAGATGTTCACAATGTGCATATAGATGCAATGCTCTAGGGTTGTGTATATGATTTTTGCTTTTACGAGATCCATGCCCCCCTTCCAATGGCCATCTAGTATTTTTAGCCAAGGCAAAGGGTGTTTTAGTACATGAATTCCTGATATTCTAAATGCATGGTTCATTTTTAATATTGATTTTTGGCTAAATTACAGATTACCACCCTATACTTTGGAGGCCATGACACTTAACCCCCCAGTTTTCATTTTGTGACAATGACCTCTAATTAGTGGACATTTCAAAATAACAAAAATGGGTAGGCAAAGCACATTGGTTCGAAAAATAAAAAGGGACCACACTTGCCCACCCCTCTCCCTACAATGTCTCACAGCACATTTTCGTCGTATATTGGGAACATCTCCCAATGATAATATCAGAAATAACGATGTCATCATCAGGAGATAATCCCAATACACGGCAAGAATGTGCTGTAAAACGTTATGGGGGGCAATTTTGTGGGGGCTGATTTGACCTCGTGACAATGACCCTGAGCTTTCAGTTTCCAATTGCATAACAGCATGATTACAATTCAACTTTCTCCCACTTTAATTGTATAAAACTCACAGGAAGACCAGGGTTTAGATATCTAGGCCAACCCAATAAAAAAATTATTACTCTTAAGAAAAATTAAGATATTATAATCAAAGTATTGGAATTAAAATGTTTAGGGGGGGGGGGGGGGTTGTTGAAAATGAAAATTATAAATCAAAGTAGAAGGTGATTTGGGGCAACTGCCATAATCAAGTTCAAAAATCAACACTTAAAATCAATAAAATTATCAAAATATCCATTTTAAATTCCTTTTATGTAGTCTTTATGATGAATTTGTTAAGCAAAGAATGGTCAGATTTTGATGAAAGGCCACTTTGATAAAATTTGGAAAAAGCCCCTCATACAACTGTCTCATAAAATATATGAAGGGTAATTTTGAGATTTTGAAATGTTTCAAGGCACATAGAGCATTACATGGCATGTGGAATGCTAACAGATATTATTTTTGAAAGCTGAGGGTACTTGTGTCACTATGAAAATCCTTCTTTCGACTTCGATTTCTCATTTCTCATTTCTCATTTAGGCTGCGTTTGGAAACAAGGTAAATAGAGTGTAAATCCCATTTCAGGGTAATTTGCACTGTGATTCACTTTTGCCTGTGGTTGGCAACATTATATTTATGTAATGACAAATGACAGATTAATGCATATTTATATTGATAATAAGATGTGAAAGTACATCAATAAATAAACAATAAATTTGCATTCAAGTGGGCTTTTGATAAAAAAAAAAGACATATGCTTTATTGAAATTTGTATTTGCATCCATTACAGCTAAAAATCTGTTTGGTAAGAAAATAAATTTGTTAATGCAAAACTAACCCAACTTTACAATTTATTTGGACCATTTTACACTCTAAATATTTGCATTCACACTTATTTACATCATTTCCAAACACAGCCTTAGGGATGGAAAATTTCTTATAAAACCGGAGCTCCACCCCATTGAGGCAGGTTGTTCCTTATCTTAAAGAGAGATGGGGCGGGGATGATGAATGTTTTTGCCTCGAACTGAGAGCAGGTGAGGGAGGGGTTTGCAGATAATCCCTGAACCCAAATATCCCTAGTTTATTATTAATTTTTAAAATATCTCTTAAATTTCCCTAAATTCCTAAAATCCTAAGATTCCAAAATTTTATTTTTAAAATATCTTCACCATAATCCACTTAGAGGTGTAAATTTGACTGTGTTGGGCCGGCACGGTACAACTCCCATGCTTTTGGCAGGCTGTGTTATGCTGGTCCGCAGGCCAAGCGGGGTCATGCTTCCCTCCCTTGGGACACTTTGAGGGGTCGGCCCACGGTTCATGGCCCAAGCCCACTTGGGGTTGGGTTAATCCATGGACCGAACCTTGGGCCAAGTCGAACCAAACCATGAGAGGTATATTTTTTAAAAAAAGTAAAAAATTAAAAGTAAATTAACAAAATAAATAAAAAAAATATCTTAAAATTTTATTTTATATGAATTTTAATGTATACAATTGTTTATATATATAATAATAAAATAAAATAGTATAATAAAATTAAAAATAAATTTTATATATATATGGGCCTACGGCTGATGGAGTTGAAACCCCAGGCCCGTATACCATTACACCTCTAAATCCACTAAATATCAAAATATTATTTGAGTGGTACCTCACCCCGAACCCGCTCCATTTTCATTCCTATCGTTGGTCGTGGGAAATGGATGTGGATATTAGAAATCTTTACACTTCCCGGACTTGTCTGCAACTTTTCCTGCCATGTTACCTCCATACTTCCGACACCATTGCCATCAAAACGAAGCTTTGCTTTTCAGTTTCCCTCCTCCGTTGCCCTCAAATTCTCTGTCCCTGTAAGTGTAAACTGTGAAGTACATTTTCGTTTGACTTTTTCTCCCTACTTTTCTTTTCTCTTCTTCACACCTGAGTCCCGTAAAACTTTACATACGTTTTATTTGTCGTTTTTCAAGAAAACGTCCTGTCAATTTTTGTTTCTAGTTTGAAGTAATCTGTTTTGGGGTTTTGTTTTCAACTCTGCAAGGCGAAACTATCGAGATTTCGTGTTCTGTGAATTGTGCTGTTAGGTTGATTTTGCTTTTGAATCCGTATAATATACCTCTTGTTATTACATTGTTGAATACTTGACCTGCATGTTAAATTTAGCAGCTCTTCTTTCAAGGATTAATTTGTTTTAGTTTTTTCTTTTCCGGTTTCAGTTTGGAATGCATCTATGTTAAGAAGAGCTATTTGGTTGTTAGTTCTGTATGAAGTTTGAATTTTTCTACTATTTTCTTTTATTCTTTTGTCTTATTCTGTTGTTTACCTGATTTAGCTCTATTTTTGTAGCTAATAAGTCTGAAAGATTTCTATCTATAGTCTCGCCTTTGAAGATTTGAAAGCGATCAGTCTTGGCCAGAATAGTTATAGGTTTGATAGAAGTCTCAATTCCATATCTGCTTTATTTTGTGATCACAAGTTTTTCATTTTTCCTTCATTTGATTATGACTTTTAATTGTTTAGGTGCAAAGGTTTCATTAATTTTCTGTTATTCGTCAATTCTTGGTAGTGGATTTGTCAGAATAGGTATAGGTTTTCTGATGGGACCAGAAACGATTTGGAATCTTTCTACTCAAGGCCGCCGTGGTCTCCACCGGCCACTTCTTCCACTTGTTATTGGCTTTTGACCGTCTTTACAGGGTATAACCGTATAACCTCGGCTCTCTTCTTGGTCATGGTCTGAATTGTCTGTGCGTGTGTGCTATTTGAATTCTTTATGTTTTAGTCTACTTGAAAAGCCGTTGACCTCCAAATCATCTTATTGTCTTTACATTAGAATTAATATAAGCTCTAAGATCCTTGACTTGCCTAATTTGTCTGCAGAGGTTATATGTTTACATTCTCTGTGTCTCCAAGCATCTTTGGGTGGGTTGTGTTTCATATTAAGATGACTGTTCTCTTTGGTTTCCTTGTCTTCTTGTTCTCCTCTGTTGTAGTCTCACAAATTCCTCAAATTCCTTTAGGGTCTAAGCTCTCTGTTGTAGGAAATGACTACTGGGTGTCCCCAAATGGAGATTTTGCATTTGGGTTCTTCAATAGCTCTGACCAGCCTAACCTCTACAGCGTTGGTATCCGTTTCAATTCAAACTCTATACCAATTGACAAACAAACTGTAGTTTGGGTTGCAGGGGCTGATGTTTTTGTAGGGTATCATTCATATCTCCAGCTTACCCAAGCTGGAGATCTTGTTCTATTTGATTCTTTAAAGGGAACCATTGCTTGGACCAGTAACACTAGCCACTTGTCTGTTACTTTGGCATTTCTTCTTGACAATGGCAATCTTATCCTCCAGAATGGAGATCAAGATGTTGTTTGGCAAAGCTTCAGCACTCCATCAGACACACTTATCCCAGGCCAGAATCTTAATGTTGGTCAAACACTCCGAGCTGCCAGCAGAAACTCAGTATCAAGCTACTACAGTCTTTCTTTTGATGCATCAGGTAAGTTGAAACTGAAATGGCAAAGCGATGTCAATTACTGGACAGGAGGAAGTACTCTTTCAGCTGTTCGAGCTACCCTCACATCCGTTGGAGCCCTGCAACTTCATGATAGAAAATCCAAACCAGTGTGGTCAGTATTTGGAGATGATCACGATGATTCCTTGGTGAGTTTCCGATTTCTCAGGCTAGATGTAGATGGAAATCTTCGAATGTATTCGTGGGTTGAAGCATTGGGGTCATGGCAGTTAGTATGGCAAGCTATCAAGAATCAGTGCAATGTCTTTGCCACCTGTGGGCTCTGTGGCATCTGTGTCTTCACAGATGAAGGATCCACCGACTGCAAATACCCATTTGGATCAGGGGTTGATTCCAATTTGAAATGTTTGACACTATATAAACAGAAATGTGAACCTGGTGTTACCATGCTCACACTTGAGCATACATTCCTATATGGGATCTATCCACACAATGACACAGTCACCAGAACTAGTTTAGAACAATGTAAAAGCTCATGCTTGGAGGACCCCCAATGCACATCCGTGACTGTAGTAAATGATGGTACTGCACAATGCCTTACAAAGCTAACTCCACATATTACTGGTTATGCACATCCCTCAATAAAGTCAATATCCTTTGTCAAAATGTGTTTAGATCCAGTTGCTTTCTTGCCCAAACACCGCCCTACATCCTCTGCATCTCCATCACCATTATCACTGCTCAAATGGTCACACCAGTTTTGCATTCCATGTCTTATTGGGGCAACCATGGGCACACTTGCAGCATTGGTTATAATTCAGATTGGAATTGGCCTCTGTATCCTGAGAAGGAAGTCCATCAAGAACACCACAACTTTATCTCACATGGATCCTAATTTCAGAGGCTTGATCATTTTATCCTATAGAGAAATTAAGGATCTAACTGGGAACTTTAAGCATCGCCTTGGGCCAAAGATGTTCAAGGGTGTGCTTCCAAGCAACCAAGCTGTTGCAATCAAGGACTTGAAGGCAGCTGTATCAGAGAAGCAGTTCAGGCGCACTGTGTCAATTATAAGTAGCATTCACCATAAAAACCTGGTGAAGCTGGAGGGTTATTGTTGTGAGTCAGGCCAAAAGTTTTTGGTCTATGAGTTTGCAAAGAATGGCTCAGTGGATAAGTGGATAGAGGAAGCTAGTCTCAGCTCTAAGAGGCTGACTTGGAAGAAGAGAATGGAAATTTGTATTGGTGTGGCAAGGGCCATGTCCTATTTGCACACTGGGTGTAGGGAGTTTGTAAGTCATGGGAATTTGAAGTGGGAGAATGTGCTTTTGGATGCTGAATTGGAGGCTAAGGTAACTGATTTTGGACTGAGGAGAGTTTGTGGTGGTGGGGCATCTAGTGGAGGGGCTGCAGAAGATGTAGCAAACTTTGGAGATATGATGGTTATATTGGTGAGTGGTCGCCAAGGAGTTAAGGGTGTTGCTGAATGGGCATACAAGGAATGGGTCGAAGGGCGGGCAGAGACTGTTGTGGATGCTAGAATAAAAAATGTAGTAGATTCAGAGGAGGTTGAGCGTGCATTGAGGATTGCATTTTGGTGCATACAAGTTGATGAACGATTAAGGCCTTCAATGGGGGAAGTGGTGAAGGTGTTAGAAGGTACATTACTTGTTGATCCCCCACCGCCTCCTTTTGTCTTGCGGAGGCTGCTAGTGGGTGAACTATTAGAATCAAATTTGGAACCAGAAAACCTGATATAGACTAACCATTTCAAGACTGAAAATTTTGTGTGCTGGAGATGTACTTATGTAGCATGATGCAATTGTTTAGCTTCCTAGTGCTTGTTGATTTGGTAGAGGTGTGCCAGTTTTTTGTTGAGTAAATTGCAATATGTGGAGCCAAATTTATAGTGACTTTGACACATAATAGTTAGGATCTTTTCTTCCTTTTGGAAAGCCATTGTTGTGAAATGTTATCTTGACTGACCTGTATGTCTTTTCTTTGATCTAATTGTCATTCTTCCATGTGTAAACTATATTCTTGTAATTGGCCCTGGCCACTGAGAAGTAAAACTGATAATTGAGTTTGTTTTCTACATTATTCTCCATATTTCTATTCCTACAGTGATCCTAAAGAATAAGTTAGTAGTAGTATCAGGGAATGAAAAGGGGTTTCTAGATGGATATGGTTGCTTTTCAGGCATTTCTTCAAGTGTTCAGTGTCTGTAGTTCCATCATTTGTATGTTCTTTAGAATTGTACTCTTCTATGAACAG
The DNA here is from genome assembly GCF_055504915.1 of Nelumbo nucifera. Classification (NCBI taxonomy): domain Eukaryota; kingdom Viridiplantae; phylum Streptophyta; class Magnoliopsida; order Proteales; family Nelumbonaceae; genus Nelumbo; species Nelumbo nucifera. The sequence goes on from NC_142650.1 coordinate 110,473,825, forward strand.
CAAAAAAGAAAAAAAAAAGGATTGTGATGTAGCTGAAGGGAAGAAGTTGCTCTTAAAATATTTGAATTCTATTTCATTTTCTCAATCTCGATGTTAACCATATTTCTGGTAAATCCACTGTTCATAGAAGATCACGATGATTAATTGTTTAAACCTTTTTTTCCCGCTGAAAGATAAACTTTTTCTTTTAAATGTTAAAACGTCTAAAAAAGGCTTCCCGTTAGGAATTCAACATATACATAATTTAGAAGGAAGGCAAGTGTGAGTCTAAGTGTCCTGTCAAAAACAGAGCACCATCGTGTGCAGAATCAGAAGAGACCAATGAATCGAATTCGAGTCAATTCAGGATTCAGAGTCTGTTTGGTTCGTGGTAATCGGTCTGGAATCCTAATCAGAATGGTCCAACCATTTGGTTAGGTGAAATCAGAATCCCATTTTCATTTCTGGTGGAATGGCATTCCCCATTTGAGAGAATAACCATTCCCACCCTTCCCTTGGGAATGAAGATCCATTCCAGCTGATTCCAGTTTCAATACATCTGATTCCAATTTTGACTATGAACCAAACGGACCTTCAGAGTTGACTCAGGGAGGGAGTGGTGTTACAATTTAGAAGCTATGATGGCCTGTAGGGTAAATCTCCAGATATAGAGTGGTCCATACTCTAAGCATATAATGCATGTAAATATGGTATATATGGACAGGACTGCAGTACCTGGATGAATGATCTTTTCCTGCCAAAAAAAGGACATATTGATAGGTGATATTATTATTGACCTAAATAGAAAATATTTCTTATTAATTTTATTTAAAAATTAAAAAGTATGCAAAATGAAAAAAAAAATCTTCTTTTAGGTTTTTAAACACTATCAACTTTTACATTTTAAAATAGTGCAAATGTGTATCTCTTGAACTGTTTAATTGAATGAAATTACCCTGAGGGCTTTTTAAAAAAAGTAGATATATCATAGGATAGCTTGCCATTCTTAGAAGTGGAGTCAACTAAGAGAGTTGGCAAGCTTTGCAGTGTCATCTTAAGTAGAGAGTTTTGCAAGCTTTGATTTGGTGAGGGTGTGTTAGAGAATAAAACCTATTCAAGGACCTCTCTTAATAGCTTAGGCTTTTAGGTTGAATGGTTCTCTGAGGTAGTATCAGATTCTCAAGTGGTCTAGTATTTGATTCTCATCACACCCATTATAATTAATAATTAAGTTTTAGCACAAGGTATGGGTGGGCCTGTGCTGTTCACGTTTCAAGCCCAATGGGCTTTTGTGTGAGGGGGCATGTTAGAGAATAAAACCCATTTATGGACCTCGCTTAATAGCTTAAGCTTTTAGGTTGAATGGCTCTTTGAGAGGGTGTTCTTAATTTATTTTAGTTAGTTGAGCTGGTTATAGGGTTTGGTGGGGTGTGGGGTTTGTTTTATTTTCTTCTCTAAATACTATGAACTATGTTATTTTAATTGTTTTAAATGCTAATATACGATTTAATATTTACATTATAAAGGAAAAATTATGATTTGTTCCCCTTGGAAAATTTTATTGGTTTCTGAATGTATTATCTAAAACACCCACCTAAACTATAATTCCTCATTGAATTGTGCTAGATTTCTCTAATTTTCAATGTTCCCAATTATATAAATATATAAAATTTTCTGATGAGGTGGAGGAATCAATAAAACCCCAAAGATAAAAAAAAAAGAATTTTTATTTAATAAAACTACACCTGTTTGATTTCACAATAATCCTATCCAAGGTTTTAAAAAGTGGATTGGACACAAAACCGTTTTGGGGATTGGTTCTTGGGTCAAATGGCCTGACCATCCAATTCAAATGGATGACCCGTTATGATTTAAAAAATAAAAATTAAAAAATAATTAAAATATAAAAATGGCCAAAGCCATTGTCTTGATAGATGGTTCAACCACCTGGGTCAGCAAATCACTGACCAAATCAATAATTTTTGGCCCAGGAATGGTTTTAGGGTGAAAAGGAAACAGTTCCTTGACTGTTTCCTGGGTCAACTGGTCCGACCATCCAGTCTGGTCCGGATTTCAAACCATGGTCCTATCCCAACTTGTGAACAAAATTACCCTTGACCTAGGCCTGAGCTCACACTAGGCCCACAAATTTTAGAGACAGTCTTGGGCCTAATACTTCAAGCCTGACCTAGGCCTGAAGTATTTAATAAGGTTGATTGGTCATGTTGGGGTAATTTTATCATAAAAATATTTAATAAGCTTGACTGACCAATTTAGGGGTAATTTGGTTATATAAAATACTTAAATGCTTACACCAGAAAACTTCTATTAATGGTCACTAACAGTGATCTAACATAATCTTAACCGACTGTGAATTTGAGGCAATAAAATTCAATGATAGGGGGCTCTATGGAGGTTTTGAAAAGTTATGGTGAGTTTAAAAAAAATATAAAAAAGTCATGATAAATTTTAGATAATATACCAAAAATATATATAGAGTGCAAAACCTATATTATATTTATAAACCTTGTATTTAAAATGTATATATTTCCTATTTCATGTATCATTAAAAACCAATATATATGGCAGAATACAGTATGTATAGACACTTTGATCCTTAGCCCCTAAATATTATAAGAAAATTTCATCCACAAAGACAAACCAATAAGCAAGTCAATCCAGTCAACATGGCATCTATCAAACAATTCCTTAACCAAGATTTAATAATTTGTTCTCTAGTAACCTCTGTGATGGAGATTACAATAGGCAGTACTTTTTCTAGGTCATTTTCAGACCTGCTTTATTTAGTCTTGCGTGTACTCTTAACACTCTAGTCTGACCACCCATGGCTGTCACCATGTTGGATTCAGACTGTGTACCTCAAGATATCAGATTTAGAGAAGGGGCAAACATGGAATTAGATTACCATCATCTTGATAGTCTGTTTTTGCAACTATATGGGGTCCACGCCCTTCAGTTTTGTTTAGTGTCATATCCATTATTAATCTTATGAACCCTTAATTTAGGGACCATTTTTTAGGTTTCATTTTTTATTGAGTTGTGTTTAAAGAACTGCTTTGAAAAAACTATTAAAATCAGTTTCACCTAGGAAACTTAATTTCTTAGGGTCTGTTTGGTTTACAATTAAAATTGGAATTAAAATCGAAATTTTTTAGAATCGGAATGGTCTATTCTCAGTCTGTTTGATTCAAACAGGAATGAAAATGGAAATTGGAATTAACAGGAATGAGATTCATTCCCAAGGGAGGGGTAGGGAATGGCAATTCCCTCAAATAGGGGAATCCATTCCAGCAAGAATGGGAATGGGATTTCAATTCCGCCCAACCAAACAGTTAGAATCGGAATGGACCGTTCTGATACCCCTATTCCCGCAAACCAAATGGGGCCTTAGCTGAATGAAACTGTATCTGGGCTTTTCAGCTTTTCATTTTTTTATCAAATATAGCTTTTAGGCTTTTCGCGTGAGGCCATTGCATTAAATAACTCCCAAATGGGCACCTAATTCTTGAAAGTTCAACCCCCATTTATGTTTAGAAGGGATCTCCTAAAAGCAAAAATCATGTACCATAGCCAAAATACGAGGAATGTCTCCCATGTATTAAATTCGTAGGAAGATATATACATGTGCAATTGGATACCATGTTCTCAAGGTGTGTACACAAGTTTTTCTTTTAATTGAGATGGAATCTCCTAAAAGCAAAATTCATGTACACCATAACACAAGGAATATCTTACTTGTGCCTTAAATTCATAGGATGGTGTATCCTTATGCTTATGCTTGATAGAAAATAAAAGATAGCCAAACATAGCCTCTCTCTCTCTCTCTTATTGTCCATCAAACCAAACATACCCTAGTGTCCAGAACAATGAAAAACAGTAAAAACATTAGTTCAATTATATTGCAAAAGGTGATAAAAAAATGTTAAAAAACCAAACATACCCTCTATAGTTTTAGCCCAAACTACTAGAGGCTAAAAACTTGTGAAGAATTCTGGGCAAATGGATGGTTTGGTTGTTAGTGGCTACAATGTTTATAAATAAAAGAAACTCTAACACCTGCTTGGTCAGACTACATATATAGCATTCCCACCCCACCCCTCACTCTCTCCCAAAAAATGCTACAAACTATAAACTTTTGAGAAAGTCATTCAATTATTTAATCCTATAAACCCTTTCTTTTTATGAAGGAAAAATTATTCAAATCTCTCCTGTGTTTTTTTTTTTGACAAATACTTAAACTTTCCTATATTATCTATATCTAATTATCTACAAAACCTCCCTTCACATTTAAAAAAGATACTAGTATAATGCTTTAAGGTTTTCAAAATTTTAATTTTATCCGAAGAAGATTTACCAACCACAAAAAAGGTGATTCACTTTATTTAAATAGATTTCATTTGGCTAAGTTGGGGTTGAACTTAAACCTTCCCTATTGGTAGAAATGCCAAACTCAAGCAATTTGAAGCGGAAACCACGGTGTCCACTGGATAGCATTTCCATCCCCACATAAAGAAAGAAAGAAAATAAATGCTAGAATTGGAAAATTTTGCAAAGTCATTCAATTCTACAAATTCATAAATCCTTCCTTTCACTAATTAATGGGAAAATTAGTTAGGCTATGTTTGGGAGTGCTTAAGTTAAAAATAAGTGCTTATTCGAATAAGCACTTATTTGTATTTGACACCCAACTTTTTTAAGTACTTATTTTTTTAAATAAACACTTATTTAATATTGGGCATTTGGAAGCAAGCACTTAAATAAGCATATTTGACTATTTTGTCCATTATTTTCTTTCAAAATTTTAAAATATACCCTTTTAAAGCACTTTTGTTAAATTACTTTTATAAAAACACTATTATGAAAGTACTTTTATAAAAACACTTTTGTAGACACCCCACTTTTGTGCTCTTCAATCTTTCTGAAGCACTTTGAGCTTTAAGCATGCTTCAGCTAACCTCTTAGCCAAATCGGGGGTATTTTTGGAATTTTACAAAATTGAGGCCTCAATGATCCAAGACCATAGGTACGTAGAGCTTAGAAACCCAAATCCAAAGACACCAAGATCGCCCAAATTTGATACCGTTTACCCCTTCATTCCAAGACCTGAAGTCAGAACCAATTTCAATCGTCTGATCAAAGTCCTTTTGATCTTAAACCTTATTTCACATCAAATACAAAATCCGATACAATAGGTACATATAGCCCAAAAATCCAAATCCAACGACACCAAGATCACCCAAATCCAATACTGTTTACCCATTCATTCCAAGAGTCGAAGCCGAAATCGATTCTGATAGTCCAATCAGAGTCATTTTGATCTTGAACCCCATTTCACATCAAATCCAAAATCTGAGACCATAGGTACATAAAGCCCAAAAATCCAAATCCAATGACACCAAGATCACACGAGTCCGACACCATTTACCCCATCGTCCTAAGACCCAAAGCTGGAACCGATTTCGATTGCCCGATCAGAGTCGTTTTGATCCTAAACCTCATTTCATGTCAAATAAAAAATCCAAAACCATAGGTACGTAGATCCCGAAAACCCAAATCTGACGACACTAATATCACCTAAGTCCGGCACCCTTTACCCATCATCCTAAGACCTGAAGTTGAAACTATTCGGATTGTCCGATCGGAATCATTTTGATCCTAAACCTCATTTCATATCAAATCAGAAATCCAAAACTATAGGTATGTAGAGCTCAAAAATCCAAATCCAATGACACTAAGACCACCCCAATCCAACACCATTTACCCCTTAATCTCAAGACCCAAAGTCGGAATCGATTCTGATCGGGATCATCTTTGATCTTGAACCCTATGTCTCATAAAATCTGAAATCCAACCTTTTATATGGATGGATCTTGAAATTTTGAGTCCAACGATACCAAGATCGTCCAATTCTGACACTGTTAACCCCTCCATCTTGAGACCCGACACTAAACCCAATCCGAGCCTTCCATTTGGAATCCTCTTCACAACAACTTCGAACCTAGGGCACCCCAAGACCGAAACTTCCTCTCAGCCTCTAGAGGTATTTTAAAAATCCAAGATTTGACCAGTTATAGCCTCCAATCAATCAAGCCAATCACCTAAACTTTGAATGTTCAATTTAGGTAAATTGGTGAAATCTTTCACTCTGTTTTGATTGATTTAAGGGATTTCTCCCAAAGCTGTCTTTATAGCCCACTCTCTCAATCAATCTCCCTTCAAAAACCCTTTAAACCTCAACCATTGATCTCTCTTGTCTCCCATCTCAGCCCTCCATTATCCTCTCAAAAAAATCTGTAAATACTACCCCTTTCTCACATCCTAGACACACAAGAAAGCCTAAAGATACTATCCTACATTCACTAGTATAGAGAATACCCCTTCACATCCCAAGCAGTCCGAAGCTTCCCTAACCCATATCCTATACTCTTTCTCCACCATGTCTCACGTCCCTAGAGTCATCCCATATCAGTATTATAGTTTAAGAACTCCCCAAGTCATGAATACATTCAAGAGAAGAAGCTGAAAGCATACTTGATCCAACAGTATTTCTACACATCTTGGGCTGTATATCCAACATCTTTGACCTCTCAAATGACCGGGAATTCATCTTCAACTCAAAGAATTTAACAAAATTTTCAAAGGCCTCGTGAATAAGCATAACAAGGGCAACTATGAAAGGCCATGTTGCTGATGAGGTGATTCCCACTTTATGATCCGAAAGGCTTGACATTCCTTTTTTTCTCTTCTTATATTGTAGGCGTGCAATTTCCATTTGTCTTAGTTAATTTTTTGCTTCTGCCCAAGTAATTAAGTAGGATTGACATTCCGGCCAATCAAAGACATTGATAGAATTTCTTTTGTCTGTAGTAACCTAGCCGTTATTTTTTTAGTTCTATTTAGCATCTTAAGTTATTAGAATAATCTCATTTCTAATAATCCTCTCACTTGCTTAATTGGCATTGCTTCTTGCATTTAGATTTTCTAATTTCAGCCTCACAATTGGTAGACTAGAATAGTTAAAATTGTCGGATTTTATCACCTCATGTTTAATTTGTAGTAACTTTTTGCTTAATTGCATTTTGTATTCTGCATTAAAATAGTTAATATCTTACAATGTTTAATTTCCTAAATAATCCATTAATTAGTCATCCTTTTTTCCTTTAATTTCATAGCCATTTAAATCTCTACTCTTGTAGAATTTACTTTTCTTTCTATTTTCCTTGTCTTAGCATCATTCTCTCTCACCGTCTTTTATTTTGCATGATAAGCAATAATATATAATAAGTCTCATTTTACTTAGTTGTCGTACATGGCCATTTGATTTAGTCCCTTGATTAATTGCCCCCACAAAGCTTCTAATAATTCTCCATTGTTAGATAATCCTCGTGCATTTTATGGAATTCTATTTAGAGTCTTGACCTATAGGATATTCATCATGCAACCATTCTCATATCTCATTCATCATCCTAGGTCTGTATTAATTTGTTATCTTTAGCCTTTAATTTTCAATAGGTCAGTTTATTTCTTATTCTATGTTTAATTAATCAATTTGTAGTTCCCTCTTGAGTAGTTATTTAATTCTTTAGTTTTCCGCTTTAGGCTATTCAGATATTTTTTCTTTTGTTGAGTGTGTGATTGATAATTATTTCAAGCCCAAAATTATGAAAATTTCCTGGGAACTTTGGTAAAGTAGAGGCCGGTTTAACCGGGCGAGTGTGGGGTGCCTAACACCTTCCCACACCGTACCTTGGTCCCCGGACCTTAAGAATCTCATTCCCTTTGGGCAATGAGTCACCACGAAAGCCAAAATGTTTTTCTTGAAAAGTCCCGGGTTTTTCAAAATTCTTAATTCCAAAAATTTAGGTGGCGACTCCAAACTCTCTATCCAAATCCGTCCCCCCTCCCCCCCTCCAAGTCAGGTAGGCACAACTTTTATGAAAGTACTTTTATAAAAATATTTTTATGAAAGTACTTTTATAAAAATATTTTTATGAAAGTACTTTTATGAAAGCACTTTTACAAAAACACTTTTATAAAAGTACTTTTTTATACTTTTACGAAAGCAATTTTGAGAAAATAATTTTATGGAAGCACTTTTATAAAAGTACTTTCTTAAAAGTGCTTCCATAAAAGTTCTTTCTTAAAAATACTTTTACAAAAGTGCTTTTGTAAAAGTGTTTTCATAAAAGTACTTTTATAAAAGAACTCTTACGAAAGTACTTTTATAAAATTCAACTAGGGATAATTTTATAAGTGATATTTTGAAGTTCAACTAGGGATAATTTTGGAATAAAAAATTGAATAAGTGCTTATTGTATAAGCACTTAAAAAACTGGAAATTTGGACTTAAAAAATAAGCCCTTATTTTTTAAATAAGCACTACTTTCGAACTTATTTACCAAATACCAATAAGTGCTTAATGGTCCAAATAAGCACTTATTTTAAATAGACACTTATATTTAAACACTCCCAAACATGGCCTTAACAAATACTTAAACCTCCAGTGCACTTTCATCTCCGCAAAAATCTTTCTTCATATTTCAAATAAACATGTAAGCACACCTCTTTAGTCAATTGAAATGATGGAAAATGTTAGCTTTATAATTTATTAAAATGAAGATTTACCTAATTGCCAACAAGTTGGGTTCGAACTCAAACCTCCTCTATTATTAGAAATGCCATATTCAAGAAATTTGATGTGTGAATAATGGTTTTGACTGTGTACATTTGTATGGTCATTGCTTCAATGTTTCATTACAAGATAGTTATTTAAAAGGGTGTATTTGCATTTTTTTAATCGTGAAGGAGGGTATTGCAGTCGAAGTATTTGGGAGGTTTAAGTAATTTTCCCATTATGAACCTTATGAAAATCACTTTTTCCCCTTTTTATTTACCTCCCCTACAATTTTTCCATAATCCCCACCTGAGTTTTCCTTACTTTTCTTTTGTTTTTTGCCCCCTTTTCTCTTAAACCCTAATTGGTCCAAAAATATCTTTATATTTTTCCAAACAAACCAACTAAAATAACATGAGTCATTTCACTAATATAGAAAAACAAATTTCTTTAAATTTTTATTTCATTTCACTGACATAAATGTTTCTCCCCATCTTAAAATATAAAAAATTACTCATTTCTCCAATAAATTAAGAAAAACCAAACAAAACCTTAAATTTATATCTATCAAACTATCAGAAAGAAACCTCTACCATTTCATTTTAATATTGAATATAGTCAAAAACCTACAAGGATCTATTAGAGTAGTTGAGAGAATGTCATATTACATTTAGAAAACTAAGTCGAATTATAAATCACTCAATAAATAAGAAAATGATAGTTTGGGGGATTTAAAAAATTTTAAATAGATGAATGAGAATCTTTTTCGAAATTAATTGATGTAACTCTAACGGAGAGGGTATTTGTTGCAAAGTGGAAATTTAGGGGGTCTTTATCATAAATGAAAAATTCAGGGGATAATTATCATTGACCCTATAGTACAAGAATGGTCTTTGTACATTTAATTCCTACATTTTGTTTCTTTTTTCAGCATTGTTTTATTGAGGCTGTGAATGACATCCTTTTATGTGAATTCAAATTTGAATATGATTTGGTTAAGGGTGAACCGAATGGTTAGGGGTCAAAGTACTGGGTTTTGTAACAATCAAAGGATCCAAAGTTTTAGAAAGGGCCTGTTCGTTTGGTCTTATAAGAACATTTGGTTTTCATTTTATTTTCAGATTTAACGTATGGTTGTTGCGAATTCGGGAACCGTTTGAGTGACTTTTGGGAACCGTTGGAGTGCTTAGTTGTTGCGAGATGTGATCCCGCAGAATTCGGGAACCGTTGGAGTGACTTTCGGGATTGTGTTGAGGGTAGATTGGTATACCCGAGCTAGTTTCTACCTCGAACTGATGTTCTCGAGATAAGGGTCGTACACCCCGAACTGAATTATGAATTGATGCCGCGACCTGGTACCAAGGTGCCCTTAGCTCGGGATGAGTATCGAGGTGCTCTTAGCTCGGGATGATTTCAGCTCGAAGGATCCCTAGCGCGAGATAGTGGAGTACTACTTTGTAGCAATCTGGCTATGCCGAGTTGTCACCTATGCCGAGTCACGTCCACGTGTCCCCTTATTACGAAGTCGGGCCAAGTCACCATCCATCACTTACTAAATAAACTATTCTAAGGGGTATCACTTTGAATGATTATGTAAGGTGGGGAGGCACTTGTTGGCTCCCTAAGTTGACAACTTTGCATTGAGGTGTTGTAGAGGAGTAGAAGATGAAAAAGGAAATCCATATTCCTTTGTATAAGATTTCGAAATACAGTTATCAAGGATAAGATGATCCACAAAAATATTCTATATTTAGGAGATTCTATCAAACATTAAAGGCTATTAGTGCAAAGAATAACATATAAAAATAAGAAATAAGATTTATGGTTTTGTTATAAACTTAGAATTTTGTAAAGACTCGAAATAGAAGTACCTAATGGGGCTACCGTACTTGAGTGTTGCTTATAGAGATTGGATGATTGATTTTTTGATTCTATCAGTAAGAGTAGCCAAAAAAGATTAATGAGCAAAAAGTAAGTAATGAATAAAAAGTAGAAAAAAAAGAAGACATTGATAAATTAATTGGTTAATGTCATACATGATACACCTTGCAAATAGAAAAAAAAATACTTGAAAATTTAATTGGGTTTAGTAGTACTTTCTTAATTGCAAGAATTAAAATATCTAAAACCATTGAGGTTGTGTGATATAACATTTTGCTTTACTTGGTTGCAAGAATTAAAATGACCAACATTCTATATTTCTTAATATTGGATTTAATGGACTCACATTGGATTGGATGGGATTGGACCAAATCCAATCCAATTGACACCCCCATTACACACAAATACTCTACCTCCACACCTCAAATCATCTATTGTTGTCCCTGAAGCAATGGTGGAATGACAAGTAGAACATCTTGCTTTTTCATTATTATTCATCAAGCTAGGATGGAATTAGATTAGTTAGTTGAAATGACATAATCAAATTAATGTGAATTGGTATATTATGCAACATACTAAAACTATGTTTGTGTTGAACCAAGGCCAAGGAAGGATTTTTTTTACAGTTATGGATCTAAATAGATTAAAAAGACAACTGTAGAAGAAAAACATACATGAAGTTTGTTCCTTATAAACAAAACCAAATGAGCTCTGGGAAAGCTTATCAAAGCCTAACTTGAATAATTCAAACCAATCAAGATTAACCATAACAACTGATGTCGAAAAAAATCATAGAGAAGGAAAAGAACAAACCTATTTTCTTCCAAGTTCCAACACTTCCCTTTAAAAGCTTTAATAGCTTTTCTTAATGTTTCATCTTGTAACACATAATCATAAATGTAACTATCCTATTTCTATACATAAATTTTACAACCCTTTGGTGGAAAAAAAATGGTAAATGTAGCTATCCTTGTTGCAAAGCTTATACTTTTGTTCATTTAATCATACATACATATGCACATATATAAACAAACACCAATGAAAACTGATTTATGTAATCATCAACCAACACAGTTTATTAAATTACAGTGGAACTGATGGTAATATCAACATCCTCCCAATTAAACTTGAAAAGAAATAAGATTTTTGGTTATGTTATAAACCTATAATTTTGTAAAGAATCAAGACAAAAGGCACCTGATGGAGATACCATGCTTGAGTGTTTACAAAGATTGAATGATTGATTTTTTGGTTCTATCAGTAAGAGGAGAAAAAAAAAAAGATTAATGATCATTAAAATAAGCAACAGATAAAATAGAAAAAAAGAAGACAATGATAAATTAATTGGGTAATGCCATATACCTTGCAAATAGAAAAAAGCATTTGAAAAAGTAATTGGATTTAATGTGTAGTATTTTCTTGGTTGCAAGATTTAAAATATCTAAATATTAAATAGGCAAACATTTTGCTGGATAGAATAGAAGATAGAGAATAAGAAACAACAGTTATCATCATTCAATTAGGCATTCAATCCATACATAATATCCCACCTCAAAAAAACATTTTAGACTTTCAAAAATCTATTCATACAAAAAACATTCATGACATAAGAAGCACTCCATGCAACACCACACACTGATCAACAAAAGGTGTCAATCCAAAAAAAAAAAAGATAACTACCATGATATATTGGTGTTGGTAACATAAGAAAGATGATCCAATAGTGACAATTTAAAAAACAAAATATCCACATTTCAGTTCCAATACAAATCTTATATTATCTTAGATTCAGCATCGGATGGGGTAACAAGAAACTATTCCTCAAGATCTTTCAGCTGATCCTCTAATTTATGGACGTGTTCATCAGTTGGACAATTAGATAGATCCTCCTCTATTTCTGCGACTCATTTTTCTAAGTGATCAACTTCTATGTCAAGAGATTTAGATTTCCATAAATAATACTGATATTCAACAAAATTAGCATGATGTATGTATATGTCAAAGGAATCTCTGATCTTGTATACTGCCTTTCTTGCAGCCCTTTATCTTGCCTTTTGCTCCAAATGACTTGATACACCCACAAATACTCAATCCTTACCATACTTATCAAAGGAAACCTCAACACATATGCCTCTATTGTCCCTATGTATAATCCATTCTAGGGTTGCCAAATGCATCTTGGAAATTAAACGTTCTAACAATTTTCCAAAATTAATTGAGTATGATGGCTTGTTAAGAAGTTCCATGCATGTAGATTTAAAAGCCAAATTTTTTTAGTGTGTCAAATCTTAATGACACCACTCATTAAGGTTTCTAATTAGTGGTAAAAGATAAAATAAGCATAAAAATACCATAAACAATACATCATGCTTCGAAGATAATCTATGTTCTAGGATGGATTCTAATTAGTGGTTTTCTTCTTTTGGGCTTTTCCTTCTAACCACAACTTCTTGTTGTATATGCTTTTTAATCTTATCAGTTAATAAATATTGTGTTATTGATAAAAAAAAAAACTTCCTAAATGTTGGGTGCTGAATTTATGCTCCCAAATTACCCTTCCTAAATGTAAGGTGTTTATTGTACATTTTATCGATGCTTTAAGATTATAGTTATAGATTAAAGCAAAGCCCTTAAATTAGAGAATTTTTTTTTCTTAGGCAAATGATCATCTCTCTTTTTAAGAAGAAAGATATCTATTTTGTTGACAACTAACTTGCATATGTAGTTACATCAGCTCCTTTATTTTATTCTTTTAGACAAAATCTAGGTCCAGGATCTTCTCGTGTTCATCAGCTCCTTTATTTCTTCCAGCCATGTTTGATTGGCTCCTTACCTCTACTTGGTAAATATGTGGAGACCCTTGAACATTGTTTCTTTTCATGTTCTATTATGAAGCCTATACGGTTTGGTGCCTTAACTGAACTGCAAGTTGATCAACATCCTGGTTAGTCTTTTGGTTGATGGTTAGACAATTGGGTTGAAGCAGATAATGAGAATTGGTATTTGAAGGCAAACGCTTCCAGCCCTGCAATGCAATGCGATTGCCTCTACAAATGCTTAGATCCTTTAGATTTTGGGTAACTTATACCTTACCAGTGGTTAAACCATTGTGTTGACATGAAATCAGGTTGAGACTTGAGAGTGAAGTTTCCATTGCTAAGCCAATCAACAAACACAAACCAAAGCAACATTGGTAAATGAATATTTTTTTATTGTTTTAATTATTTCAAATTGGTGCTAAAGTTATGCTTTCATTGTCTTACCAGTCCTAATTGAATTAACAACTTTACTGTAAAAGGCTATGCATACTCTTACCAGTATTGATTATGCAAGGCTATCCCATATATACTCTTAATTATAAAAAGCCATGCATAAGTTAAAAAAAAAAGGCCAAAATGCTAATTTATAGTCCTAGTAAATAGAAGTATGGGAGCTCATGTCAAATACAAAAGGACAATATTCAACAAATATCCTAAAAATGAAAATAATTGCAGAGTAGAGGGGAAAGCAAACAAATGCAAAAATAAATAAAGAGGGGAAAGTAAGACCCAAAAATTCATAAAAAATAAGAAGAAAATCATATTTTAAAGGTTCTTCCTAAAATAAAAAAAATGCATTATTGTTCCCAAAGCATTAGAAAATATGCAAAAAATCTTAGGAAGACATGGAAAAAAAAATAAACTGAAACAAAGAAATGCAAATATAATTACATGAAAGAAAAGAGTATGAAAAGTGCAAAAAAAAATTATGAAACAAGAATTAGCAGAAGGTAATTCAAGTAAAAGAATAAAAAAACATTTTGCAGCATTAAGGCCAACAAATACAAGTTAGAAAAGACAATAAACACTTAGAACTAAAAAGAAAAAAAGAGTTTTGCATCATTGCTCCTATGTAATACAAAAATAAAATAAAATAAAACACAGCAAAAAAAAGAAGAAATATAAGAAATAAATGCATTAACAAATACCAACATTAAAGAAAAGACATTAAACACATAGAAGTAAGGCTATTGTAAGAGTAATAACAACACCAAATAGAAGCACATGACTGTTACCTCTGAAGAGAAAACCTGTGTATACCAAAAACCAATACTATTTGCAAAACCTGGGAAATAATTCTACAAAGTGTTAGCACTACAAATAGCATCAGGAAATACCTCTACAATGCGTTTAGAACACAACAAAGAGGAAAGTTGAAGAAGTAGAAGGTAGAAAGAAAAAATAAATGAGAGCATACATTCAAAATAACTAAAGGGGATATAAATAGAAGATAAATGGCATGTAAAGACAAAAGAAAAATGAGAAGCCTGTGATCTCAACCAACCGAGGAAGCGACTGTATGTGCCTAGACAAAACTTTGGAAGAAAGAAATGCAAGATAATGAGACAACTCATTAAATGAATGTAGTGTAATGTCAAGAAATAAAACTAAATAGGGGAATTATAAACATTGAAATAACCCGAAAGGCATTTATCAAGTTGGCTACATGGAAGACATGGGTTATCCTAAAATATAAATAAATTAAATGTTAGGAACAAGAATGTGAAAGAAATGAATTAGCTGGGTCAAAGTAGTGTAGGATTTCCATTTTAGGACAATAATCCATTCTACGCAATAGTACAGTTCAATCGATACAGACTTCCCATTCGGGAGAATCACTGAAGGAACATCCAAATTAGGATAGGTTAGAAAACCAAAGACCAAGAACCAATACTCTAGAGGTCGAGCACAACTGTTCTCAACGGATAATAAACCGAAGAAACCAAAACAACAAAAGAAAGAATAATAAAAACCGTGAGAGAGAAGGTTTGAAGGAGAGAGGGGGAAGAGCCCGAGATTGGGAGAGAGGAGAGAGAGAGAGTGTGAGAGATGGATGAGCAAAAAGACGAAAAGGGAGAGAGAAAGAAAGAAAGAGAGATTTGAAAGAGAGAGAGGGAGAGAGAAAAGCAGCAAGTTACACCACGTGTCAAATGTAAGGTGTTTATCCTATATCTCTCAAATGCTTTAAGATTATAGTTAGATATATATACTCAGCTAAATCCGACAAATTCAGCAGATTTCCATTTTTGAGTTTGCCACCCCTAGCTAAAGTGTAAAGCCTAAACGTTACAAGTAGGGGTGATCCTTTCTAGCAGTGTTTTTGAGTTGCCGTTGACCTGGATGGTCAGACCGTTCAGCCCAGGAACTGTCCAGACAATCAGTTCCGTTTTTGCATAAACCTGGAATCCGGTCAAAAACCGTTGAAAAAGTCAATAAAACGTTGACCCGGGTGATTGAACCGTCGACCCATTAAATGATTTTGACCATTTTTTATTTTTTAATTTTTTAAAATTTCCTATCAGAACAAACCGTTCATTCGAACCAGACGATCGGACCATTGACCCAAAAACTAGTAACCAAAACGGTTCCGTTTCCAAATCGTTTTTTTAAACATTACTTTTCAGCCCACCCTGAAAATTTGCAAGCTTGGGCCTTTATATGTGTATGTAGCCTAAAGCCTACTAGAACTCATGCAAACCTAGGCATGGGATCTGGGTCAAGCTGAACTCTGGATTGGTCCATGTTCACCCCAAGGTACAAGTCAGGCCAAATTATTTGGTTAGATTTAGATGAGCTCTAACCCAACTCGAGTTATTGAACCCCCAAGTCAGCTTGGGTTGTGTTGCCTATTGCCCCAATCCTAATCCTAACCCAACCCCTACCCCTAATCGAATTACGTGATGGATGGCAGAAGTGTTGAGTTCATGATTGAATGGATCATTGTCTTCGGATAAAATTAGTATATGGGTTTTCCTCAATCTTAACTTGACACTTCCATGCTTCCACTTGAACCCAATTTTACCCAACTCAATAACATGTAATTTCTGAATCCACCTCGACCCTATATGGTTTAATCCGATATCGACCCGACCTATAATATTTTAATTATATATTTATAATACATTTTAAAAACTCAAGAATCATTAAATTAAAAATTGGTATACGGGTTCCAATTATCACCTTCACCAAAGTCAAAGAAGAAAAATCAAAACAAACATAATCTTTAACTATATGACCCCAAAGGTTAACTTTGGCTATTGGCCCCCAACAACGTATGTTGATGAGAGTGTTTTTAGTTTAACACTAGCAGGACTCGTGCTATGCATGGAAAAATCTAAAAGATTTAATAATTTTATTTTTTATTTAATATTGATTTATAAAAATGATTATTGTTAATTGAATATGAACAAATATTTTTAATAAATTTAGTTTTATTAATAATTTGTAGTATTTTTAATAAATTTTATTCTTTTTATTATTTATAAATGAATTTTTGATTAACTTTAAATAAATAAAAATAATTATAAAATCTAATATTTTTATTAATTCCACTAATAATTAACAATTATATAAGAATGACAACGGGGTGGGTTCAGGGCAAGGCACCCCATCCCTTTCCCTGCCCCATAGTCAAGACACTTTACCCCATCCCCGTCCCATCACTAGTGTTACGCAGGTTCAGGGCAAGGTAACCACTCCTCAATGTCGGACGAGTTCAGGGGTAAGACACCCCACTCTTCATCAAGGATGAAGAATCCTCGAATTTCTCTATCTCGTCCCCAGTATTGGGCAGGTTCAAGTAGATGTATAAATTGGGTCGTGTTGGGTCGGCACAACACGACTCGCATGTGGCCCGCACAATGTGCGAGTTGTGTCGTGTTGGCCCATGATGTGTCTTGGGCCGTGCCTCCCTCCTCTAGGATAATTTGGGGGGTTGGTTCGGCACGACCCACGGCCCGAGCCCACATGGACCTGTGCCATGTTATGGGTCGAGCTGGTCCATGGGTCGGGCCTTGGGCTAGAACATGCCGCACACCAAGCCAAGCTCAAGGCAATGCACCCATTCCTTGTCCAAGGTTTTTAAAATTGGATCGGATAGGGAGCTGCTCTGGGGTCGAACGGTCTGACCGTTCAGTCTAAATGGATGACCCCTCTAAACAAAACAAAAAAGGCCAAAAACTATTGTTCAGGTTGACAGTTCGACCGCCCAGGTCAACGGTTCACTAACCAAATAAATAGTTTTTGGACAAACAAAGGTTTTGAGGTGAAACGGTATCCAATACCCAATTTTTTCGGTCTAACCATCTGGTTTGATCTAGTTTTGAAAACATTGTCCCCATCAACCCAATATTCAATTTGATGATAAAAATTGATGAGGGGTGATTTGGCTTGACCTAGTAAGTGAAGGACACGTGGACGCGATCTGCCAGCAGGATGACATGTTAACATACCCCGTCAGCAGATTAGGGGACCTCAGGTGCTTGGTCACTTCGGGTCCGAAGCACCTTAGAACCCGTGTATGCCGAAGTGCCATGTAACTGAACTCGACGACTTGCTAGCTGTCTCCAAACTTCTCGGGATCATGTCGCGTGATTGTGGGCCTTATCCTCATCCTGCCCGAATTGGAGGGAAGCGATAACCCCATTAACGAATACATTACCTTCCTCCTAAGGCGGAACGTATCCTTAATGTTACGGGCCGAAGATCTTGGGAACGTCTCGTGAGATCCACGACACCTCAATTATAAAAGGGGATCAACCTATAAGACCTAGGTACGCGTGATTATTTGCTCACAACACCTCAATTATACAAGTACTAACTTAAGCATCGGAGAGACCTCCCTGGGTCACTTCCCTCGGTCTCTCTGATCTCTGTCTTACAGCTTGGTCCAGCTCGCTACGTGAACAACGTCCAGGCGTACTTCTAGCTAGGAGCTTTCAAATTGCGCACTACCAGAAATGATCTAAAGGATATGTTGAGTATCAACCACATGGTAAATTTCTAAAAGTACACTATATTGTCTTTAATATTCAAAAATGTAATTTTGTGAAAGTTTTAAAAAATTTATTGTACTTGTGTAACATTATAATTTCTAAAAGAACACTATATTGGTAGTTTACTAACAAAATTACACTAATTTATTGTACTTGTGTAAGGAAAGGGTTACTGACATGGCAAGACCGAGATGTTCACCGATTCACACCCATGTCTATATTTGTATAAAAGAAATAGGACGTAATTATTATTAGGGCTGTTCACGGGTTGGGTTGGGTCGGTTTATTGATGTTTTTTCAACCGACCCGACCTAGTCGGGTTACCTGAAATTGAAATCGAAATCGACCTTGTGTTAAGCAAAATCGACCTGATCAGTTTGAGTTGGTTTCGACTCTACTTAGTGGTGACTTAGTTGTTGTTTAAGTGTTCATTTCCTTAATGTTTTGTGGTCCATCCGTGGATCCAGTTGTGGAGGGAGCAGAGTTTGAGAGACAACTTAGTTAAGTAGGTTGTAAGTAGGATAGAAACAACTTAGTTAAGTAGGAATTAAGTAGGTTGTAACTGCTAACTAGGAACTAACTACTAAGTCAGTTCGATTCGGGTTAGTTTCAGTTTTTACACATGAAAACCGAAACTGAACCGAATCATCGGTTTATGATTTTTTATAACCCGAAACCGACTGATGCTAAAGAAAACCCGACCAACTCGGGTTGGTCGGTCTGAATTGATCAATTTGGTCGGATTGGGTCTTCTTGTGAACAGCCCTAATTATTATTTTGCCCTAGTCTACGATAACTTAGCATTCCCAAAAGCGTTCTCCACAGCAGAGGCTCTTGGCCAAAGTTTTCCCTTTACAGGTATCATGACTTGCCGGATCGATCAGACAAGCCCGAAAGTGAGACGAACCCGATTCAGGTTGAAGAACCAAAACCTTGACCCGACCACATGATATAAACCAATAAACCATAGTAAACCACTAAGCCTGACCCTAATCCGACCTGGTTTTAGTTTTCCATTTAAACCGACCCTCGCGATTTTCTGCTGTTGAAGTTCGTACTCATTAGGGCTACATCCGAGAAGAGGAAAAGTGTGGTCTTTTAGGTCAATTGAATCGGCAATCTTTCTTCTAGGAAGAGAGAATAGTAAGTTTTTTCCCATTTTTATTTCTGGACCAAGTTTGTTTTCATTCTTTTGCAGTCATTTACTTTAAGAAGGGCTATTCTCTTCTTTTCAAATTGTAGCTAATTGATTCTACTTGGTTGGATTTGTATTATATATCACAACTAGGATTCTCATCTCATTTAGAAAGCTACGCTCTCCTGTAAATCCTTTTCCTTTTCCTTTTTTTTTTTCTTTTTTTATTACTTTCTTTTATTAATGGAGGAAGTTGAATGTATTAATATAAACAAATTTTGCAAGCTCAGCGGCGCCATTTGGTAGTTAGATTGTTTGGGAGCTTCTTCATTGGAATATCGAGTTCACCTTTCACGAGTTATGATATTCACAGTCGCACTTGCATCAGTTGAAGCTGGGCAACTGATGCAAGATATTCACAGTCGCACTATTCTGATTGTTTAATGTGTTTCGTGTAATGTTTTGGAGGATTTGGGAGGAATGGAATTTAAAAAACTGTAAAAGTTGAAGAGGGCATTCCAATTAGGAAGTAACAAAATTGACTTAAATCAGAATTGTACATTGGATTCATTGTCGAGAAAGTGCATGTTTTTTTTTTTTTTATCAATAAGAAAGTGCATGTATTTTATCAAGTGTTAATGAAAAAGTTGTATATATTAGGGGATTTAGATGCACAATGGTAAATGAGCTATGACAATCATCCCTGCAATGCGAAAAAGCCACTCAGACATAGAATGTGGCACATTAAATCCCAGAATTTTATAGCTGTCACTGTACAAAATGCCCTTGTTTATTTACTTTTGGGTAGGTTGATTCCACTAATTTATTGACTTGGAGAGTGGACATTTTACTATCCACATCAATGGAAAAGAAAATTGCTTAGTTACCTGTATGACGACAACTGAAATAGGGCATTTATTTCATGAGTAGTAGACTTCCTTAGTTTTATTGATGTAGAAGTGGATGCTATGGAAACAAGCAGATAATGAGCTCTTTATCTGTAGTATCCTAGTGTCCTAAAGCTAATGGATGATGAACAATCTCCTCCACCAAGCAAGGAAGGTGACTACACATATCCATACATGTTTTGTCTCTTGTTATTCATGTCTCATGTTTTATCTGTAGTATCATAGTGTTCTAAAGCTAATGGATGATGAACAATATCCTCCACCAAAAAAGGAAGCAGACTACACACCCATGCATGTTTTATGATTTGATCTCTTGTTATTCATGTATTTTCTTTTGTTCATTAATTAACATATCGAAGAGAATGCTATTAGTTATGAAAGGATCCATATTGTATTGAACTATTGGTCTTCAAAAGGAAAAAGGCCACTGTACAACAGATTTTTTTACACAGGGAATATACAAAGCTCTACAGATAACACTATAGAATCAGACTCAGACCATAACATTTTACAAAAAGATTCTGAAAATAAAAAAGAAGTTAGTATTGTCTTCCCTTAAACATCTTGTGACATGCCAGCCAAGAAAACACCATCCCCATTATTCTGATGGCTACCACTTCATGTGAATTTGCTTAGTTTTAATAGATTCTAGTGTTACTTTACTTGCACAGTGACTAAATGCCGCTGGAGGTGTCACTCTCCATGCTATTTTTCCATATTTACTCACACCCCTCAAATGCCAATTGCCAACCCTTCAAAAACTCTGCAACTGTTTCAAGAAATCAACCTTTAACAGCAAAAATCCTTATCATTTTTTTGGTTAACAACCTGCAGCACCCTTCTAAGTGATTGACAGTTTTTAGGCTTTCATTGCAGAGGACGCAATTTGTATTAACAACCTGCAGCACCCTTCTGAGCAGGTTATCTCTGGTTACAGGCTAAAAGTTTTGTCCAAGGCAGCTGACCATACATAGAAAGCTACTTTAGATGGTATAGGCATATAGCTGTGCACCAAATTCTGTTGCTCGGAATATCGCACTCCACCTGACTGTTCAAGCTATTGATTGTAAAAGAATTTAACTGAGAAATAACCAGATTTTTGCCAAGCCCAAATTCTTGTCTTCTCTATTGATTACCATATGAGTATTGTATAGTTCCTCTAACAAATCCAACATTGGAGTCACCTCCCAATTGTTCAGATTTCTCCTGAACACCATTATGCACTTGTTAACATTCAGTCACCCTTGCATCCTTATCTACAGCCAACTCAAACTGGGCAGGATACAGGTTGAAAGCCTTTTCCACTACACACCTTAATCCCTTACAGAAACTGTTGGAAGCCTTATCCACTATCTTCCACATACCACACAACCAAAAGGATGTCTTGACTCTCCAGGATGCCACCCCATAATTCTGCATTTCTGCTCCTGTATTTTTGTACCATAACTTTCTTCCATAGGCTATCTTGATTCTCATTAAACCTTCAAAACCATTTACCCAACATAGTAATATTCAATTCACCCTCCTAATTCCCAAGCCCCCATTCCCCGTAGATGTGTGCACCTTCTTCCAATTCACTTACTGATATTTCCTTTCATTTTTCCACCTCTACATCGGAAATCTCTCATTCTCTTGCTTTTTAACTTATCTCTTAGAGGCATTCCCAAATATCTTGTTGGTAACTTACCTACCTTGCAGCCACATTCCTCATCCAATTGCCTCAAATTCACCACTTGACCCACAACAATTACCATAGTTTTAGAAGTATTTAGACAAAGGCCTAATACTACCGTAAACTATTTCATAAATGACTTCACATTTACTAGCTATTCTTGGCTGGCATTGCAAAAAAAAAAAAGTGTCATCTGCAAATTGGGGAAGAGCAATATCAACTTGATCATGGACCTCTCCCACTTTGATACCTTCTAAGAAGCTTCCAGACACAGCCCTTTGTACATTCTACTTAGAGCATCCATAGCACAAATCTTGAATGGGCCATCTAGTAGTTCCATTAATCCACTTTCACTGTTAAGTCCATTAACTGGTCAGGGTCTGAGTGGTACTGGGGGGGAGTCTTTGTCATAAAACAAAGTTCCGAGGGCTAAGTGTATAAACCCTCTAACTACAGTGTGGGTGCTTGCAATTTACCCAAAAATTTAATGGAAGTATTAGAACCTATGAAAATTCTACTATATGTTTTTTTCCTCCCTCCAAATTTGTTCATTCATTCTGAGGAAGATGGCCTGGAGGCCCTAGATACATCTTGGGCGCAAAGACCAGTGAAGTGTTACTATGATGAGCTTTCCAGAGAGTATCCTCTGTAAGACCAAAGAGATGAGATGCTGTCCAACATACTTGAAATTGTTTAGTATTTGGAACCTTGGTCTCTTCTACTATATTTCATCTTGAGATTCTTTCAGTTGATATGGATGACATTTTTATCTTCAAATTTGAATTTAATGGAAATTACTAATTGGGTTTATGTTAGGGAGATGAACCATGGAGGCTATCTTTCTTTTGAGATGAGAGGAAATTTCGATGAGAGATTTTCATATGGTGATTATTAACCTAAAGAAAGCATATGATAGAGTCCCTAGAGAGATAATATGGTGGATCTTGAAAAACAAAGGGGTTCCATACAAGCATATGGACTTAATTAACAAGATGTATGAGGGTGCAACAACCAATGTTAGAAGTTATAGCACCTATTGGGAAAGACAACAAATTTTACAGTAACACTGGGTGTTTACCAAGGTTCAGCACTTGGCCCTAATTTATTTACACTAATAATAGATGAATTGACTGAACATATTCAGGAGGTCCCATGGTGCATGTTGTTTGTCAATGACATTGCTTTAATGGATGAAACTAATGAAGGATCAAATGCAAAATTAGGTTTATAGACAAATACCTTAGAAACAAGAGGTTTTAAAATAAATAGGACCATAACAGAATATATGATATGTTAGTTTAATAATAAGAGTGCAAATCAGGGTACACTTAGGATTGGAGACCAAGAGGTAACTCAATATGACCTTTTCTAGTACCTTGGTTCAAAAATTCATAACAAGGGAGAGATGGAGGAGGATGTCGCTTATAGAATTAAAGTAGGATGGGCAAAATGGAGGGGTAGCAAGGGAGGGATTGAGAAGGATATTGCCCATAGAATTAGAGCAGGATGGGAAAAATGGAGGGGTGCATCTAGATTATTATACAACAGGTGAATACCACTTACGCTGTATGGAATAGAGTAATGGGTACTGGGTAGTCAGGAAACATGTCCAAAAAATGAAGGTGGCAGAAATGTGTACGTTGAGATAGATGAATGGAAAAACTAGAAAGGATAGTGTTAGAAATGAAGCCATTCAAAGGAATCTAGGAATAAGCTCCAATAGGTGATAAAATGAGAGAAAGTAGACCAAGTTGGTTTGATCACATGCATAGAAGACCTTTGGCAACACCCATAAGAATAAGTGATTTGTTGCAAGTTGAAGGAGCTATAAGGGGTAGGGGTAAACAAAAAAGGACATGGATCCACCAAGTAATAATAAATGATTTAAACACATATTTAATGATGGATCTTGCATTAAACAAAACAAAATGGCAAATCAGGATTCATGTAGCTGATCCCATATAGTTGGGATAAGGCTTGGATGATGATGATGATTACTTGTATAAATGGTACAGGAATGCCAGTAAAATCATTTTATTTTCTTCATCTACTCTCTTCTCTATTAGTATAATTGAAATAAAAATAGGGGGTGCTACGTTAAACTGTTTCTCAGATAAAGCTTATTGTTACTTTTAACAGTCATCTTTTAGTTGAAGACTTGGTGCTTATCATTTGGTCACTGACAAAGCAGGTTAGCATTGCTCTTTTTTGTCTTTGGTCATGCCGTTTTAAACATATAGTTCTGATGCGTACTTTGTCTTTTGGATATAACTTTATTCTCTGATGTGCAGAGATGCTTGTGTAAGAAGAGTGGAAAGAGTAGCAAATTACAAAGTAGAGAAAATGGTTTCTATGTCCAATGGACACAGGTGCAAGATTTAACCACCTAAAAAGCTTGTCTTCTCACATATGCTTCTCCAGGTTTAAGATGCAATTCAACCATTCAAGAAGAGTTTCTTTGATTAGCACTTAAAGATGATAGTTTGCCACATTGGAAAAATATTAAACAAATCTGAATTGCTAACAATTGAGAAGATTATTTTCAGAGGATAATTCCAAATAGTGTGTTTGGTTGAATGCAATATAAAGGTAAGAATCTGGTTTCCTTGGACAACGATATCTATTATATATTCTAAAGTGGGATGGGCCTTTGTTAAGGCGATGTGGCATTCTCTTCCCGCAAGAAAAGGTATCCGCACGTGAAATCACATGCAAAAACAGCAGGATGGGCCTTCCCTATGACGAAACCGATCACTGTCCTTTCATTTCACATGTCTTTCTCCCCTGCTTCCCCTTCTCTCACTCTCTCGTCCGAGTCCCTCTCCCTCTCTGGTACATTTGAAAACTTGAAATGAATCAGATCAGTGTAACTTATTCGTAGTTCATTTGTTCTTCAGTTCCTATGAATTCAGCAAACCCCAAACCCTGCTCAACGGTCACACCCAAATTGCTGGGAGAATGCTAGAGGTTCTTCTTCTTATCCATGAAATAACAAATTGAGAAGGAAAAGGAATGCAGCAACAGCCAAATGATGCTCCTTTCAGGGCCTCCCTCATGCGGGAAGACATCTCTCCTCTTCCAGTTCGCTTTTAATTCCGCTTACACTAGCTCCGCTCATCGTCATGTCATCTTCATCTGCAACCGCTGCAGGTTAGAGTCCAAAACCTCCTTACTTATCCCAGGTATTCTACATTTATTACTACTCTCTCTGTTTTTCTCTCCGTTTTAACCTGTATCTGTATGTAATGTAATCAATAATTCATTTTTGAATGTTGTTTGCAGGGCATCGATGCCTTGTTTGATGTGTTTAACCGAATACGGATGAAGTGAGTGTGAGTGAGAGCATTGTCCAGTAGGATATCAAGAAATTCCCTTTTCCTTACTAATAATTTACATCTATCCAAGCGTTTCTATTCGTTGCCAGGTATGTAGAAGATTACGAGGGGATCAACAAATACTTGGCTGGATTTCACCTACACCAACTCGGAATCTACCCAGCAGCATCTACCCAGCAGCCGTTGTAATTGATGATTTCAGAGATTTCTTCGATGACAAGTAAGTCAAGTCAGTCATGTGTTTGTGTTTGTGCTCCTCAGAACCAAGAACTACCCTGGTTTCGGTTTTGTCGTTTTGGCTCCACACTTCTACTTGCAGGAATTGTAAAGAGAGACTGGGTAATCCAAGAGGAAGAGACCTTGCCATGGTTCGAACTCTGGCCTTGTGCTGGGATGCCATCGCCCATGCCAAGTAACTGTTCTGTTCCCATAGTCTACATTGCTTGGAGTGCTATTTGGTTGTTTTCGTCTGATTCTTAGCTCTTTATATGTAACAGTGAGAGCTTGGCATCAGGAGAGCCTTGCAGGCTCTTCTTATCTGATACCCACCATGGCGATACTCCAAGGTTGTTGTTCATCTACAAGAGATGGATTCCCTCCATTTTTACCATCGAAGGTTAGTTTACAAGATGTATTGATAACCCTAACCCAAATCCCTAAAACCTTCCAACCCATTTTATCTTAGTCCATCCATGTTTACTGGCAACTTTTCAATATTTTCCCAGACTTTTCTAATTCCGCCCAGTTTCTTTTTCTCTTCGTTTGACTTGTAAAAGAATGTAATTAGATTGAGCCTCTGGATTTAGGGGATGGATCAGGATCTTTCATTTTGACAAGCAGTGGCAGTGCTCCGGGGAGTGGCTCTACAAGAAACAGAAAGCGATCTGCAAAATTCTCCATGGCTCTACAATATTTAGTGTTGCAGGAGATTACCGAAGAAACCGAACAGTAATCTCTTTCTTACTTCCAACTTCCAACTGTCTTAGTCATCACAGACACAGAACATCTATTATGAATCCTGATTCTGTATTAAGGCCCTGTTCGCTTTTCAATAAGTTACTCAGGTAAAAGTAATTATCTGGGTAAGTTTTTCCTAGGAAACACTTACCCTGGTAAGTGCATTTACCATGTTCTTTTATTTCTCAGGTAAATAAGGTAATGACCATTTTAGTCATAAAAATTCATTATTAAAAGGACATTTTTGTCCCATTCAAGTGTTAGCAACTTTCCTCTTAGGTGGGAAAGTTATTTACCCACGTAAGACATGGGTATCACTTACCCAGGAAAATAAACTTTCCCTGGTCTCCACATTAATCTGAAAAATGAACATGGGATTCTTGGTCAATGGGATTCCCATTGACCAACTTTTCCCCCTCTGAAAATCCAAAAATAAGAATGCCCCTAAGATATAGCATCTAATTAATCTGGGAAAACTGACTGCAACTTTTCCCACAATCCAGCAGCACCGAGCCCAAACCCCATGGTCCCCATCACAGAGACAGAGCCCCACTCTTGCCAGTTGCCACCCTCTCTCCATTAATGGGCAAATTTCAACATAATGGCATTATTTATAGTAGTGATGATCCAGTGAGAAGGTTTTTTGTATTTCTTTTCTTTTTCAGTATAATATGTCCATAATAAGCCCTTTATCCCGGATTTTATATAATGATGATGATAGAATAATAGAAGCTATAGAAGGGCTTTGGGCTTCTCTGAAAACATGCTGTGAAGAACTGAGGATTAAAAAGGAGGGAACGAAGAAAGAGCACCAACATTTTTTTTTTGGGGTTTAGCACCAAAACAAGTTGCCACGTGT
The DNA here is from genome assembly GCF_055504915.1 of Nelumbo nucifera. Lineage (NCBI taxonomy): Eukaryota > Viridiplantae > Streptophyta > Magnoliopsida > Proteales > Nelumbonaceae > Nelumbo > Nelumbo nucifera. The sequence goes on from NC_142650.1 coordinate 110,500,999, forward strand.
ACAATTATTTCTCTCTCTGTTTGCAATGGATATGTAGAATAGTTGGAGGAATTAGTACTGAGAATCCAAATATATTAGCTGGTTTTCCTCTGTTAGTTATTATGCTTTGCAGAGTTTCTTCTCTTAAGTTGTAAATTATTTGTGAAAAACTGATACTTAATGTTTTTTTCACTAAAATGTCTAATGTCTTCTTCAGTACATTATCCATAATCTTCTAAGACTTCATGTTATGTTTTTTATTGGTCGTGGAGCTTGGCATCTGAAGAGGTGGATGAGTTCAAGATGATTCCAATGCTGAAACAGCTGCCACTTGTAAATCCTTGGTTGATTTCTGAAAACTGCAATTGACTGCATCTAGTAGCATTACACTTAAGCGGTTTCTTCTTCTTAGAACATTTTGGAGCTAATCTTTTTGTTTAATTTCTCTTTTATTGGATGCCTTATTACTTGTTTCTGAATTTCTTGTAATTCAATCCATAGATATTCTGAATCTATATGCATTTGAAGTTATAGTATTTATTGTATGTCTTCTCATGCACTGTAGAAATCTTAATTTAGTGCCTATTAATTCAATTTTGTTTTTTGGTACGCCTTTTAGAAGTTAATTCGGTCCGTTTTTCTACAGTAAAATCATATATTTAATTAATCGGTTTATCTTTCTTACAAATTTAATTGAAGTTGAACCGTATTCAATTTTTACTTTACGTTTTATTTAGTAAAATAAAAGTTGAAGTTAAGCACGGGTTATTTCGCTGGTTTAATAGTAAAATGGAATCATTTTTTTGTTTCAGATTTTCTTGATGTTCGGTTCAACTGCAAATAACAAAAGGATACCAAAATGGCTTGTGGAAAAGCAAAAGGAATGCAGCTTTCTCTTACATCTGTACTCTGTGACTCTCTAAAAGTTCTATTTTCCATGGCCATTTTACGATCAAACAAACACTTTAAAGTAGTAAATAGGGAATCATTAGACTTCATTTTGCGTGCATCCGGATGGAAAAATAATGGCAAACAGTATAATGTCCCATAAGCATGATTTGCAAGGAAGTTCGGCAATCGATCAAATTACTCTTTAATCACTGTCAAATTCTATCAAAATAGTACAAATTATAATAATAATAATAAGAAGAAGAAGAAGAAGAAGAAGAAATACTGTTAAAATAGGGTTTTAGAGCTACCATGGAAAGGGTTATTTGGAGTAGATGAAAATTGCCAAAGGGAAAGGGTTCCCTGTTGTCGCCGTTCTGCGGTGAGTCCTACATCAGGTTACTCGGACCCTCAATTAGGGGACCTCTAAGGCTTTATTTGGCTCGTCATTAGGTCTATTATTAATAGAATTAATAATAACAGCTTTCTGGAAGGATGAGAGATGCTTGGAAATTAGAATATCACTTTGTAGTCTTCAATTGCCAATCACCATGGTTCATTTTTGTTTGGAGCCATCTGATGATGTAATGGGTGGGCATAGTTGGGTGAGGATTGAGCCACGTGTCCACCCAAATACAAATGTGACATACACGTGTCTATAGGTTCGTTGGGGGTGAAGATGTTAAAACTTAAAAGGAGAAAACTGAAAAAGAAAGCGAATTGCCTTGTCCTTTGGCTTTGGCTCCACTTGTCTAAGCATAGAAAATTCGAAATGGCACCGGGCCACCGGGTCATATTCCGGTTCAATAAGTCTATATCCAAATTCTATCTGATCAGTGATCATGCCAAGGTCTCTTTATATAGTAAAACCTGTAAAGTAGCAAAATGCAATTAGTTGCGTCCTGAGTTGCTTAGGGAGGGAAATTTTGTTCATCTAATTTGATAATATAATTATTTTGTTATTTTCAATTTATTTTGTCCTGTAACAATATAACTAAACACCAACACCAATAAGCCATTAATCATGTATTTTTGTGCAATGTAACCAAGATTTGGGATGCCCATGTGCCATTATTAATTTATTACCGTTGGGACCATAAAACCCACTCTTGAAAACTCTTTTGAAGAAGGGAAAGAAATGTGAAATTAATGGATGTTCATTCATAGCATATTAGCAGCAGTCAGCAGATGCTCCCAAACCCAGAGAGGGAATGTCAAATGTGCAATATTGATCTTATCCTTTGGTTATTGGGCAGGAAGGAACGCTGAAGAGTCAACGTCACCGTCTCAACTCAAAACTTTGAATCTACCGGGAAGCTTCGCCCCAGTTAAAAGTTAAAACTTAACAAGTGTCCTTGAAGCAAACAGGATGGAGGTTGTGGCACACATCTTTCCACCTTTCATGGTCTTTGTCCTCTCAAAATTAGGGGTGTCAATGGACCGGTCTTGGATTGTACCCCGTCTAGATCAAAATCAATTTTGACGAATTGGATGGACCAATAAAACGTGTTGAATTGGACCAGTTCAGACTTAATGTATGGTCCAAAGTATTTATTAGATTAGATTGGACCTGGTCCATCCTTAATGAACTTATATTATATTGGGTTCGATTGAGCCAATATTTGGACTACGGAATAATCAAAGCATCAGTCGAGATCTACTTCTTGCCAAATTCCAAGGAGCAGACTCTTTGAAAATGACAAAGTGAAATGGCTCTTTACCCCTTTTTCTATAAACTTTGTCAACGGTCAAGATCAAGTCTAATCAATGACACTGATTCAATGCCACACTCTGCATGCGCATAACCTCGAGAAGACAAAACGAGACATCTACTGATCCGTCTCGAAAAAGGCATGAGCGTCAAACCGGCCGGTTCACCTGGAAAACCAGCTTCACCCCAGACCACTCAACTTGGAAAAGGAAAATTAATTGACAAGTTGAAGTTCCTCAGCCAAGGACCATAGAGGTCTTCCACACCAAACCAAGGCCGAACACTACACTCCTCGACTTCAGAATTGGGGGAGTGATGTTTGGGTTATGGTTGAATTGGCCAAGGATGCCACGTGACAACTTGCACGACCACCTTATCTCTCCAACCATGTCAGCACCATGTAGGATAGATAAGCGTAGTCAAAGAGTGTCTTGCACAGGCGAGGAATTTAACCCTGTTGGGGAAGAGGAGTCGTCCCGAAGACCTCGGCGGGCAACCTCATCCCGACAACCCCAGAAGCCTCATTCGAGTAGAACATAGACCTCTAGTTATAAATAGGTAATTTCCACTCAAGATAAGGGACTTTTTGACTTTGATACATCTGTTTTAACTCTTCTACTCGGACTAGCACTATTCTTACCTGCTCAGCCCAACCACCTACCCTTCCATTCAACTAACTTGAGCATCGAAGTGTCCACCCGGGGAATAACTCCTCAGGCCTCTGACTTTTCTTCTTGGTTGCAGATCCCAATGTGTGACTTCATCCTTCCACCTCGGCCTCATCCAGTTGGTAGGATTATTTGAATGTGTCCTCGGTTCGAAACACCTCGAATCGAACAACATCAATAGATGTTAATGGACTAGGTTTGAAATAGGATTAAATCTAAATTAAAACAAATTTGAACAGATTGGACGGTCCACACATTGAATTGGACAGGTCCAAAATGTTTCAAAATATTCATTGGATTGGATTAGACCTGGTCCATTTGTAAAGGACTCACATTGGATTTGATCGATTGGGCCAAATCTGGTACAATTAACACCCTTGGTCAAAATATACTCTTGCACAATACTCTTTCATGAATCACAACTATTACACGTTTAGTTTAAACCATATGGATCCTCTCTCTCTTTCTCTCTCTCTCTCTCTATCACCACCCACCCTTTCCATAATGATGGTTTTAAAAGGCCAAAGATGAAAGTGAAGCAGTTGGGTATCATAGGGGCTAGGGCATAAGCCTCAATGCATTTTGAGGTATAAGATTCAAGCACAAAAGGCTCCATTTGGAAGGAGTACAAATACAAATATGTAGAGCGTAAAACCTTATATTTTGTTTTATTTTGTATGAATTTTATATTGTACATATTTGTATTTATACTCCTTCTAAACTGAGCCAAAGGAAACAAATATATATATATATATATATATATATAATATATATATATATATATATATATATATATATATATATAATCAATAAATAATAAAAACATAAAAAGCATAAAATTAAGATTTTGTATGACTTGTTTGATGTATTAGACAGGGTTAAAATCTTACAAGATTAGTTTTTAAGAGTAAGGCATTTCTACTTTGTTTCCTCCATTTGTATACATTAGTGAAGGGTGACCACCTTTGTGAGGCATGTGCTTTAAAAGAAATAAATTTCCTTGTATGGGGTAAATGGGCAAGTGGATAAGAATAAAACATGAACAATAGAACAAGTTATTTTCATATACATTTAGGGCTCATTTGGTTCATGGGAATAGGGATTTGGAATCAGAATCAAAACCATTTGATTGGGCAGAATTAGAATTTGATTCTCATTCCTGGTGGAATGACCATTCCCTCCCCTTCCCTTGGGAATTTGATTCTCATTCCAACTATGAATCTGACGGACCCTTATATGCATTTGCTTGTTATACTTTTATATTTATTTATTTGTTCAATACCCCCAATACATTACAAAAAATCATTCTTCTTTTGTCTTAAATTTGTGTTTTATCCTTGTATAAACATTATATTCAACATTGGTATACCAAACATTTGAGGGTTTAAACGTTTTGGAGCCAAAAAAGCTCAAAAGCATAAGTTTAGTTTCAAACTACTCAAAGCCCAACTGCCTAAGCTTTGCTGGTGAGGTCTAAGGGCCAACAGCCTTTTAAAACAGTGTTCAGAATCAAACAGCTTTCCCAGGGACTTTGGGTTGCTCCCATGCAGCAGGTCCGACTTCTGAGCTTGCGTTGAGTCTTCCCGAGTCACTGAGCCTGAGTGCTTGGACCAGATTCGTCTGGTTGGTATTACTGGGTTCTGATAGGGGTGTCAATGGACCACAGGACCAGTTTTAGATTGGACCCTGTCTAAACCAAAATTAATTTGGAATTTTGGATGGATTGGACGGATCAACGAGACCATATTGAATTGGATCAATCCAGATTTAGTGGTCTAAAATATTTATTGATTGGATTGGACCTGGTCCATTTATAATAAATTTATATTGAATTGGGTTGGATTGAGTCAATGTATAATTTATTGATAAAAGATAAAATATAGGTGAGGTTTAGGTTAAAATTAATTTAAATTGAAATAAATATGAACAAATTAAAAATTGGATAATCCAAACATTGAATTGGACGGATCCAAAATGGTCCAAAATATTCATTGAATTTGATTAAATTAAATCTGATCCATTTGTAATGGAGTCACTGTCACATTGGACCAAATCCAGTCCAATTGACAGCTCTAGGTTCTAGGTTCTGATATTCATCCGTCAACAAGAAGAACAATTGCACAAATCCAGTCCAGTTGAGCGGGTTGCTTGCTTTGAAGTCAAGCTCTCTCTCTTCGTTATTTTGTTATATGAAAAGTAAATTCTGCATTGACTTTATTTGGCGAGGGAACATGGCGAAGAACAATTGCACAGACAGAGCCGACATGGATTAGAAAAATTGTACACCTGGATAATCCAGAATGTAATTTTGTCTAAAAAACCCTTCCTCATGGAGGACTCCATATTCCCCCAACTTTTGTTTTCTTATTCATCAAATCGTATGCTTCCTCTCATTTATATGTTTCCTTTATTTGTACGTTTTATGGTAACCTTCCATTAATGGAATCCTATGTTATTGCCCCAGGCCCCTAAACGCCCTTTTTAACCCGGGAAATGATCCATTATCCGGCCCGTCTTTAGGTACCCATTTTCCATTGACCCATTCCAAATCCAGGGTCTGGCAAGAGTAAAGGACTGAAGAATGGGTGGACCGGGCTTTAAATTTCTAAGGAATCTGCCCTAGTCAAATGGGGCATTCGTGGATAGGGGGTGTAATCAAATTGAGCTTTAATCGAATGGCTCTGGATCGAGTTCAATTAAGTTTAAATCTTATAATAAAGTTCAATTAACTATTTCAAATTCAAATTCGATGAACAAGATGTTCAGCTCAAAATTTCAATAGTGTATCTCAATTATATTATATAAATATATTTTTATATTATATATTTATAAAATATAAAAATATATTATTTTTTTGAGCTTTTGAACTAAATTAAAACACAGTAGCATTTTAGTCAAACTGAATTGATGAGGGATAATTTGGTCCTTCCAATCACAGTGACATGTGGCCTTCAGATGACACATCGACGTTGAGTAAGCAAAACAATTCAGCCAGTTAGCTTGGAGCACCTCGTCTAGGCCGACCTCCACCTCGGCTAGGGCAAATTAGTAGATCCCATAAGATTGCGGCGACCTATCCTAGGATCCCGTCGAGTTGCAGGAGTCCAAGGCGATCTGCGAGGGAGAGCCCGCTAACCATTCCCAGCAACACGCCACTAAGAGCACTGACATCTCGACCATTAGAATAGCCCGCCATATCGCACGCTTCGAAATTACTCGGGCATATCGTAACCTCTGCGGGGATCTCACAACCTACGTATTAACACGCCTAACAAAGCGGAAATGGCTCTGCGAGAAGCTCAGGCCCGTTACCAAGAGGCCCTGACCACTGATGCCTATAAAAGGCACTTATTTCCACATGGAAATGTATGCACAATTAAACATTCTCAAGCTCTCTCACTCTCTCAAAGAACTCTCAAACATTTTATGACTTACGCATCAGAGTACACTCTTCGGGTAAAAGACACCCAAACACTCTAATTCTCTCCTTCTTACAGCACCCATCAGCTCGGCCTAACACAACTCAACTCGGACCAAAAAACATCTAAATCGGAGCTCGAATTATCAAGCACGAGGGAACTTCCAGATTGCATGCACGTATATAACCCGGCTTGTCTCCATTACACCGCTACACTTGGATGAATGAAGAGTGCCCCTCACTCTCTTTTCTAAGGTGAGGTCATGTAGGGTACCTCTGTCGTTGATTAAAAGGTTAAATGTCAGATTGGTCCAGATAAATGTGCGTGGGTTTGGTCTGTCCTGATGCAGTTCTTGCTCCGGAGCTCAGACTGTTCGGTTCCCCTTCTTCCCACACAACTGTTACTGTTCAGAACTTCAGATTATCAGATGACCAACTGCAGCCTCCGCACTTTGTCAGAGTCCTTTACATTGGCCGCCCACACACCCTGCCGGATTCATGTTTAAATTTTATGCTATTTATTCATGAACCACAATATAAGGTTAAGAGGATTAAACAAGTTGTCACCTGGCTGAACGATTTAACAGGTGGCCAAGGCCAATCTAAAGACTTACCTACTTGGTGAATGGTTCAGATTTGCCGCATCATCCCTCCATATGCTAGAAATATTATGAATTCCTTATTTGAACGATTAAGAAAACATATTTTGGTCATTAAGGCTCAGTTTGGAAAGAGTATAAATAGAAATATATAGAATGTAAATGGAGCCTAAAATAATACAAAATACAAGATTTTACACTATCTATATATATGTATTTATATTTGTATTCCTTCCAAACAGAGCCTTAAAATATATATTGTATAATGTAAAATCTTGTACATTATATGTTTAAACTGAGAAAAAAAAAAAGCTCAGATAGGCAGGTTGTGAAATCAATGATAACACTCGTGCCGGTTATAAAATACATGGGTCCCACAATCATTCGATCTGTCAGTGTGGGCCCCATATGTTCTGCCATTGGTTCCTCACTCTGCTACACAGCTAAAGTATTCAGTTAATCCATATTAATTTATGGGTTTTAACTGTTTAGTCCACCCCTAGAAATCTTAGCTCCACCCTAAAAATGGAATGAATCCGGACTATGGATTGATGCCAAATCCAATCTCGTATTTGGGTTTGGGATAAGTGCAAAAAGCTAAGAACAAATAGCCTGCTACACAGCTAAAGTGTACATAATCCATATTAATTTATGGGTTTTAACTGTTCAGTCCACCCCTAGAAATCTTAGCTCCACCCTAAGGATGGAATGAATCCTGATTATGGATTGATGCCAAATCCACGGGTAGGATGCCGTTTAGTAGAAGGTGGCTGTAATTTAAAACCTTGTATTTGCACTCTACGTATCTGGGAACAATGCAAATACAAATGGCCTTTTACACAGCTGAAGTGTACAGTCAACTGCCTTCCTCTTGCGTTTCTTGCAGGCTTCCATGATAACCCTCTCACTACCTTCCCCTTCTATTCTTATTCTATAAATGAATAATGGCTAATGACGTTCTCCCGCTTACTTGTACCAAAGCGAAAGACTCCAGTTGAAGCAGATAAAGATGATGAACTCCTTAAGAGAATTACCCTCATATTTAAAGGTCGTGAACACTGTCTTCAAGCTGCTATTAAGACTTGTTTGGTCTGGGTCCCAAAGGACATTAGAACTCTTGCTTTGATTAAAGTGACAAAGGCTAAGAAATTAGATTACGGAAAAACTCTCCGCCGTCGAGCAGCTACCATCGACCAGAATCTAGGAAGGACCCTTTCTCCAAGGAATTACACCCGATCATACTAGATGTCATTCCGCCAAATCAAGTCAGTTCTGTAAAAACCTTCCTCCTATTGGTGAACTTCCTCGTGTATCCAAAATTAACTTGGCTACTGGTCCATCCGTTTCAACACAGAAACCAAATTCCTCAGAGATGATTATGGAGATCGATGACATGATAATGTAATGAATTCATCGACCGGAACTTCTATCTCTGCCAAAGTAGGCGAGTCTGCATCTGACATTAAAAGCACACCCGCCAAAGTAGGTAAGTCTACTTATGACTTTGATCTTCTTTCGATCAACATGACAAATTCACCAACTAATGTTGTAATTTCTGCAACTGTGCTATCTCCTTCCGACGAACCTGTGTTGATCGTGGCAAGCGGAAAACTCGCTTAGTTTAATGAACTCACTGATATCAGCCAAGCTGCACAAAGCCGAATTGTTGAGCATCAATTTGAGGATTGAATGTGATTGAAAAAACAAACAACAGGAGGTTGTAAAGTTAACTTTAATCAAATCAAGAAATTCAATCAACTGGTAAAGAGGTGTAATTTAATTGACCTTGGCTTCTGTTAACCACCCTTCATATGGTCTAATCAAAGGCAGTCTTCACTAATTCTGAAAAGACTTGACAGAGGCCTTTGCTCAGTCTCCTTGCCAGATTTCCTCAATCCCACGTCAAGCATTTAACGACAAATAGAAGTGATTATCAACCAATAGCTCTACGGAGAAGTACGGATACACACTGCAGAATTCTGAATTCCAGCCCCCCTTACTATTAGCCCTTTCCCCTATAGCACGTGAATTTGACATCAATTCATTGTTAGTATGCATTCCCTCTGTACTTTGGGACTATAAAATTCTGATCTGGGCTGATTGGTCATTCTCCAATAGCTCTATATATCCAAGACTGTAAAGTTGGACAAAAAACAAAATTAAATTTGAAATAGCCTGGGCCAAGATGAACAATTTCAAACCAATGGTGCAACAGTTCTGGAATGATTAATTTTTCAAGTACATAAGTTGTTTGATTGGACCCAAAAGACATCAAAGAAGTTTAATGACACAACCTTGGTGCTTATTCCCAAGAAAGAGAGAGTTGAATGAGTAAATGATCTAAGATCCATTGGACTGACAAATGTTTCTTACAAGGTTGTATGAGAATAACAAAGAGAGAGAGATTTGAATAATGGTAGAATTAATTGTATTCTACTCCTTTTTGTTTATTTATATAGAGTACAATAATGAGATGCACAATAATAAATTCTATCTGATCTAGGATAAATTTAGATCTAATCCTATTTAAGATAAGACTTATCTTACTAGGATAAGTGTTATCTTTTACAAAGATAATTTATAGGGGTAATTATTACTAGGATAAGGATTATCTACAAAGAGGATTAATCCAGTAGGAGAAGAACTTAGTGTACAAGATAGGTTAGAGTCCTGGTTGGATACGCGCATGCGCCATGCACCTGGATACCTGCATGCATCATGCACATAATAGTTATCGCTTACACACCCCTCAAGCGCAGCCAGGAGAGAAACGGTGAGCTTATGACGAAGAACCTCAAATTGTGGAAGACTAAGGGGCTTAATTGCAACTTTTTCTCATATGAAGTGAATATCCAACTCGATGTGTTTAAAGCGAGAATGAAGTGCATGATTAGTGGTAAGAAATTTAGCCCCCATGTTGTTGCACCATATCAAAGGAGTTGCAGAGAGGGAGACACCTAATTCTTGGAAGAGAATATAAAGCTATATAACCTCAGCATCTGTAGAAGCTAAACTGCGATATTCCAACTCAGTGCTTGATCGAGCCACCGTTGATTGCTTTTTGGAACTCCAAGAAATTAAATTGGAACCAAATAACACACAATAACCACTCTAAGAGCGAAAATACATGAGGCAACTTCCCTAATCAGCACTAGAGTAAGCAACAAGAGAGAATGTATGACATGATTGAAGAAGCATACCATAAGTAATTGTTCCTTTTAGGTATCGAAGAATCCTTTTCATAGTAGCCCAGTGGATAGTAGTGGGAGTTTGCATGAACTGACATACCTTATTGATTGCAAAAGCAATTTCTGGATGAGTAGGATTAATGAGAGGTTCCCCTTCTTATTTTGTGAGCTGAGTGGAGGCAGACATAGGAGTGGAGAGAGGTTTGGCATCATGGAGTTTTGCTCGATGCAAAAGATCATCAATATACTTGTGCTGAGATAGATATAAACCATTGGACAATCTATGAAGTTCAATACCAAGAAAATAATGTGTGAAACCCAAATCTTGAAGAGAAAATTGAGAAGCAAGATGCTGAATTAGAGAGCTAGTGGTAGATGGAGAGGATTCTGTAATGATGATGTCGTCCACATAAACAATAACCAATATGATATCAAATTCAGAATGAGATATAAATAGTGAGGCATCTGCTTTGGATTTGAGAAACCCTAGGGATAAAAGTGAATCACACAGCCTCGTAAACCATGCGTAAGGTGCTTGTTTCAAACCATATAATGATCGATGGAGACGACAAACATGTATTGGGAATCTAGGATCAACAAACCCAACCAGTTGCTTCATATATATCTCTTCTAAAATATTACCATGTAAGAAGGCATTGTTAACATCCAATTGGCGAACATCCCAATTAAAGGAAACTGCAAGAGATAATACTATGCGAATTTATCTGGTTTAACTATAAAGTTGAATGTCTCATCATAATCAAGACTAGCTTCTTGAGAGTAGCATTTGGCAACAAGACGAGCTTTGAAGCGTTCAACCAAACCATTATGTTGACGTTTGATTTTAAAAATCCATTTGTTACCAACAATATTTTTATTAGGTGGGGCCGGAACGAGAGTTCATGTTTTATTTTGAAGTAAAGCCCTATACTCATCATTCATAGCAAGGACCTAGTAGGGATTCTTGTGTGCTTGAGAATAACATGTTGGTTCTGATTTTGGGAGGGGACTAGCAAGTAGGGCATACCTCTGATGTCTTGAAGATACCATGTTGAGCCCGAGTGGTCATGGGACGCAAAGAAGATGAAGGCGGCAAGGTAGAGTCAGTGGATTCAACACTAGAAGGTGGTGATGCATCACACCAGGGCGAAGATGGAGAAGAAGAAACTTCACCTGGAGAAGTCGTGTTAGAAGCAACAACAGGGGGAAGGGCCCCAACTGGAAGAACTGGAGTCGATGTTGTGGGTGGTGCAGACAGTACTAGTGGCAGTAAGAAACGGAAAACAATCCTCATTAAAAATAATATTGCAAGAGATAAAAATCCGTTTCATAGAGCAATGCAAGAAAACATACCCCTTGTGAGAGTTAGAGTACCCAAGAAATACACATAAAAGAGAATGAGGTTGTAACTTGTGCTTATTATATGGCCGAACATGTGGAAAACACTCACACCCAAATGTACGGATTTCGAGGTAGTCTGAAGGGCAACCAAATAATTTCTTAAACAAAGAGCATGATAAAAGAACCAAAGTAGGAAGCCGATTAATGAGATAGGCTGCAGTGGAGAAAGACTCAAACCAATATTTAGGAGGAACCCCGCATGGTTCATAAGGGCAATGCCTATTTCAACAATATGGCGATGTTTGCGCTTAGCACGCCCATTATGTGCTTGTGTATGTCGACATGATATTCGGCGAGAAATACCCACATGATTGAAATAAGTTTCAAAGGTCTTGAATTCAGAACCACCATCACTTTGAAAATATTTAATTTTAGTATCAAAAAGTAATTCAACATTGGCTTTGAATTTCAAGAACATATGAAACATTTCGAATTTGCAAGTAAGAGGAAATATCCAACTATAACGATTAAAATCATCAACAAAAAGATTATAGTAACGATAGCCAGAAGTAGATGTCATGGGGGAGGGTTCCCATAAATCATAATGAATTAATTCTAAGAGAGAATTACTAATGGCATGATTCTGAGAAAATGGAAGTACATGGCTCTTAGCTATTGAGCAAGTTGAACAAAAATTTAAATCAGTACTAGAAACTGCCGGTAAGTGCTAAGAAGAAATAATTTGTTGAGTCATACTGAGAACAAGGTGACCCAGTTGATGATGCCAAATCTCAGGGCTGGCACGAGTACCTACAAATGTAAAAGGAGACAAAGCCATAACTGATATCTTGATTAGAAGATGAAGCTAATATAAACCATCCTTATTTGGCGGCCCTTGAAGAAGTATCATCTCGGTGCGTCGATCCTTCACAAAGAATTCATGAGGATGAAATTCAAAACAGACATTATTATCTACAGAAAACTGGGCCATAGGTAAGAAATTGAAAGAGATTCAGGGAATATGGAGAATATTATTCATAATCAATGATCTGGAAGATAAAGCAGAAACAATAGAAGAGCTAGAATGAGCAATCGGCAAACTGAACCATTGTCAATGGAGACAATCAGAACCCTTACAGTCAGAATGTATTTGCAGTTTGTTCAGATCTGAAGTGAGGTGATGTGTCATACCAGAATCAGGAAACCAAATATCTGTATTTTTCTTGTCACATCCTGATGCAGCTATAAACATCAGAGGTTGTGGTCATTTGCGGTTCTTCAAATTGTTAATATGTGCAAGGAGTTTTCGACAATACCTGGTAGAATGATTTTGTCCTCCACAAATTTGGCAGGGTTTATTGTTGTATTTGGAGGGCTTAGAGGATCTATTACCCGTTTGTGGTAGATCAATTTTATTATATTTTTTCGGAATCCTTTCCTTTAGAGGCAAGATTCATAGAAGGAGATCTAGCTTGTATAGATGCATTTACTGAATGAAGCAAACGATTCTCATGAGTTAAAAATATACCTTATAAGCTAGCGAAGGATAGGTCATCTGTTTGGGTAATGATTACCGTAAAGAAAGCATCATAATCTGAACCAAGACCATTGAGGGCATGATGAATTAACTGCAAATTTGTTAGAGGCTCACCAATTGCAGCTAGCTTGTCACTAAATACCTTGAGTTTTTGGAGATACTCGATTATGGAGAGATCATTTTTTCCGTAATGCTTCAAGTTCATTCTTGAGACCAACGACACTAGTTGTTCCTTGATGAGAATAAAGGTTCTCAAGGGTTACCCAAACTTCTCTACTTGTTTTGCTTCCTACGACTTGTGCCAATGTTGTTTCTGTTAGAGAGGACAAGAGCTAATTGAAGATGAAACAATCCTGCTTGACCCACTGTCTATTGGGTTCTGTCATCGAAGTGGAAGATCCTGAAGTGACTGTGGCTACCATAGAATGAGGTGGACAAGGAGTAGTCCCATCGACATGGCCAAGGAGCTCATGGCTTAGAAGGGCATTCTCAACATGAAAACACCATACGATGTAGTTTGATCTGTCCAACTAAACCGAAATCAATTGAGGAATATGATTCCCTGATGCTCCGAAGTTTAATTGGTTGATCGAATTGGTAGACATAGTAGAAGACATGATGGAAGTCTTGAATCGACTGCTTATGACTCTGATACCATATCGAAATAACAAAGAGAGAGAGAGAGAGAGAGAGAGAGAGAGAGAGAGAGAGAGATTTGAATAATGGTCGAATTAATTGTATTTGATTCTTTCAAGAATGAGATATACAAGAATAAGTTCTATTTGATCTAGGATAGGTTTAGATATAATCCTATTTAGGATAAGACTTATCTTACTAGGATAAGTGTTATCCTTTACAAAGATAATTTACATGGATAACTATTATTAGAATAAGGGTTATCTACAAAGAGGATTAATACAGTAGGAGAAGAACTTAGTGTATAAGATAGGTTAGGAGTCCTGGTTGGACACACGCCATGCACGTAATAGCAATCTCTGACAGGTTGTAACGAAAATCATTGCTCATAAACTTTAACAATATATAGCTTTCTTATTATGAGAGATACGAACTTGGTTCTCTTCCTTAATATGGATATATTGTCAAGATTGCTAATCCACAAGCTGGAAACTAACTCTCTTTATGGCTTTAAACTAGCTCGCAGTTGTCCAAAAATCAACCATTTGATGTTTGTTGATGACATTTTGATCTTTGGTAAGAGTTCGAAAGAGAAATTAATCATGGTGAAGAACAGTACTCTTTTGCACTTTGGACTGTGCTTGGGTTAGTAAATTAATCTCTCTAAATTTGCCATCTATTTTAGTAACAATACCCATTTGGAGAGAGGCTGATATTAGCTAACATCCTAGGTGTCATGTCATGGTAGTGATGAATGGGGAAGAACTTTACTTGGGTGTCCCAATGTTGTTGAACCTTGGTAAGGCCTCTACCTAGAAATTTCTTGTAGATAAGTGTAAAAATAAACTCCAAACTTGTAAGGCTAACTACTTAGAGAGGTCCTCATCAAGTCCACAGTCACTGCCATTTCCTCTTATATTTTATGACCGGTCAGTTAATTCCATAATCAAATTGTGCAAAATCCAATGCAATTTCTAGAGACTTCTAGTGGGGTTTCAAGCATGGATAGGGTCACATTTACCTTCAAGCATGGCATAAATACATGCGAAACAAGGACTTTGGTGGATTAGGATTCCAAAATGTTGCCATTAAAAATAATGCACTTATCATTAAGCTTTCATGGCAGTTTCTAAAGGAGCAAAATCGCCTATAGGCCCATCTCTTGTACCGGAAATATATTGGTTCTCTAAATTCTTTCTAGGTCACTAAAAAAGACCTCTGATTCTATTATTTGGTGTAGTATGTTGGAGATTAGAGACAACTTGTTAAGGGTAGGGGTGTAAACGGATTAGGCAATATTTGAATTCGAATTTGATTAGAAAATCCGATATCCGGATTTGATTTGACATCCGACAAATATTGAAAATTAATTTCCGAATTTGAATTTGATTAAATATTCTAATATTTGATTCAAATCGAATTCGATAAATTAATTATTTAATAAATATATAAAATAAATAATTTTTGATATAAAATATATAAATTCTTTATAGAAATTTAATTATTATATATAAATTATATAAAATATTTTTTATATTATATATAAGAATTAAATAGTCGGTCAAATTCAGATATTTATCAAATCGAATCAGGTCATATCTACATTTGACTGATTAGATATTTGAATTACTGAATTCGATTCGATTATATCAAATATCAAATTCAAAATCGGATTTTCGAATAACAACCCTAGCTAAGGGGCACAAATGGCTGATTGCAGATGGTTAGCATGTTAATATCTATACGGATCCTTGGATCCCAAACCTCCAAGATCCAAATTATTTAAAGGTTGTAGTGCTGACCAACTACACCAATGGAAGCTGGAATTCAGAAGCAATTCATGCCATGTCCGATGATGATATTGCATGGCATATTCTACAAACTGAGTTGCCTTCTCTTCCCTCGACCTTAACACCACACGATAAGTCACTTGGAGACAATTTTGGAAGTTAAATGAACTTCCCAGAATTTCATGCTTCATATGGAGATGTATTAAGGATATTCTACCTGTGAATGCAAAGTTGGCCAAGTATTCTTTCAAGATTGATAAGTGTTGTGTTCTCTGCATGAAGGAAGAAGAAACAAGAGACCATCTCTACTTTCATTGCCCTGTCAACAGCTCAATTTGGTTTGGATTTAACTTGTCTATCCACATTGATGCCCACCCTAATTGGCACATGGAAAATTGGCTGGTGTTTTAGTGGAGCAAATTACCAGAGATCGATCGCAAATGATGTTATAAGCTTGTTCAGCAAATGCACAATCTTTCTTTGGAATTTTGGAAGGCATGCTATGGCTGCATTTGGAAACGATGCAAATAAGTGTGAATGCAAATATGTAGAGTGTAAAACGGTCTATATAAATTGCAAAATTGGGGTTAGTTTTTCACTGACAAATTTACCTTCTTACCAAAGTGACTTTGAACTCTAATGAATGCAAACACGAATTCCAATAAAGCATATGCTTTTTTTTATCAAAAGCCCACTTGAATGCAAATTTACTTCTCTTTTATTGATGTACTTTTACATCTTATCGTCAATATAAATATACATTGAAAAATGTGTTTTATGCGATTTGTCAATGCATAAATGTAATGTTACCAAACACAGGCAAAAAATGAACCAAGTGCAAATTTACCCCGAACCGAGATTTACACTTTATTTGCATTGTTTCCAAATGCATCTTGATGTAACCGTTTTTGGTCACGTACCATTTTTTGTGATGTATAAATTTTTTGGCTAAGTACCTCGTTGTTTGACCCGGTGGTGACGTGCCTTGGTGATGAGCTACTTGGTGGCGAACTCCCTGGGGGAGAACTGCTTGGTGACGAACTGCTTGGTGGCGAACTGCCCAGTGGCGAGCTCCCTGGTGGAGAGCTACTTGGTGACGAACTGCCTGGTGGCGAACTGCCTGGTGGCTAATTGCCTGGTGGTGCTCCCTGGTGGCGAACTGCCTAGGGGCGAACTGCCTGGTGGCGAACTCCCTGGTGGCGAACTGCCTGGGGGCGAACTGCCTGGTGGCAAACTCCCTGGTGGCGAACTGCTTGGGGGCGAACTGCCTGGTGGCGAACTCCCTGGTGGCGAACTGCCTAGGGGCGAACTGCCTGGTGGCGAACTGCTTGGTGGCGAACTGCCTGAGGGCGAACTGCCTGGTGGCGAACTCCCTGGTGGCGAACTGCCTGGTGGCGAGCTGCCTGGTGGCGAATTGCCTGGGGCGAACTGCCTGGTGGCGAACTCCCTGGTGGCGAACTGCCTGGTGGCGAACTGCCTAGTGGCGAGCTGCCTGGTGGCGAACTGCCTGGTGGTGAACTCCCTGGTGGCGAACTGCCTGGTGGAGAACTGCCTTGGTGACGAACTGCCTGGTGGCGAAGCTCCCTGGTGCAGCGCAACCCGACTACCCTCCGCGTGAGGTGATTTTCTCTCCTTTGTAGACGGCGGGAGCTGAGGGACCTACGAGAACTGAATCAGAGGACCCGGGGGTATTTTCCCGACGGGGACTCTCCGATGCCTAAGTTAGCATTCTGATTACAGAGGACTTGGAGAGAAATGAGAGAGCTAGAGAGCGGGGGTTACCATCCTTTTTCCTCTCCTTTGGCTTTGGGGGTCGGAATCCTTATATAGTGGTGCCCTCGCGGGTTAGGTGGGAGAAAAGCCTTCAAATAGTAAGATGTCATATCCCGTCAGAACCGGGGTACGGTGATGAACTCCTCGAGGTTGTTAGGCTGGCGCTTGTGTCAGGCAGCCAGGCCAGGTTGCCAGGTCGGCGCCTGTGTCAGTCGGCGGGTCGGTGTCCGGGCCAGGTTGCCAGGTCGGTGCCTGTGTCCGGGCCAAGTTGTCTAGGTCGGCACCTGTGTCAGTCGGCGGGTCGGTGTCCGGGCCAGGTTGCCAGGTTGGCGCCTTATGGCAGGCTGATCCGGCCAGGTCGCACAGGCTGCGCGTGGGCCGCGCAGGCCGCGCCTGGTCGCATGCAGGCCGCGCGCAGGCCGTGCCAGGTCGCACGCAGGTCGTGCGCAGGCCGCGCCAGGCCGCGTGCAGGTCGCGCCAGGCCGGCCAGACCGGTGCCCGGGGGGGACACCAACTTGGTAAGTTGTTGCCTGGGTGTTTGCCTAGTTGTCACGAGGTGCCACGTATCGCAATTTCACCGGAGGGCCAAATCTGCCCTCATCACATCCTATAGGAAAGTAATGGAGAACCAAGATGTTAATCCTTTTGGCTCAATTTGGAAGGAGTATAAATACAAATATATACAGTGCAAATACATATAAAACAATACATAATACAAGGTTTTACACTCTACAAATTTGTATTTGTGCAGCCCAATCACATATTGACCGGTCTTTTATCCTAAGAGAACAAACTGGTCCATCTTCTGCCCCTTCTCATGTTGAAGTTGGTGACATTGTTAGGTGGATTATCCTAAGAGAACAAACGGGTCAATGTTGATGGCGCTATGAAGAAGGGGCTGTTCTAGCACTGGCATTATGATTCGAAATCATCTTGGAGAAGTCACAGAAGCTAATGCCTTTAAGGAGGGTCTTCTAATGGCCAGAGACTTGAGAATAAAAAGGAAAAAAGGACCTGCATGGGCTTTTTCATTCGAAAAAGGAAATCAACTCAGATTCAATGAATTGATTTGGCTCATGGGCTTTTTCAAAAAAGGAAAAAAAAAATCTACGGTTCAGCGTTAGGGATGAGCCAAGATTATTCATTTGGAGGGTCACTGCATAAACCCAATGGTTGTTTTTGGTTTGGTAAGAGAAATAGATTTTTTTTTTGAGAAAAGAGAGGATTAGAATGTTGAGGGAAAGTTGGTAAGGCACAGTTCATTTGCAATGTAAACTTTGGATACTTTTGCTTCAAATTTGACAGTCTTATTGTTTGTAAAAAGTAAAACGATGTGGTTCTCACCATATATGAAAGAGAATAAAGATAGGGAAAGAGTTATTTGTCTGGGAGTGAGATAGGAGACAAGATGATATGGTCCCTACTTTATCAAAAATAGGAGTGCAAATCATAGTTACGAATAGATGCAAAATTGAATCGAGTGTAAAATTTGTATTGGATTCAGATTTGGATTGCAAATAAACATAGCATAAGGAATTTTACAAAAATTTTGAATGGAAACCAAATTGATCGATTAATCGAAACCGCTGAATCTATTAATCAGAAATTTCGGTTTCATCAATTCTATTAATAATATATATATATATATATTAATCAGAATTTTCGATTCGGTTTAATCAGTTCGGTTTTGATTTTTCTTGCTCACCCCTAATTACACCTGCTCATTTATTCCACTTGGTCATTTCGGTCCAAACTAAAATGCCTTTGTCCATTTGGTGGGCTCTATAAGACAAGAAACAGTCTAGTCAATCCTGAGCTAAAAGTTGGACCCGTTCTAAATGGAACCGGTTCTGTGACCATATTCACAAAATATTTAATTTCTGCCCAAACAGATTAGAAATAAATGCAATTAATCTCCTCCACTCAACCTTTTGGACACACCAGGCTGCACGGCGAACTCTAGAATAAGATGGAACCCGACCAAAACAAAGGAATGACACATCAATCGATTTTTGCACGTGTCAACTCTAATGAAAGGGAGCCATCAAAGGTGGGTACCACCTTTCTACACGTGTCACCCTTTTGGCATCCAACACCAAATTTTCAAAGAGGCCTACTCCTTGCTCCTCGTCGCCATCTTCAGCCATAGGGTCGGACGTCCTATGGTCCTCTTTATAGTTTACAAGGACGTTCTTCTCATTTCAGTAACAAGGATTTTGTGGTCACCACCCACCCCACCCCACCCCTCTCTCTCTCAAAATAAAAACAAAGAAATAAAAATTGATACACTATTCATGCATGTGAACCATTATTTTGTTGGGTATTACAAGTAAATATAATATTTAGCAAATAACACATTATAGCATCCCAATAGAATCCAATAATTAATTTAAATCAATTTAATCAAATTATCATTTAGGGGGTGTTTGACAACATGATCGATTTTGTTTTCTTAAGACAAAAACAACTGCCACATCAGCAAAATTATATTATTTTTGCTGATGTAGCAGTTGTTTTTGATTTCAAAAGAAAACCATATTGTCGACCACCCTTAAATATTAGTAATTTAAGAATGATTTGGTACTAAACGCGGAATGGGAAAATGCTTAAATAGGATTCATGTAGTTGAGACAAGTATAGATGATGAAAATTTGGCATATTAAATCATTAATATTCTATTCTTTATATTAAATCAAATTATTAATTAAAAACTACATTGTATTGGATGCATGGGATGCAAGAAGATCCATGAATGATAAGCTAAGACACAAATTATGTGCTAGAACAGTGCAACTAATGCCACTACGGAATTTAAGAAATCCTTTTATATATATATATATATATATATTGATGATTCAATGCATTCACTATCATATGATTCTGTCTTACTGAAAATAAATTATATTTTCATATGTGTTGGTTTTCCCATTTCTAGGAAAGCCAATAGACCCACAAGATCCATGCATTATTTCAAGCACTCAACATGTAAATCTACGATTCTAATAAGGGTTAAATAAAATATTGCAAAGAGATGCTTTTTCCTTGGTTGAATCCGTGGATTTCAAAATCGGATCAGACTGCATGGTTGGACCCTTCAACCCAAGAACTGAATTCCTGATCGGTTTGTTATCTGGTTCGATTTTAAAAACTTTTGTTGAATCCATTAAAGAAATAATATTTAAAACTGATCTGATTTATTAAGAGACATAGTCTATAAGGTTCAAAGTATAGATACATAGAGCATAATGCATGTGGGTTTTTAAGGTTGCCTATAAACAAATAAAAGGAATTTAGGGTTTGTTTGTATTACAGTCGGAATGGTAATCAAAATCTCTTGAAAGTTGGAAACAGAATTGGAACGGTTAGAATAGGAGTCAGAAATTGTAATAAGAGAAGGAGAGGAAAATGGTCATCCCTTCATAAGGGGAATGGGATTCCAATTTCGCCATTCCTATTCCTAATCCAGACCCCTAATCCCACAAACCAAATGAGTCCTTAACATCACTCTCATCTCTAAATAATAATAATTGATACTAGCTTGATCCTTGTAATTCTATGGAGCTTTCTAAATGTTGGTGTTTATCCACTGAATATGGGATTTGTCGCAAGTTATGGGCCCCAGACCATTTAGCAGGTTCTATGTCCTTAACCCAAGTGTTGTTGGTTTTTTTTTCCTCTTAAACCATATCTTCATAAGGAGCAATCCGACATTAACGGCTGTATTTTGTGTAGAAACACAAGAAGCAGCCATAGCATAGAATTGACCTGCATGGATTCTCAACCAGAATTTACCATCTTAATAAGTACCAATGTAGCAGACAAACTATTATTGGTCATTTGGCCCTTCCTCAGGGATGACTCCATATCCCCCCAAAATCTGCTTTATCAATTATCAATGATCAAAGTATGAATCCTTAACTTTGTCTCTTTTCATATGTTACATGCCAAACGTCCCATTGGAATCCAATGCTATTGCCCACTTCCCCGAAACCCCACTCCAAACCCGGATATCCGACCCATATTTTCTTTCTAAGCTAAAATCATGGTCTCTTTTCAAGTAATGGTGCCAGTTGTTGATTATTAGGCCCCGTTTGTTTGTTGGTATTCTGCGGGAATAAATTGATTAATCAGTCATTGACCAATTTCCCTGCATTTCCGGGTAGATAAATTGCTTATCCACCTGTTGGAAATGTTAATTCTCTCTTGCCTTCATCTTTACTGCCCCAAACACTGGCACCAAATGTTATTTGGGCAACTTTTTCCTGAAAATCACTTATGTTTATTGAGGCCTTAATGGGAAGGTTAAAACTTAAAACTGTGGGATGTGAGTAACTTGCATTTATGATAAAACACTAATCCAAACGGGGGTATAGGGTTGATTTGGACTGGGTCATTGAACTGTTGGGCAGACTTGTTAAAACTTGAATGGACCCGGACCCGGGTCAGAGCTTATGCTGTATTGTTTCTTCAAATTGGGTACCTTGCATCCCCCGCATTTTTTAGCCTAATCCGAGTCTTACAACATTAATCAAGCATTGCAGCCCAGGTGGTCCGTCGATTTCATGGAATTCAAATGTCAATTCTATTGATCCCCTATGTGATGAACGGTCTGCATAGGCCAGATGATCCATTTTGTGGGGCCCCTTAAATCTTGTTAGCCTCAACATATACTTCTACCTGAAAAGGATAAAGCTTTCCGATAAACTTGCCAATGAAAGCAAATGAAACAATCAATTCCATTCTCATCCCAGACCCACCCAAATCAGATTCTCCGGGGCCAATGGACCGGGAATCCGACCCAACTCCAATCAATTTTAGCACGTGCATCTCACAAGCGTACGCGAGAGATGGGCAGTGGGACCCACCAGACGAAGGTACCCTGCGTGCTTCATCCTTGTTTACGAAATTACGAGTACCTACTTCTCAATCCAGTTCGTTGGATAGATACCCTAGGATTTGGTAATCCAAAGGCGAGGACTCGAGGAATACCTAATCCTTTTTGCTTCTCTTCTAGGGCTGTCAATGAATCGGGTCCGAACCAGTTAGACCGGCTTTGGTTCCAGGATCTAGTATTGATGGATCAGTTTTATTTCTTGACTTGTTGTCCTGATCACGGCATTGAAAACTGGACCGGACCAAACAGTCCAACTGATTGACCTAGGAACCAATCAAGCAATCGATTCTATTTCACCTTAAAACCGTTTCTGTGCTAAAAATCATTGATTTGGTCAAAAACCCTTTAATTCGGGTGGTCGAACCATCAACCCACTGACCCAGACAATAGTTTTGGCGTTTTTATTTTAATTATACTTTAACTCTTTAATCAGAGCGGGCTGTCCTTTCAAATTGGATGGTCAGACCGTTTGACCTGGGAGCCAGTCCCCAAAATGGTTGTGTCCTGTCCGAATTTTAAAACGTTAGTCCTGATTATTATCGTTTTGGAATCGAGTCTACCAAATCCCGAAATGATTTAAGTTTAATTCGAAAAATGTATAATACCTATCTATCTATCTATGATTGGTTCCGTTCTGGGTCTAAAATTATAGATATAGGCCCAGGTCTGGTATTTTTCATGTAATCTTTCTTTATTTTTTTTTAAATTTCAATTATTTTTTGGATGACCCGAATTGACCCATAGGTCAACCCTAACCTAAACATTTAGGGTTAGGATCTAACATTTGATAACACAACCCAAATTCAACCCAAAGTTTCTTGACCCAACTAGAACCCGACCCACCCAACCCAATTGCCAGGTCTACACAGAACCCAGCGATGAGAAATGAGCATGCCTGACTGCCTGGCCCAGGCGGGCAGCCCCCAGTCCTGCCCAACTTTTCCTCGGTTTAAAAGCTCATAACGTGAAAAAGGGTAAAGAGGAAACTAGACAAAAATCCTGTGTCCCTTTGTTAGTTTGTTTGCTTTTACTCAGGAGCAGTTGGGTCTGTTTCGATCTTTCAGACCCCCAGTCCTCTTTAGATTTTCTAGGGTTTTTATTCAGGGCTGTCTCTCAGCCCTTGAGTGAGGGTGATGGGTGGTTCCTAGGCCGAAGCTTCTTGGTGTTTTCATGGAAGGGAGTCTGGTTTGTTTTTCGTCTTGGAGGTTATGATGGGCGTTCCTCCAAAATGGGTTTGCTCTTTTCAACGATTTAATGCAGTGGTTCTAGTGCGCTATGTAGCGTCTATTTCCATTTAAGTAGACATTCTCAGAGACAGCTTTTTCAGTTTCTCCTAACTCCTGCACCTAGCTGATTTGAGTGGTTTCCATTAGAAATACTCTAGTTAGGTTCATCTCAGTGAATCCTAGTTAGTATGAGCGGAAGCTCCGGGATTCCCGCTGCCTATACTCTGATCTCTGCTGAGAAAATCTCAAGTGGGTTTGAAGTTTGAACTTGAAGTTGCTTCTGAATTTATTTTTCATTTCTAACTTCTGTGGAGGCATTACCACAGGTTGTTAACTCTGAATTACAAATTTCTTTCTCGAAAGAGAGAGTTAAGTTCAGACAGTGCTCTAATTTGATCAGACTTGGTTGCCTTTGAAGTACAGAAATGTGTTGGTTTCAGGGAGTGTAGTTTCTGGGTTTTAGACATAGTAAAGGTTAAGCAGATTTCCTTTCTTCTCTCCCCAACTTTAGAAATTAATTGTCCGGTTGCACTAGTCCCTCCAATGGCTCCATCTGATACGAGAAGAACAGGAAGAAGACGAAGAACAAGAAGTAAAATTCAATACAAGACGTGCCTTCTCCAATCAGAGAGTCCAGAGCCATCACCACTGGAATCGTCGTCTGCTTCTACCACCACAAGCTCAGATAAGGTATCGAAGATCACCCACGACACAGACAGCAATGGCGTCACTGATATGCCTAGCAGTGGCTGTTCCACTCCAAAGGCTCAAAGGTTTAGAATACCAGAAAACCTGTCGTGTCCACCAGCTCCAAAGAAGCGGAGAGCAGCTTCACACTGTTCATCACTGAGGCCTCCCATCACTTTCTTTGTTCCTCCAGACTTAGAACTCTTCTTCTTCTTTGCACTTCGTGATATATCAGTCTGAATTATGTGTTTGTAGAATTAATTTCAAGAAGAAATAATCAGTTCTGCTAGTTTTAGAGAGGAGGTAATGTATGTATTTTTCTTGTTTGTTTATAGTGTGAAAGCTTGAAGTATTGTATCATCTAGCAATCCTAAAAGCAGTTGTCAACTTTTCTTTTCTATTTCTTCTGTTTGTCAATGCTGCTAGACTGCCCTTTTCTTCTTTCTTTTTAATGGGTAGGAGATTTTATTTTATGATATTAATTTGGAGATGTAAAATGTGATGTAAGGATTTGAAGCTGTGAGAGTTTAATGCTAGCTGCATTAATTTGCAATTAATTCTCCTTTAATTATCAAGTCAAACTAAGAGCGGAAATTAAAGCTGTGAGACTGGTTTGTTTGCAATGCAATTTCATTACCAGTTCAAATGAAATTGTTTAATTGCATTGCAAATAAACAAAATAGAACTGAATATTTCACTAATTGCAGATTTGTCTCCACTTATTCTTTTCAACTCTTTCCCTTCCTTTCTTGCCTTCCCTTGATGGTGGCCTTGATTTTGGTTATTTTATTCTTTATATTATATAGATAAACAAATAACATTTTATGAACTGGGATTAGATGGGATGCAATATTGCAATGAAGCAATAAAATTTTTGTACCTGACTGCATATGGAGTTAGAGAGGATAAATGTTCAATGGGTTGGCTTCAGTACGGGCTGTTCTTAATCCGACCCGGTGGACTAAATAAAATGAGATACTAAGCTTGATGCCCCTCATTCCACGAACAGTACCCCTATATACAGGGAATGTCATATTTACAAATGTTTCAATGATATTATGTCAATGGGTTGGGTTGGGTATACATGGGCTGACATCAACCCGATCCTAACCCGTAACCCGATTAATGCTGACCCGACCCCTAACTCAATAGGGTTGGTCAAGGCAGGTTTACCACTTAACCCTACCCACTGACATCCCTATGAGGATTTGAAGTAAGGAGAGTGTATATATTACATAGTATTGTTTTTATTAGCAGTTCTTCTTTGTCTTGTCAAATATTTGGGTCATTCCATCTTTTGGTGAGAGCTGAATATATTTCATTAGGTCTTTTCTCCTCTTATTCTTTTGAACTCTTCTCCATCCACTCCTGTCTTGATAGTGATATTTGATGGTATTACATTAAAAAAAGATATTGTATAAAAAAAAAATTTTTTTTAGTTAGTGATGAAAGAAATTTTTTTTTGGACTTGGGTCAACCAAATAGATGGTGATCACCCACTGTATCATCTGAAGTTGCACATATGATATCATCGGTTCTAATTAATCTGTTTTGGGGTTTAAAGATAGTCATAGAGAGTATGGGATTTTAATTTATTTCTTTTGTTTTTATATATCTGTTGAGATCATAGAGTCAGATGTTAATGTCTGCTTGTCCAGGTTGAGCCAAACATCGGTAAGAGAATCCAATGAAAGAGCTGGTGTGGATGGTGATCATAACTGCTGATGATTTTCATAGAATTTCTCGTGAGCTTATGCTCTCCCAAATTCTATTCAATTAATGTCGGCACTCGGCAGTGTTCATCACTTTAATTATCTAGAGAGAGAGAGAGAGATTGACAAGAAAATGTAATAACGTAGGTCATGAACGCTTTGGCCTCAAAAAATAAGGGAGCTTTTGAATGTAAACAGGGAAAGTGAGTTTCTGAAAGAAGGTGACATTGAGGAGAAGTAGTCCCACGAAATGATTCATTCCATCCCCCAAAGGCCCCTTTTCCTTCCGTTATAGGTCCATATTTGTTGGTTGTCATCATGGTCCTTGGAGCTCATAGCCATGTCCTTGTTCCACTGCTTATAGAAACTTTTGCTTTCCTCTCTCTCTCTCTCTCTACCCAGTAGACATGATAGTGCAGAAGGTTATAATAATATGATCTAACTCTAATTAATTAATATGTTTATCTTGAAGTTGAAACCAAATAGAAGCTCTACAACAAATACCCAGATCAGATGGTTCTAATCTTGGCACAACAAAGATGCTAGTTGGAACATTAATTGGTAGGATATCAAGTTTTTCAAACATGTACCAGTGACAATATTTATGGTGCCTCAGACCATCAGATGACTTTCCCTAGAAAATCAAACCAATTCCCTCTCTGCCAAATTGAAAGGTTCTGATGGTTAAGTGAGTTTATCTGTATAGGAAATGGAATTTTCTAATTCCACCAGATGGCTCCATCCGTTTTGACTTATTTGGGTAAGTGAGTTTATCTGGTGAAATAATTCTTAGACAAAAGTTGGCGGGGTAAATTCAATTACAGTATTCTTGTGTGATATATTATAGGGTAAAATACAAAAACCTCCCTTGAAGTTTCTGACAATCATAAAAAGATCTCCTATAGTTTCATTTTAATAAGTACTTCCCTTGAATTTTTAAGAAACTCGATAAAAACCTCCATTCCATCACCTTTTCAGACGGAAAATGTTAGATTGATGCATCAGTTTTTTTTTTTTTTCAAATACTCATTCTACCCTTTCATAGATTATTTTACATACAAAATTATTGAAATAACCCTATTTTAATTCGACAAAAAATATTAGAGGATGACCATTAAAGGAAGTTTTTGTCAAGTTAAAATGTGGTTATTTCTGTAATTTTGTATGCATAATAATTTATAAAAGGGTAGAATTGGCATTTGAAAAAAACTGATGCACTAATCTAACATTTTCTGTCTGGAAAGATGATGGAATGAAGGTTTTTGTTGAATTTCTCAAAAGGTCATGAGTGGTATTTATTAAAATAAAACTATAAAGGAGGTTTTTATGATTGCCAGAAACTTGAGGGGAGGTTTTTGTATTTTACTCTAAAGAGAGAGGCAAGGGGATTAACATTATCGACAAGTGGATAAGAAACTTATTCACCCTAAAGGAGGGTATCGATTAGCCGAATAATTGATATTCTCCGGAAATTCACTAAAGGCTATATTTGGTTTGAAGAAAAGAGTAGGAAAAGGAAGGAAAATACAGGTTCCCTACTTTTTCCTTCGAACCAAACATAACCATGTGAAACTCATTATAGCGGCATACTAATGCGGAAACGGTGGTCAATTACCTGATTGACCAACCTACCGGCCATAGGATACCGGCAAACAAACGGGCTTCAGCTCTAAAGAAGTCGTTATATGTCCTCTCCTACCCTACATTCACGGTCACACAGGAAAAAGAATTAACTACAGATGCAGACAGCTTTAATTAATTTATTGAATGGCAAAAACTTCAATACAAGGTCAGGCTAATATTGACTTTGGGAATGAACATATGACCAGTCAAGTGGACCCCCTTATCTGATGGACAGTCCGGATCAACTGCCCTACTTGACCCAACTCTAAACCCGATCAGAGCACCCTCTATCAGCCATGTATTAACTGGATTAGCCACATTCAAACCCCTTATCCATATCACCCATATCCCCCTTCTCTGTATTGATATATTATTGATTCACAATTTCATTTTTTCACACACACACATTGATGTGAGGCCAAGGCACGTATCAATATTTAAGATATAATTAATTAGGTTTAAAAGTAGTGGGCTTATTTTGTATGTGTGAATAGTTTTCTATGAGTAGCATAGGATTCGGTTCAACTCCAAACTAATTTGTCATATATAAGATTAATTCCTTGGTCATTTAGGGAAGCTCTCACTAAATGACCTGACTAGCTAGCAATGGATGGGTCCTGAATTTTTAGGATATATAACTTTGTGTATACAATTTAGTAGTGCAAATGTTGATGATGGTGATAACAATATTTTAGTATTTTTACTAGAACTTATGTAATAAATAAAAGTGATCAAATCATGGTGTATTTGTGAATATATATGTTGTCTTTCAACCCAAAGATCTAATTTCAAATGCTCTTGTGGTTTCTATCAATGTTTTCAATTTGTGGTTCAACCAAATGGTTGGGTTTATTAATTTGTCATTTTTTGAGTATGTTTTAACCTAAATCACTTTTTGCAAAAAGGAAAAAAAAATCATTGATTTGATAAACAACCAAATGACCTTATTGGTTGAACCACAAACCTATTTGACGAGGTCCATGGACCATGGTTAAGACATTGATTTGGCCTTTATTATTTTCTCATTTTCATCTTTACTAACAACTAACAAGAGTTCTCATTTTTTTTCAAATATAGTTTTGTTTAATATGAAGAATATATAATATTAATGGCATGTTCATATTTTTCTATAAAATTTATAAAGAATTTTTATATTTTTTTTATTTAATTTATGACATAATAAAAGTTAATTATTAACCAAGAGGAAATGCAATTCCAATATATTGTTTGAACATTGGTTTTTTATATCATTATCAAATCAATTGATTAGATTGATTCATCTTTAACCAGATTCAAGATTATAGGTCCATTTACTACCAAACCATTTGCCTATGGTCACCTAACTAATTAAACTATCGAACAATTTGACCTGCTTAACGGGGTCATGTGTTAGTCATTAATGCTCTTTATGTTTTTCCTAATTTTTATCACACTTTTCATTATTAATGAAAATAATTCTTATTTATCACACTTATTTGTTTATATGATAAATATATAATATTATATAATGAGCCCAAATTTCTCTACAAATTTTTTAATTTTCTAGAAGTTTATGTACTTTTTTAATTAATTATAACATCATGTGTTGACCTATTTGACATAGACAATTGAGTTACTAACCCACCATTTGGATGGAAAAATCATTTTGCTTTTTCGGTTGACTTTATATCTTGTATTCCATTTCCATCATTAATAAGAGTAATTCTTATTTTCATATTTATTTTTGTTTAATATGATGAATAGGGGTGAATTCGAGCTGGGCCAAGCCGAATACTTGGCTATTCGAGCTCGGCTCGCTGAAACTGTGTTAGGCACGAGCTCGATTCGAGCTAGAGATTTTAGCTCAAGTTCGAGCTCAATTCAAGCTAGAGATTTGAGCTCGAGCTCATCTCGGTTCAAAGCTTGCAAGTTCGAGCTCGGCTAGGCACGAACTCAACTACAAGTCAAGTTTTTTTTCCTAAAATATAAAAGTATACATATAAAAATATTTTTTTATTTTACTTATAAAAAATTAAGAATTATAAAAATCATTTATTATTATACATATAAAAAATAAAAAATATACATATAAATAATATTTTTATTTTACATACAATAAAATAAGAATTATAAAAAGTATTTACCATTATACATAAAAAGTAAAAATATTATATATAAATTATTTATTATATATATATTTATATATGTATATGTGTATGTATGTATGTATGCATGTATGTATGTATTATGTAAAAAATTATTTATTTATTATACAAGGCTCGCGAGCCTCATGAACCAAGCTTCACTAAGCTCGAGCTCGAATAGCTCGTGAGAAGCTCGACTCGTGGCCACCCCTAATGATGAATATATAAATGTATCAAAATGTTTTATGCAAAGCTTATAGATTGATTTTAAATTTTGTATTTCATTTATGGCATTCATAAAAATAATTTTTGTTTATCACAACTATTTTTGTTTTATATGATTAATATATAATATTATAGATGTGTCCAAAATTGTTCCATAATTTTTTTATTATTCTATTTTAAAATTTTATTTTTTTAATTATACATCATGGATTGGCCCGTTTAACTTGAAAGGTTAAACCACTAATCCACCCTCTAGATGGGAAAATGGTTTTCTTTCCTATTGGTTTTAAGTTTTTTATTCCAATTCTATCATTAATAAAATTATGTCTATTTTATCATACTTGCCTTTTTTTTAATATGACAAATATATAATAATAAAAATGTGTCCAATTTTTTATAAAATTTTTTTATTTTCTATAATTTGTATGTTTTATATTTCTAACTTTTATTATTCATTTATGATATCATGAAATTATTCATTTGACCCAAATGGTTAAACTACTTACCCATCACTTAGATGAAAAATATGATTTCATTTTTAGGTTTATTTTAAAAATATAAAAATTCATTCTATTAATATTATTGTGTATGTATTTATTAGTGAAATTTAATGATGAGAAACAAAAGTTACTTAAATGTTGACTTCAGCGAGAGAGAGAGAGAAAGAAAGAGAGAGAGAGAGAGAATGAGATTTTAATGACTTAAATATAAGACTTAATGAGAAGTAATTGAATGTATTTAATAGTATTATTTTAATTACATTTATGCCCTCTCAATTTAGATGGACCAAATTCAAGAAAAGAGATATTTTAGTCATGAAAAATTCAGAAGCCCAATACCTCATTCGTATTCATATATATAACAATTTTGCTGTCAATGTAAACATCATTTTGATGCTATTATTTGTAATACCTATCCCTCTCTCTTCTCTTCAGATTCTATATAACATACATACATACATACATACATACATACATACATACATACATACATATATATATATATAGTGTTTAAATTTTTCCACATCCTTTTAGTGGTTAATTACTTACGATTTAGTGTTTAAATTTTCAAAAGATAATGAAAGAATTATGAGGCCCTCCACAAAATAGGCTGAGATCTAGAAAGATAGAGAAGAGAGAGAGTGGTTTTAGCATTGTGGCCTGTCATTTGAAGGCAATGATCATGGCGATGGACCCTCTGGTACGTCCAAGTCTTCATGCAAAGTTCTATTCGAGCATGACCATGACCATGACCACATGCTCATTTGCTTTTTGCTGGTATTTAGTTTGTGTCCGTGCGTGATAGAGAGAAAAAGAGAGAAGCAGCGAGTCTTAGGGATTTGTTATGGCCTCTATCTTTTCTTTGTATGTCATTCTCTTTCTTCCTTGGAATGGGATTCCCTCTTCACTAGATGGCCCTCCTTTTTACTACATAATGCATGTGGATATGGATGTCTTTCTCCCTGTGTAGGGAGTTCCTTTTCTCATTCCAATGATGCCTTCTTTTTCTCTCTCTCTCTAAATAGGAAGTGACACTTCTTTATCTTTTGGGTCAAATCCATTCTAAAGATGTGGGTCATCTTGGTGCATGCTTCTTATCTATTTTTAATTGTATGGGGTCGCCATTTCTTTTCTTTCTTCCTTAAAGGAGCAGAAGAGAAAGACTATTCTATAAAAACTTTGCCCCATTGATGTATGACACAATGAGACATTACTGGGGAATTGTTTGCCATTTGTTGGCAAATGACCTTCTACAAGGAAGGGGAGAACCATATTGCCACAGCTTTTGATTTGTCATAATAATTTACAGTAACCCACTCACTATCGATCAACAAAATTTAGGGTCAGTTTGGTTCCTATTCGGAATCGAAATCCTTTGGAATCGGAATTATTCATTCCTATATTTTGTTTGGTTTAAACAGGAATGGAAATGAGAACTAAAATCAGCAGGAATGGGATTTCATTCCCAAGAGAGGGGCAGGAAATGGCCATTCCCTCAAATGAGGGAATGCCATTCTAGCAGGAATGAGAATGGGATTCTGATTCCACTCGAACAAACAGTTGGAATCGGAATAGCCCATTCCGATTTCGATTCCAAATCCCTATTCCCACGAACCAAACGGGGCCTTAAGGTCTATTTGGTTCATATCTGGAATCGAAATCAGAATCAGAATCAGATCAAATTAAAGTTCTTCAGAATCGAAATCAGAATGGTCTATTCCCATGGTGCGTTTGATTCAAACATGAATGGAAATAAAAATTAGAATAAGCAGGAATGAGATTTCATTCCCAAAGGAGGGGCAGCTGGGCAGGGAATGGCCATTCCCTCAAATGGAAGAATGTCATTCCAGCAGGAATGGGAATAGGATTCCGAT
The DNA here is from genome assembly GCF_055504915.1 of Nelumbo nucifera. Classification (NCBI taxonomy): domain Eukaryota; kingdom Viridiplantae; phylum Streptophyta; class Magnoliopsida; order Proteales; family Nelumbonaceae; genus Nelumbo; species Nelumbo nucifera. The sequence goes on from NC_142650.1 coordinate 110,533,391, forward strand.
TCCACCCAACCAAACAGTTGGAATCGGAATAGCCCATTCCAATTCCGATTCCGGACCCCTATTCCTGTAAACCAAACGGAGCCTTAATGGATTGATAGCCCAAATTTTCAAATCCAAATATGCAAACAAAATCAAAACCACATGGATCTGATTTAAGATGGATATACAAATATAAATATATACAGTACAAATACATATAAAATACAAGGTTTTACACTCTACATACTTAAAATTATATTTGTACTCCTTCCAAACGGAGCCTAGCTCAGAACCTAACGAGAATCATCAACTCACGTGCATTTATACACTTTCCAAGCATCCGATGATGTTTTATTTTTTATTTTTTTGAAATCCTATAATAACATCATTTAATAGAAAAACTATAATTTTTTAGAGGTTCTTATCTATTTATGTAATTAAAATAATATTAATTGACTACTGAAATTGCTTCAATGGTCTAGAATTAATACTTTTATTATCAGAATATGAGGCCAAGGAATCTTTCTCTAAGCAAATATAATTGTCGTAAATTGTCTCTTAATTTTTCTTTTAATCAATATATATATATATATATAGGCAAACTAAATCATTGATATCGTACACAAAAGTAGCAATCATGCAACCCAAAATAATAACAATAATCCAACCATGAACAGATGCAGATGCAATGAAGATGGTGAGAAAAAAGATGTCGTTATTCTCATTAAAACGCATGCGAGTATTTGATTATTGCAGGGTATTCAAGAACCCTAGAAAGTTATGTTCAGGGCTTATGATGATGAAAAGATGTTGGGAGTTTGGCCAGTATCGATAATCAGAGATGTAATAAGGGTGGTTACATTTATTTTTACTGCTAAAAGATTTAAACAGTGTTAAATGTACATTTAACTACTATCCATTTCTTATTTTAAGTTTGTTCTATCTTTTTATATATATGATGTCAAAAGAATGAAACAGGTTCTAATTGCTTCAAGATAACTGATTGTTTTATAGTTAAGACCCTAGCTTGAATTTATTTTATATTATTCTTCGGCCATTTATTAAATACCCACTATACTTTCATGGATTTATTAAAATAATTCTTTAATTTGTAATCGATTTATTTAATTGATCTTTCATTTGATGACAGTTTTAATCCTAATACTCAGTTTGGAAGGAGTACAAATACAAATATGTATGGTATAAGTACATACAAAATGCAAGGTTTTGCACTCTATATATTTGTATTTGTACTCTTTCCAAACTAAGCATATTGTCCATTTGAATAAATTTAATCAAAAGAAAATATCATTTATTTTACCCCTAATAGGACATAAGTAGAAACTAGTCTATTTGGTCAATTTTGTTTTTTGTACAAAGAATTGTTAGGGGTACTTTTGGGATAAACAATCATAGACTCTTGAACATTTCCATTTAATTTAGGTGATAATATTACTATTTTCAGATGGCAAAACAAACACTTCTTATTGAAAGGTCAATTAAGTAAATAGGTTGCAAATTGCATGGGGTGTTTTAGAAAAATAAATCCGTAAAACTGTAGGGGTGTTTTCATAAATAAGTTGCAAAATCTCTCTCTCTCTCTCATGTGGTTAAATTGAGTGGACTCAGCTTTTAATTTTAGTGTCATAGCTAGGTGAAACTTGTATGGTCAGACTGCATAATTCTTAGTACTGACTTTCAACTGGTGGCAATTTAACCGACAAAAGAGCTGTACTGATTACTGAATAAACTCTGAAAGAACTTATGTTTCAAAAAAGACTCCCTTTACCCCCTTCCCATCGTTTTCTTAACCTCTTTACAAGAAAGACTACAAGTATTAGTGGGCACTGGCCAGGTGAAGGTAAAAGCAGAGAGAGAGGCAGAAACATTTAGGCGTGAATTGGAATGCCTCGGGCAGATAACAGATGTTAGAAAGCCTCCCCCATTTCCCATTTTGAAGAATGAAGAATATATTCGTCATTTTCATTAATACCCCAATCATCATCTTTGTGCAGGAAAATCTATATACCCTATTTCAACTTAAAGTGATCTTAATCAAACATGTCTTTTTTACCATTAGGGCTGTAATTGGATTGGATTTGCACTCGTATTCAATCCAAAATCCTATTAGATCTTAAGACTTTGAATTCAAATTTGAATCCTAATACACTTGGATCAGATTCGGATTTGATCCAACTCTGTTTTAATTTTTTAAAACATATAAAATTAAAAAGTTAATTAATTTTCAATTTTTATATATAATAAATTAAATGTAAAAATAATATACTAAATTTATTATATATGTATATATAAATTCATATATAATATAATATAAAAAAAAATATATCTTTATAATTTTAAATATAATTATATGAAATTTTGTATGTTATAATTAATAAATATTATAATATAATTGGATTTGAATTTTAATCCAATCGGATGAAATCAAATCAACCCATTATTAATCGGATACAGATTGCAAAATCAGAATCTGATTCAATTACACAAACACATCATCCAAATCTGAAATAATCAAATTAAATGTTAGTATTAAACATGCATTCATTAGTTGTGACTTGTGAGCATATAATAATTGGGCAATTGAAATTCAATTTGCACAATGAAGTAATGAACTGTGACGATTTCAAACTTTCAATTATGAGGAAGATAGCTCACTAAAGAATTAGTTTGTAACTTTCTCTGATGATATATATATATACATGTCGGCCCATCGATGAGTGTTTTGGGAAGGTAAAGAAAGCTACAAATTTTCTCCTATTCGACATTTCAACCAGACGCCATGTGGAGATATGGGATGGGACGATCTCTGATGTAGACAGTCGGATAGGGAACCTTCCCAAGCACCCCCCTTCGTTTACTTCCTCGGTGGTCCAATATGTGTGCATCATTATATGTTAACAGGGCTTCTTCGCAAAATGAAGCGATATATAGGAGGGTACATGTTTCTTGTAATTTTCCTTAAGACTCGTTTGGAAAGAGTACAATCCAATTATATAGAGTACAAAATTTTTTGTACTTTGTATTTATCCTCCTTAATTAGAACAAATAATTGATGACAAATGACTACGGATGGCAATTTTGCGGGAATTTTTGAGTATCCAACCCGTCCCAACCCTTATACTCTTTCTTAAACAAAGAAATAAACGATAATTTTAGTCCAAAAAATATTTCACACTACATTCATACTTTTATATATAATATAAATAAAACATATAATACAAATGCTATATCATATTTTTCATACTTTTATACTTTCAAAAGTATGAAAATATTTTATAAAAGTCTATCCAAAATTCCAAACAGGGCCTGAAAAAGGCAGCCCGTGCAAAATTGAATTGGATCGATATGGTTTGTGTTTGGGCTTGGGCCTGGGCCCTCCCAAATTGCACCTTTACGGCTGCGTTTACTTGCTCGCACATGTTTCTAAACATTTTGTGTATTGCTGGCATGTTAAACTCTTATTGGAAATGCATAACTGGGTGTAGAATAGAAAGTATAGGAGATCCAGATTCTATTATATATTATATATTACCAAGGTTGAAAGTTTTGCAATGTATTAATTCATATCACATGCCACGTGTTAGTTTTCAAGGTCATTGATATTTTGAATCCTTTTGAGTTGGAAAATTTTAATAAATTTAAATATTAAAAAGTCATGTTTAATTGTCACATACTAAAAGAGGTAAAAAGAATTTTATATATATTAATTACATCCACAATAATATTATTGTAAAGAGCCTGCATTTGGGCTAGATGATCAATTACCAAACAGTATATTGGGTCCTACATTTTTTTTATGCTTTTGACGGGCTCGAAATAGGGGTGTAACTTGGCTCGACTTGAGCCCAAACCGATCCATTTACGGCTGTAAGTCGAGCCGGGTTAGGCCGGGTTGAGGCCAACCCTAGTCCAACTCTAAATTTTAAACCCCAACCATAACCCTAACCCAACCCAACCTTCAAATTGACCAATCCAACCCTAACCCTAATTAAATTTCTTCAACCCTAACCCAACCCAATTCAACCCAAAGTCAATTTTAGGTTGGGTTGGGCTCAACCCAACCTTCTTCCCTTTCCTAGAAACCTCATAGAACTTCTCAATTTTAGATCTTAACTCAACTCTCACTATATATATTAATCCTATGTTTCATTGGTATTTGTTTGTTGACATTTTTTTTGTTCTTTTGGTACAAATTTCAGAAAAACAAGTGTTAGAAATGACTATATTTTATTATGAGTTGTGACTTACAGTAGATCTTTCTTAGGCGACAAACAACATGGAGGAGATGAAGAATAAGATTTTCAAAAAACACAAAATAACGTTATTAAGGTTTTAATCTTTCTTATTAGAATTAAGTGAAGTGGTTATCTTAAAAGAAATACATGATACTATCTGGTGGGGGTTATACAAATATCATGCATCTAAACAAATCAATGTATGTTATATATTACATATAACATATATTTATATATGACATGTACTATAGAGTCGGGTTCAAGTTGACTAAGGGGTCAAACCTAACCCAACTCAAAGTAAGTCGGGTTCATGAATTTCAACCCTAACCCTAACCCAAACATCAACCCGATCCAACCCAACTTTTTTGGGTTAAGTTAGGGTTGGGTTCAGGCCAATCCGGCCCAAGTTGCAGCCTTAGATCCATCCCACAATTTTATATGGACCGAGATCGGACTTTGCAGGCTGGGTTGTACCTCGAAAGTTCACTTTTTAATTTTTTGGGATGGGTCTGAATCTAGCCCAAGCTAGTTCAATCTTATCCCAACCCAAGTCAGCTAGATTATATATATGTATAAATGTATATATAGATTCATATTTGCTTGCATGTATGCATATATACAATTTTTTAATAAACTATACATATATGCATACATACATACATATTACACATACATGCATATCAATTTTTAGTGTTTTATTCAAAAACAAATATCAATTTTTAGTATGGACTTATTGACCAATTCAACCTGAGTGCATCAAATTTTTTTTGCAGGTTGGGCTCAGGTTGTATAATTTGACCTTGACCTCAAACTCAGGGTTTAAGCACAATTCTTAAAGTTGAGCCTGGGTTGAACTAAAACTAGGCCCAACCTGCCCGACTTGCACCCCTAGCTCAAAGGTTAATTTAAATCAATGGTTAAGACAATGACTCAAGCGTATCTAGCCCAATTTTCACCATTGTTTTAAATGTCAGACTTGGTCAGTTGAACCAAGTTCAACCCAATCTGAGCCATTTCCAATTTCCAAACATAAACTGCCTAGAATATGGTCAAAACTCTTACTGTTGGATTTGCTCTAAAACCAATTGAGCCAGGATAACCATGGCTAAAATTGTTAAACATATTGGTTGAATCGGGAATCCTCAATAGTTTTTTATTTTTACTTATTTTAAAAAAGTTGGCAAATCTTTCTAAATAGAAGATGCACTGAGTTTTTGGGGTCTTGTCTTTAATACTAAGACTATTTAGTTCATGTTGTGGTCTACCAGGATATTGAAAACAGTTGGGAAGGCAATTTTCAGCACAGAAAGACCAAAAGCATCATTTAAAGCTTCCTGATTTTTGGCTTTTTCAGTCTTTCCACATGCTCATCTTCAAGCCTTTTGGTTTACGCATTACCAAACAGAAAAAAGGCCTTTTTTTGGTCTTTTAAAATTCCAACAGACCAAAAGACACACTAAACACCATCTTAGTTCTTGTTAAAACTAGCCCTATGAATAAAGGCTAGAGAAGTTAAAAGACAACAAGAGATGATTAGATTGGGTTGGAAATTTGCTAAATTTTAAATGGGCCCAAACCTTAACTCAAGCACGATGTGGTTGGAATTCTTCAAAAATGGCAACTTGCCTTGCAGTAGATGGCCATGTATTCACTTCTTGAGTCCATGTCAGCCTCATCCTAACCAAATCACTTTTGTTGTGATCTGGTTTTAGTCTTAGGGTTCGACTCTGATGCCGCCGGAAGGACATGATCTTGGAAAAACTTACAACCAATCAACCAACATCATAAAAGTAGGAACCAATTAGGCAAGTTTTCACCAAAATCATGGGGGTTGTTAGTTGTGATTGGCCAAAGCCTTTCCAGCATCATATCTTTCCGGCATCCAAGGTTTAGAATTTTGATATAATACGCTCGATATAGGACATATCATATCGTATCTTTAAAAAACAGATACGGGATATATATGGAAATCGGGCATCTCGTCTTTTTTCATGCGTATCGGACTGTATCGATGGTGTATTGGGGCATATCCACGAAAAAGATACAACCAAAACCGAAAAGAAATAAAGGGAGAAAGCAAGCTTCTTTTCCCTGAAATAATCCTTCTTTCACCCCCCCCCCCCCCCAAATGACTCTAAAATGTCAAACCTCATTCCTAGAGTGCTAGATTTGTAAAAATTTGCCAAAAAACAAGTGTGAATCATTAATTTTTTAAGGTTTTTCAAATTTTGAAAAAAAATTGGAAAAAATAGGTAAGTTTTTTTTTATTTTTTATAATATCTTGTTATTTCTTTTTTTTCTTAAATGTTTAAATTTATGTTGATCTACATTTCTTACATTCAAAATCACATTTTTTTTGTGTTATCAATAGACTTGTGGAAATTTCATGAAGATATTTGGGGAAAATATAAATTAACAAAAAATTCAAAAATGTAAATTTTTCTCTACCTATAAAGACTATTTTTTTTTATTTTTTATTTTTAGAATTAAAAAATAAATAATTAATTAATTATATTTTATTATTTGATCACAATTATTGAATATATTATAATTCTATGGATGATCTACCATATCCACAAAGAAATTGAAATTTCTTCTTTAATAACTATTTTTTTAATATATTATATAATTTATTATCTTTTATAATTTTTTTGGAAATAAATAATAATTAATTATTAATTATATTTTCACTTATAATTTATGCTAATGCATGTTTTATGGTTGGATAGGAGATTTGGGTTTTTCCCATCCCATAAAACATTAAAACCTAAGAATTATAATTTATAAATTATAGTTAAGCATAGGATTTTTAATAAAACCATAATTAACTACAATATATTTCTTTATAAAAACATTAGAATATATTAATTTAATGTATATACACCTCATTGAGGTCTTATATTTAGTGTTATTAATATATTTTTATGATTTACTAAAGTATTTATAGTGCTTCCAAGCGTATTTATACATATCTTAGTTTTTCTTCGATGCACATGTGTATCCAAGGCGTATCCTGATACGTCTCTTAAAATTTCCTTCCTGATACACTTGGTGTTTCCGATGCTTTGAACCTTGATGGCAACATAGATTTTCCCTTAGCCTTGGGCTGAAAGTGCAGAATTGTGGCCCCAATTTGAATTAGGTGAGATTCCATTGTGATACCAGAAAGACATAATACCGTAAGAAGTAGAACCACAACAGTACATCAAAGGCTGTGATTCACAGTTTTGGCCCAGGGCTAAAACCACGTCTTAGAAAACCCATTCTCCATCCTAATCTCATTGGAGCCTCCACACTGATGGAGTGAAAGACCACATCATTTTGCCTCATACTTCTCTCAAATAAATAACCCTCATTCTACTTCCATTCTCTTTCACTTGAAGTGAAGGACCACATCATTTTTCTTCGGGTTTAGGCTCTAGGATCAAACACATGAAAATGTAGGCTCTATGTGATATGGCCGGTCGGCCTCACGTGCACTCAGCCCTGCCTTGATTCCCTTATAATGAAAATTAGGTAATACCAAAAAACCAATCATGTTGAAGAACACCCCTTATATGGGTTTTTTTAAAACTTTCCAAGAAATATTCACCACTTGTATATTTGGTGGTTAGGTGGGCCCATAACTCAACTGCAAATCCTAGGACAATTCCTACAAATTATTACTACCTTGGATGACCAGTATTAATACACAAAACATTCACGGAAACAGTCTATACAAAATAGACTTGACCCACAATATATATATATATATATATATATATATATAATATGTAATATATTATCTATAATTGGATAACATATTATATTATATATTTATTATATATTTGTATATTTATTTATAATGTATCTTATAAATATAAAAAAAAAAACTGAAAAACCAACAAATCAAATCGGTTGAAAACCAAACCAGTCAATTGATTAATCGATTGACTTAAATTTGCTTTTGATTCATGATTTTCCAAACACTCTACTCGACAAGCTATTAGGGGTGCATATATGATCCAATCCAATCTGATATATATTATATATTTATAAATAAATATATATATATATATATATATGTTATTTATTTATTTATAAGTATTTTTATATTATATGTTTTTAAATTTGTTATGTTAGTTACTTTTTTTATAAAAAACATGTATATAGTTGATGAAAATAATCAAAAGATACTTATATTTTTGTTTTACTTTATTTAAATTAATACATTTTATTTTATTTTTAATAATTTATTAATTTTTTAAAAAAATACAATTTGGATTTGATCATATCCGAAGATCCGATTTTTTGTTAGGATTCGAATTCAAATTGAGTCCTATCAGATCCGATTGAATCTTTGGAATGTTTATATCGGATCAGATCCGGTTGCATCCCCACAAGCTATTCTACAATAACCTTAGATCCTGTAAAGTGAGGATACTTTATGTACTCCCTATAAATTTAGGCTGCATTTGGAAACGATGAAAATGGAGTGTAAATCCCGGTTCAAGGTAAATTTGCATTCTGGTTCACTTTTGTCTATGTTTGGCAACAGTACATTTATGCATTGACAAATGACAGACCAATGCATATTTACATTGATAATAAGATGTAAAAGTACGTCAATAAAAAAGAAGTAAATTTGCATTCAAGTGAGCTTTTGATAAAATATATATATATATAACTGAAGGTTATAAGAATGCATTGCATTAATAACATATATACTCACTAACAATGCTTGACTTAATCAGCAACTCAGTACCATTGCTATTTCATTGATTTGGATGGTTTAACTAATCAAAAGTCCAAGGATTTATTCATTAGAATCCAGATAATTTATTTCATAGGTATTAAATTATATTTCAAGTATGCCAAACATGTGCATGTGCTTGCACTTTATTGAATTGTCTTTTTCACAAAGCATGAAAATGTCATGGAAACGATCAGACCTCACCGTCGTTCATTTATGACTAGCAAACAAAATAATCAACTTCTTCCTTTCTCCTTGGCTAGATCCCACCAAAACATGGACGGATCCTGTTTGGTTCACGGGAATAGATTGTAGAATTATAATTGTGCTGAACAGTCAATTCCATCTGTTGTCGGTTGGGTGGAATGGGATTCCAATTCTCATTTTGGGTGGTATGGCATTTTCTCGTTTGAGGGTGATTGATCATTTCAGCATCCCGCTTAGAGACAAAAATTTCATTCCAACTGGCCGAGTTGACTTTAAAAACTCCAGAGCCCTATTTCTCTTCACTAACACCAATTTCTATTTTAAGTGAATGACATCTCTCCATTTGAGGGAATTATCATTCCAGCTTTTTCCTTGAAAACAAAAATCTCATTCCAACTGACCAGAAAAAATGACTTCAAAAAACTCTGGAACCTATTTCTCTTCCGTTAACACTAATTTTCATTTCAAGAAGAATGGCGTTTCCTCATGGAATGACTATTCTGGCCTCCCCCTTAGAATGAAAATCTCATTCTGTTAAACCCAAAAAAATCAACTTAGAAAAACCTCGAACCCTATTTCTCTTCACCTAACACCAACCCTTCTTGGGAGCCATGCATATCTATGGAATCCAATTTCTATTCCCACATGAACGAAACAGGCAATGAGAATTGGCAATTCCAATTCCAACCATAAACCAAACGAATCCGAAGTTGTTTATTTTGATCAAGATACTTAGGTCCATACACACGAGTGACTGCTTAAGCCCATACAGCGGTATAAGTACTAATTCAATGGTCTGAAATAAGGTTTTTAAAATCGAACTAGACAACAAATCGGTTAGGGGTTCAATTTTCGGGTCGAATGGTCCAACCATTTGAGCTAAATGGATGGCCCATTCTGACAAAAAATTAAAAATAAATTAAAAAAGTTAAAAACGGCTAAAATCGTTAGACAGTTCAAACAATTTGAACGGTTCAACCACCCAAATCAGCAGTTTACTGACCAAATCAATAGTTTTTGGCAAAATAACAGTTCTGGGGTAATATGAAATCGATCAGCTGGCCGATTTCTAGTTTTTCCAGTCCAACCATCCTGTCCAATCCGGTTTTGAAAGCCATGGTTTGAAATTAAACTATGCCAAACATGTGCATGTGATTGCACTTCATTGAATCGTCTTTTTTCTTATGTAGAACCAGAAACTTGAAAACGTCATAGCAACCATCGCACTAGGCATTGCATGCGCTGTATTATCCGGTTCCACTAGAAGAGATACTTGTGGCAAGACAGATTGGCCGTTTTCTGAGTCAAGTCAAACAGACAAACACAATATATTAGGACAACTAACTAGCCAGGCCCAGGCCCAGGCCCAGGCCCAGGTCCAGTCTGGTATATATTATTGGCTGAAATGAACACATAGCCCCAGGCCCACCAAACAATGAACCCTGGCTTAACCATGCATCGTCCACTTTGAGCTCAAAAGCCAATTGCACTTCACGCAAGCCGTTTTTGTAGGTATTTTTCGAATTAAAAAAGAAAAAAAAAATTCAGTTCTTACTCAAGGAAAGCTCCAGAGGGGAAATAAAATGAAATCCAAGCTTAATGGAGAACGAGTAAAGGATGAGAACGTTGTTCTTTGGGCTTGATTTGTTTGCAGCGCATTTCCATTTGCACTGGTGCAAATGTATGGGAGTGCAAATCCCAATTTGATTGTTTCAGACTTTTTGTTTTTTTTTTTCGGTAACAGATTGTTTCAACTTTTATCTTATTTTATTGGATTCAAAACAGATGAAGTACCAAGAAAAAATGAATCAAAGGTGATCCAGTATTTTGTATTCTTTTCATTTGTATTCTCATGCATTTAGTTTATTGTAGAAGATTTATGCATATAAATATAAGTACGGATTACATCACCTTGCTTCCTAGGGGGTGTCAATTGGATCAGATTTGGTCCAATCCAATTCAGTCCAATATGAGTCCATTGCAGATGGATCAGGTCCAATCTAATCTGATGAATACTTTGGACCAGTCCAATTCAATGTCAGGTTCATTCAATCTGTGCAAATCGGTTTTAATTTAAATTGGTTCAAACCTGAACCTCGTCCATTGACACCTCTATTCTTATCTTCTATCAATGGACTCGATATTAGTTCAATCCATTACAGATGGACTGGACCAGGTCCAATCCAATCCAATAAATACTTTGGACCATTAATTTTGGATTGGTCTATGTCTTATTGATCCATCCAATCCATTCCAATTGATTTTGATTTGAACGGGGTCCAACCCAAAATCAGTCCATTGACACCCCTACTTCCTACCTCACGTCTAGACAAATGACACTTTTCTATCTCCATTCTCCTTCATATAAAATGATTGCTTCCTATTTTATTCCTTACAAATAAATAAAACAAAGTAAAATAAATCAGAATTTATACTCAGCTTATTTGTATTAGATCTGTTTATGGGCCGGGCTTGGATTTGACCTTTGCCAAAATTTGAATGAATCCAGCGCAAAGCCTAAGCTTGAACCAATGTAAAGTCGGGCCTAAAGGCCCCATGAATAGATCTAATTTATACCCATGCATTTATGCCAATATTTGCACTGCAAACAAACTGACCCTTGAATACAATTTGATTTTAGGTGTGATTAGGGCTGCCAATATTATTTAATTATCTGAATCCGAATTCAAAATTCAATTAGATTAACCTGGATAAGGATCTCAGATATCAAATCCAGTTATGATCAAATTGAACATGAATTGACCTCAATCTGATATGACAAATCAATATTATTTTATATGCATACATCTCCATTTGGGTAGAGGGTCCTAGGTTCAAGCCATATGGAAGATATTTCTTATTAGTGTTATGGAATATGCGAATACGATCTGAATACCAAACCCATTCATAGTTGATTTTATTTTATAATGTTTAGATCATTTGGTTTATTGTATGAATGTTATGGAATATGCGAATATGATCTGAATCTTATAAGGTTGAACTTGAAAGGCCCGATTAGAAAAAGTATATTTGCACATGTGGTATTAAAAGAAAAAGGTCTAAAGCATCTTATATTCTTGGCACAAAGAATGCCCAATTTTGAATACAAATGTGAAGTTGTTATTATTATAAATTATAGCCCATTTGGAAGGGCTTTCGGGATATGGATTCTGGCATTTAGAGCTGGGCACCATATAGGAATGGTAGAAGTGTTTTGGCTGCGTTTGGAAATGATGTAAATGGAGTGTAAATCCCGGTTCAGGATAAATTTGTACTCTTATTCACTTTTGTCTGTGTTTGGCAACATTTATATTTATGCATTGACAAATGATAGAAAACACATTTTTCAATGCATATTTACATTGATAATAAGGCTGTGTTTGGAAACGATGTAAATGGAGTGTAAATCCCAGTTCAGGGTAAATTTGCACTCTGTTTCACTTTTGCCTGTGTTTGGCAATATTACATTTATTTATTAACAAATGACAGAAAATACATTTTCAAATGCATATTTACATTGATAATAAGATGTAAGGCTGTGTTTGGAAATTATGCAAATAAGTGTAATGCAAATATGTAAAGTGTAAAATAGTTCATATAAATTGCAAATTTGGGTTAGTTTTGCACTAACAATTTTACCTTTTTGGCAAAGAAACTTTTAGCCGTAATGGATGCAAACATGAATTCCAATAAAGTATATGCTTTTTTTTTATCAAAAGCCCGTTTGAATGCAAATTTACTTCTTTTATCAAGCATGAAACCATTTGCATCCTTTCACAACATAGCTTAAAAGTATATCAATAAAAAAAAAGGCATATGCTTTATTGAAATTCGTGTTTGCATCCATTACAGCTAAAAATATGTTTGGCCCCAGGAAACTACATCCATTCTGGGACTACCCAATTTACGTACCAACCAAGCCACCACTCAGTTTGTATGTGTTTGGTTCCATTTATGTTTATTGGGTGGGCATTTATCTGATAGACACCCACTTTAAATGTTTTTTTTTTGTTTGGTTAAGTTTATTTTGGGCGTTTCAAGAAACACCCCTTTACACTTTAGCAACAACAAACGTTTTTCCATTTCATGTTGTTTGGTGGGGTGTTTCAAGAAGCAGCCATATGGATGTTTCAGTGTAACACTTTCATTGTGGTGTATATGATACATTAGTCAATCCAACGGTCCAAATTACATGTGCTTCAATTTGAAGACCAATTTTCAGATCCAATGGTTAATATATGATATAATCCACATCCAATGGTGGATATATGACCCTTTCACTTTGACTCTCTCTCTCTCTCTCTACCTATCTATGTTACTCAAAAGAAAATTGAGCAAAACAACACGAAATTGTTTTACATTTCTGAAATGTAAAGTTACCAACATCTATCTTCTTTCCAATATTTTATCAGACCACTTTTTTTTTTCTTTTGAATAACAAAGATACCCTACCATTTATCAAAGACTAGTTTAGTTGAATTAAACTAAATTCTGCAATTTACACTAACCTAAATGGAGGAACGAAATAACTTGTACCAAGATGGACCTTGGGTCTGCATCCCAAAATGTAATGGTTCCCTTTACCCACATAAATCCACTACCACTAACTTCACCAAACTTGAAACCAAAAAGTTCATGGCCTAAATTTTAGAAAACTTGTGTCTCTAGATGGAACACTAAACTTGTCACCTATCTTCAAATTGCAATCTGTACTTCAAGAACAATCCTCCAAGAATTCCTAATCCCTTGCATATTCTAAGAGTGGCTCTTCCCACATAATGATTTGGCTCTCAAGAATAGCGGTCATTGCTAGGATGTGATGGTAAAATCTCAGGCTGATAAGTATGAAAACATAGATTCGGGGCTAAAAGCGTCAATTTATGTGAAAATGCCAGAGGTTAGATCTTTACTCTTCCACCTCCACCAAGAACCAAACAACCAGAACCAACACCAGGTAATGGTCATCAATATTCTGAAGAATGTGATCCACAAAAGTTGGTGATCTTCTTGCATTTAGATACACGTTCATATCAACAATTCCTTGTATGGTAGGAAAAACATGAACTTACAATCTAGGCAACCTTCCATACTGTGTCATATATTGTTTGCTGTCAGATTCAAAAACTCACTTTCTCAACATCTTGTTATATCTTTAGCTAAATGCTACCTCAAAATAAATCAATAAATATGCCTTTCTTCTAAAGCCCCCTCCTCTTATTCTGTCATTTTTACTAATGGACGAAAATAGAATCACTTGCAATCTATAACTCCCATGAATTCAAAGCATAGCACAAGCATAATAACGGACGAAAATAGAAAATAACCCTAGATCTCAGAGAACATACCCTCTGTTTCGCCTTTGATTGTTGTAGATACAAGAAACTCTCTCCCTGAGATCAAAGAAAACAGAGATAAAAAATCAGAAATGTTGTCAAAAGTTAGGAAAAACAAATGTTAGGAGAAAACAGAGAGAAATCAGAGAGAAAATATGGAGAAAACAGGGACCTTGCCGGCGGCAACTGCTCCTCCCTCCATCGAAGACTCCTCTCTCTGATCGTCGCTTGGGTGTTCTCCTCTGATGCGGCGAAGACTCCTCTCTCTAGTGCTTTAGAACTTGGGTCATATAAGAGAGGAAGAAAACATATTGCACCGGATCACCACCATTGGGTGACATGTCAACAGACACGTAGGATCCATGTCAACACAATTCTCGCTTCCCCTAACAGCTATTTTCACGAAAACCAAGAAAAATAAATGCATAAACATTTTTTTTAATAAATGCACGTACCAAACAGTGGTTTTGAAGCCAATAAACGTTTATTGCGCCAGATGCTGATATGGCACTAAGATAGCACCGTTTTTTCGATAAACGTAAACGGAACCAAACATGCTCTTTATTAGCTTTAATGTATTACTGTGGTCCCAGAAAAATTTTGGTTGTTGGAAATGTTCTTGGGCTTGAAACATTACCATTAGTGTGGGGTAAAAGAATAATTGTCCTCCATCTTCTTTTTAACCGAAAAGGACAAGTAGGGACCAATTCGGTTAAGACATCACTCCATCCAATTCAAGGTGGGGCCACAACAATACATCAAAAGTTTCGATTGGATCATCGGCAATGTTTAACATAGTGTAACTACAAAGCCATTCAGTTTCGATTGGATCATCGGCAATGTTTAACAAAGTGTAACTACAAAGCCAAAATGAATGGCTGCAATTCTGCAAACAAAATTTTGACTTATCAAGGTGGAACTTTGCTTTGGTTAAGATTTTGATTTCTTATTATCATGGGTAAAGATGAAAGTTTTGTCAAATCAATCAGTCAAATAGCTCAGTATGGTTTATGAATTTGAGTTATTTTGTTTTTTTTTTATCTTTGGAGTTCATTTGAAAGGAGAGAGATGCATGAGAATCTACGAAGGGAAAGGAACTTGGAAAAGTGCTCTTATCATCAAGATTAAAAAAAAAAATAGTTGGTAACCACTAGATCTGTTTATGGGCCGGGTAGTCCGATGGCCTGGCCCGCACCCTGGTCGGGCTTAGTCATGTAATTAGGCCCGCGGGCCTGACCTCGGACCTAACACAGTAAGCCCAACTGTGTTACGGGTTGGGCTCGGGATTTGTCAAAAAAGCCCGGCCCGAACCCGGTCCGGCTCGACTCAGCATTATATATTTTATAAAATACATAATATTTATTGAAATATATATTTATAATTTAATATATACATTTTTTTATTTTTTTCTTTATAATTTCTCTCTCTCTCTTTCTCTATTCAGCCACTTCAGCACTAGTAACAACATGGGATAAATTTCGGGCTTCGGGCTTTTTATGAGGGTCGGGCTCGGGCCTTAAAAAATCTGTTAATACAAAGTGAAAGCTTGGCCCGGCCCGACCTATGAACAGGTCTAGTAACCACTAACCAACGGAGGACTGATTCATTGATATATTAGCTGATTCGCTCCGATATTTACACGGAATCAATTACACAGGATTGAATCAGTTTGAAATAGCAAGAACTGGTCCCAACCCAATTTTCCTTAAGACAAAATCTTAAAACCGGAAGCAAGTAGACTCAACCCATTCACAGCCCTAAATGTAATAAGCCATGGTTTCAATTTATAGGGTGATGAAAAATTGATGATTTCATCTATATAATATCAATGTTATCTTTCTACATACCCTTAGAGGTAACAGATATGTCAATCCGAATTGATGAAGGATGCATCCACGTCTGTGAAGGAAGTTTCAACTTTCCAAGAAAATTCTGAAGATTTCATTTTCACATATATTGATTAAAGCAAAGTTTGGGTTAAAAAAAAAAAACTGTAAATTTGTCTCACACTTTATCTCGTACTGTTATGGTTGGTGGATCTGGTGTGCCGAATACCAATGCATCTATTTTTTTAACTAAACGGGTATTATAACAGAGCTATAGAAATAAAGTTATTCCAAGATGGATAGTTATCAAACGAAAATAAGTTCTAGTTCAGAGTTTTGGCTTTTTGGGCCACTGAATGCGCTAGCTGATTAAACATTCTATTTACAAAACAAAGATGACAAAACGCAAAAGATTGGAGAAGAGTTCTGGTCTTTCGTAAAAGCTATAGACAAGACCAGTGCAAAGAAGCTTTGTTCTTCGGTGCCTGAGATCATGTTTGGTTCAATTCTCATTCTTTTTTATCTTTATCCAATATGAAATTCTAAATTGGATAATAATGGGTAAAAATAGTTAGAATGAGAAAATATTGCTAAGAATCAAACGCTTTTTTTCCTAAAGATGAATTCTTTTCATACTAACAAGTGTCCTATGTAAAAGTACTTTTGTGATTTCATAAAAATACTTTGATAAAAGTACTTTCATAAAAGTGCTTTTGTAAAAGTACTCTTATAAAATTAAGTATTTTGTAAAAGTACTTTCATAAAAAGTGTTTTTAAAAGTATTTTTGTAAAAGTATTTTTATAAAAGTATTTCCGTAAAAGTACTTCCATAAAAGTTCTTTTATAAAAGCTCTTTCATAAAAGTTCTTTCGTAAAAGTACTTTTATAAAAGTGTTTTTATTAAAGTGCTTTCACAAAAGTGCTTTCATGGAAAAATACTTATTCATAAAAGTGCTTTTTATAAAAGTACTTTCGTAAAAGTGCATTTACAAAAATGCTTTCATAAAAGTACTTTTGCAAAAGTTCTTTCGTAAAAGTATTTTTATTAAAGTACTTTCATAAAAGTGCTTTTGTGTAAAATTACTTTTATAAAATTACTTCCACAGTAGTCTACTAGTAAACATCTATGGCATCGGTTTTATAGGCAGAGTTTCCTCAAAGAATGAAAATGAGCAAGATGGGGCATGATTATTTTTCATATTGCAGGCTACCTCAATTTTTGTGTTGTGGGCTGATTTTTCATTCTAAAAAGAATGTGGCCCATAGCAAGAAGTTTGTAACCAAACACTCTAATGTTATCCATTCTTGCTCAGAATGAGAAAGAATAAAAAGAATGAAGCTCAAAGCAATGAACCAAATATGGCCTAAATTGTCAGCAACGAGTCAGAATAGATGAGGAGATGCCTAAATATGGCCTGAACTGCCAGCAACGAGTTAGAATGATGAGGAGACGCCTGGTGGAGAATTGTAATGCAAAAGACACCCTGGAATGTGGCCCAAAGACACACCAATGCATCTATTTAAGTCCTTACTTGGAAAGCTTATTATTTTCTGATATTTTTTATTTATTTATTTACTTACTCATATATATATATATATTATTCTTTTCTTCATGGAGCTACACAATGGAGGTAACCCATCCCTTTCCTCGAATTCAAAGATTTCAACTATTTCAGCTTATTATGGGTTGAATACATCTATTTTATGGCAGAATTATAATATGAATAAGGCTACTCATTGTATTGTCCAGAAGGCTAAATCTTCATATGTAACCACTCTAGATGGTTTCATCTACCTTCCTGGCTAGAACCCTATGCAAATTTGTATTCTGTTAATAATCAATAATATTTTTTGTTTATGGATAAAAAAATGATATATCAACAAATAATTTGATCTTAAGTTTGACTGTTGCTATTAATAGTATTCAATTATCTAAACCCAATTTAAAATCTAATTTGATTAACTCAGATAATGATTACATCAAATCCATTTAGGGTTTGCTTGGTTCGTAATCGGAATCAAAATTAAAATTCTTCGGAATCAGAATTGGAATAGTCTATTTCCATAGTCTGTTTGGTTCAGACAGGAACTGGAATGAGAATTGGAATCAATAGGAATGAGATTTCATTCCCAAGGGAGGGGTAGAGAATAGACATGTTCATGGGTCGGGCTCGAGCTTGGCTTTTGCCAAAATTTCAATAGGCCCAGCCCGAAGCCCAAATCCGACACAGGTCTAGTAGGGAATGACCATTCCCTCAAATGAGGGAATGCTAGTCCAACAAGAATGGAAATGAAATTCTGATTCTGCCTAACCAAACAGGTGGAATCAGAATAGCCCATTCCAATTCCAATTCCAAACCCCTATTCGTACGACCAAATGGGGCCTTAATTTGAACGTGGATCCACCTCAATCGAATCTGATAATATCAATAATATCTATATGCATATTTCTCAATCTAATATTGTAAATATTATAATATTAAGATCATTTGGTTTATTGTATTAATGTTATATGGAATATGCGAATATGATCTGAACCATAGAAGGTCGAAAGCCCTAGTTGTGACTTGTGACAATCCAGGAACTAGTCGCATTAACTTGGTGGATTGACTATTTAAGATGGAATCTATATTTAAATAAAGGGCAAATTTCTTAAACTACTCTTATGGTTTAGCTAATTGACTAATTCATCCCTGTTTATATATTGTCTTAAAGTACCCCTATTGTTTCTGGAAATTGTCTAAAACCTCCCCTACCATTAATTCTCCGTCATAAACCATTAACATGTAACATTACGTGATTGATATATTTTTCAAAAATCCCTAAAATACCTATTTGTCACAGAAAACTCAGAGCATCAACACTGGGAGCATCTAGCGATGAACTAAGGGCACCTCTAATCCAATCAGCCAAGAGGATTGTAGCACCAACAATGGCACCGGAGTGAAGATTGTAATGATGACTGATCCCATTGGGTTTAACTGGGAGTTATGACTAATCCGAGAGTGATGACGACAAAGATACCCCAACCGTTTCATGGAAAATACAAGAACTTAGCATTGTTGTGTTCTGCTTTGACTAGGAGGAGACCGGATCTGCTCCTCGCACATGGGCACCTCACAGGCACATCCACTATGCATTGAGAACATCTCCCATGAATAATAGCTTATAAGTACGGAAGACGTTTCCAATGCATGGTAGGATGTGTGTGTGAGATCGGTGTGAGGCGCCCTGTGTGAGGAGCAGATCCGATCTCGACTGGGAGTGGTAGAACGAATCTCCTATTGGGTAAGACACCCCAACCGTTCTTTGTTTAGATGTTTTGTATTGTTTGACCTAGTTAAACATTGGATGCATTCTATTCCTAGTACTCATATGGGAGGGACTATTCCTTTTTAGGATGGGTGGGTTCCATCCATCAAGAATGACTCCCTTCTACAATTAAGGGAGACATGGCCTTATTCACTGTGAAAATGAGCATTTATTTTCTCTTTGTTAAGAGTAGTAAAATGCATTTATTTGAGACATTTACCTTTTCCAAGGTAATCAAACATAACATCCAATTGGTACTAGATATCTTCCAATGACAACAAATCTTTGATAAAAGGTTGGATCATCGGATGGCATTGTCGATTAATTATAGAGATTTCCTCCCACTCATCGAGATTATGTATTGTGTTCAACTAATCTGTAATACAGCAAGGGATTGTTCCTTTTCAGGATGGTTGGTTATAAGGCGCTGTCATTTTTTTAATTCAACATTTCGTTTTTTAAATTTTTAGTAAATTTATAGTTTTTCAAAAATTTTCATAAGTTGAGTTTTATTTTGAAAATTTGAGGAATAGAGAAGGGAAATTTTGATATTTCATTTTTTTTTCTCGTTAGCACTTAACTTTGATATCAATTATCAGAAAACTTAAGGATACTTTAAGATAATATGTAAACAGTAAGGATAGAGCTAGTCAATTAGCTAAATGATAAGGGTAGTTTAAGAAATTTGCTCTTAAATAAATAGAATAGAAAAATATATTGTGATAATGCTTTAATAGAAATATTTTACGCAAGTAGCATTAGAATTTAGAAAAAAAAGTTAAGGGTATCTTATGTTCTGGGCACAACATGGCCAACTTGCTTATTTATTTTTGGCCCCATAGGGGGAGGGTTCTGAATTCACATCTATGCCCCAACATATATCCCAACCGTGTATTACGAACCAAGGTTCAAAAAATCGACACATATCGGTTCATACCGGTCGATACATATCGTATCGGGAGCACCCCGATATGCCCCTACAGAGGGTGTATTGGGGTTTTGACCGGTTCAAGGGGTGAACCTCAAACTGGCCCCCTGAATCAGATTTGAAAAAAAGTACTAATATTGCCTGATACGCCCCCTATCGACGTATCAGGCGTATCAATATTTAGAATCTTGTTGGGAACATCTCCCATTGACAACCTTGGGAGATGTTCCCAATGCTTGTTAAGATGTGCATGTAAGGCATTTGTGAGGCACCTTATGTGAGTAGGGGTGGATTCAAGCCGAGCTTAGCCGAATAGTACTAGGCATGAGCTCGACTCGAAACTATTCTGTAAGGCTCAAGCTCGAGCTCGGTTCAAGCTAGAACCTTGAGCTCGAGCTTGGCTCGGCTCGACTCGTTTTATATTTTATAAAATATTTATTATATATTTTATAAACATTTTATTATAAAAATATTTTATAAAAATAAAAATTATATATACAAATTTTTATTTTATATTTAAAATTTAATAATTACAATATTTTTATTATATATATATATTATTTTCTATAATTTTATTATATATATTATATATATTCGAGTCGGCTCGCGAGCCTTACGAGCCGAGATCTACTAGGCTCGAGCTTGGCTCGTTTAAAAATCGAGCCATTGAATTGGGCTCGAACTCGGCTGAAACCAAGTTGAGCCGAGCCAAGCTCGAGCAGCTCGTGAAAAGTTTGGCTCATTGCCACCCCTATTTGTGAGGCACAGATGTGATCTCTAGGGTGCTATATGTTAGACCTAGTTAATGGAGTTAACTTTGGCTATTGGGAGCCAACAGTGTATGCTATTGAGAGCGGTCTTAGGCTGGACATGCTCACCAATTCACGCCCATGCCTATGTTTATGGTTAAAAAGAAATAGGGAGAAATTACTATTTTACCCCATTCTATGGTAATGTGTCATTCCCAAAAATGTACTCAACAGTAGCGACCGTTGACCCCAACAACCAAAGTTTTTCCTAGCTAAGGGGGTTAGTGGGTTAGTGTAGACCTACTTGCATGTTTTTTATTTCTTTTTAAGGGCCATACAATGCAGGGGGAGGAGGGCATTATTTGCTCCAGTCGAATAATTCTAAACCCTAAACTTTAAGCCCTCAAATTTTTCATGCCTCATCAAAAGAGTGCATTACTTTGCCCAGTCCGGCAATCCTAAATCCTAAGCCCCTAAGTCCTAAAATTAATGTGTAAAATGCATTTGCTAGGATGCAACTCCTCCAATCAGGTAGAAACCAAATATTTTCCATCAAAGGATGTTAAACTATGGGGTCATGGGCAGTGTTAAAGACAATGCAACTAAAAAGACAAAATAAGTGGTTGGGCGTAGAATCCAACCGTCACCAGTAAAGATGAAGTTTTGCCAAATCTAATCAATCATATAACTCAAAATGGTTAATGAATTTGAGTGGTTCTTTTTTCTTTAGAATAGTTGGCGTTCAGTTGGGATACCCCAAAAGTGTAGCCTACGTAATTCGATCACAAAAGAAACATAAATGTGGGATCATTTCCTACCTTCACCAGCATTTGGAAGTTATCATTATGGGATCAGGGAGTTATAATAATAATAATAGGGAAAATTTCTTAAACTACTCCTAAGGTTTAGGAAATTGACTAAGTATACCCCTACTGTTTCAATATTGTCTTAAAGTACCTCTATGTTTCTGACAATTGATTTACTCTACCCTTATCGTTATCATCCATTAATATTCCATCAAATTCCGAACACACGTGACACTACGTGACATAATTTTTTCTAAAATCCAATTTTACCCTTCATTTTCTTTCTCTCTCACCTTCTTCTTCCCCTTTATTCTCTCCCATGTTTCATCACCCCCACTACAACTCATTGTAGCAGCGGACCCCTCCACCTCTGGCCTCTCTCTCTCTCTCTCTCTCTCTTTCTCTCTCTTTCTCTCTCTTCTTCCCCTTCTGCAACTCGTCTCAAATCAAATCTGCTAAGTATCTCTCAAATCTGTAGGGAACCCAGATGTGAGATCTAAGAGATTTAGATCCATCATCATTGAGTCTTGGGTACTTTAAGACAATACTGAAAGGTAGGGTCTCTTTGGAGACGAAGAAGGAGATCTTGCTCCAATTCAAAGGGAACTTCTCCACTAGATATACCGCTCTCAAGGGTTGTTCTACGCTAACAACCCTTCTTCACTGCCTTCGATGCCTTAAACCCGAATCCTACTTCTCATGCCTTCTTCTTCTCCCCACCAAACTCTAATGTCGATCTTGGTCCTACCTAGAACTGCTTAATCTTCACTTCTTATCCTCGAAGCCCCAATTTTATCCAAAAACCTCTCCCTCCCTTCACAACTTCAGCAACTTCTAAGCCAACCTACAACCTTAACTCAAATTGTGACACTATTCCAGTGGTGGTCTCCACTACACCAGCGCACAACACCTCCGAAGCCATGGCTCAAGCCACCATCGGAGCTTTTTGAGTAGCCAAAAAGGATTCGCTTGCTGCCCCCTTCATGATCGATGGAAAGTGGCATTCAAGATCACTTACAGAGTTGTCCACCTACAAGCAGGAGAATGTAGAAGTAGAATGAGTCGGTAATGGAGAGTCCAAGGCCTGAAACATGCATTATTTCTCAAACTACGACACCGTGTCTAATATGAGGTGAGTGAGATTTGATTGAACTTCGCAAACTACAGACATGGTGTTGTAGTTCAACTAAATCTCACTCATGTATTTGTGTATTAGAAGTCGGAACCTTCTCGTGTATCATCGATCCTGTCTTTCAAAATCTTCTCTTTGTCTTCAAACACCTTTGTATTCTGTTGTCGAATTGATTTGGAGGTGTAGTGCATTAATGTGGTGGAGATCACCACCCGAATAGCGAAATTGGTGTACATCAACTCCAGAATCGGTCCCAATAGTGGGGCTGCCAATGAACTCGGGCTGGTGCTAGCTCCACCAATCTCTCTCTCTCTCTCTCCTCACCTCTTTCGCACAATGGACTATCAATGAAACCACTACCACCCATCGCTGCAACATTTGGAAGCGGTGTCTCCTCACCTCTTTTACTGGTGCTAGCTCCACCAATCTCTCTCTCTCTCTCTTCTCACCTCTTTCACACAATAGACTATCAATGAAACCACTACCACCCATCGCTGCAACATTTGGAAGTGGTGGTTCTCCTCTCTACCTCTCTCTCTCCCCCCACACCGCTTTTGCATAGTGGACTGTCAATGAAACCACTACTGCAACATTTGGAAGTGGTCTCTCTCTCTCTCTCTCTCCTCACCTCCATGACCCTCTCTGCATCACTCACAATTCCCCCTGTCTCCTCTTCTATATATTCATGGATTATGGTGGAGAAAATGGGTCCTCCGGTGGATACCAGAAATCCTTGGCAGTAGTGGTGTCAATTGGATCCCAAGTTTAAATGACCAGAAGATGGCGTCAACTGGATCCCAAGTTTGGTTGAGGTCAAGCAATTGGTTGTAAAATGAAGGCAGTAGACTCAAAACTGAGATTAAGTGCATGGGATGCCTTGGGACTGCCATGTGATTAGTTGAGGAATTAGCCATTTAATTGCTTCATCTTTTCTGAGATCGTAAGAAGCAACGAAGAATTCTTTAAGAAAGAAAAGATCAACTGTCTAGGTGCTCGTTTCGCTTGGGATTGAGAACAAAATAAACCTGAGCAACAATTATTACTATGATGCAATAAAGACCAAGAGCAGGGGCAGATGATTTAGGAGCCTAAATGTTGAACTGATATAAGTGTGGGGAGGAATAAACAAATCTAAGGAAATGGTGAGAAATCATTAGGAATGTAAGTTCGCGCTTCCAAGGTTCAAGATAAAGATGGGGGGACGCCACTAATCCAAAGATTGGAAGGTTGGGAACTAAAGAGCCCGTCTTGAATTATTTCACATCGGCTGGACGATGTCCTTTGTTTAAATTATTACCTAGACGATTCTCTATGGGATTGGCTTCAAAGGAAGAGATGGTCCTTTGTTTAAATTATTACCTAGACGATTCTCTACAACATGATTATTGATCAGAGTTCTTTTCGGAGTTAACTGGAAGTAGATCAAGGGCGCTCCTCTTTCTCAACGAGAACAATGACCAATACCCTTGATTGTCAGCTTTCTTGTAGACAACGGCAACCAAAACCTCACTAACATATACAAATGTTGTCTGCCATTGTCTCACTTTCAATAAGGTATCAAAAGTTTCATAAAATTTAAAGAAAAATGATGGGCACAATAGTCTTTTTAATCCTTTCGTTAATGGACACTAACAACAAGGAAGATTTAGTCAATTTTTACAAATAGTAGGGATACTTTAAAATAATACTAAAACAATAGGGTTATAGTTTGTCAATTTCTTAAATCTTAGGGGTAGTTTAAGAAATTTGCTCATAATACCTTGTGAAGTTTGGTAATATCACTATATGAGGGTAGCAAACCATGTTACCCGATTTGAAAATTTTCAACTACATCAGGTTCAGGTCCATTGAATTATTAACAAATTCTCAACCCAACCCAACCCAACCCAAGTTACACCCCTAGGCAATGACACATTGTGGATAGTGATCTCAATTAAGTTCTTCATCTGTAAAGGGTTTTATTGGTAGAAATCTGGGCTCTGTTGAGAAACAAAGGAAGTATCAAAGCCATTTGTAGAGGGTTTGGTTTTGATTTTTTTTTTCTATTTTAAAAGAAGAAATCAACCAAACTCTTTGCTTAGCAAAAGAAAAAACTATTCAAAAATGGTTTTGCCTTCTAATAGAACTTGAGGAATATTCCCTTTGATTTATGAATTGAAAAATAAGCCTCAAAACTAATTTTTATCTTTAGGGGTCTCATTACTTCTTTATTTCTTTTCTTCATTTTTTTATCTTTTATTTTGATAGTTGGTATAATAGGGATAGTGGATGAAGAAAGGTTGGTAGGGAGTGGGGGTAGGATGCATGAGGCCCCCCTAGACTTTGATCATGCATCTATCCACTGTGGGGAGTATGCCATGAGGCTAAATCAAGGAAATCAAATTTACTCCCCACACTAACTTCAATCATGCATTGGGAGCATTTCCTCATGAATGATAATATATAATTATGGGAGATGTTACTAATGCACAGTTAAAACATTGGTGTGAGGAGTGCTCTGTGAGGACCAAATATAGATTGTAACTCAACTATGGGGTTATTAGCAACCATTTGTCTATCTTGTCATTGTTTTATTGATGTAATATGCCTGACTCACATGAGAAAGAAATAAAAGAAATCAGTTTGTATTAAAGGACCCAAATAATATTTCATTCGAATGATTTCAATGTTACAGACACTTTATTAAAGGTAAATAAATGAAAAGATATATAAATCATGTGATGTCTTTAATATAATTAGTTGAAACTTTGATTTAACGTATAACAAATATTCAAAATATACAGTATTAATTGGATTCAAAATAAATGATTAAATTCTAAAATTAAATGTGGGGTCCAATTTCATTAATTTTATTAAGAGGGTGTTAAGTAGGTGGTTGAAAAAACTTTTGGTTTGGTCGAGAAAACTATGCCCATTTTTCTTAAGGCTGCATTTGTTTTAGGTGTAAATTCAGTTTTACACCCGATGGGAAATGTGAACCGGTTTAGTTGTCGATGGAAATTAGGATTGATAGATTTTGAAAATTTACACCGACTATGTTTGATTGTCAAGGTGTAAATTTGGTGAGATGGGACTACTGATGAAACCTGAGATGAGAGCTACTGTAGTCGACACAGAAGGAGGGAAGCAGAGGAAGAAGAAGAAGAAGAAAAAGGAGGGGAAGAGAGAAAGAGAGAGAACGAAAGAGAGACAAATGGAGAGAGAAAGGTCAGAGGTGGGTTTACAGATTTGCCGCTGCAATTGGTTGCAATGGCCACCGTCGTTGCAACTGGGTTTTGCCGCTGCCGTCCTAAGTTCAGATCCGCCCTGGGAGAGAGAAATCTCATACTGCCGCTGCAGCTTCTGTGTTTTCCTTCTGGATGTTTGATGGAGACGCATATGCGCCAGTGATAGAAAAAACGACAAGAAAGAGATGTTAGTTTTACACCGACAATTTCGATGTATATTTTACATCGACTATCAGTGTAAAAAAGATTTCAAAAATGAGTTTCGGTGTAAAAGTACACTCTTTTCAAACATGTGTAAAATCAAACCGGGGTGTAAGGTTTACCCACATGAATTTTCCACCCCAAACAAACGTGGCCTAAAGTGAAAAATGACATTTTTGAAAACAAAACCTAAATGATGGTGTTCTCTAGCGCCAATATTTTTGTTGTTTTCAGCCTTTCAACTCAATTTTCATTTTTTGAAGAAAAACAAGAACATTGGATGGATGATTGTGTGCAACTCACTTGAGAATGTAAATCACTAAATCTCACTATCATTATTGCTCTTGAATCGGATGATTAATGTAGAAATTCTTTTGGGCGAAAATCCTTCATCTTGTATGTAAGGATATCAGCTAATTTGCATGTAAAACGTTTGTATTGAGTTTGGGGTGCCATACTAGGTCCCTAGATGCTGTTACCTAAGCTGTACCCCTAGAAAACTTGCCACGTGGACATTGTAGCATGATATATGCAGACAAAAGAAAACACTTGTTGATACTATATGGGCATTGGCATCTTAAAAACACTTCGTATTTTTGTAATACTCATTCAAACCATTGATCTTTGATCAATGATCAAATGGAAGTTAATGTGCAAACCTTTATGGGCCCAAAATTCTTTATATTGTACAAATGGATTTCAGCCCATTTTCATGAAGACTCCTAACGTTTTTGGGTGCAATAATAGGGTCTTTGGGTGCTGCTTATGTGAGTTGCTGGAAGTAAAACTTGCCATGTGGACCTTGTTCCTGCGAGTAGACCAAAGCCCAAAGGGGTTGTATGTGAGAGTTTTACACCAAATTAAATTGAAAAAAAAAAGAAAAAAAAAACAGTTTTCAAACTAACTTGAATAAATGAATAAGGGAAAATAGTTGGATCGTGACCTCAACTAATCCAACCAAGCCCTAATTGCCCTATTTGGAGCCATTTCTGCCAAACAAGGAACAAAGTATTAAATATGTATCATCCCGATTTTCAGACGGGGCAATACGCTAAATACTAAGAATGGAGTTGGGATCACTTGCCAACAAAACACCTTCCAACCCCCTACCATCATGATCTGACACCGCACATCTCACCATGAGTCTGAGACCCACCATAAAAGTGGAACCTGTCATGTATGAGATGTGTGGTGTCAGATTGTGTTGGTAAGGTGTTGGAGCGTGTTTTGTTGGCAGGTGATCCAGACTCCTAAGAATGAGGGACATCTTTAAAATTTGAACCTTGATCCACCATACTGGGCATTCGCTGAAACTTAGGATTTGTTTGGATAAGCTTTTGTCTTTAAATTTTTTGTTGTGAGAGTAAAATTGAGTTAAAATAATGTTTCAAGCTTTTGGTAAAAGTCATCCTCTCTTGTTCTTATAAATTTTCCTCTCTGGTTAATAAAATTTAAAGTTGCCATCCCCTCCACCTAGAGTAAAATTTGGGGCTTAAAAGAAGAATTTGACAAAAGTTGTTATAAAAAAACATAAAAATATGAAGCCAATAGAAATTTGAGTCCTAAATAAAACTACAAATCCTGAAACTCATCCAAATACAACCTTAGTAAATAATCATATATTGCTCGTTTTAAATAAAGCGATACATGGGAATTGGGAAACCATGTTTGTTGCCTTTATTGATACCTTGAACTTTGCACTTTGCTGCCAATTGCTCTATGTTTTTTGTGTTTGTTTATACTTTAAACTAATTTTTCTATACAACTTAGCTCAACTTAGTATGGGGTGTTCATGAAAAAACAAAATATCGAACCAAAACTGATCATTTTTTGTTTTAATTAACCTATTAAAAACCAGTGATTAATTGAAGAACTGAAAATAAAAAATCGAAAAATTGGGCCAATCAATCAGTTAATCGATTGACTCAGTTCAGATTCAGTTTGAATTTTCAGAAAGCCTATAGAATCGGTCCGGTGTCAGATATGTGCTTAACCCATCCATTAGTACTCCTAGACCTTAGGTTCGAGTTGGTCAAATATAGGGTCATGATCCTGAAAGGGGTGAGATGATCAGTTAGAATCCTCAATCCGATCAAAGATGTCTATGTGAAGCCCTTTTGAGAATAGCCAACTTTCTTTCTAGGGGTGCAAGTCGGGCGAATTGAGTCATGGTTATGGTCAATCCACACTCCACCTTAAAATTTAGGCTTAAGGGTCGAGTCCGGATCGAGCCTGAGGTCAAGCCTGTTCTTTCCAATCCAAGCCCGACCTACAAAATTTATACATGTATCAATGAATATGTAAAGTTGGGATAAGCTCAAGTCAGGTTCGGGCTACCTAAGGGTTAGGCCCAAGCCTGGCCCAAAAATAATAAAGCCCAATTCCTTGGTCCCAAGTCCAGCTCGAGGATCGAAAATCCAAACCCAATCCATATAAATTTTTGGGTTGAATCGGTTCAGACTCAAATTAGGCCCGCCCAAGTTGCACCCATATTTCTTTGTCACATGCAAAGAGTCCTACATTATTTCTATATATTCTAGTCTGAATATGCTTGGGTCATCACAATTAATCCACCCCTACTCGAGGTTCAAAATATCGTAACGTATCAGCCCGTATAGGAGATGTATTGGGTCAGACCATGGTTCAAAAGGTAGCCGTGACTTAAACAACCCCTCTGAACCGGTTTTGAAAAAAATAAATAAAACACAAAAAAAGCACCGATACAGATCGATATGCCTACCTTGTATCGATATTTAGAACCTAACCTTGCCCCTACTACTTTTTTCTTGTAGGCACTAGCTAATTGGAGATATGTCATCCACATAGTTCATAGCTCACTTTTGTTCCAACAAGGTTTTAGCTTAGGGTTAAAATCAAGAATCATGGCATTAGATGTACTGTTGTGGTCCTATCATAATATCATCACCATCTAATTCAAATGGGGGCACAATAATACATCGATGGCTTTGGTTTTGAAATTTTAGCACATATATCATAGCAAAAGATATATCCATTAAAAGATGCCCCTTGAAACTCCACATCTCATCTACTAAACAAAAATAGATTATTTTTCTTCACTAAACTCCCACTCAAAGCACCATTAATACAATCTAATTCAATTTATTCTTCATCAAACAATGCTGGAATCACTTCCTTGGCCAATGATACCCGTAATTTTTCTCATTGCTTGAAATAAGACTAATCTTTCATGTGGCAAGAAACCCATCTCAATGTATGTCTTCAAACCTAGAAAGTTCCATCTTTTCCTCCATTTGTTTCACATTAAAGGGGTAAATAATTTTCAATAATATAATCTTAGTTATATTTTTAGTCCTTTAATGGCCAAAACTTTATTTTCTGCTCCTTTTACATGCAAACAAACAAAGGCTTTATGTGACTTTAACCTATGTATAATTTTATAGAAATTCTTGAATTGAGGTTAATGAATGATACAGTACCATAACTTGCCATGTGTAATATATATAGAGGATCAATCAAGATTGACCAACTTATGACCCCATTGCACAGGTTTCCTAAATATATAAAAGTTTCTATAATCCAACTAAGAGGTTTCCCAAGTAAAAAGTATACATGACCAAGTTATTACCTATACAGTTTCTTCTTTTTCTTCCTCTTCTTCTATGTGCCCATGATGTGTTCAACTGGGCTCTTATGACCCAGTTTGTGCTTGTTATGAAGGACAACAATGTTATAAAACCCTTGGCCAAACTTCATCCTGCTAAGGGTGACTCGTCACAGGTCAAGTTGTGGTTCAACCTTCAATTATGTTATGAACTGATGGTGGTTCAGTGGTTCAGTTATAAGTTTTCTAGTTAACTAGCGGTGACCCATGCGATGCACGGGCCGCTTGTTAAAAATGTATTTTTAAGGGAAAAATGAAGTAACAGTGATTTACAAAAACTTTTATATATTTCTTGTTCTTTATAAGTACATAAATCAACTATTTAGCATGAGAACCAACTAATGGTGATTTAGTTAATAGATTCTTTGGCTATTTGTTGGAGGGAGATTCAAAATTTCAAGAATCTCTCTCCTCCCACTCTTGTTTTTCAATTGTCTTTTTCTCTTCCCACTCTTGAAATGCATGGGAAAGACTCATTGTCCCACATTGCTTGGGAAAGGAGTAGAGATAGAGTATATCTATAGTTTTGTTCTCCCTATGGGTATCCATAGGAGAAAAGCACTATAAATATCCCATGCATGTGAGGGGGGTTGGGGGTGCTTTTCACGCATGCGCTCAAACCGGGCTAGGGTGGGTCGGGGTGCAGGTGCATGTATGTGTGTGCAATGCACTAAATCGGTTTTGGCTTGTGGGCTATTTTATCTTGACGACCAATTTACTGGATCGTAAGGGGAAAATGTGTTTTTAAGGAGAGTGACCAAGTAGCACGACTCAGCCCTCCTCTTAGTTTTACAGTTCTGCAACACCACACTCCTACAACCTCTCGGTTTGGAAAGTGATTACCCATAAGTTCCATCTACCTTCTTTATTATTTTCCAACACTATTTGTAGTATAGACTTGGGATCAAATCCTCCTAGCACTAAGGCTTGGGGGTTAAGGGTTTGGGGGATGGGCTACCCCCATTGTAGCCCTATAAAACCAAAATGTGTTTAACATGAAATCAATAACCAAGTTAAAAAATAATTTCAAAATTGAACTGATAATATAACCAAAGACTCATGTTAAGTGCTTTCTTACTACATTTATTGTTGAACTAGAAGAATCCATGAATTAAATCTACTTAAATTAATAGAAAAATAGAGAAAACCTAATAATCCATGGAAATGATAAATGGTATCTTAGACCTTTATATAAGAAGAAAATTGGTTCGCCCCATGTATTGGTGGGTAAATTTAGATTCTAACATTAGTTTGGGTCCGAGTTAGGGTTTATATTTAGGTTGGTCGCCCTTAACCTAAGCCAATACATGTGATTAATACCCCTACTTTATTAGATAGATCCAAAAGGAATTAAAAGACTTAAGAGGAAAAGATGGATTTAAGGGGGAAGGGGAGATGTTACAAACATTTATTATTAAGGGCTTGTTTGGCAAATCTTTCTGCGCGGTCTTTCGGTTATTTACAAGCCGGGAAGACCGAAAATCGATCTATTTCCATTTAGCATGCAGAAGATCTAGACGGCAAAAGACGGGACATCGAAAAGACGGGAGAAGCCCATTTTGGGCTGATTTCGGGAAGCTTCAAATGAAGCTTTTCACGTCTTTTGCATTTTAATCTCACGCGGAAAGACACACATCTGCCAAATGGTCTTCAAGCTGCCTAGATCTTATGTCAAAAGCTCAATGCGTCTTTTGACTGTTAGAGCTACAAGAAGATCTTCTCAAAAAGACTTGCCAAACGGGCCCTAAGATGAGAGGTAGAGAGGTCTTATCAGAGAGTAAATATGGTTTTTATGAGAGAGACAATGAAGAAGCATGAGCATTTTAATTTTGCCACGTTATATTTTTAATTATTTCATTCAAAAATGAATATGCACATATGCAAGAAAGGAGAGCAGGGGGAGGCACATGTGACAATATATATTGTAGCGGAGTCGTAATTTGGATTAAATACCGTTGTCACCGGGGTTAAGGGTGGTACATAGAATAAAGGGATAGGCTACCCCATGGTTGTGTGGTCCCGTGTAGAGGTGTCAATTGGACGGATTTGGTCCAACTCGGTCCAGTCCAATGTGAATCCACTTATAAATGAATTAGACTCAATCCAATCCAAATCCAATTCAATCCATTAAAATGTAAATGGATCAAATTGGATCAAATCCAAACCAGACCAGCCCGACCCATCCCATGAAGAGGTCTATTTACAACGAGTCAAAGATCCTACCAATGGAGTCACCATCAGTTGGTATAATACTTGAGGGATAGCATAAGGTGTTATTATTGGTTCAATAGCCTCTAACACAGCCATCAAGTTCTAATAATCCGGTCTTTCTTATCTCGGTGCATTGAGGAATCCAAAATCCAAGTTAAGTGACTCCAAAATAATTACTGAAGGCCCATAGAAGATAACATCATTCACAAAAGTCATGCTCCACTTAGCTGAATCATTTAAAAAAGTGGAATTTTCACACATTTTTTAGGCAAGGTAACCGGGGAAAAACTTTGGCTGTTGGGGACGAACGTAATTTTGGAAATGCCATGTTATCATGATAGTGAGTAAATTAGTAATTGTCCTATTTTATTTTGATCACATGGGCGTACCGCGTGAGTAGCTGAACGTGCCCAGCCCAAAAACGCTCTCAACAGCTTATACTATTGGCTCCCAATAGCCAAAGGTATCCCACTAACCGGTACCAGATTAATTGGTTATCTGGATTTTTTTTTTTTTTTTGCTTTGATAATAATTGACTCTTGGGGTCTTATTGTTCAATCCACCCATAGACTTTCTCGGTTTGATTCTTTGGGTGCAGACTTGTGATTAAAACGAGTTTGGGGGTTATTTAAATGGATGTCATTCTTTCAGAAACAAAGGTTAGACATTCTCGGTTTGATTTAGAAAAATAACCTTGCTTCTGAAACCAAAACAAAAATCATGTTATGCTTTAACTTCCCTAAGGATATTGGTTATCATACTGCATTTTTTGTTCGGTTTTTGAGTTTTTTATGGGCATCCCTATTTCAAAGAGATTTACCAATCGGCCCATAAATATGTAGTGGGCTTTTATATAAAGATCTGGATAGTCTACAGACCATTTGGTTGGAGGTGCATTTTTCTGTGCAAACACTTGGCCAAAGAAGTGAAAAAAGAAAAAAAGAAAAAGCTTCATTTGAAGCTTTCCAAAAATAACCCAAAATAGGCTTCCTACATCTTTCCAGGACAAAGTCGTAGAGTCTTTCAGCAGCTACATCTTCGCCCAACCAAATAGGAAAAGATGAAAACACGGGCTGCCGGGTTTTTAAACAGCCAATACCTCATGGCAAATGGAACCTCAATTTAACTATATGTAAGAAACTGAGGCTACATTTGGCACGTCTTTCTGCACGGTTTAGTTAGGAAGACTGAATTTTTATCTATTTCTGTTTGGCATGCAGAAGATCTAGCCACCAAAAGACAGAATGTCGAAAAGACGCAAAAGGCCCATTTTGGATTGATTTCGAGAAGTTCCAAATGAAATTTCTCGCGTCTTTTACATTTTATTCTTGTGCAAAAAGACCCGAAAAGACGTACATCTTCTAAACATGTTTCGGGCTACTCAGATTTTTATGCAAAAACTCAATGCATCTTTTGACTGTAATAACTACAAAAAGATACATGTCAAACGGGTCCTCAATCTTTTTAACGCCGGCCCGTGCGTTAAGGTTCGGTTCAACAGTCCGGCAATCAGACCGGGCAAGGCCCATAATTCTAGAAGGCATGATGTAATACATGCATCGTCACTGCCGAGGTATGTCTGTTCAGAGGGGGCCCTACCGTTATGAGCACACCCGTCTGCGCGACGCGTGGATCGCTCCTTCCGTCTCCATCTATCGAGTTGACTCAATCCACTGGCACAAGCCCCAACGCGCTTGATACCAAGGCAGCCTGCCAGCCTCCACTTTTTTCATCAAATAAAGCTGAATTATCGTGCGGGAGAAGGTCCCGTTGAACAAACAACCACGAGTCCTACCGTGTTCTTCAACAATTGGCTAACACTAAAACTTCAAATTTCTAGCCAATGATCTGTGAACACGGTAGAGATCGCACAATTCATTCAGCGTGTTCGCTCCCGTTCATCGACATCGAAAGATCAACGCGTAACTCAAGCTTCTGTGCTTATCCATTCCCTCTGGCCTCTACACAATGAGCTGTCCTCGTGTTTTCCGAGGCTGAACCTCGATGCCACGTTTCGCTACCAAAGCGGCTTTCGTTAATACGAGCCTAGGGACGCGTGGCGCTTGACGGCCCCCGTCACGAGTTCCGCGCCTGCTTCCTACATTCGGAATCGGATCCTGGCTGCTACCTGGACCCACGACACTGGGCTGATGGGCTCCGCCGTTATGACGCTGTTAGTTCATGAACTACCAATAACTTTTTTGCCACGTGGCGTATCTTTAAACTGGTGGGGCCATACGCTCTTGTTCCAGGACACGTTGCCGCGTCAGATCCAGTGTCAGCACATGCAGTGATGCAACCTCAGTAGCCTCAAAGCTTAACTCAACGATTAGTCGAGGCGCAGTCAGTTAACCACGGTCACTGGTTATGATATACTTTGTCCGTGACTTTTCGTTTAATGACATCTGAATCCTTCACTCTTTCTCACTCCTATTTTGTAAGACTGTGTTTGTTTTAAAAGAAAAGGTAGAAAAAGGTAAAGAAACCTGTACCTTTTCTTTCAAACCAAACACGACATTAATTTTCTTGTTAATATCCATCTAAGCTAGAAGCGTGGAATTAAAGAGTTCAAAAAAATGATAAAGAGAAAGAAAAAAGAAAAAGCGAGAGGACCCGCTTCTATATTAATCCCAAACTTCTATTGCAAATTTGCAATATTATTCATCCCTTTCTTTTGATTACATCACTCTTACGATATTAGGCAGTGTTTGGGATCAATCATCATTTTTATTTTGTAAAAAGATATTAAGATTTAAGAATATTTTACCTGGTGATAAATTGCATCTTCATTTCAGTTTTCTTACACAATATTCAAGATATCTCTATACACTCCGATATATCAGGAGTCTATGAGTCCGGATCTGCTTCTCACATAGCGCTTTCACACTGACCTCATCATATATCAACCATGCATCATAAACACTATACTTGTATATTATTCATGGAAATTCTTTTTAATTTCAGAAGGGTTTTATTATTTAAAATTTAAAATCCAAATTTTCAAAAAACCTTAAAAACAATTTTGATCCTTAACCTTATATACAATTATGAAAATCCACAAAAAAAAATATATCCAAACGTAACCTTACAGGCCTTTGTCAACGACTCAAATGCCTTATTTCTCTATGCATGTAGTGATGTAGACTTTTGTCCTTCTAACAGGTTGAAGGTGGGTGATGCACCATGGCGTTGCAGTTTTAGATTTCTTTAATTTTGTGTCCATCTTGTATCCATGTTTAGAAGGAATTCTAGTCGCGTGAACCCACCAGCCACGAAGTTCATCACACCAAATGAGTTTAATTTCGCTGACGGATGCAAGTGTCCTAATAACTCAGTCCATATGCCCTACACATAGATACATTAGAAGGCTTAAATGTCAGTCGTATACGTTCCCAGCTGCTTGGAAGGACGCTCGTGTCCTCCACGTAAAGGGAGTGAAAATGAATTCCAACCAAAACATCGTGTGAACGATTTTCTTTTCTCATTTTTGCTATCCGTACGTACGTGTGTATGTGAAAAGACAGAGATGGTGTTTGGTTTCATTTCCGTTTATGTTTATTCAGTAAATGTTTTGTATTTGTATGACTGTAAAATCAAGAACATATTTAATGAGGGCACTTATGATACATAGGCGCCATTAGGCACCACATCAGTAAAATGCCAATAAACACCTACTCGTTTCAGGAAGCTTCATTTTGGAGCTTCCTGAAACAGGAGAGGCGAACATACAAACTTCGATACACACAAATGCAATTAATGAGGCATTTGCTGACGGGATGCCTATGTGGCACTGCCAATAAATGTTTACTTAATAAACATAAACGGAACCAAACATATACTACATGATTAAGAACCAGTTTAAGGAGGGCTTATGTCTTTTGAGGGGTACATTGTGTTAATTGAGGCAGTGTTTGGCATCAATGCTGGAGAAAATAGTGTCACGTAGGTGTCACATCAGAGAAAGTGGTGTTTTAAACAACACTCTCTTGTTTTGTATTGTTGTTTTAGAAAAACATTGCTCCAGATCATGCCTTGAAAATTAGAAAAACATGGTTCGGAGTAACACCAAATTCAATGTTTTCTGAGAAAATGGTGCATTGCTTCCAATACTGTAATGATGTGGCATCAATGTGACATCATTTTGGACATTGGATAATATATATCATGTTGAAAATGTTGTTACCAGTTCTAGCACCAAATAAAACCAATGTTGTTTTCTCAACAAACAGCCTATGTGGCAGCACCAGTTCCAAACAAAAAATAAGCACCGTTTTCTCATAAAACTCCACATGCCCAACATCGTTTTTACAAGAAAATGGTGCGATATTCCCAACACTAATGCCAAATACCTACTAAATTGCAGTAGTTGAGCTGCTTGAGCACCAGTATTCCAAGGAAATTATTCATAGTAATTTAATTGTAATGCTCTTATATTGGACTAGGTTTATTGGACCAATCTAGATTTAATGGTCCAAAGTATTTATCAGATTGGATTGGACCTGATACATCTGAAATGGACTTATATTGGACTAGGTTTAAGTTGGACCCAATCTAAATTAAAACCAATTTGATGAACAAATTAGACAGTCTAGACATTGAATTAAACCAGTTCAGAATGATCCAAAGTATGGGACTGGATTGGACTTGATTCATCTGTAACGGATTCATATTGGACTGGGTCAGGTTGGACGAATATCTGGTCTATTGACAGCCCTACTTATGAAGTCTCAAATATGAAGACATCATTCAGTCCTGTTTTTCTCAAACATTAAAATAAATAAAAAAATGAAGACATCGTTCATGAAATCTTTTAATCAAATATTACATGTAGAAATCTGTATGTAAATCCAAAAGCCAAGCCAGCTACATTGGAAGGGAACATGTTAATCAACTTATGTCTGTTGGAGAGTAAAAAAATTTTCAGGCCCTTGTCTAACAACTTAAGCTTTTAGGTTGAATGGTTCTTTGATATGGTATCAAAGTCTATTTGACTAATAGTGGTCTAGTATTTGATCCCCATCACTCCCTCCCATTATATTTAATTATCAATACACAGCATGGATGGCAGGTGTTTGTCCATGTTTCAAGCCCAATAGCCTTTTGCATGAGGGGCATGCTAGAGATAAAATCATTATCAGGACCCTCACCTAACAGCTTAAGATTTTAGGTTGAATAATTCTCAGATATGGTATCAAAGTGTGTATGACCAAATAATGGTCTAGTATTTGATCCTCATCGCCCCCTCCCCCATTATATTTAATTAAATTTCAGTACAAGGCATGGGTGGCATGTTTTTGTCCACGTTTCAAGCCCAATAGCTTTTCACATGAAGGGGCATGTTAGAGATAAAAACCCTTTTCAGGGACCTCACTTAAACAGCTTAAGATTTTAGGTTGAATGGTTTTGATAGTGCCTAAATGGTTCTCTATCTTTGATAGTGGCTAAATATTTCTCTAAGGACCAGTTCATATCAAAAGTAAGGGTGTCAATGAACCGGTTTTGGACCAGACCCCGTCTAGTCCAAAATCAATTTAGATGGATTGGATGGACCAACATGACATATTGGATTGGACCAATCCAATCCAAAATATTTATTAAATTGGATTGTACCTGATCCATCCATAATAAATTTATATTGGATTGGGTTGGATTAAGCCAATATCTGATCCATTAATATAAGATAAGAATATAGGTGTCAATAGACCGGATTTGGGTTGAAACCAATCTAAATTAAAACAAATTCGAACAGATTAAATGGTCCAAACATTAAATTAGGCCGGTCCAAAATGGTCTAAAACATTCGTTGGATTGGATTGGACCTGGTCCATTTGTAATGGACTCACATTGGACTGGATCGGATTGAGAACCAAATCCAGTCCAATTGACGCCCCTAATCAAAAGAACCACTAGAGTGGTTGTTGGCTGTTGGAGTAGGTGGCTGCAATCTAGATCCTTTTATGAGTTTATCTTTCAATAGCTAGCTTGATATTGAGAGGACAAGACTTACTATTTGATCAATTAGTATGAACAAATGACTTGGCAGTTTGATAGTATTTAAATAATTCTCTAACTACCAACTTATATTAAAGAACCACTAGAGTGGTTGTTGGCTCTCGGAATAGGTGGCTACAATCTAAGGCTGCATTTGGCATTTCTTATTTTAAGGATTTATTTCCTTCTCTGCAGTTAAAATGCTCCTATGAAAACTGAGTTTTTAACTGTAAAAAAGAGATAAGTCCTTAAAATAAGGAATGCCAAATGCAACCTAATCCCTTTATCTTTCAATAACAAGTTTGATATTGAGAGGACAACACATCATTTAATGAGTTAGTATGATCAAATGACTTAGCAGTTCAATTTATGAGTCAAGTATGATCAAATAACACGCTTTCTAAGATGTGTTTGGTTTGAAGGAAAAAAATAGGGAAAGGAAGGAAAACCTTTACAAACCTTGTATAGGTTTCCTTTACCTTTCCCTTCGAAGTTGGTATGCATTAAATCCAATAAGTTTACTTAAAAAATAAGAATAAATGCAAGAAGTTAGTATCCCTTCAAATGTGGCCCATATTGCAAAGTACACGACTTTTTGTTGGGTCTTATAGCTCAAAAGCTAGACTTTTTGCCTATGTTCACATATACAACCATTTCAACCAAAAAAGAACAATTCACATCGTTGGGTAAATATATCACCCAATAAATGAAAATGAACCAAAAGATATTGCACTTCTAGTGAAAATTATGTGTACACCACTTGACAGTTTAAAGGTCAATAAACAAAGTATCAAAGTACAAAATGCTACATCTAGGGCTCAGAGAAAGATATAAATTAGTATGGAGTATTTTTTTTTTTTTCAATGTCCCAAATCAGATGTTAATACAAAAGAGATGATCAATCGAATGGTATTAATCAAAATTAACGGGATGTTTTGATTGATCAAAACTTTTCCGATATCATGTCTTTCTGGTATCATAAATTCTTCCCATAAATTTTTATTGATTTATACAA
Organism: Nelumbo nucifera; assembly: GCF_055504915.1. NCBI lineage: Eukaryota > Viridiplantae > Streptophyta > Magnoliopsida > Proteales > Nelumbonaceae > Nelumbo > Nelumbo nucifera. Next base: position 110,572,939 of record NC_142650.1, read on the forward strand.
TTAAGAACGATGATAGATAGGAGAATCTATCATGATTCGGGATTTGGGTAAATAAAATTAGAATGTTAATAAAATTTTATGAGGTGGGGCAAACCATAAAGCTCCAAATGCAATGCACAAATTTTATGTTTGTTTTTGGTGTAGTGTGGTAACTCTATTAAATGGATGCCATGTTGTGTTGAAATCAATAGCCCTATTTAGAGTAGGCATTGTTAATATGCGACAAGTGGCAAGTTGTTGCGGCAGAACTCAACCACATGTGGGTCTTGTAGCCCTAGACTTGAGATATTTTTCTATAAATTAGCTTTTTCTTTTCTCAACCTACCATGAAAAATTAGAAAAACAAATTTCTTATTCTAAAATTAGAAAAAAAATGCTTTATTTTGTTTTATATCATGGTTCAAAGTTCAAACTGAACTTTTCGATATCGAGTGGTTGAACCAATCGATTTCAGATTTCCATGGTTCAGTTAGGTTAGGCATGGTCTTCTTTTCACTACCATTTCTGTTTGAAGCTAACAAAAATCCCAGATTCTTTGTATTTGGTACGATATCTAATTGATACATCGAACCATGTCTATAATAAATCCACATTTTTTTTTATGTACGCTAATGCTATTTTTGGCTTGACAGAGGAACAGATCAAACGCAGCCTAGTCGTGCAAGAGCCATCCATAGTGATTGATCTTGTGTTGGTAGTAGGGAGTAGGGACCATCCCCTGTTTTAGTAGCCCATTAACTTATCAAAGAGGGAAAAAATCAGTGCAAGTACTGTATTCTATAAGGCCATGTTTGGGAGTCTTAAACATGCGCTTATTTGGGCCGGGATCTTACCATTAAGCACTTATGGTATTTGAAAAATAAGTCTGAAATAAATGCTTATTTTAAAAATTAGGACTTATTTTTTAAGCCAAAATTTCAACTTTTTTAAGTGTTTATACAATAAGCATTTATTCATTTTTTTTTTCTTTTAAAATTATCCCTAGTTGAATTTTAAAATACCACTTATAAAATTATCCCTAGTTGAATTGTATAAAAGTACTTCTGTAAAAGTCCTTTTATAAAAATATTATTGTAAAAATGATTTTATAATTTTATTAAAGTGCTTTCATAAAATACTTTCATAAAAGTGCTTTTACAAAAGTACTTTTATAAAAGTGAAAGTATTTTTCATAAAATTATTTTTATAAAAGTGCTTTCATAAAAGTACTTTTACTTTTATAAAAGTAATTTAATAAAATTACTTTCATAAGGGTATATTTTGAAAATTTAAAAGAAAAATGAAGGACAAAATAGTCATAAATGCTTATTGGAAAAAAAAGACTACCAAATGCCCAATACAAAATATGTGAACTTGAAAAAGTTGGGTGCCAAATGCAAATAAGTGCTTATTGGAATAAGCACTACCAAACATGGTCTAAATATCTCTTTTTTGTGCCAATTAGAAGGGCGCAAACCTGATAGTGAAAATCACTTTAGTTAAGGGATGTTCTACATCCTTTTTTTTTTTTCTTGTTGCTGGTTCCGAAAAAAAAATTAAAATGATTTGTTTGAAAAAAGATTATTTCTGAAAACAAAAATACAAAAAAAAACATGTTATTGGTGTATATGTGTGTGTTTTCTCCAAAATTGAAACCAAAAATATGTTTTTGAATTTGTTGTTTCAAAAGCATGTTTTCATCTGATTATTTAATATAATATTCCATAAGTCATATAATTTCTACACTACAAAATTTGTTTTTTGTTTAGAAAAAAGAAAAAACATTTTTTATCCCTAAACTTTACTCCAGGTAAGGAGTGGCCACCTTACACTACAAAAGATTGTAGGGTAGGACGTAGCCCATCTTGCCCCTAAGTGTGTCAATGGACTGGTTTTGGGTTGGACCTCATCCAAAACAAAAATCAATTTGGACAGATTGGACATATTAAACTGGACTAGTCCAAACTTAATGGTCCAAAGTATTTATTGGATTGGACCTAGTCCATTTATAATGGATTTATATTGGATTGGGTCGGATTGAACCAATATTCAGTCCATTGATAGAAGATAAGAATACAGATACAATGAACCAAGTTTAGTTTGGAACCAATCTAAATTAAAACCAATTTGAAAATATTGGGCAGTCCAAATATTGAATTAAACCAGTTCAAAATGGTCCAAAGTATTCATCGGATTGGATTGGACCTAGTCCATCAGTAATAGATTCATATTGGACCAAATCCGGTCCATTTGACACCCCTACTTTCCCAAGCCCATGATACAAATGTCTCTCCCTTACAAACTCTCCCTTACAAGCCCATGACACCCCTACCCCTTACAATGAAAACCCAAAAGTAAAAAACTACAAGAAGAAACTAAAACACTAAACACTATTCTATTAACTAATTCAAAGACAATGATATTTTTTAATCAAATTCATCAATTTAGTAGGGAAGGAATTCCCAATGACAATAAATATTTCCTCTTACACGCCCAAATTTTCTAAGAAGTCAGCACAACATGAACTTGCATGTTGCTTAGAATATGTACTATTTTTCCTTAAGAAATAAATTTTATTCCAAGAATGGTGAACAACACTCATCATAACTTCAAGGAGCTGTCATTCTCAATTTCAACCTTTTCTAATACCCCTACTGAAACAAAGATGCAAACCAACATAGAGGGCCATTAATTCAGCTAGCAATGTGGATACATGACCATAGTAATTTGACTGCCATCAAAAGTTTTCATATTTTCACCCAAAATAATTCCAGTTTTCAATATACCTCCTCCCACAAGGTCTGGATTTCTATTGGCTGCACACTTGCACTTTAAATGCATAATATATTGGACAGTTACACACAATGTTTTTTAAATTTGACCTGGAACCCGAATCACTTTGGCCATCCGTTTTTAAATAAAGGGTTCCATCATTCGGTCCAAATGGACAATTCATTGTAATTTAAAAAATAAAAAATAAAAATGACCAAAAACCATTGTTTGGGTTGAATGGGCCGATAATTCAATTGCTTAGATCAGTGGGTCGTTGGCTAAGTCAGCAGTTTTTGGCAAAGGAATGGTTTAGGGGTAAAATGGAACCAGTTGCTTAATTGGACGATTTTTAGGAATGGCAATGGGGCAGGGTGGAGATGGGGACTCTCTCCCCATCCCTCTCCCCGTCTCTGTCCCCACTTACGGGGACAAGGTTATCCCCATCCCCACGAGAATCCCCATTCTCTGTGATTTTTATAATGTCAACCATTTTTTTATTTTATTTAAGAAAATAAAAATAAAATAATTAAAGTTTACAATCCTATTAGAAAAGATTTAAACACATTTTAAAATACTAATATATAAACGTATGTATACATATATACATATATACATATATACATATATAAACATTGCATATATTTTAGTGGGGATCGCACGGGGAGAGGATCGGGTCCCCGTGGTAAGAGCAAACTCGTACATGAGTATGGAGATATTCTTAATGTAAGGCGGTAAAAGTTGCTCGAACGGGCTTTGCCCTGACCGAAGCCGAACTCCCTTTGGGGTGGGGTGTGCTCTCTCCGTCCCCGTGGAGGGTGTTCTACAACTCATCTAATTTTTTGAACTAAAGGGGTTTTTATTAGGATATTCAAAAACATAAAGAGCAAGTGAATCCTTATCTTTCTCAATAGGAGCTTTTTGTATAGAACTTATCTCCACGAACCATTTAGTAATTTTCTTAATAAAAGGGTAGAGAGATCTTCAGCTTCATGAATATGCTTGCATCTTTCTTTCTAAAACACCCAAAGGAGAATCAAAGGGATAATGCTGATCACATATTTTAATTGTGATCAGTTACTTGCAAAAGCAAACATGTGCTGTTTTTCTGGCTTTCAAAACAAAGAGTTCAAAAACTTTTTTCTGATGTGGTGATTTCAAAAACAAAAGCATTTGTGCTATAGAATACCCCCTAAATGTGCAAATTTGTATTGCTTTTCAAAGGAACTTCAATATGAGATATATGCATCCAATGCGCATGTGAAAAATGAGAAAGAGCAATTGGAGTTTCAATCCATCAAATTGACTCACTATTTTGGGCAATGCAGTAGGTGCATGTACTTGGATTTCTGACTTGTTACATGCACTAAATGTGCTTGAATAGCATTCTCCAACTCATACACCCTCCAATATAACCCCTATTTCTGGGTCCATTCCAAGAAAAATTACATAATGTTATAGATCACAAGGAAGCACCATTGGATTGGAATTTTAATCAATGTGGATAATGTAAAAGACTTAAAAGCTACACAACGAAAAACCATTGATATTGGCAAACACCACATAACTTTCGATGTGGTGGTTGTTTTTGTTTGGGTAAAACGAAACCATTCACATTGATAAATACCCCCTAACTTTCGATATTTGGGGTTCAAACATGAGGCTATCCATTGATTGAAAACCATTGGACTGATAAATAAACTCTACAATCAAAATTGTAATATTCTCAATTCATAAAAGCCATGTTCCAACTAGATGTGACAAAAAACCAAAATCCTACTTCACCAGTCCACTCTGTAAAGGGCCACATCTGATATTTGGCTTAAATTGTAACTGAATCAAATGTTACAAAACCATAATCTACTAGCATTCAATCTTTTCCTGTAGAGGTGTCACTAAAAACAGAGATTGAATCTTTGGAAAAGGTAGGGAAAAGAAAGGAAACATAGGGAAATTTATACAATGTTTATAAGGCTGCGTCTGGTTGCAATGCAAACGCAAATATCTACGTTATATATTTATCTTCTTTTCGGTTCATGAATGTAAATACGGTTCAGATTTTAAACCGTTTTTTGCACTCATGACTCATCTTGTTTGTTTGTAATTGGTGCTTAGTGTGGGTCCCATAATTAAATGCTCCAACTACCTTATGCTCCAATGCCTTAACTTTGATTAAAAAGTTGATTATCAAAAGAATATAAAATTGTATCCAAAAAATAAGTACACTAATGCTTTATTTTCAGAGTACAAAAATGTCAGAAAATATATTTTTGATCTAATAATCATTACTTTTTTGTATGTCAAACAAACACTTGCAAACCCAAACTGCAATATATAAATACCTCAGTTCGGCATTTATATTGCAAACAAACAGAGCCTAAAGGTTTCCCTACATTTCCTTTTCTTTTCCTACTTTTTTTTCATTCAAACCAAACACAAACTTAGTGTATGGATTAGACATTCATGGGCTGCGGATCACATTCTTGTAAACAATTGTCCTTACAGTTTTTTGGTGAGCTAAACTCCAAAATTGTCTCAACTACAATTCAGACTTGAACTAACAACACCCATAAATGATAATGGATATTGAGGAGTATTCTTTCATTCTAAAGCTTCTAATTCTATGGTTGTAGTTCAAGGACATGTATTATTAAATTCTCACAAATATTTAGTTGCAACTAACTTCGATGTGTATAAAACTTCCACATGTTTATAATAAATTAGATGGTGATCCTTGCTTCATTAACTTATGTATTTTGGCTTAAAAAAGATTAGTTTATGTATTTTAAGCCAAAGGAGATGTGCCATTTCTTTCTATGCCCTATCTTTTTTAATCATTTAAGCCCTTTTCAATTTAAATCTTCAATTGGTTAAAAATCAATAGATGAATAAGAAAGGCTTCTTTCTTTTAGGGTCAATTGATGAAACCTCCTCTCAAGTTTCTGATTATTGCTGAAATCTCCTTTGAAATTTGATAATTGCAATCACCTCCTCTGAAGCTTTTGACATAATTGTAAATTGACCCCTTTTGTTAGAACCCTCTAAAAAGAGGCATGAAAATGTCCAAAACATGCATACAATTACTTCAACCAAAATGATTATTTTCTAAGTTTTTTTGTAAATATGAATTGCTACCCCAAATCCTTCCAATCTCTTTTCTGAAATTGATTTATTTTCCAAATTTGCCCTTCATATAAATTACTCAAAGGTTAAGTTGAAACTTTAAATTTTCTTTTTTCCATTTTCATAAAGTTCATATTATTTTTTTTGTAGAAATTAGCTTCAATAGTAACTGCATGGGTATTTTGTATATTTTCACGTCTTTTTTTAGAGAATTCTAACAAGGGGATCTACTTGCAACTATATTAGAAAGTTCGGAAGAGGTGATTGTAATTATCATACTTCAAGGGAGGTTTTAGCAATAGTCCAAAACTCCAAGGAAGTTTCAGCAATTTACCATTTCATTTATGCTACAAAGGTTTTGAATGAGCTAGAGTGGGAAGAAAAAATGCATGGTCCCTTAGGTTGTGTTTGGTTTGAAAGAATATAAAAGAAAAACAGAAGGTTGAGAGGAAATATAGTTGCATTGCCCCAGCCCTCAGGTGGCTTTTGGTAATGATTTATTTTTTAATATTTTAAGGTATAATGATAAAACCCAAATTCAGCTTCAGTCATCAAAGAGTTATTGAGTTAACATAGCAACCTCCAATAATTTACTCACTAGGCTGTGTTTGGTTGTAGTGTAAATTTATTTGCACTAGTATAAATTGTATGGGAATGCAAATGTAAAAAATGCATATTCTTCTTTAATTTTGTTTTGGCTTTTACTTTATTCTGTTTCGTGTCTTAATTTACTTTGTTTGTATTGTAATCAAACAAAATAAGCTAAAATTTGAAACAAAAATAGGTTAGGATTTACACTCAAATCATTTGCACTGCTATGGTTTTGCATCATAGCAAATTTATTTGCATTGCAACCAAACACAGCCTAAGGCTCCATTTGGGAAGAGTGCAAATAAATATGTACAGTGCAAAACTTTATATATGGTATTTTTTAAAACTTGTATTTGCATTCAGCTTTGAGTAGTGTGCAAATGCAAATATGTTAAGTGCAAAACCTTGTATATGCTATATCTAAATCGTGCATTTGAACTGTAACTGTATATATTTGTATTTGTACTTTTTTTTTTGTATTCGGTGCTATGCACCATTAATAACTTCCCCCTAACCCTTTTTTGCCCAAAGTGCTGGTTGCGGGATTTGATTCCGTGTCAATACTGAAACAAACCAGCTAACACACTAAGGCTAAGTTTGGAAGGAGTACAAATGCAAATATATAGAGTGCAAAACCTTATATTTTGTATTATTCTGTATGTATTTACGCTTACATATTTGCATTTGTACTCCTTCCAAACTGAACCTAACGAACCAGCCCTCAGTTGGTTTATTTTTACTCAGTTTTGAGTAGTGTACAAATATAAATATATTAACTACAAAACCTTGTATATAACATCTCTAAATCAAGCATTTAAACTGCAAATATTTATATTTACACTCTTTCTAAATTGAGCCTAGAGCTGCATTTGATTGCAATGGAAATTTATTTGTATTAATGCAAAATTATGATAATGCAAAGATGAACCGCTAATATCTGCTGGGAGATCTGTTTTTGATCCCAAAAGCATCAAATGCAGCAGAGAATTGAAGAGAACAAGAGATTTTGGCTCTCATTGCAAAAGAAAACCCATAGTGAAGCTGCAAAAGATGAGAGGGAGGAATGGAGTCTGCCGTGGGGCATATTATGGGGAGTTCACATCTAGCCCCACAAGGGGGTGCCCTACAACGTCTCACAGCTCATCTCTGCCGTGTATTAGGAACATCTCCCAATGATAGTACCGGACTCGATGATATCATCATCAGGAAATGTTTCCCATACATGGCAGGGATGTCATGCGGGACATTGTGGGGCGCAAATCTGAACTCTATTATATTATGGGATTGCAATTTTTTGCTAAATCCCCAAAATGTTACATTAAAGTTTTACCAAACGCGGCCTTTCTCCCTTTATACAAACATGTTAAATTTTTATGGGAATCTTTGCTCAGTTTCCTAGGACAAATTCGTCATACTTGGAAAGCGAGGGGATGTTGACGTAAATATATTATTTTTATAAAAAAATAGGGCTTATCTGTCTTTTTCTAAATTTCTATTAAACCTCTTTTAAAAGTAATAAATGTTTCAAGGGGTTTGTTTGTTTGTAGTTTCTGGGAAATAATTAATTAATTTAACAGAGAGAGAGGGAAGAGAGACTGAGAGAGAGAGAGAGACGACGCTAGCGTGAGCGTGACTGTAAAAAATAAACATTATATATTTCTTTATTTTAATCCATTTCTCGAATTATTATTATTTTTTCCTTCTTCCATCGGGCTACAGTTTCAGTTTCTCGTTGAGAATCGCAGAGAAATGGATTTACATAGATGGCTTGGAATTCTGTAACAGAAGAGAATTATAGGGTTTCTTGACTACTGTTCTCAATTGGTAAATCTTCGCTGCTCATCCAGTTTCGCAGTTTTGATTTGTGGGTTTTAGCTTGTCTACTACTTGGTTTCGACGATTTGCGGGGCTTTGAAGGGTAGGGTTTCGGCGGATATTCTCTCCTTTCTTTTTCTCTTTTTTCGTGTTTGTATGTGTGGATGGGGGCTTTGAATTTGATTTTAATGGTTTGGTTGTTTGGTGCGTTGCTCTAGGAGGACTTTTGGTCGATGATTGGTTCGTCAGGTTATTTTTTTTCTTCGTATTTTTTTTGTTGTTTTTATTTTAAATTTTTTAATTTGTGTAGTTTTAGACTTTTAGTTTTATCTGATTGGTTGTGAGTTTGATCAGCATGGAAGAGTCAAGAGATGATATTCTGCATGGAGATTCTGCTACTTTGTTTTCTTATACTTCGTGATTTTTTTTCCTTTTGAGTTAGGGCTTTGATGATCTCCTGCAAATTTTAGAATTCAGTGTTGACTTTGAGTAAATTTTAGGCTTTGATGTTTAATAAAGTTGTGAACTTTTAGGGTATTAGAGTGTTCACATGTTCTATAGATTCTTGTTCGCTGTCACGTCTTTTTTATTTTTTGATCGTTGTTTTTCTAAACCCCTGTTTGAGTTTTCGTTGCTTCGGGTTCCTTGCAGGTTTCGTTTTAGTTTTAAGTCCTATTTTGTGTACTACTAGATTGCTAGTATGTTCATCTCCTAGTTGTTCTGTTAATTGAGAAAAATAGGTATTTCGATTTTGCGGGAGAGAAGTTCACGGTTTACTTGGAACGGCTTCCCCTCAACGTTATATCTTTTTCGCTTTTCTCACCTTTCTGCGCGTGTTTCTCTTTCTGTATCTTGCATGAATTATTGCTGGTTTTATTGGTTGATCACTTACTGGTTCAAATACAATTTGTTTCTGTTTAGGTGTTTCATTTGGTTCTGCTTACTCTTTTCTATATCAACCGACTAAATTCATTATTCATTTGTTGTTGGGTAGGGAATTCAAGGTTTTCTAAACAAAGTTGGGAAGCATGCACTCAAAATCTGACAATGGAAACCAAAAAGATCCTGATGCACAAACCATTCCCTCATCAACAGTTGGCACTCAACCTTGGTGGCGTCCAATTGGGTATACTGTTGTGCCTCCTGCTGTTTTAGGTGAGAGTGCATCAAAATCTGCTTCAGTGGAGCCCCCAAGTGGTGGTGGGGGGAACAAAGCTGGCCAAACACAAGCAAATGGTGGCCTGGAAAAGGGAACTAATGTTGGTAAAGAAACACAGAATGGTGGGTCAACAAATTCAGGTACTTCTTCAAATCTGCTATTCATTCTGTCTAATGAGATATCTGTGATAATTTCTTGTATAGTAGCTATTGGGACTTGTGTTATCCACCTAATGGATAAGATCCATTATAATGTACTAACATGACTTCATTCAGGCTCTGATGGAAACCATGGACAAGAAAATCAGTGTATGCAGCATCTGACATCTACAGTACCTCCAACAATGGGTGAAAGTGCTGTACCACATACCCAGCTTGAACTCATTGGTCACTCAATTGTAAGATATCTTGTTTTAGCACACCCAACTAGGACTTGTTGGTTACCTCTCATAATTTATGTAGTTGCTGGCTTGTTGCAGTTGTTCAGAGTTCATATTTTTGAGTCCATGATGTTATGGATTCCATATTTTGCATGCCTTTTCTTATAAAGGAGTAATGAAACGATTCTAAATGTTATTTTCACTTGTTACAGGCTTGTGCACCATATCCATATTCTGATCCATATTATGGGGGAATAATGGCTGCTTATGGAAATCAGGCTATGGTATGCAAGAATAATAATCTAAATGAGATTCTGTTGTTCAAATTTCTAATCCCCAGTTTCTCCTGTCAAACCCTTTCCATGAGTTATGTTGAAGATGTCACTCCATGATTATATTTGTTTTATGGGAAATGGCGCTTTCTGAAAATTGTTTGCTATGAATGTTAACCATGTGATGAAACAAGAGAAAAACTCCTTTGGGAAAAAAAAATAATCTGAAGACTTATATTTGATCAGAAAGGAAGTTGAATATGGATCAGTTTATATACAACAAAATATGTAAAAATATGGAGAGGTAATGATGAAAAATGGGACACCGTTGGTAATTTAACTGGAAATGTAGGAACTTCTAATAATAAGATGTGGAAGCAAACCAAACCTGAAATAAGTATTCTTGAAGATTAGGTTCTGTTCATGCCACTGTAGTAATGACAAGAACAAATATAGAGAGAACCAAAATAAGAAAATTCAGAAATCAAAACTCATAACACTTTTCTTGGTTGATTTCAAAAACACTCCAATAATTTAGTAAACCTAACCGGCTAACCCAAACCTAACTATTTAAGATCTTCCTAAAATGTGTATTTATACTTGTACTGAATCTACCTCAGATAAACAAAACTACACCTTGTCTCCTACTTTAACCCAAACTGAGAACTAAAGTAACTATTTCATTCTGCATCAGTTGGCTGGGTATGTGCAATTCCATACCTTGGCAAATTTAGTTGAGCTTCTAGCACTTAATAATTTTTTATATTATAATTTGCTAAGACATATAATTGAATATATTTTAAAGCATTAATGGTATAAATTATAAAATATATTCTACAAGTGTTCATTTATTATCTGGTATTATTATCAGGTATGTATTTGTCTGACATTGGTATGCTAGGCATGTGCAGGTGTCTAGGTATCATAGCTCTTTAACAATTAAACATATTCATATGACACCAACAAACTGGAAAATCTATACCATTTTAAAAAGTACGAATACCCTCAATAATATTTCTGGAATTTTGTGATGACAAAACTTACCCCTCTATATTTAAATTTAATGATAAAAAATGAGGGCAAATAGGGTAATTAGTTATTGATATTAAATGAGTTGAAAAGAGTTAATTTTAAGATATTCAATGCATTCAATTATCTCTCATTAAATCCAACATTTAAGGCATCAATTTGCATTCACCTTCATTGAATCATATATTTAAGGCTTCTTTGTTTCTTCTCATCATTAAGTTCTATAATTAAATACATACATAATAAATTAACAATTTCAATAACATAAAAACTTATACCTTTAAAATCTACCTGAAAAATAGTGTTTTCATCTAGGTGGTGGTGATAAATTAAACCATTTGGGTCAAATGGGCCAATCATGTTGCCACAATTAAATAATAAAATTTAAAAATATATAAAATGAAAAAAAATAGAAATTTAGAAAATGAGAACGTTTTTAACATCATATATTTGACATATTAAACAAGGGTTCGGCTATGATATGGAAAAGATATGATATCGGAAAAATAATTCACCAATAAATTGGAATCATAAACGTGGTAGTGAATCAAGTGTCATTTATCAAAATTCATGGGTGGGTTTTGATTGGTCAAAACTCTTTCCCTATCATATCTTTCTCGTATCATAGATATTTCCATTAAACAATAATAAGTATGATAAGCAGTGTTTTAAAAACCGACCCACTTTTGCCTTAGGGTCACGAGTCACCAATTGGACTATCAATGTCAAACGAGCCAAACTGCTTTGCATCAACACTATATGTGTGTGTGTGTGTAAAAATACATATTTTATCAATAAATGGTATAATTATGTTTTACATACATCATAGTTATGTTTTACATATATTACATATAATATATGTATTATGTTACATTTATTTATGTTTTTAATTCTGTTTTAAATTTTTTATTTATAAAAAATATTAAAAATTGCAATTTGGGACCAAAAAAGGTTTTTTATTTCACGAAAATAGCAAGGCAAGGCACATAGTGCCCTTGGGACGTATAGATCTTGAAAAGTTAGTCAAAATAGAAAAAAAAAGATAATCCCAGTCGAGTGCAAAGTTATGGCTTCCAAAAGTTTGGACATAATTAAGTGCGCAACATGCAACTTGGTTACTAGGCCGAACAAGTCAATGGTTGAACTGCCCAAGTTAGATGGTTTTTAACCAAAAGGGAGAGTTTCAACAAAACAAAACCTAGAATCAAGGCCGAGTGATGGTTCGAATGGTTCAATCGGGCAGGTCAACAACAAGTTTAAAACATTGATTATAAATAGAAATGTTTTTATTAGTGGTGAAAATGAAATGTAAAATTTAAAACCAATTGGAAGTTAAACTATTTTCCTATTATCTCTCATTAAATCTCATATCTAAGGTATATTCTCTTATTAAATCCTATATTTAAGATATATTTTTCTTATCATTAAATTCTACTAATTAAATCCATAATATTAATTTTAATAATATAAAAATAAACATTTTGAAAAATAATTTGAAAACAAAACCATTTTCTTCCCTCTCAGTGGTGGGTAAGCAATTCAACCATTTGGGGTCAAGTTCGTTAATAAATAATGCCATAATTAATAAAAATAAAAATAAATAAAATATATAATACAAAATAATAAAAAGAATGAGCATATCATTAATATTGTATATTCATCATACTGAACAAAAAGAAGTATGAAATGTAAGAAGTACTTTTATAAATGATGAAAATGGAACACAAAATTTAATGTCAACTTAGAAATCAAACTATTTTTCTTTATGGGTTGTGGGTTAGTGGTTTGGGTCAAATGGATTAATTGATGATATAATAGTTAAATAATAAATATTTAAAAATAATAAAAAAGTACAAGTAATCAAAAGAATATATATAAAATTATATATTAATTATGTCAAACAAAAATTAAGTGTGATAAGTAAAAATTATGTATATAATGTAGGTGAAATATATAATTTAAAACTGATTCGAAAGCAAAGCTATTTTCTTATTTAAATTGTGGGTCAATGATCAAACTTTTCAAAGAAATTCATGATGTCATGATTGAATAATAAATATTTAAAAAAGATAGAACACAAAAGAATGAAATGAAGAAATTCAGTTGGTTGACAAGGAATATGTTGGTTACTGTACGGTGGGTGGGGAGATCAGCAAATACTTTGTCAGATGTAAGCAAGGGGTAAATAGGGAAGAATTGTTTTGGGCTCAGCTGTGATTCCTGTATTTCTTTCCTAGTTTACTTGTAAGAGATTCAAGGAGGGGCTGCAGCTCGCGCCTCTTCCTCCGATGTTGTTTGAATTCACAACTCTAAATCAACTTCTGAATTAATAAGTTTATTATTATTCATAAAAAAAATAAATATTTAAAAAAGATAGAACAGAAAAGATAAAAAAGTACAGAGTTTTGTCAAAGATATTTCAGAACATTTCTTATGTTATATAATCATCATATTAAATAAAAATAATTGTTAAAATGGAATTTTTTTTTATTTAAGACAGAAATGGAATACAAAATTTAGTAGTAGTAGTGGAATATAATGTTAAGTTCTTCTCTAGTTCTTAGATCATTCTCTTTGGTCATCCATCTTTTTTCGTGCACTTTCATTGACATTCTTTTGTGTTTTGTTATATTATGTGAATAAATTGCAGTGCTGTTATAGTGGGTAGAAGTATTTATCAATGGGATATTTTATTCACAAGGCAATATTAGGAAAGTTTGCACCAGATTTGTTTATAAACATGGGTATTGCTGCCTAATGATTCATGTAAAAAATTGTTTCAGGCACATCCTCATTTACTTGGGATGCACCACACTAGAATGCCTTTGCCTCTTGAAATGACAGAAGAGCCTGTGTATGTGAACGCAAAGCAGTATCATGGAATTCTGAGGCGAAGACAGTCACGTGCTAAGGCTGAGCTGGAAAAGAAGCTGATAAAAGTTAGGAAGGTATGTATATATTGGTACCTTGATCTTTTGGGTCAAGATACTGATATCACTTATATTCCTTGTCCACATTTATGGATCATTGATTGTTTACACTTTTTGTTAGCAAAGGGAACTAATATCACTTCAGGATGATATCATCATTATAGAACTTGGTTATTTTGTACAGTTATTCAGAGGAAAGATCTTTGTAGTTGTCAGAGTCTAGGTACATAGCTGATTGTTTGGCTCACTTCAGGATGACTCATCAATATAGAACTTGGTTATTTAGTACTTTCTTGATTGTTTGGCCAAATATTATTGACCTTTCCATATATACAAGACGATACATGATAGATGTCATTGAGTATTACGGTTTACTGTTTTTTTTTTTTTTTGAGAGAAAAGTAAAGTATCAATATTAAATATGAACAAAATATACAGCAAGATAAAGTTCCTAAGGAGACCAGAAAACTGTTCCCTCTTGACTTGAACCCCACCCTGCTTTACAAAAAGATTATCATGTACAAAAAAGGACTCAAAACCTATACCCTTAACCAGCCTGTTACCAGAGAACCAAGAAAACATCTTTCCCACAATTTTCTGAAAAATGGAGTCAGCAGAACTTGTTTATTTTTGAAAACCCGACTGTTCCTTTCTTGCCACAGACACCAAAAAACCACTGCTGGGGTTAAATTCCAAACTAATCTTTTTCTTTTACTCAAGCCCTCCACTCTCCAACCTTTTACAAAATCCTGTACTGAACCTGGGCAGCAACTTTTCACTTCAAATAATTGTGAGATTCTGTTCTAGATCTCTGAAGAAAATTTGCAGTGGATTAATAGATGATTCACTGTTTTCAGATGTCCTTCACATAGGACACAGCTATTTGAGTCCAGCAGAGCACCTTTCTCAGAGAGGTTATCCCTTGTAAGTATTCTGTTGAGGTAAGCCGTCCATACAAAAAAGGAAATCTTTGAAGGCACATTTTTACTCCAAATGATGTGAGTTGGAACTGAAAGTCCTTCTGAACTGTCCACTGCCTTATTCCCTCTCTTCATTCCCTGTGTTTTCTGTTTTTGGGGAGCTAAGTTATTTTATCTCCCCCTTTGTATACTTATTCCCTCTCTTCTCTTAATTTAATGAAAATGATGTTATTGATCGAAAAAAAAAAACTGTCCACTGCCTTATAAAAAGATTTGACTGTAAACTTTCCAGTCTTCTCCCTCCTCCAGATTCTACCATCAGCCCTTGTTGTCCCCACTTGAGTACTGTAAAGGAGTTACAGGAGTTCCATCCACTCCTCCACTTCCCAATCATTTAGATTCCTTCTGAATTGTGGGATCCAAACCACATTATCATCTTGGATTTGCGAACTTTCAGCAACCTTAGCTTCCTTGTTTGCTGCAACTTCAAACAAGACAGGGAACCTCTTGTTCAAAGGTCTCTCCCCATACCAAACATCTTTCCAGAATTTGACTTTCTCCTCATTTCCTACTTTGGATTTCACACCTTTTGCAAAACAATGGTAAGATTTCTCAATACCTTTCCAAACCGAGCATCCATAGGAATAAGTTGAAGTTCCTGGATCCCATCCCATATTTCTAACACCATACTGGGCCCTGCACCACCCTTTTCCACAGCCCTCCTTGACTTTCCCCAAATCTCCAAAACCACTTCCCCAACAGAGCAGTATTGATACTTTTCGCCCTTCTAACCCCCAGACCCCCTACAGCCTTGGGCTGACATACCTTGTTCCAGTTCACCAAGTGGTATTTCTGCACTTTCCAGCTTCTCCAGAGGAAATCCCTCATCTTCTTTTCAATGATAGCAGCCATTCCTGCCGGGATTGGGTACAAGGACAGCAGATAATTTGGGAGGGAGGATAACACACTTTTCACCAGGATAACCTTTCCTCCATAAGAAAGATACTTGGTTTAATGTTACCTATCATTTGCCATGAGACTGATAAGGATGGTGTGAGGAATCTATTTGCTGTGAAAAGAGTTACTGGATATAGGTGTATATATTTAAATCCTATACTATTGTTTTTGGTAAACAGATTCTATACTATCATTATGCTCTTGTAGAGTAGTATCATTTAATTTATTTCTTTGCCCATAGGAGTAATATTGTAATTGTGTATATAAGCCTTGTTAACTTAAAATATCTCACCTTATGGGGGTGGAGGGTGATTGGTTCAACAACACCCTTTGCTCTTTATTTTCAAGTTTCTTCTTTTTTGTTTTGATCAGCTACTTTCAAGTTTCTTCTTGGACTCTTGGACTTTGTTTTCTTGGTTTACATACCTGAATCCTAGAGGGTTTCGACCCTCTTTTTTGCGAGTCTAATATTTTATTTATTTGTGGTATGGTATTTATGTGCTAGAACCTGGGAGTAATACTAGAATGTATTTTGAGGTAGCATAATAGTTGATTGGTGAAGAAAATTTTCATTCTGTGGTCATGAACTTGATTGTCCACGTTTTTGTGCTACACTTATGGATTTATTTTCTTCTTCTTTGGGTTTCATTGGTTGTTAATGTAAATTCTATCTATTCCTATAGAATGATTTATTTTTACATTTATTTATGCTTTTATATGTTTGTAATGATGGATAAAGCTTCCATTTTCTAATATTGATGTAATGGGGAAAGTGTCCATACTATGAAGTTGGAAGATGATGTAGAATAACTTTGATCACCATTGAAGATTAGACTTCAAAGAGGGTAGTTTGAAGATAAATCTCTTACAGGTTGAAAATCAAAGCACTTCCAATAGTTTGGAAGATAAGTAAAAAGAAAATATTATTAATAAAGAAGAAAAAAGAGTACAAAAATGGTGATAAGAAATGACCCATCCAATAGAAAAATCAAACAGAACCCGAAAAAACAGCCTCCCTCATCCTTAGGTTACAACTTGTCCCAACTGAAACACCCAAACCTAAACACCCCAACCAACCACTGGACATAAAATCTGGTCAGCCCTTAAACAAATCATAATCATTACGCCCTTGAAGAGACCCACCCATACGAGTACTAAACTCTTTTAACAGCAAAAGAAAATTTCACGAAAAGGAAAAAAGAGATACAAACTAGCCAGGTGTTAAGCCAACGCCTCCAAACCAACTAAAGCAATACAATTCGCCCATAGACCAATCAATACAAGTTATCCAAAATACAAATTTGAGCCCTAAACTTCCCAGTGTTGACCTCAGCGATCTTCTTGCTTATTTGTCAGGCTTTGCCTATTCGCTAATTGCTACTAAAACACTTGTAGCCAAATTGACATCCTTCATCTTTCTTTTCTTCAAACTTCAGGCTCCCCCTTCCCTATTAATTCTCCCCTAACCTCCTTCCACTCTTCCTCAACAAATGCTTCCTCCCTCCTCCCTTCTCCTTGCTTCCATATCTCACCCCCTTCTCCAACTTTCTTTTTGTTATATTCTTCCCTTCTACTTCTTTCAAATTGTCCAATTGCCTGCCTTCCTCACCACCCTTTCCCCCCTAGAAAGAATAGGCTAAGAGACTTCCCAATTGCCACTTGTCTGTCCACCAATTGATCAATACCTACCTTTCCCTTCTAAGTGTTTTCTTCCCTTGTAAGCTCTATAACTTCAGGCTCCACTAGGCAAAGAAAGAGAGTGGGATGCAAGGGGGGGGGGTGAGGAGGAGGTGTTAGGTGAGGATATGTTAAGAGTCAATTTCTTAGTTTCGAAAGATTTGGGTACAGGGGAGAAGGTTGAGGTTGTTAAGCTGAACTAGAGAAGACTGAGGAAGAGAAACAGGAGATCTTTGGTGAGAACCTGATCAGAAACCTTTTGTCCAAAAGAGATGACCTGTTAGGGGTGGTGTTTCAAATCTGCTAAGGTGTGGTGGCTTCAGTTGGACATCTTGTCTCGGATTGGGTCTGGTGACCCACTGTTTGCACAGAGTAGCAATCAAGATTCGGAGGAGATCTAGTGGAATATACTTGTTTTTCAGATTCGTAGTAGTTTCAAGTTTGTTTTTGATGGTTTTTATTTGTTTCGTATTGTTGAGGTGCCTGCTTGTCACCTCTTCCTTGCATTTTTTTTTGTTTTAATAAAATTTCTTTTATTACTCTTTCAAAAAAAAAAAAGCTTCAGGCCCCATTATCTCCTCACCCCGTCCCTCTTTTCCTTTCCACCCTCCTCATGCTCGTCTGATTCTTTCCTTTCAACCCTTTCCCCCAAGTCTCCTTGAACCACCATTCTTTTCTTTCTATTGTAAAGCCTCTGTTGATTGTCTTCTGCTCTTTTCCTCTTCAAACTCCTTTCTCCATCCACGCCATCATACCACCGACCCCCCAAATCTTCTTCCCTAACAGAGCCACCCCCACCCTTGAAGAAGATGGAGAAGATCTAAAGCCATGAGAATCCGAGCATACCTTACCATTTAGTTGTGTGATAATTTCCAAAGTTTTTGCTCTTGTGTTTTGTTTGGCAATACTCTCTGTCGTCAAACCAGGTATCCCCGGACTTGCACTCACTGAATCTCTTTTAGAATATTAGTCATATTTCTTGACTTTGGCTAACCTCGTGATGGTTGATCCTCATTTGAAGAAAAACCTTTGTGTGGTGAGATCTGCTTCTGGTGCCTTTGGTTTTTAACCTTGCTTCAATTCTGTCCTAATTGTGCATCTTCTCCAGAAAACTTATTTCCTGATTACTGAAGCTCATCCAAGCGATGACAGATAGGTGGAGAGACCCATCTCCCCTCCTTCTGTAACCACAACTTCCCTTCAATTTTCATACTTCGATACAACCCAGACCCAGTCATTCTTTGCTTCTCCTTCCTCCCTTTGATTATTTGTGGCCGTATAGAGCCCCACCCCCTTTAAGGTAGTGGTACCAGCTGCTATTTTTAAACTAAATTTTACCTCCTGACGTCTGTATCTTTTCTTCCCCCTTCCTTCCCACTTGCTTGACTCTTGGCTTCCACCAATTCAACATTTTCACCCTCTATGTGTCTTTCCTCACATAACTCCCTCTTACCCTCTTCGGCCATGTCATCACCTTTCCTTGAAGAGACACCCACCTCATTATCTCCTTTCCAGTTCGTCTTCCCACCCCCTCTATCTCCTCTTCTGTGCTGAAACGAGATGGTTCTCCAGGCCCCATTGCCTCAGCTTCTACCTCGCCAAACACTTCGTCTTCGACCTTTCTTCATTCACAACCTCTTCCTCCACCTTCACAACAGTCCCGTCAGCTTCTTCAACTACTACTCTGAACTCGTACCACACCCATGCAAAAACAAGATTCAGCTTAGTTGGGATGGCTGAGGCGTCCAAGACTTCAAATAATATTCTTGCCATATCAAGGTTTTCCCAACTTCTGTATTTGTCATCGAACTTCAGAAATCAGCCGCAGCACTTGCCAATCTCCTCAAAGGTTAGAATGCTCCAAGCTGCAATGGGATGCCTACCACTCTGATCCACACTGCACATCTTCTTCTATCTGCAACTATCTCTCCTGCTGCCGGGAACCATCAATCCAACCTCAAGTTAAAGTCTCCTCTTCAATTTTTCTGATTCCAGCATGCACTCTGCATATTGCCTACTGTGAAACATGAATAACAGAAGTTCTGCATTCAACTCTCTTACACCCATTACCTTCTCCCTCCTCCATTCCATCACTGCCCACGCTTCTAATTTCTCCACTTCCATCCAATGATTTAAGGTGCACAGGCGCCTGAAATGCGCCTCGCCTAGGTCCTAGGTGCAGCCCTTTAAGGCGCACGCCTGGTGCGCGCTTTTTTGCTTTTTTTTGAACATAACAGTTGGGCTGGGGGTGCACTGAAGCTCCGAGAACCCCCAGTTGGTAATGTTGTTCATTCATTATCCTAATATGTCTTCTTAAAAAGTAGTTAAAACCATAAAATCACTTTCTCTCTCACCAAGTGACAATCCACCTCAATATGTTTAGTTCTTTCATGGAAGACGGGATTGGATGAGATGTTAACAACAACTTGGTTATCACAGTATAGTTTCATGGGTTTGTCAATTGAGAATCCCATCTCCTGTAGTAAGTTCTTCAGTCATACTAGTTCACATGTGGTATGGGCCATAGCCCTGTACTTTGCTTCTGTACTACTTCTTGCCACCATTGTTTGCTTCTTGCTCTTCCAAGTTACAAGATTGCCACCCAAGAAGGTACAATACCCTGTGGTTGATCTCCTGTCTGATATAGAGCCAGTCCAGTCAGTATTTGTGTACCTTACTATCTCAAGAGTTCCTCCATTTTGGTATTACAAACCACGACCTGGAGCACCCTTTAGGTACCTAACAATTCTCAGAACAACTTCCCAGTGAGGAACCCAGTGATGTTGCATAAACCGACTCACCACACTCACAACAAATGATATATCTGGTCGGGTAATGGTCAGGTAGTTCAACTTTCCCACCAACCTTCTGTATCTTCTAGGATCATCAAATTCTTCACCTGCATCCACACTCAACTTGGCATTGAGTTCCATAGGAGTCTCTGCTGGTTTAGCACCTAACAATCCTGTTTCTTCAAGTAGATCAAGAACATATTTTCTCTGACATAGGTTGATCCCCTGTTTTGACCTCGCAACCTCTATTCCTAGGAAATACTTTAGCTTCCCCAGATCTTTCGTATTGAAGTGGTCCTATAAGAATTTTTCAGCATGTCAATTCCATTGCTGTTACTTCCAGTTATGACAATATCATCCACATACCCGACTAGCAAGATTTTCCCATCCTTTGAGTTATAGCTAGACACAGAATGATCAACCTGACACTATTTCATCCCAAAGGCCTTCACCACTTCACTGAACCTGCCAAACCATGCACGTGGAGATTGTTTCAGTCCATAGATTGCCTTTTTGAGCCTACACACCGTACCAGCCTCCCCCTGAGCAACAAACCCTGGTGGTTGCTCCATATACACCTCCTCAACAAGATCACCATGTAGGAAGGCATTTTTGATGTCAAGTTGTATGAGAGGCCAATCATACATAGCATCTAATGAAATCAACACCCGAACTGAACCAATTTTAGCCACAGGAGAGAATGTCTCCATATAGTCCACCCCATATAACTGAGAATAGCCCTTGACCACTAACCTTGCCTTCAATCGTTCCACATTGCCATCAGGAAGATACTTCACTGTATAGACCCATTTACACCCAACAGTGTGCCTACCAGGAGGAAGAGTGGTGAGTTCCCACGTGTGATTATGTTGTAGAGCAGAGAGTTATTCTTCCATGGCTTGCCGCCACCCTAGGGAGGTAAGGGTCTTGTACAGTCTTGGGAATGGAAACAGGTGAGAGTAATGATATAAACTTGCAATGAGAAGCAGAAAGGTGAGCAGTGGAAACATAGTCTGAAATGGGATGAGAAGTACAAGTACGTTTACCTTTCCGCAGAGCAATAGGGAGATCAAGATCTGAGGGAGGAGCAGTAGCAGGATCTGTCGACAGGTGCTGAAGTGGAGGAGGGGCCGAAGCACTTCTGCGGGTATACACTTGAGTAATTGGCGGCCTCTCTGTAGTAACATGCATATGATGTGCATCTGCAGTAGGAATGGGAGCTACGGGAAGTGTGTCCACAACCGGTACAGGAACAGGAACCACAGAGGGAGAAGAAGAGACCCCAACATCTGAGAAAAAAGGAACTAATTCAAAGAAGGTGACATCAGAGCACGCAAACGATTTATGAGATTTTGGGTTATAACACTTATACCCTTTCTGAGTCCTCGAGTAGCCAAGAAAGATACACTTCGTAGCTCGAGCATCTAGCTTGTCTACTCCAGGCCCCAAGTGTTGAACAAAACAAACACAGCCAAAGACTCTTGGGGTGAGAGGAAATGGAGACAAAGTGGGAAGCAACACGGAGAAAGGGGATTGACTTCTAAGGATTGACATGGGCATCCGATTTATCAGAAAATAGGATGTAAGAACAACATTACTCCAAAAATGTTTTGGGACATTCATATTGATCATCAAGGACCGAGCAGTTCCAAGAAGATGCCTACTTTTCCGTTCAGCTACACCGTTTTGTTGCGGGGTGTAGGCACAAGAAGTTTGATGACATATTGCATGATGTTCTAGGTATTGCTGAAATGGTGAGGAGTTGTATTCTTTGGCATTATTGGAGCGAAGTATTTTCATATGAACACCAAACTGAGTGCGTATTTCAGCATGAAATTTTTGAAAAATAGAGAACAATTCACTATGGTCTTTCATAAGATAGATCCATGTCATCCTTGAAAAGTCATCAACAAAGATTACAAAATACTTATACCCATTGTATGACACCACTTTAACTGGACACCATACATCAGAATGAACTAAAGCAAAAGGACTTGAGATACGACTATCAATTCTTGGACTAAATGAGACTCGATGATGTTTTCCCAACTGACATGACTCACAATCTAATGATGAAAGATGACTCAAGGAAGGAACCATCAGCTTCAAAGCCTTGAGAGAGGGATGACCAAGTCTGCAATGCCATTGGAGAGGAGTAAGAGACGATTGAAAAGCCACTGGGGGGCCACCACCATCAAGATAGTACAAACCACCTGCTTCATGCCCTCCACCAATCTTCCTCCTTGTCTTGAGATCCTGAAACACATAAGAAGAAGGATAGAAGGTTATAGAACAATTAAGGGACTTGGTTAATTTGCTAACAAACATAAGGTTAAAAGGGAACTTAGGAACATATAAAACAGATGCTAAAGACAAGGAGGAGAGATCAACATCACCAACACCACAGATAGGAGGTGTAGAACCATTAGCAAGTGTAACTGTTTGAGATGTGGAGGAGCGAGAAAGGGAAGAAAATACATCAAGAGTCCCATACATATGGTTCGAGGCTCCGGAGTCAATGATCCAGGGTGAGGCTTTGGAAGTTAAGCAAGCTATACCTAAATGGGCAAGTGTAGTGGTGTTCTGCTGAGATGTTTGAAGGAACTGCTCATATACTGCATGTGGTACACTCACCATTTCCTGCCCAGAAGCACAAGCAGATGTGGAGGGGGTTGGGTCAGTTTGCTGGCTTTCAGTAATTGTGCTACTACTCTTAGACGTAGCATGGTGAGCCCAAGTTGGGTGGACCACGCAAATCATAGCAGAAATTAACTGTGTGCCCCTCTAAGCGACAATGTGTACACTTTCTCTAAGCATTACTCCTTCCTTTTCCACGGCCTCCTCCTGACTCTCGGCCTCCAGCCCGGCCACTAGCCCGGTTAAACATGTGTCCACCACGGTTGCTTGGAGGTCCACTGCTGCCACCACCACTTCTACTTCCATGATCACTCCCTTTAGTCACTACCATACCAGATCTATCAGAGAAGGAAGAATGTTCTACCGGCTCAATGGATGTCCTCTTAAGACGAGCAAAAACTTCTTCAAGTGAGGGGAGAGCGGTCCCCCAATTTCTGTTCTTTGACAGGCTCATGCTCAACCTTCAAGCCCACAAGAAACCTAGTCACATCAAGCTGTTCACGTTGCTGTTGTTAGATCTGGACATCTGATGTTAGAGGGTGATACACATTGAGCTCATTGCGGATGTTCCTCAAACTTGCATAGTACTCTTCTAAGCTTTGACTCCCTTGCTTCAAATTGAAGTATTCTTGGTACAACTGATATACCCTAGTTGTGTTGTCTTGTCCAGAGTACAACTTCTTAGCATGATCCCAGATTTCTTTGGCTATATCTAGGAACATGAATTTCACACTAATCTTTGGTTCCATGTTGTTCCAAAGCCACGTCATTATCTATGCATCTTCTTGTTCCCAGTCACTGAACCCAGGGGAATCAGAGGGATGTTTCTCCTCTCTCACATGTTTTACTTTCCTCTTGGCCTTCAAGAACACCTCCACGGATTTTGCCCATGGTACATAATTCTCACCATTCAACTTGATGGATGTCATTTGAATACTTAGATAATCTGGAGAAGGCATGATTTCTGTTTTGTTGTCATTCCCATCTGCAAATGAAGTCATCTTAATTATTTCACCTTCAAATATACACCACAACCTCACACACTTCACAAGACTTATCTCACTTATGATACCACCAACTCCAACTTCTTCAATTGCACATTACACACTACACACTAAGGCTTAAATCATTCAGTCAACACATCAAACACCTTGACTGCACACTGCAGGACCATTTACCATCAACACGCCAAGGCTGAAATCACTTAGTCATTTCATCGAACACTTGTTCTCATACTGCAGAACTGATTACACGCAAGGTCTAGGAGTTCACTTTTAAGCATTTAGAATCACAGATATGTCAGCCACCACGACACAACCACCACCACGCCACTGCTGTCGTGGACTTCAGTAGTCTATGACTCTTCTTTCAGCACACATATGAGCAAGAAAAAAAAGAACATGACTGATATGCGTATCAGTCTCACCAAGCTCCACAACAACTAACTTTTGAAGCACAAAATAGCTTTCACGGTCCATTATTTGAGCACACGACAGCAGTGTTCATACTTGTCTACGTTCAGCCCTCTTCGTACACTGAATAGAGGGTCTAGTGTATCACTTCAACGACCACCACAGTACCGGCCAGAGGCATTCTCACCTCCAGGCCTTCAAAACGACAACTCCTTTTTCAGCCCTTTATCGAATCTCCAATCAAGTCAGCTGAAGGATGAAAACTACTATGAAGCTGGTGGCGAACCCAGGAAGAGGACAGCAGCAAGAAGAGAGAACACGAGACCTTATTGCTCTGATACCATGTTAGTAAACCCTAGTGATTCTAGGTCAAAGTAGAGAAGAAGAAAGAAGAAAGAAAAGAGAAAGAAGAAGAAGAGTATTCGGCCAGACTAGAAGAGAGAATGTAAAATCACCCCTCTCCTAGCCGACCCACTTGAATTTATTCAAAAAACTTAAGAGTTACAAGAAAGACTATTTTGTCCCTCATAGAAGATGGGACACATAACTTAAACTCAGATACAATAGACCTTTCACTTTCAAGAAGATAAACCAGAATGACCGAAATACCCCCGACTATAAAGAAGCATGTTTAAGTAACATGACTATAAAGAAGCATTTGACTATTTTTTGTACATTTTTATTATTTTTGGGGGTGGTGGTGGAAGGACAAATGGAGAATGGTCTTATGGAACCAATAGGAACATTTGCCTAATCAAGAATGATATAAAGCTAATGTGCCAACTGCTGACTGGCTGGTTGGTAAGGTCTCCTGTTGGTTGGTAAGGAAGGGGATGGTATTACTAAATCTTTCCATGCAATCGCTAATGGAAGGAGAAAAAACTTTGTGGAAAAGTTAGAGATCAATGGTGAAGTAGTAGATGATCAAGAGGAGATTGCTAATGTTTTTCACGAATCATTTCAAGGCAGTTTACAAAAGACAAGGGATGTGAGTCTTAGAGTTGATGGGTTAGAGTGGCTTAGATAGGACTCAGAGGTGGCAAATCAGTTTGAATTGGAAGAAATAAAGGGAGTCGTGTTTTCAATGGATAGATCTAAAGCTCCTGGACTTGACGGTTTCACTATGGCTTTCTTTCAGGATTGTTGGGATATCATCAAGTAAGATATGTTGGCAGTATTTGAGGAGTTTGTGGAGACTCGCTTTATAAGTCCAGGGATCAACTCCACCTTCCTGGCTTTGATCCCTAAAAAGGGAGAGGTTGTTCAATCGAAAGACTTTAGACCCATTAGTCTAGTGACTAGCATTTATAAAATTTTGGCCAAAGTGTTGTCGTTAAGGTTAAAATCAGCCCTACCAACTTTAATAAGCCAATCACAAGGGGCCTTTCTTCAAGGTAGGCAGATCATAGATCAAATTTTGATAATTAATGAATGTGTGGCGGACTTCAAGAGAAGGGGGAGGAAAGGTTTTGTATGTAAATTGGACTTGGAGAAAGCGTATGACATGGTCGATTGGTCTTTTTTGTTGGAAGCCCTGAGGAACTTTGGGTTTGGAGAGAAATGGTGTGGCTGGATTGAGGCTTGTTTAAAAACTTGCCATTTTTCAATTTTAGTTAACGAAGTGGTTAGAGACTTCTTTCCATCCTCTAGAGGGTTGAGACAAGGGGATCCTCTCTCTCCTTTCATTTTCACCTTGGTAGCCGATGTGTTTAGTAGGCTCATTTCGAGAGCTGATGGGTTGGATATGTTTAGAGGATGGAGGGTAGGAAGAGAGGGTATTGTGGTGTCACACTTGCAATTTGCAGATGACACAATCATTTTTTGTGAGTATGGAGATCCCTCAGGCTAGAAACTTGAAAGGAGTATAAAGTTGTTTGAATGTGTGTCAATTTTGAAAAGAGTTGTGTAGTGGGGGTAAATTTGGAGATGGAGGAATGGAGTGAGGTAGCAGAGTCTTTAGGTTGACTTACATCTAGCTGGCCCTTGAAGTACTTGGGTATGCGTCTATGAGATAATCCAAGAGGAGGAAGATTTTGGAATTCGACCATAGAAAAATGCACAAAGAAGCTGGTAGTTTGGAAGAGAAACTACATTTCCCTTGGGGGTCGGATCACTTTAATTAGAGCTACTCTTGCGAACTTGCCAACTTACCTTTTGTCTGCCTTTAGAATGCCACAAAAGGTGATTTTGAAGGTAGAGAAGGTCATGAGGGATTTCTTGTGGGAGTCGGGGGAAGGGAGGAAGGATCATGTGGTTAGGTGAGAAATAGTGTGTAGGAGGAAGGAGTAGGAGGGATTGGGATTAGGCAATCTAAGGAAGAAAAATACAGCATTACTAGGTAAATGACTATGGAGGTGGCCTCTAGAAAGGGAGAGACTTTGGCATAAAGTGGTAAGGAGTGTGCATGGTGTTGTAGACAATGGATGGGATGCTGGTGTATCTCGGCGTGCTATGCTGAAATCCCCATGGAAGGCTATTCACAGTATTTTTCCTGTTTTCCTGAACCTGATCAGGTATGATGTTGTACTGGAGATAGGGTTTGTTTTGGGAGGATGTTTGGCTTGGTGACTGTGCCCTCAAGGACCTCTTTCCCTCTTTGTATTCCATCTCGTGTTTTAAAAACGAGCCAATTCAAAGGTTTGTATCCTCATCCTTTTCTTCTGGCGTAAACTGGAATATGGGTTTTAGAAGAGATTTGAGAGATTCTGAGCTTGACCAGGCTGCTTTGCTCCTTAAAACTATTGATTCTGTTTGCTTGGACCCTCCTTCTGTAGACTCCCGTATTTGGAAGCCTTTACCTTTGGGTTCCTTTTCTTGTGCCTCCTTTGCTTCCTTGTGCTCCTCTCCATTGCCTCAACCTTTTCATAGCAGGGAAGTTTGGTCCAAACCTGTCCCTCCTAAAGTTGGAGCCCTTTGTTGGGAAGTCTCCCTCGGGAAAATCAACACTTTGGATGTTTTGCGAAAAAGAAGACCTATTCTTTATATCTCTCCTAACTGGTGCATCCTATGCAAAACTAATGAGGAAAGTTGCTACTATATACTAATCATTTGCCCTTTTGTTGTAGGCTTTTGGGAAAAGCTTTTTGATCTTTTTGGGTGCAGGTGGACAGAACCGGTGCAGATTTGCAATCTTTTTGATCCTACAACTTTCAGGTGGCCAAAGAGAAGAGGAAGAGTTTTGTGGAGGTGTGTTAGAGCTGCTTTGGTGTGGATTGTGTGGGAGGAACGAAATGCTAGAATCTTTAATGACAAGGAGAGGGATCAAATATGTGTGTTAGAAAGTATCTTATGTAGGGCCATAAGTTGGGTAAAATCCTTGGGTCTGTTTCCCACCTACACTTTCAATGACATAAGGAGAAATTGGGAACAACTAGCTAAAAGTTCCGCAATCAGAAGCAAGCCAGTGGTGGATTGGAAGCCTCCTGATGCAGGTGTCATTAAACTAAATTTTGATGGAAGTAGTTTGGGCAACCTGGGGCCATCTGGAATAGGTGGAGTTTTTAGAAATGATGAGGGTCAGATTGTAGCTCTATTTTCTGGTCCTATAGGGTGGGGAGACTCTGTAAATGCAGAGCTCCAAGCTGTGTTACAAGGAGCAGAATATGCAAGAGAGTTGGCAGTGGAGCATTTAATGATTGAAGGTGATTCCAAAGTGGTTATTGGATGGCTAAAAGAACCAGAGATGGCAGCCTGGCCGTACAGGGGGCTTTGAGAAGATTTAAGTGGCTGATTTCAAATATTTCAGTCACAGTTCAATGGGAAAGAAGATCGGCAAATGGGCTGGCAGACCCTCTAGCTAAACAAGGAGTACATAGGAATCAGCTCTTTTGGGCTCAATTGTAGGCTTTATGAGTTTGGAGGCTGCAGCTCGTGCCTCTGTGTGGGGAATTGTATGATGAATACTTAGTTCTTTATTTAATAAAATTTTCATTATCATTATCTATAAAAAAAAAGGTCTCCTGCTGGTTGTAGCAGAGACTTGGGACTGGATCCTGCCTGCACCTGGGTTGGGGGGGGGGGATTATGGGTTTAGGGGATGGGCTACTCCCCCATTGTGTGGCTCCTTGGAGCAAATATATCCAAAAAAAATCGAATGATATAAAGCTGATTTTGTGAATTCTTATAAGCACTGGTAACTTTCATAGATATGATTTGGGGGCATTAAAAGCAATTCAGCAACAAGCTCGGATGTGGCATAAACAATAAGATTTGGATAGAAATTGCAACTACGCTGTTGACGAATAACATATGAGGAGAACTAGTATCTTTCTTTCCTTTCCCCAACCTCCTGTCCTTATTAATTACTTGTGCTGCCAAGTATGGGGTGACAAAGGGTGAATGCTGTAGCAATAGTACTGATAATAAAATGCTGTAGCAATAGTGTGATATTATTTGCAATCACATAACCTATATTGTATGTGGGATGAGGACTTAAGATGATGGTGTATGATGTTATTAGAACATGGATGCCAATAAAGATGAGCAACTTTTGTTGCCATAATAGTTAATATTCAATAGTCTTATTTATCCATTACAGAAATTAAAGCAATATCGAATCTATAACTTAAAATGCATATTTAAGAAAGCATTATTAATGGTGCGTGGGAGAGAGATGGGATTTTCAGGATTAAGTTTTGGGTTTGGAGAAGACTTGGACTTTCCTAAGGTAAGTTTGTTGTCCCTGAGGTCATTTGCATCTTAACTAATGGGGAAGTTTGAGACTTGTGAGAAAGGCCCTAAGTTGGCATGAGACTCGAGAGTTCAATTTCTGTGGACACAAAGGGATGTAAACTGTTGGCTGATGCTCTAGCCAAACAAGGGGTCAACAGGGTTGTGTTTTGGGGAACTTTATATAAATGGGATTGATAGCTGACGCGTTAGAGATGCTTGGGGTGCTCAACACTTCCCAATGTAAATTACATTTTTTCAATGAATAAACCAGTTACCAATTGGAAATAATCAAGGGAAAGGTAGCAAATAAGTTTCGGGATTTCAGCAAGCAAGTATTTCAAGAAATTAAGAAAGATTCAAAGAGATTCAAGAATATAGTGAGATATGATATGATGTCCAACAAGAATGGAATGTATCAAGAAAAGAAGTAAGAATTTAATCAAGAATATAATTCAAATATTATTTTCTAAATCAATCACTCTTCTAAGATTTATCAATAGAAGATAGGGTTGGCCACCCTTTAAGAATAATGATGCAGCTGCAACTTTTTTTTTTGAATAAGGTAATGAAAGGTATATGAAGGGAATATTACTTAAACTTTCCCTATACTTCTGAAATGGGCTGAAACTTCCCCTGCATTTTAGAAATAGGCTGACATCCCCTATCATATGTCTTTTTTTTTGGGGGGGGGGGTGAATGAACTTCTTTCCATCAGATATCAGCTTTATGAACTGAGCGTCACATGACTTCACAATTTTTCATAAATCCAAAGTAACCTATCTATGCAAATTTAGATATTATCGAGACCAAGATGTCATTATTTCACCTGTAAGAGTTAATAGTAAACATCATTTCTCTCCTCTTTTGGTTGAGGTCTATGTTGTTAGACTTGGACTGGATATGGTGCCTGGGTCGCAAGTTGAACTGTTTGACTATTTGGTTCAACCATTTTGGCTTGTCCAAATAAAAAATGCAAAAAAAAAAAGAAAACAAAAAAAAAGAAATGATTCCAGACTATCCTTTTAAAATTATTTTACATCAAGATAAGTTTAAAACAATAAATAATAGAGGGTATAACAACTAAAAATACATATATAAGGAGCAAGCAATATTTTAAAACATGGAAGCATGACACAAGGCATTCCACTACCTGGAGGTGTGAGGCATAGTTCAAGGAGGGGATCTCATCTTTCTTTTTTTTCTTCTTTTTGTGAATGTTGTTTTATATTAAGAAGAATGAAGATGCATAATACTAGATGAAATTACTCCAGGCTTTACTTTTCTGTCTGTTCTCTTTGTTTTTTTTTTTTGTTTTTTTGATAAGCAAATAAACTTTTTTAATTCATCAGTTATTGATTAAGGTACAGGATTTTTATGGTTTCAGCAATGTAATGACCCATAATACAACAGTTTACAGTTTACCCAGAATCAAGTAAGTCTATCTTCTCCTTTTTCGGCCAGGACATCTGCCAATCCCTTTGCTTCCTTTTTTTTTGTTTTGATAAATGAGTAAGATTTTATTAATCCAGCAAATAAGAGTTATAGGCAACCCAAGGAAAGGCACGAGATGCAACATCTCTGAAGGTGAACCTAAGCTTCTAAGCTTCTAAGCTTCTAAGCTTCTAAGCTGCTGATTTGATTTGCTTTGCCTAAGATATGACCAGGAGTGAATCTCTTTTGATTTCTGTGTCTGTTCTCTTTTTTCCTTCTTTTTCATTTTCTTTCCCTTCCCTTCCCTTTCTTTTTTCTTTTTTTTTTCTTTCCTTTCGTTTTTGCCTTTTTGCATGATACGTATGCCTCATGCCGCATACAAAAGGCATATGCCTCGGAGGCATCAATGCCTTTGGTATCTTCAAGGTTCAAAGTATCAATATGATAAGCTCTGTATTAGGCGTATTGTATTGTATCTTTTGGTCACTGATATACCTGTTTACAGGTGTTTTTGGGAACCCATTTTTTTAAATAATATATGTTTAAAGCTGAAAGTTGAAAAAAAACTAAAAAAGAAAATTAAAAGGAGTACCGTTTGAAGTATTTATACACCACAGTTGATACACAAGGTGTACTTTGAACCTTTGGTATATGCATCAGTTGTTTGGGGGTGCCTCACCTGGAGGCATGCCTCCAGGGCTATGCCTCCAACACCTTTTTAAAATGCTGGGACCAAGCAACCAAAAAAACATTGGTTAAGGCTTCCTTCTTGGACATGTTGGTCAAAAGATTTCTTTTGGTGAGTTTGTTACATTATAGTAAGGTTCAGTTTTAAAAGGTGTGGGAGGCATATGCCTGGAGTCATGCCTCTAGGTAAGGTGCCCCGTAAATGCCATAAGGCATATGCCTCATGGATGAGAGGTGCCCCCAGAATTTCATAAGACAGATGTCGGAAGTGGAGATGCATTTGAGGCTTATGCCTCAGGTCCATGAGGTGCACACCTCATACACCTCTTGCATGAGGTGTGCTAGAGGTGTACGCCTCGTGTGCCTCACACTTCATCCTTTGGTTCTCTCTCTATTTGCTCTGGGCACCCATCTTTCGGTCCCAAGTTCCTTTCCCCAACCACCTTTTTGGTGACAAAAAAGCCTTCATTTATTTGTTTTTTTGGTAAAACATTAAACAATGCCATTATCTAAAACATTCTCCTTGCTAGAATTGCCAGGAAAGAATGGTTTTGTCTCAAAGAAAGGTGACATCCAAGCAAAAGTGCCCCTGTTGATGTGCATAACACAATTTTTTAAAATGTGGAGGCATGATGCCTAGTTAGCAGAAGAGGCATAAGCCTTCTGAGCACAAAGAGGTTTAAGTGTGTTGTTTAGATGTTTTATATTTTTCTGTTTTGGTCTTATGTGGTCAGTAAATACATAGTGCAGTATGATTAGTTTTGGGGGTCTGTACATGGGCATTTAGATTATACTATAATAAACAAACTTGGAAGATTTTCATCCTATGCATTATGTTAATGTATAATGGGGAACATGATAAAATGGTCGCCCCACCTTGATCTATTATAAAAAGTGGCTTAAATGCAAATATAAGAGGCGTGTAAAGCACAATAGAGGAGGCATAATCCTTTAGGCTGCGCCTCCAGGCATTATCCTAGTGTCTTGACTGGAGGTACACATAAACCTCTTGTATAAAGCATAATAGAGGCATATGCCTCCTACGCCTCTGAGGTGGAAATGCATGCCTCAAAGCATTTTCTTGGCTTCTGCCTGTAGGCATGCCTTGAATGCTTTTTAAAACACCAGTGTAGCAAAGGAAATTACACTCAATAGCTCTTGGTTCAGACTTTGTTCTTATGACATGTACAAACAAACACGCTTAGTGGAATAGGGCTGAAAGGAGATTTGTAAGCAACCAGCCAAGTTGGCTTACAGTTTATCAAATGGATAGTTATATGAACCACATCCCCCCAAAAATCGAATGGCAATATGGCTGCTAAAGAAATACTCCTTGAGACTCCAAGTATTCGCCTATTCTTCCTCAGTCACTCCATCTGTTGAGGAGTATAGGCAGCAGAGCTTTATGGATGACCTTGTGCTCTTAACAACTAGCCACCCCATTCTCGACTGGTGTGCACCCTTCATTGCTAATAACATTACAAAAGTACCCTGTTCGCCAATAACATTAACAGCAATAAAACAATAATTAATAGCTGTGCAATTGTGGGTCAGCACATTTCTAATATCTCAATAATAGTAGTTCTCATGTATGGTTTGCTATGTTTATAAGCTATAGTTGCATTAATAGACAACTAGTTTACTTAACCTAGTGACCTTTGTTGGTTTTTATGTTTATATAGATAAAAGGAATGGCAAAACAGGATTCATGTAACCAAACCAATATAGTTGGGACAAGACTTAGATGATGCTGATGTTTATATAGTTTATTTAACATATTATGATCATATAGTTTACCTAGCTTGTAATACTTAGAATTGAGTTGTGACTTGATGATGGTCTCTCTGCTCGTCTTCATGGATGTGACCCAGGTTTGAGCAAGAATAACCCTGACTGGGTGAAAACCAGGCAGTTCGTTGAAAGCCAGTCAAGTTGCTGAAACCCACCCGGTTTAATAACAGTGTTCTAGTTCTGGAGAAAACAAATATTATAACCAAGATTAGAAAACCATAAAACTTCTGGTCCATGGTCCAATTGGTCTAACTATCACCTTATTTGGGTCTGAAAAAATTGAATTTCTGATCTTCTACCTTCTCCTAAATGTACCAAAAGTGTATCTAGAACCCAAGGAACCAACTCAAACAACTCAGGCATTTTGCAATGATGATGGTTTTATAGAACAAAAACTAGTTTCCCTCGAGAAGATTACCTTATTTATTATTCGCAACTTGTAGCATGAGTAAATTCTGAGATGTTTGTTTATTGATCAAGAAAAGAAATACTGAGATGTTAGTGTTGAGCATTGGGATGAAGTGCTATTGAGCTCAGTTGTGTGTGATTTTACAATATTAGTATCCTGGATGCAACTTCCGTTATGTGATTTGTGGGTTGTGTTGACATTTTCTACAGCCTTATCTTCATGAATCTCGGCACCAACATGCTATGAGAAGGGCAAGGGGTTGCGGAGGTCGTTTTCTTAACACAAAGAAGCTTAATGAAAATTCTGCTAATGCCACAACTGAGAAGGGCACAGGTTCCTCTGCAGCTGCCTCTTCACAATCAGCAAGCTCCTCAGGCTCTGAACCCTTGCCTTCCAACTCTATCGCAAATGCAGATTCCTCCAATAATCAGCAAGAAAATGGGCCCTCAGCTCAGGATCCTATGCAGCAACCACAGACGTATTCCAATGGCAACAGCTGCTACCAACATAACCAAGCCTTCCCTTTGTCGAAATTTCATTCCATGTCAGAGGAGAGAGGTGAGGAAGGAGACTGCTCAGGGCATCCGAGGGGAAACATCCCAGTGAATCGGGCCCCAAATAGGGCCCTCACCATCCAGTAAGAGCCCCATGCATTGGGTTGAAGGGTCTCCAGTGTTGCTTAGTTGGTCCTATTCATGCCATCTCTGTAACTCAGTCTACTGGTGCTCTGCCATGCATTATTGTGTACCTGTCATGTTTCAGGGAAGAGCTAATAGAAAGCAACGCTGGAGGTTTGAGGCCCCCATCTAACCAGGGAGGGATGGTGTTTCTCAGGCAATTCATTCTTGGCTTGCATTTTTGCTTTTGTCTAGGGGGGGAAAGCAGTGACGATGTAGGTGGTGGTGGTCTCTGTGACTTCTCTGCCGGCATACTTGCGTTTTCCCCCTCTAATCTCATGTACAAAGAAAGTTACGCAGTAGAAGTAAATGTGAAGGATGAAAACAAACTAAGACCTCTCTTTTTTATTTTTCCTTATTTTCTATTTGCCATGTGATCTGGAGATTTCAGACAATCAAACATCATGCAGGTTTGTAAAGGCATCTTTCTTTAAGAGAGAAACCTTCTCCCTAATCTCTTTTGTTTTTCTTTATTGG
Source organism: Nelumbo nucifera (assembly GCF_055504915.1). Taxonomy (NCBI): domain Eukaryota; kingdom Viridiplantae; phylum Streptophyta; class Magnoliopsida; order Proteales; family Nelumbonaceae; genus Nelumbo; species Nelumbo nucifera. Next base: position 110,607,523 of record NC_142650.1, read on the forward strand.
GTAGTGCTTTTCTATTGCATTACATCTCTCCAAATAAATGCTGAACAGTTGCAGGCTTGTCCTTTTCGTACATGTGCGGATTTGTATATGTATGTACAGAAATATGTACACAAACTATAGCAGAATAGCTGTTGTGGGTCTGTCTTCTTCCTTCTATGCGGTTTTTGTATGACACAGCAATGGTGCGTCGTCAGAGTTCTCTTGGCATTGGGTACCTGCCAAATATGGTTCGATTGATCCTGTGATACTTGTCAATCAACTCGAAAGACGACCGACCCCACCTCTGTTCGGTACCTCGTTGTCATGCTTTTGTTGGTGGTCGTGAAAGGGATATATAGATGAAACTGTAAAATCTCTCTCCTGGAATGGGAATTTGATTGGTTGGTACTTGGTACCTTGGTACGGAAAGTGAAAGTGAAAGGTGAAGGTGGTTAAAACGCTGAGAGACTGGTGTCCAGGCCTGTGGCCCATGTTCTGGTCTTCAGAGAAAGCAGGGAGGGATCCACTGAAGCTGAAAAGGATTTCTCAGTATCCCACTTGCCTGATGGCTGATGCCTCTCGTTCAGGTTCAGGTTCCCTCTATATCTGAACCCACTAGTTCTGAAAGGGCTGAGGATCAATTCAACTTGTAGTTCCTGTATTTGTAGCACAATTTCCAACTTCACACTGATTACCAGGAAGCATTATTCCCATTAAAGAAATAGAAAATTAACAAGTGGGAGGAAAATACAAAGCTGCATGAATCTTCTCTTATATCATGCACCGCAATTAGCGATCGAAATTGGACGACTGGGTCTAACCTCAGCCAAGATAAACGGCTCTAGCTATAGGGATAGGATACTCGTATAGCCGGCTCCACCACTACAAGGAAATGATCGTCTTTGTATTACTCTTAGTGTCTAAGTTCCGAGGGCGCTGCTGCTATACCTACACTGCTGGTGTAGTAGTTCTATGCCTATGCGGCGGATGAGGTGGTTGAAGGAGGTATCGTATGGCCCTACTGCCCTAGATCTGGGAGCTATTGCAGAACTGTAGTTGTTCCTTTGCACACCCCCACTGCCTTTTTGACTCTTGACCTGATTTTGCAGGTTCAAGGAAACTCTCTTAAATGGTAGTATGGTACATCACATGGTTGATGGTGCCAAACAAAGCTCCTAGCCAACTACTGACCACCGACATTGAACCTGTCCATAACCTGATGTCATTGTTTCATTAATTTATGGCGTCCTCTTAGTTTAACCCCCCACCCCACAAAGGCAGAAACCGAGAAACTCCCTTCCGTGGGAATCAAGTTCTAGTTTATTAGGTGGAGCTGATTAATCTGCAGTGGGCTCAATCACAGTCGAACTTTTCATTTCTTTTTCTTTATTAATTGCTCGTTCAAGATCAAACCTTTGCTTTAAGGTCAACTCAATTTTTTTTTTTTTTTGTTATTATTAAAACACCCACTTGATACAAGATTTAAGTATGCAGCTCCATCAGCCTCACCAACCGTATTTGCGAAACAAAACTCTCAATCTCAGAGCATGAATTCTCTGTCAGTGATGGGTAAAAACGAATGTGGGGAATCCAGATCCATTCATCATCATCATCAATCAGCACAAGAGCATATTAATATTGGAACTTTTAAATTTTATTGGACTATGGTAATGGAGCAATATCTCCAATTCCCCATTTTTATGTTAAAGTCCAAAACTGGCACTCCACTGTTAGTGTTAATTAGTTCAAGAGGTCAATTTGCTAAGTATCATGAAGCTGTTTTAATCCCATATTGTGCATCCACAAATGGGTTGATGGCATACATGTTCAGCCCTCTTGTCCGGCCTGGGGCCCCTCCTTTGAGGGAAGACACATCAAGCACAAACCTGTTCAAACACAAATAGACAGAATGAGAATTTGAATGCACATCAGAGTCAGTCTATCGGTGGCATAGTATATATGCTTACCAATTTTTTGATGCTTTTCCTAGTTCAGATGCTTCGCATTGTATCAGGACCTTCTGATCCATTTCTGATATTGATTGGCCCAAGGGGACACCTACAGTCTTTGGAGCTGGATAAAGTTTTCAGTGCCTCAGTAATTAATTGTTTAGAGGAAGCATGTGGGAGTGAGCAAACAGGTAAACAAGGAAACAATAATCTCATGTGACCTCCTAAGCAGCCAAGGGTACTTACATGATTGATGAGTGGCCTCCATGCTCACATCTAGGCCCAATATTTTCTACATCAAAGATTACCTTTAGTTATCAGACCAAAGTGCTTGGAAGCCAAAAGGACTCCCCCAACTGGTCAGCTTGACCATATTGAAGTTGAAGCCTAAATTGATGGGTTCATAAATTTACGAAAGAAGCAACAAACACCTTAATATTCTTGTAGCACCTTTCGAGGTCATCGTTTACCAAGATATGATCAAAAAGTCCTGAAGATCTTCCTTGTTCAAGCTCTGCTCTTGCATTTTTGAGTCGTTTTTGGACCTGCTCTTCCGTTTCAGTTCCCCTATAAAAAAACAAGAATTTAATTAGACTAGCTAAGAGATTAGTAAAAAACTTAATCTCTTGGGCTTCCAGCATCTGACTCACCGTGCACGGAGCCGCTTCTCAAGCTCCTCAAATGAGGGTGGGCATATAAAGATGAAAATTGCATCAAGAGAACTTGCCCTTACAGACCTGGCACCTTGAACATCTATGTCGAGTATGCACCTCTACAATAGAACCGAAGACATATCAAACATAGATCATCATCTATGCCTTATCCCAACTATATAAAGATATCAAATATAGATATATACCATTTTAATCTTAGCATATCATGGTACATAAAGGAGAGCTGAAAGTTCTGTTCGTGTGTGTTCATCCTGTGTGTGCGCTTAATGATGCAGGTTGGCCTTAAAGCTAAGTGTTAATCTAAGCGGAAGTGGGCCATTCCAATACAAAGTTGGCTCTAGGTTATGATCCAAGTCCACACTATCCTAAAATTCCAAATTAAGACTCATGTTGATTGTTAGGTTTCAGTTATAGCATATCTAAGGCATATAAAATATTCCAAACTATGAATACCAAAGCCATAAGCCCATGACTTCTATATTCTCCTACAACAGGAAATAATATACATGATGAGTTTTTAAAGAAACGAAATATTCTTTTTTTTTTACCTTTCCTGCATCTGCTACAACCTCAACAGCTTCAATACTTGTTCCATAAAGATTCCCATGGACAGATGCAGATTCTAGGAATTTTCCATCACGTATGTCCTTTTCCATGATGCTTCTCTCAGTGAAATGATAATGGACTCCATCCTTTTCTTTGTCCCTTGGAGCTCGGGTTGTGTGGCTCACAGAGAACCCAAACATGGATGGGAAATCCTTCATCAGCTTGTTTATCAATGTGCCCTTCCCAACTCCAGAGGGACCACTGATTACTATTGGCTTGGGAGCATCACTTCTAACCCCTTTACTCCAAGCAACCACCTCAGTGCCCAAGATCCTTTTCTGCTCTCTAACATATGAGGTGTCCACCTACCAGCAATACAACAAAGATTAACACTTAAGGCTGGTGGGTCACAAAGATTAGATGACCTTACATTTAAATGAAAGCAGCAGGATACCAACTAGATGATATCTGAAATTTTTAGATGGATGGATCTGTGACAAACTTAGGACACCAACCTCAAGAAACCAGGCACAGTCTTCTGGGGTGGAGTCCCTCTTAAGAATCAATATTCTCTCATTATTTAGAAGAACCGCTGAGTGACTCTTGGATGGAATGGGTTTTGTGCCTAATACTGTTGGAACACTCCTGCAAATTTTACCATAAATCTGTAATCCCAACTCAGGTCAAAACTCAACACCATTTATGCCAGGACCAAGAACTCACCATCTCCCGGTTGATTTGTCGAAAGCCCGGACGTCAAACGAAGAAGTTGATACATCAGCAGTTCCCCCAATCACAAACTGAACAAATCACGGGCACTTTTAACATGACTGGCATGGATTTTTCATCAAGAACAAAAGACAGAGAAGATGTGCAGAAAGAAGATCTAATTTGCAACTCAGATTTGTTGCTTACAATCTTTTCTCCTACGATGGTAGATGTCTGGTAGCCTCTGGCTTCTGAATCAAGACCAACGGCAAAATGTTGTTTAACGTCGTCTGTGAAGATCTCCTGAGCTTCACCCTGATTACCAAAACCCAGATAATCAATACCCACTACTTGCATACCCCATTACAACAAACTCAAAGATCAGTTTTCTACGAAAAGAAAACCATGGCCAGGTATCATATTTGTTCCAAAGTTGCAGTTTTCATCTACTTTGTCACATATTCGTAAATGCCAAAAGAAGGTAACCACAGAAAATTCAAAAATAAAAATAAAAACAAAAAATAATCTCACCATGGAAAATCTAGCTCTCTAATTCAAGCTTCAACCTGAACCAGAAGCATAAGAGAAATAGCAGAAGATCAGAAACAGAAATACCATTTTTTCACCTGGATCTGTCGCAAGTTGTATGGGAGGGAAGGATACATAAACAAATAGAGAAATAGAAAAGAGCATCCATTGAAGGACTAAAACCCATCAAATGAACATAAAACAAAAAAACCGAAACAACCTAATTAACTGAAAACCAAAAGGAAAATCGGAACCCAGATGCCCATACATAATACAAGTCAAGAAAATGCAGTCCTACAAAAAAAAGGCCAAGGAAAATAAACAGCGAACTTTCGAAACAGAGAATAACGTCAAACAAATACAAACATAGAGTTCCTGGATTTCTCAAAACCAAAGAAAAAAAAAATCAGAAAAGCAAAGGAAGTACCTACTTACCAGGGAGAGAGAATTAAATCCCACTTCAAGCTGGTTGGGATCCTTGGGTTTTATGATATTGTAGAGCTAAAAATCAATACAGTATCTCCTATAAAACAATAACCAAAAAAATCGATAAAACCAAGACCAACCACCTGGTCTCTCAAAAACTTCGCTAAAATTAACAAACTTCTTCTTCTCTCTCGAGAGGTCAGCTGATATTTAATGGGTCAATCAAGCCTGACACAGAAAAACCGGAGCTCTCTCGATTTCGGTATCTGGGTTTCAATTTTCAAACTGGTAACGAAATTCGGAGAATGAATGGAGAAGACTAGAAATCTAGAATGAGTTTGAAGAAACCCGGAATGCATTCATGACGTATATATAGTGGGAGAGAGAGAGAATTCAAGAATCAAGCCCCTGGCCCCTCTCTGGCCCTCCTCCCTCAGTCCCTCTTGCAAAACCGGACTTTGTTAGCCGGTGTTTTAGGAAACTTCCTTTTGGATCTCCTCAACGGTTCAAGTTCAACCTATTTATCAAAAAAAACAATTCGGCCAAGGTGAACAGATTTAAATTTTAAACATTTAAATAAATAAATAATAAACTTTTAATTTTTTAAAACATGAATGTGGTGACGGTGCAAGGTGGTTGGTATTATAAATGTCATAAATCTATAAAAGTATATGTTTTTAATAGTGTTTAAAATTTTAAGGGTCATTTACTAAAGCACCCTTAATTTTATAGATTTATTAAAACCTATCCTATAATTTGTAATGATTTACTTAATTGATTTTGTTTCTAACATTTATTCAAATAAATTTGATCAAAAGTGAATATAAATGAAACTGCCAATTGTGCCCTAATAAGACACAAGGAACCACTTTATTCAGTTTTATTTGGTCAATTTTATTTTTTTTACAGAAAAATGTTAGGGGTATTTTTGGAATAAACAACCATAAATAAGGCCTATGCCCTTGAATATTTTTCTCTCGGTTTAGGTGATCAGGTTACTATTTTTAGATGCCAAAACAAACAATTGTTAGTTAAAGGTAAATTAAATAAATAGGTTGCAAACTATAAGGGGTGTCATAGTACTTTTGATTAATATAAAAAAAGGATTGGGGAGTGGAGATTGGTCAGCCTCGAAGGTCTGAGGAGGAGTTGATTGGGGAAGCTTGAAAAATGGTTGAACCCCTAAAGAGACTGTACTATGTACTCTCTAGAGAGGGATTAAGCCATTGTAGTTCCTACAATAAATCTAAAGTCTAAAAGGAAGAGAGGTTGTGCCCTATTGTCAGCAGCGCTCCCCTTTGATTTAGGGATATTTTTTTCTACTCTGATTTATTGTTTGGTGTCCCGAGTTGATCTTTGAATTGAATGACTGGGGTGGTTTAAACCAGATCTATGGAGGTCTATTCTCTTATACAATCCATTATTACAAAATGCAACTTCTTTCTTTTTTGAATGTGTATATGGGTCAGGCCCTTCATAACTTTGTGACCAGCCCCATATTTACAAAATTAGGGCCCTAACATTAATTGGTTCAAATGTCCAATTTGGAGAAAATTCATCCAAACCCAAACTGACATCCAAGTGGGAAATGGATTTGATTTCGAATTTGTGGGTATGGATAATCATCAGATCTATTAATGGCATGGATTCATACCTAATCCTTTATGCATTCGGGTTCAATTCTAAAGCAAGATACATGTATGATGGATCCATATCAATCTCAAATCCATGTTGTTAGATTCAATTCAAAACCTGGACTTTTAATGATCCAAACCCCTTAAATATAGGTATAGATAGGGCTGCCAATAGGTCGGGTTTGAGTCGGGACAAGGTGTTTCAGTCCCAATCTGATTATAAATAAAGAAAAAATCATAGAGCCAGAACCATCCTAATTAAATAATTAGGATATTCAGGTCTGACCCAATAGACCAGATTATGCTAGGGATGTCAATTTTCCTTGTTCCCATTGGGTAGCCGGTTTCCCTGACCCCTCCAGGTTAGGAATGGAGATTGTCTTGGCCGGGATGGGTGCGAGGATAAGGATTGATAGTGAAACTAGACCAGGGACGAGAACGAGGGTGGGGAGTTAATTCCCCACCCTTTGTCGACCATGACTGTATATATTAAATATATACATTTATAATATTATTTATATTATATATCAAAATATATTTAAAACATTTTTATATTTTGAAAAATTCCTTTACTTTAAACAAATCTATTTTCTAAAAAATTTTTAATTTAAAAATTTTGGAGATTCAGGTCCCCAACAGAAATCCATCAACATCAAGGATCGAGATGGGGAGTATGGTCCCCTCCCCAAACCCCTATTGCCATTCCTAGATTATATTGACAGCTATAATTATTTATACAAATAATAACTTAAAACATTATTTTTGATAATATAACATTAATTAAAATGACAATAAAATAATAAATTATACATAGTATTAAATCAAGTGGTTTTAACTAAAATTATCTTATACGATCTATATGATTTATCATTTAATACATAAAATATAATAAACATTATAAAAAAATAAAAATCATTTATATATTATTAAAAAAATCAGTTCAGATCTGCCAAACCCGACCGAGTTGATAATCGGTTCAGTTCGATCAAATGGATAAAACCCACCCATTGACAACCCTAGGTTAGATCAAGGTCAGATTTCAGGTTGGCCCTCTTCATTTCAGTGGCTTTGCTAAAAATCAACACAATAGATGGTCTCTGACATCTAGTTTCCGACCTAAGATGCAGAGCATCTTTTCTAACTTCAAGAGAATTTACACTGATTCTGGAAACATGGGACTAGTGGGAACTTACGGTGTATTGGACCCATCTACAAAACTTGTCTTCATGGGCCAAGGTTTTTAGCTTTTCAGATATTTCACCACATGATCTGGATTTCTTGATACCCATGACCGTTTGAAATTTGGATCACCAGGTGAATAGTTATAGCTCACCAAAGTCCTGTGCACTGGCTTTGTCGAATCCAGCCCAACCCGTCTCATATAGAACACACTTTGTACTCAATCAAACGTATGCATACAAAGATTTCAAATTCTTCAATGTCAACAAGTTTGGTTAAGCATGGGTTAACCTCAACTCAAAACCAACCTTAAATTGGATCAGTGAGGATCCACCATTTAACCCGACTCACTTACATCCCTAAACCACCACCAAGTAACTCTTTGTTGTTGTTGTTGTTTTACGTTGTGTTGGGTTTTGAAAGAAAATAATAGAAAAACAAAAAGTTATGGTTAAGTTATTTACGAATTTTGTGAAAGTTCTCTCCCAACTTTCTATTTTTCTATTGTTTTCTATCAAATCAAGCATATCTATATTACTATTTTTGACATTGAATTTCTACATTTCTCTTTATTTAATTCTTTCTTGTTGCTGAAAAGAAAATCTCTTGTAAAGTCTTATGTTCAGAGTATTAATTCCCATTCTTTCGAGATCAAATTGCCCCACATGAACATCTTAGCGTGCATGAGGAACATCTCCTTTACTTGTCATTGGGAGATGTTCCCGATACATGGTTCTGATGGGCTGTGGGGCACTTGTGGGGTGCCGATGCAAATTCCGTTCTTTAATTAAATCCTATATTAATTAACCATATTAAAGAAAAATAAGTATGATAAATAATAATTCGTTTTATTAATGATAGAAATAAAATACAAATTAAAAACCAACCAAAAAATGGATTGCTTAGTGGCAAGTCAACAATTAAACAATTTGGATCAATGTGCCAACCCTAGATGCTATAATTAAATAATAATAAAAATTAAAAAATAAAACACACAAAAGTATAAAAGGTACAAAATACTATTTTTATAAAACATTTGGATCTGTCTCTAATATCGTATATTCATCATATTAAACAAAAATAAGAATAATTTTTATAAATATATAAATATAAAAAAGTTAAAATTGTAGAAAATTTTGAAAATATATTATTTAATATCATCATCATCATCATAAAAAATTGGCACATGCAAAACACATGCATACTTACTAATAGCCTTAAATGATTTCTTTAAAAGTTTAAAAGCAACTCATTAACTCCTTTCAAATAGGGCCTAAGTTGATAAATGCCATTATAAAGAGTGGGGTAGAGCGAGGTGCATGTGAGGTCCATTGGTTTTATAAGTTTAAACCTACACCTATTGAGAGAGGTGCCAACTGGTTGGTTGGTAAGGCCTTGTGCTGGTTGTAGCGAAGGCTTGGGATTGAATCCCGCATGGACTAGGGTTGGGGGCTCGATTCGGCTTTATTACTACTTATGTCCCTTACGACTAGTGGGAGGCCCATGGATAAGTTGCATCAGTCAGAGTCATTGTTCATAAGGGCATTTTAACTGCAAAAGGGAGATAAATCCTTAAAATAAGGAACGCCAAATGCAACATTAGTTTTTTTTTTTTCAAAAATTAACACAGGGACAGTCTAAGCAAGGCATACACTTGAAAAATATTAAAAACACAAAATATTTCGTATTTAGCATATTAGGGTGGGGCCGATATAATTTACTATTGATACACCCTAATACGTTGCAAAATTTTGAACCTTGGTCTTTAATTCTTGCTGAGATATAATCCTTTTTTGTTGTTGAAAGGGAATTGTCTTAGGGATTCAAATAAAAAAAAATGCTAAGCAGTTTTTCTAAACCGTAGGATATATAGTGCCTGTTTCTTGAATTCATTAAAGCAAGGTTCAGATTTTCCGAACTAAAATGGAAGGATTTTCCTAACCATGTGCAAGGAAATCACTTAAGCGTCTGACTCACTAATGTGTTAAGGCTTCTAATGAACAGCTCCTGTAAGATTGGACACTACTGCTCACTCTCAAAGATCTAGAATTGCACAGATGCTCACTGGATTTCTTTGAATTGCGCACATCTCAATTTTTGATAAATGGGGGATCACCCTTAATCAATAGAGAAAAGGTCAAATTTGTATCACCTTCATCCTACTTCAATTCTTTCCTATATAAAGTGTGGATCACATCATCTTGCATCATATCTTTTCTACACAGACAACCATCCTCCTACCTCCATTTACGTTCAGCCCTTTTACACTCTTATACACCAGTACAAATGAAATTTATGTTAGAACCAAACGCAGCCTAAATGACACCAAAATGCTTTCCTGTGGGGGAAGAACTCAAGAAGAAGAAGAGTTCAGTAGGCAGCAGGGGTATGGGTCTCTTATCAGATGTTTGGATTTGTAATCGTCAAAATGGGCCCAATATCATTCTTTCTGTACACTCAGGATTTTGCTACTGACATTTGTGGGTTTGGTAGAAGACGACGTTGAACAAGTTGTATGTAATTTGTTCTTTTTCTTGCTTCAAATAATCCAAGGACAAATGGAAAAAGATTAAGCACATTCATCAAATGTTCTTTTTGGGGCTGATGGCGATGCAGAAACTGTTTTTTCTTAGGCTGTGTTTGGTTCGACAAAAAAAAAAGAATGAAACATAAAATTGAGAGATGAGTTGTACTAAGGAATTCAATTTCTTTAATTTCTCCTCAATTCTCTGTTATTCTCTTATTCTCTTTCAAACCAAACACAGCATTAGAGTAAAGAAAGAATTGATTGATGGATATCTTGCGTAGGTGGAATTTTGAGCTAAAGCTTATAGCTCGTGATGAGAGAAAGATTCACATGCAATGGATTTCATATATGCATAGGCCTTCCCGTGCACGTGAAGCAACGCATTCTATAGACGACACCATATAGCTTAATACCCGTTTGGCAGGACTCTGAGTGCCCGTTTGGGTGGTCTCCACAGCAGCTTCTGGATTTCTGAAGTGGGTCTCATATCAACAGCCTATAAGCTGTGGATCGTATATAGTCAGCCTATAAGTATAAGCTATGTTTGGTGAACAATGGGGGAAACCAAATCAGTTATGGGTCGCCAAAAAAAAAAAGTCACCAATCACTAAAGTGTGGCTATCTGTTCTAGCGGTTTTGAAAATTGGACCGGACTGGACGGACAGACTGATTGACCCAGGAACCAGGTAATTAGATCTATTTCAAAACCGCTATTGGGTAAAAAATTATTGATTTAGTTAGCAACTCACTGAACCAGATGGTCGAACTGTTGACCTATTGACCAGAATAATGATTTTTGGTCTTTTATTTTAATTATCTTTTAAATGAAAATAGGACATCCATTCTAAGAAAACAGTCAGACCGTTCAACCTAGGAATTAGTTCCCAAAACGATTCATTTTCGGGTCTGATTTTCAAAGCTTTATCTTTAAATGATTTTATTCTTCAAAGCAGCTGGGAATCAGGTTAGCTGCCTTACCAAGCAGGCGCCAAAGTGGCTGCTTTTCAGCTTTAACAAATTTCCAAAGCTCCAAAATTATGTTTGGTGCAAAGAAGTTAGGGTATGCTTTTCATAAGTTGAATTTCCATCAACAATGTTAAATGTTAAAGGTCAGCGGGATGCTTTTCTAAAATATTTAATCTCATGTTTGATGAAAAACCTGAAAAGCCAGAATATACGTTCTATCAAAACTTATTCAAAGCTTATTCAAAGCGGCTCAATCAAAGGTGAAGCCCCCTCTTAAATTTTGGTTGAGTTGTTTCAGCAGAGCTGCTTCGAAGATTCATATAATTAAGTGGCTGGAAAATGGTCTGTGCATTTTAGATTTTTCACCAAACATTGCTTATAAATTTTCCAGGTACGCCCCCATCCCGTGTCTTGCAAAGACAAAATTAAAGCACCATAAAAAAGAGTTTGGATTTACTCCTCACATCCCTTGTAGCCATGCATCTCATGAATGAAATTGTACAAGTACAAAGATGTTCCCAATACATGGTTGCAAAAGACTGTAAGAACGATGTAAAGACAATTTTGTTAAGTTCAAACCTGAATTCCATGAAAAGCCCTCCCAAACAGACACTTAATTTAAAAAGAAGAAGCTCAGATAGTTAGATTTCCTCTTAAAAAGGAGGAGACATACATCTGATACACATGCACTCCATGTGAGCTGGGTAGAAAGAACTCCATCTCTGAAAGATTGAAAGTTACACCAAGGAGAGGCCCATTGCAGATTTCTGAATCTCACTACAGATCTATAAACAGTCAAAATGTCAAATACCCCCACTATACATTAATGTCCACCCGTGAATTAACATCAATTCCGAATTGACACCTACCCCAACTGTACTTTGGGCCTAAGAATTCTGACCCTAAACTGAACTGTCATTCACCCTAAAACTTACAACATTTTGAGATGCTTACTACCACCAATTATCCCCCAAAGCGGTCATAATGTTTAACCAACCACTAGAGTTGAGGGGGAATTGTCAATTCCTTTAATTTTCATGATCCTTTTCACATTGATAAGCTCCCTCAGACCCAAACAGTCTCTTTGATCTCCTCGAACATACCAAACTTGTCATTTGGACACATCCTATATATTTTTCATATAAATACTTTACTCTTATCTTTTAAAATATTAATTAGAATTTATACCCCTTTGTCAAAAATAGGTTGTGCTCAAACCCTTTTTCTTTAATTTTTTTCCTACTTTGTCCCCTTAGGTCAATGGTTTAATCATTCAAGTCAATGAATCAAAAGGAACATCATAATCATAACAATAAAACGAAAAGTCAAAGAAAAAACAAAAAACCAATAACCCATTAAATGGGTCAGACAGGTTGATCATTCAACTGTTCTAAATTGTTGACTAAGTCAATGTTAATGTTTTTTTTTTTTTCTTATGACAGGTTACAGGTTGACCTTTACCAAAATATATTTTGACCAGATCAATGGTCCAATTGGCCAAGTTAATGAGAGCGAGGATAAAAACCTTGGACCCTCCATCTTGGTGAAAGGACAGAATAAAGTGGACACCCTACCTGGAGTCCATAAGACCTTGTGTCCCACCGTTATTGGAGTCAGCAATTTCATGTTTTAGAAATAGCAACGATCCAGTGAGAGTCTCAATTGGGTGATTCTACGTTGCATTGGGCTCTGGCTTTTATACAGAGCACTCATCATGACTGTTAATGGAACGGATATTGGTTCAATCTCACCCAGTCCAACATATATCCATCACAAATGGATTAGGTCCGATCCATTCAAAGAGATTTTGATTCGATGGGTCCAACTCAAACTCAATTCATTGATACCCCTAACCATAAACACTAAATGTGAATTGTGATTCACAATGGGGAGAGAGAGGGGTAGTTTGTATAAATGCGAATAAGTTAGGTTGTGTTGGGTATCATTGCTGTTTTTACATAAAATGCAATATAAATTAGTGAGAAATATGAATCGTTATGTCAAAGAAGTGAGTCATTTCAACCGAAAAAATGCATGTGAGGAAAGTTGAAACGTCAAATTTGACATTTCAAATAAAAATAGGATTTTGTGATTACCAATCATTTTTGGTTATGTGAATTGGATAATTTATCAATTTCTATTGATCAATCTGAAACATTTCATAGAATTGTATCAAATATAATATTTTAAAAACCGACTTGGAACCAAAATTGCTTTGACCACCGATTTTTAGGTCAGCAGTTTGATCATCTGATTTGAACAAATAACCCAATGATTTTTGACTGAAGAACGGGTTAAAGGTAAAATGAAATCAATTGCCTGGAGTCCGACCATCTGAGTCAAGGACTGTTCGAAAACCATGATTAAAACAAATACAATTTTAACCACTGAAGGTGGGATAGAGTAAGGTGCCCATGAAGCCCATTGGCCACAACAGAGAGCCTACAGTTTCGTGGGTTTGATTTGATCTCATGCCTCCTATTTGAAGGGGGTGCCGAAGGAGATCCTAGGCCAAGTTCTGGAGGAGGACAAACTGTGGCTTTCCAATAAAGAAAGAAAGAGGACAAATTCTGTGATTCTATTCCAAGAAGGATCTTCACTTGTGGCTGTCTAGCTTGCATTTACTATTCTTGTAAATTTCTCATTGATTCCTTTGATTGGAACTAATAGGGAAATTTGCTTAGAATGATTGGTCTGAACTTGTATCATTTTTTCCTTCTCATCTTCTGAATAGCATTTACATAAAGGATCCAAACCAATGTTTTTAAAACTGGATCGGACAAGGAACTGTTTTGGGGTCTGATTCTCGGGTTGAATGGTTCAATCATTCAGTTTAAATGAATGATCCGCTCTGACAAAAAAATTAAAAAATAAAAAAATGGTCAAAAAACGTTGTTTTGGATTGACAGTTCAACTGATCGGATCAACGGTTCATTGACCAAATCAATGGTTTTTGGCCAAAAAACAGTTTTGGGGTGAAAGGACTGGTTTCCGATTTTTCGGTCCGACCATCCGGTCTAGTCCAGTTTTAAAAGCAATGATCCAAACTCTCCCCAAAGTGAATAGTTTCGTACTGTAGATTTTCCTTTGAATTAAAAGAGAGAGAAAGAAAAGATTTATTGCCCTTATCCTCCATAAACTACTCAGATTATTTAAAAAATAAAAGCTTAAAAGAATTATTAAATAGAAGAAGCACAGAGAAATATCGGATATTTGGGGTATATTTTTGTATTGTGGTTGTACAAGAATAGATTCTTGATTTGAAACCACAAACCCACCTATTTATATCACATCTTGGGTCAAAATCATGTTATGGACGCAAGGTATTGGGAACAAAGGTGAAAGAACAAATTCTAACCCAATTCAATTAATCCAAGCTAGGCATATGTTAGAAAAAGTAATATATTATAAGTTGAAGGGACTAGAAGAATCATGAAATGGTGATAAATCAAAAAGAATCTAAATAGAAGTAATAAAAATGATTTAAGCATACAAAATTAACAATCGATTTGAAACGGCATGTAAAGTTGGGACAAGGCATAGATGATGATGATGATTTTTACATATTTTCTTACATAATAGACAATATATCAGCTCTGAAATGTAGCACCTCATTTAGGTTGCGTTTGGAAACAATGCAAATGGAGTGTAAATCCTGGTTCAGGGTAAATTTGCACTCTGATTTACTATTGTCTGTGTTTGGCAACATTACATTTGTACATTGACATATTACAGATAAATGCAAATTTACATTGATAATAAGATGTAAAGGTACATCATTAAAAAATAAGTAAATTTGCATTCAAGTGGGCTTTTGATAAAAAAATAAAAATAAAAAAGCATATGCAAAATAGAGAATTTCCCATGTTTCTTAGTCTAAAATATTCTATATCATAAATTTTATTTTTAATAATACCATTATAGTTTTTAAATTTAATTTTTCAAGTTTAAATATTTTGAACTGATGGACCAAACTAAAAATTGTCCCAAACCAATACAACCCGAGTTGGCCAATTTTCACTAATGGTCATTCAATTTCGGGTGACCAACCCCCCAACCTGAAGAGGTCGATTTGGTTGGGCAGACAGCCTACAACCAAACCGAACAAACCCGTGAACACTCCTAATTTCAGATAAATTAAAAGTCTAATCTCTAATAAATAATAATAGTTTAATCTCTAATAATTATTAAAAATTTATAGCGAAAGTACACAATTATTGAAAATAAATTTATAATGAAAATATAATAAAGAACTGATAAAAATATAATAAATACTTAATATATATTAAATTAGTCAATAAATAGTTTAATCTCTAATAAATATTAATTTATAACGAAAATACATAATTACTAAAATTAAATTTATAACAAAAATATAATAAACTAAATTTAAAAAGTTAAATATGAGTAGTTTAATCTCCAATAATTATTGAAAATTTTTTGTGGTTTATTCTCAAAGTCACTTATCTTTTTTTGGTTTATTCTCAAAGACATCTATATTTTTTTGGTACTTTTTTTGAATTTTCTAATTTAAAAAATTGAACGAAATAACTCAAGTGACCAAATCACCTTTAAGGTTTTTAACACTCCTAATTAATACACCATTAGCTCTCTCTCTCTCTCTCTCTCTCTCCCTCCTTGTTTCTATTAACTCTTTTAATAATCTCTCATTAATTATGCCATTTAACTCTCCTTCAATAACCCATGCCACTAATTCTCTCATCACCATTACTCTATTCAATTTCATAAAATACATTAACTTTATCTATATATATATATATATCCATTTCAATTTAACTATAATCTTATATATATTAGATACTTTTGCATTAAACTATAATTATTAGTAAAGATTAATTATATTGAAATTAAGATATCCAATGATATATCATTGTGCTAAATAATCTACTTCCAATTAAAATTATAATCCATTTATGTTCCATTTGAAAACAATAAAAAAAAATTATTAAGCTACTTAAATAAAATAAAAATATTTTTTAATTATTGTTATTGATAAAATATTTTTATTAATATAATAAAAATAATTTAATTAATAAAAGTAATAACATAAATTAAAAACTAATATCAATTTAAAATTAATGTAAAACTAATACAAAATTATCAAACAATTATTAGTTTTATAATTAAATTTTATTAATTTAAAACCAACTTAAGTTCCATTTAAAAATAAAAAATTATATAGCTAATTAAATTTTATAAGGAATTTAAATTTAATAAAACTTAATATACTTTTATAAATTCAATTTTTACTAATTTCAAAAATTAATAGAAAGTATTAATGTTAAATGTACTTTAATTATTTCAAAATCAATCTAAATTCCATTTAAAAATAAGAAAATTTATAAAAACCTCATTGGGTTTCTAACATCTTACGAAACTCCCCAATGTTTTGTCCTTGACAAAATTCTTTCCTATTGTTTTGAAAAAAAAAAGGTGCAAATACCTTCCTTTTGTCAAAATTCCAAATAAAAAATGTTGATGTAATGCATTAATTTTACTTCACTTTGGCCTTTTTATCTTACTTTGTCTAAGAAGAGTAAAGAGAATTATTCTTTGAAAGTTGTCTGACAAAATAAATTAGTGAAGGGTAAAGTTGAAACTTTAAGTTATATTTGATAATGTACTAATAATGATAAGGATACTTTGGTAACTTCAATGTCTTTGTTACCGAAAAGCCAAGGGAAATGAGGTATTTGCATTTTTTCTCAAAACTGTAAGGGAGGCCTTTCTTTCATAATGCTTTTTCAAATCTCTCATTTTTAAATTTTGAATAATATTTAATTCGGCCCCTAATCAAAATATGGAAATAAAAAAATAAAAAATGATTTTTATAGTATCAATTGTATTTATCAGGGTGTATCAATACTTTGAACCAAAAGGAGAGTTATTTTGTTTGGCATCTTCTTAAGAAAATGTATTTATTCGTATTCTTTTGTCAGATTATTTCCTAAAATATCCCTAATTTCTATTGTTTTAATAAAGACACTTTAATTCAACACAGTTTGGTCATTTTCCCCTCTTAATGGGTAAATTAACTTATCCATGCACCTACCAAGAAATACTTACAAAGCTATGACCAACCAAAATATCTTTCATTAAAAAAAAAAAACTCAATGAATTGGCATGTGGAAAATGAGGATATTTTGGCCATTCAACGCTTAACGAAAGGATCAAATTCTGGGTTTTCTTTCTTTCTTTGGACACACACAAGCAAGTGACCTAAAAATACAACCCGACAAAGAATAAAATTAGAAGTCCGACCCACAAGCTATATACTTGCCATGTGGTTGGAGCAAATTTTTCTTTTTCAAATTGTGTAGCGAGCAGCCGCTGCTGATCCATCGATCGTCAAATCTCGTGATTCGTGAATCATCCAATCCATTATTTGCCGGCTTTGCCCTTTTTATTTCATCTTTGAAAAAGCTTTGACATTTTTCTTGCACAAGGTGGCCGCCCTCAGTCTCAAACTCACATTTGCATGTTGTATATCCGAGATTTTATTATTATACGGAAGTAATGGCCCCAACTCAATGACTTGTTAATAGCTGAAGTATTAATTTATCCACTACAAAACAAAACAATAAGCCTTTCAGTCCAACGACTTCCAGATTACTTGGGGGAAATCAAGCTTTTCCTTGCCGTGTAACTCAATGACTTGTGTGCATTCATGCTTTAATCCTCCTGTTAATGTGTTAATATCAAGGTTCAAAACTCCTATACACACTACAGAATCTGTAGTGACGTATCAAAAATATGTAACAGTTAAAGCTGATTCAGCTGTTTTGAAATGTTCCAGATAAATTATTCAAAGAGATTGAATTTTTCTGCCAAACATACCACCCAAACGGGCACTATGAATCTGGCTTTCTTACACTAGTCCATCGGTGGATATTAAAGACAGAAACTTTCAACTTTCACCTGTGAGAGCATTCCTGTCATATAATCTCAGCTAGGATGGGATACCAAGGAAGCTACAATGTGGATCAGTTACCTCTAGACCTATGCCAGGCACGATGGTTCAATGAGAGCGCCAAGATTAGGTCTCCTTACTCCTCTTTCCCAAAATTTTCTTTGCAATTCATCGCTGACCGGTCGATCAAACTGTTCGAACCGTCACCCAGTCAAGGTTCTGGATCCAGTTCAGTCAAGACCCATCAAATGGTCAATAACCATTGACTTGGTCAAGAACCGTTTGATTCGACCAATTCGACCTGGTGACCGGGTTGTGGGTTATACATTGAATACATGCAAACTTTTGAAGGCCATAACTTTGCACTCTAATGTCCGATTGAGGTGATTTTTTTTTTTATTTTGGGTAACTTTTTGAGATCTATTTATCTCAAGGGACCATAGGCACCTTGCCTCGCTATTTTTGCAAAAAAAAACCCTTTTTCAGCCTCAAATTACAATTTTTAATTTTTTATAAATAAAAAATTAAAAACTGAATTAAATAAACATATATTAATATATATATATTTATACACACATATATGTACGTATGTATGTATGTATATGTATACATATATATGTATGTATACACACACACACACACACACACATATATATATATATATATATGTATGTATGTATACTTAATGCATATGTACATTCATGTGGCATGGTCTTAACCGTTCAACCCATCTGGTCAAACCGGTGACCCATGACTTGCCTTTTGGCCAGTTTTTAAAACATTAGTTTTATATTTTTTATTCAATTAGCTAATGACATGGTATTGCAAGGCTGTAAATGGGTCCAATTTGGATTGAATTCAGTTGCATATACATCTATATCCAATTATGAAACCTCTAGATTTGCATCTGCATCCTATTATTATATTGAATGTTAGATTGGATTTGGATCTAGTCTGCAACAATATTATGTTTAAAATGAACAAAAATTTTTAAAAATTTTGTTAAAATTTTAATTATTTTTAAATATAAAATATTAATTTATCAATTATAAACTTTATATAATTATAAATAATATCTATATATATATATATACATAATTATATAAATATACATAAAATAATAATTTTTATCATACTCATATTTTAATTAAATCGGATGGGTATCTATATTCGATACAATTATTAATGGGATGCTAGTTTTTACATCCAAAATTCAGAATAATTGGATTAAGAGTCAAATTGGGTATTGGTCTTTTGGAATCCATTGGCGGCCCAAATTGCAATGTTGTATCTACCTAATGACTCTTGAACCATTGAGATTAGATTCTTTATTTAATATAAGAGACTGAACTAGGCTTGAATTGTGTTGGTTTTCGTTTTCTATTTGCTTTGGGAAAATAAAACAAATTTGATTTGTCATAAAAGAATATGAGCTCAGCTTTCTGATCTGAATCAGGAGACAATATCATAGAACTAATTAAATTGTGACCTATCTCACTCCATAGATATTTTCAATTTGAATTAAAGTTTCCTTTTTTCAGGATTTCATGATTTCTGCTTTCAAAGCCCAAAACCAGAAGCACGAAATCCCACTTTTAGGCTCTGCGCTTTGGGGCTTAACATTAACTTTACTCTTTTGGGATGCTTTTTTTTGGGACTTTCCATGAAGCACAGGTTCAGAAATTTCTGTATACGGTCCACTCGTAACCCTAAAATCATCAGAAAAGCACTACCAAACGGAGCCTAGATGATTATATTTACGAAAACAACTTACCGAATGCTCAAAGTACTACTTGGGCTCATTTTTGTTTTTCATAGCCCATCAAAATCCAAAAGCTTATCCAAAGTCCAAATAGAGCCTATTTATCCCATATTTTATTTCCTGAAAGGCCTAACAATGTAATAGATGAACAAGAAATGCATAGTTTGTAGCCAATGAAAGCACACTCATTATCACTCCATCAGTCCGAATTGGTGTGAAGACCTTTAAAAAGAAAAAGAAAAACCGAAATTAATTGCTAGAATACCCCTTTGCGTGTACAAAGCAAAGCCACAGTCTTCAAATCTACGCCTGCAACTTTCAACTTAAAGTGGATTAACAATTCGAAATCTCAAATCTCAAATCCCAAATTCCAAGACTGTTTTGGAAACAATGCAAATGGAGTATGAATCCTGGTTCAGGGTAAATTTACACTCTGTTCATTTTTGCTTGTATTTGACAATATTACATTTATGCATTGACAAATGATAGAAAAACACATTTTTCAATGCATATTTACATTGATAATAAGATGTAAAAGTATATAAATAAAAAAGTAAATTTGTATTCAAGTGGACTTTTGATAAAAAAAGACATGTTTTATTGGAATTCGTGTTTGTATCCATTACAATTAAAGTCTGTTTGGTAAGAAGATAAATTTATCGGTGCAAAACTAACCCAATTTTACAATTTATATGAACGGTTTCACACTTTATATATTTGCATTCACACTTATTTGTATTATTTCCAAACGCAACCTAAGCCATTTCTTTACCTTTTACTTGCCCACCCAGAAAGAGGCCAACTTAAATTCATTAATTAACCAGTGGCTCTGTCTTACAGAGTAGGGGACCCTTTCTCTTAACTAAAGCCAACGATCCATTAGGACATGGACATCGAAGAACAAAATAAATAAAAACAAAAAACAAAAAAAAAAACAAAATTTCATATGTTTGATAGAATTCCTGCCAATCGAATTTCCAAACCAACAACACTTCCTTCTCATTAAAAGCAAAGCCGCATGACTACAGCATCATTTTCAGCCCGGCCTAGGGGCCTGAACCCACATCAGACCCATATATATTTGGGCCAGGCCTGCGCCCAATACTTCAGGTCCATCACACACACCACACACATAGCCTGGTCTTGGGCTTATGTTTCAGGCCGAGAATCCAGGCTGGGCCCAGGCCCAGGCTGTAGCCCTGATAACAGGTGCAAAACCCAGCCCAGCCCATGATCACCCTAATGACTAGGTTCAGCCCTCAGCTCCTCTAACTTTCAATTGAATCTAGAGACCTCCTGTTTAGACTGGCAATTCATGTATTTGTAGTTAAATCAGGCCGTGAAAACGATGCCTTTGTACAAATTGAAAGACATACATAATGGGTGTGTGTTGAATGAAATACTGAGAAAGGAACATTCATGTGGACTTAACTGGTGAATGAGAATTCCTGAATCCATGATTTTAAGTTTGTCTTTCGGATGCCATTGCTTTTTTAACTCAGGTTAAAAAATTACCTTATACCCTTCAGTATCAAATAAAATCTAACTTAGGCCCTAGGGGTCTGGAATCAGAATCAGAATGGGCTATTCCGATTCCAACTGTTTGGTTGGGTGGAACCGGAATCCCATTCTCATTCTTGGTAGAATAGCCATTCCTTCCCCCTCCCTTGGGAATGAAATCCCATTTTTGCTGATTCCAATTTTCATTTCTATTCCTATCTGAACCAAACAAACTATGAGAATAGACCATTCCGATTCTGATTCTCAAAGATTTCTATTCCGATTCCGATTCTGATTCCAACTGCGAACCAAATAGACCCTTAGTTTCCTTGAATAAAACAAAGATTAACTGGAGCAAAACTGAATGATATTACTTTTGTATAACTACTTAGACCTTGTTTGGTTCACATGAATAGGGGTTTGGAATCAAAATCAGAACGGACTATTCCGATTCCAACTATTTTGTTGGGTGGAATTGGAATCCCATTCCCATTCCTGCTGGAATGACATTCCCTGCCCCTCCCTTGGGAATGAAATCTCATTCCTGTTGATTCCAATTTCCATTCTCATTCCTGTCTAAACCAAACAGACTATGGGAATAGACCATTCCTATTCCGATTCCAAAGGATTTTGTTTCCAATTCCGATTCCAACTACAAACCAAACAGACCCTTATAAGTCCATTTTGCTGATCAAACTTGTTGGGCTCAAGGGAGAAGCCTACATGCATATACCATCAAAATAGGAATTGAAGCTGAGATTACTGCATTTGGAATGCTATGTATTTTGTGTATGCCCTACATGGGCAAGGGGAAGAAATTTAGGAGGCTGGAATCAGAACCAGAATAAAAATGGACAATTCCAATCCGTCTATTTTGTTGAGTGGAATCAGAATCCCATTACCATTCCTAGTGGAATGGCATTCTCCTCTTTGAGGAAATGGCCAATCCCTCCCCCTCCTTGGGAATGAGATCATGTTCCAGATGATTCCAATTCCTGTCTGAATAAAACAGACTATGTGAATATGTCAAAGTTTGATTGCAACTGTGAACCAAACAGACCCTTTCTTTCTTTGTTTGGTTTTGCACCAAAAGAAGCAACCTCCTATGTAAGCACCCATTTATCATGGAAGCAACCCGTGCTGTCAGTTCATTTAAGAAACAAAAACCTTTCTTATGAGTGTCATTATGCCTTCATTGAGTTTTGAGTGATCCACTGTCTTCCAACAATGTCGCTATCCCCATTTCTTCTGAAGTTCCCATACAATGGTTGAGTTAAGAAATAATAAAAGACAAAGAGCTGAGCTGAATGAGAATGGTTCGATGGGGTGGTGAGCCATTCAAACCCTATGTATTTATAGATATAGAATTATAGTTTGAGTACAATACGCAATTAGAGAGTCAAATTACTCTAAGCTCTATCAGATATAGTTGATCTTAGGTTGAACTCTATCTGTTAGGGTTTATCAAGTTAGTTGAGTCCTATCTTAATCTAGATAGAGATACATATGATGACATGGCAGAATCTGGTGATGTGGCAATGGTATTGTCCTCAATACGTCCCCTCAAGCGAATGGGCATTGGAAGCACATGCAGCTTGTGCATAATGGTTGAAAACTGAGGAGAAGCCAATGGTTTGGTGAAAATGTCAGCCAACTGATCTAATGACTAAACATGATGAAGTTGGAGAGATTTCTTGAGAAGATGATCTCGTAGAAAGTGGAAATCAACCTCTATATGGTGGGTCCGAGCATGAAAGATCGAATGAGCAGCAAAATAACATGCTCCAACATTATCACATTAGAGTGACGGAGCTGATGGAAGTTGGATTCCAAAATCCATTAAGAGAGACTGCAACCAAATTAATTTAGTAGCAGTATTTGCAAGAGACCTGAATTCAGCTTCTGTACTTGATCCGACAACTGTCTACTGCTTCTTAGTACTCCAGCTCACTAGATGAGAACCAAGATAAACATAGTAGCCACCAGTAGGCCGACGGTCATCAGGGCACCCAGCCCAATCAACATCGGAGAAGGCAATGTTCATTTGTAGGGTTATTTAAGATTTGGCAAGCCTTGTTAACTGCAAAATTGATGTCAGGGCGAGTGAGAGTAAGATACTGCAACCCTCCCACAATACTCTTGTACTGAGATGGGTCAGAGAGAGGTGATCCATAAAGTCTAGAGAGTTTAGTACTTGCCGCCATAGGAGAAGAGAAAGGCTTCACACCATCAAGGCCAGCACGATGAAGGAGATCAATAATATACTAACGCTGACAAAGATAAAGTCCAGTGTGATCTTTGTGAGCTTCAATACCCAAAAAATAGTGTAGGTCACCAAGGCCCTTTAGATGAAACATTCGACTCAGTTTGGTTATCACAGATTTAATAATAGCCGATGAAGTCCCTGTGAGTATAACATCATCCACATATAATAACAAAATATATACAGTGAGCACCATGAGAGTAAATAAATAGAGAGGGATCACATCTAAAGGTACGAAATCCCAGTTCAACAAGCTTAGAGCTAAGGCGTGAGAACCAAGCTCGATGAGCCTGTCGAAGGCCATAGAGGGCTTTGGATAATTTGCATACATGACTAGGGCGATCAGTATCCTCAAAACCCTTAGGTTGCCACATATAGATATTCTCAGTGACAAGACCATTGAGAAAAGCATTGTCAAAGTCCAATTGCCGAATGACCCACTGATGGGGAATTGCAAGAGAGAGAATAGTATGAATGGTGGTGGGTTTAACGACTGGACTAAAAGTGTCAGAAAAATCCACACCCGGAATTTGAGTAAAACCCTGAGCAACAAGTCGGGCTTTATAGCGATCCGCAGATTCATCGAGTTTTCATTTGATCTTATACACCCATTTAGAGCCTACCGCATTCATCAAACGATGATATGGGACAAGATCCCAAGTCTTGTTCTGAACAAGAGACTGAAACTCTCTAGACATCGCATCACACCAATGACGATGCTTAGAGGATTGAGAATAAGTGTTGGGTTCAGATTCAGTAGCAGCAACAGAGGCAGTATAACAGATTCAGTAGCAGCAACAGTGGCCAGAGAGGCTTCAGAGCGCATGGACTTGGTAATCTTAGAATGAGTGCACCGAAATGGAGCAGGAACCGATCGTGTGGAGTCCAAGAGATCCTAAACCAATTGAGTCCGAGGTCGAGTGCGTGGGAGTTCGTCTGAAGTAGAAACAGGTCTAGCACTCTCAACATTATCATTGTAGCTATCCGATCTAGGTACATCAGTCCCGGGAGACGTTTGAGATGAAGATAGAGCTACAAGAACATATCCCCGTTGCTGGTTTACACACACTAGAAGAAGATTGACGCCATCAAAACTGGGACCCGGAGATGGTGTCGGTGGTGGCAGATCAGGAAACAATTCTTCATAAAAAATAACATGGCAGCAAATGTAGAGGCGACCTGTCTTGATATCATAACAGCGGTAACCTTTGTGAGAGGAACTGTACCCCAAAAATATGCAAAGAGAAGACATGTAATCCATTTTATGCTGATTGTACGGTCGCGAAAAAGGGTAACATGCACAACCAAAAGTGCGAAGCAGAGAATAATCTGGTGTGTGCTGAAATAAAATTTCATATGGTGATTTGCCTTGGAGAGTTTGAGAAGGGATGTGGTTAATTAGGAAAATCGCAGTTTCAGCTGCATCAGACCAAAAATTCTAGGGAAGAGAGGCAGCGACCAGTAGGATGAGGGTGGATTCTTTCACATGTCGATGCTTCCTTTCAACGGTGTAGTTCTACTCATGAGTGTGAGGGCAGGCGATACGGTGTCTGATGCCTTGGGAATTAAGATATTGTGAGAGTCACTGGTATCCCCCCCCCCCAGTCCGATTGAACAAAATATCAAATACATCAAACTTTCGGCGCATAGGAAACATCCAAGAAAATTTAGAAAAGTCATCAACAAATAACACATAATATTTAAAACCACTATTTGACTCAACCGGGGCTGGCCCCCATACATCTGAATAGATCAGTTCTAATGGACGACTATAAGAAGTAGATGAACTGGGGAGGCGAAGACGATGACTCTTTCCTAATTGACATGCATGACAAACTGGTAAACTAAACAAACCGTTGTAGGGAAGACCAAACTAAGATAGCACTTGCCGAACTACTTTTACTGAAGCATGTCGTAGCCGATGATGCCAGACCCGAATTGATGCTTTCTCGCCAATAAATGCAGTACTGTCGGAGGATGGAGCAGAAGGGATAGATGTTGAAGTAGGGAATTGATAGAGTCCACCTTTACTGGGCCCGTGGAGTGGAACTCTCCCCATATGGTCCTTCAACAGAAAATAAGAAGGATGAAATTCAAAGACAACATTGTTATCTTTGGTAAATTTGCTGATAGAAAGCAGATTCTTTGTAATGGAGGGAACATGATAAATATCCTCAAGATAAAATTTATTGTCATTATGAGAAATAATTGAAGAACCAATATTTTTTATCTTCAAACTTGTGCCATTACCAATTTTCACCTGATCAGACCCTCCATAATCTGATCGAATATGCATATTGTCCAAATCGGACGTGATATGATGTGTTGCTTCAGAATCCGGATACCAAGCCAGATCAAACTGTGATGAAGAGCTAGTGTGAAAAGCTACAGTTGGATCAGGAGTAGGGTTTTGAGCAGGTTGCCGATTAGGACCAAGATAGGAAATATCAAATTGACGCATGCATTTCCAAACACCATGGCTAGTGATGTTGCACAATTGGCAAACAATAGAATTGTTGCGTCCGCGACCACATTTGGGACTATCATTCTGATTCCTGCGACCGCCTCTGCCTCCTCTGCGCTGTGAATTATTGCGCGACTGTTGGGATTTCTATGAGTGATTTTTATTATTTTGAAGCAAGATTGACAGAAGCACCATCATCTGATTTAATATAGTGATTTTCTTTAAGCCAAGACTCATGATTGAGTAATTGGCCAACAACATCAACAATTCGCAGTCTATCAAAATTAGGTCTATTAGCAATAGCAGTAATAATGGATTCATATTCAAATCCGAGTCCGCTCAAAATACACATAACAAGATCTTGTCGAGAGACAAGTACAAAATCAGTGAAAGGTTGTCAGCAATACCTTTAGCCTTCTGTATATATTCAAAAATAGAAAGAGTACCTTTCTTGATACTTTGGAGTTGTCTCTTCAACTGCAAAACTCTAGAGCGAGAGTGAGAAGCGAATGACTCCTCCAACGCACTCCAAACTTCAGATGATGAAGACATACCCATGACATAAGCGAGTATACCTTCAGTAAGAGACGGAACAATCCAGCTAAGTACCAGCTAATCCAATTGGTACCAATGATCAAATGCTGGGTTGACAATCTTCTTTGACGAATCCTCCAGATCATCAATTTCTTCAAGAGGTGCAGGGGTATTTCCTTCCACTATTCCTATAAGTTTCTGAGTACGGAGAATGGGAAGGAGTTGCGCACGCCACAGGAGATAGTTGTCGCTATTCAACTTGATGGACAGATAGTGAGGGACGTTTGGGATTGATCCTGGCGTACCAGTTGTAGCTGTTGGAGTCAACGACCCTAGGTTGTTGATTTCTCCTCCTGTCAAGCTGTTGAATGAAGCCATGATATTGTGGCTCTGATACCAAGTTAAGAAATAATAAAAGACAAAGAGCTGAGCTTAGGGCTACAAGTCGGGCCAGGTTAGGTCGGGTTGAGGCCAACCCTAACCCTAACTAATTCCTTCAACCCTAACCCAACCCGATGTCAACTTCGGGCTGGGTTGGGCCCAACCCGACCTTCCCATCCCTTAAAATCTAGTAGAAAAATAAGTATTTATTTATCATGAGTCATGGCCTATGATAGAATTTTTCTCAAAAATATAAATTCATGAAATCAACAATAATGAAACATAAAATTATGGAAATAAAATCACTAATAACAATTCATAGGATCAAGCAAATATTTTGAATCTATTTGATAGGTCACACATAAAAATTACAAGATAAAAGGAAAAGACAAGTAATTACTTAAAGAAAGGCATGATAGTATGTAGGGGGGATATACAACTATCATGCATCTAAACAAATATATATATATATATATATATATATATATATATATATATGACATGTAGTAGAGTTGTAGACTAGTAGTCTAGTACTATAGGGGTTGGGTCGGGTTCAAGTTCAAGAATTTCAACCCCAACCCTAACCCTAACCCGATCATCAACCCAGTCCAACCCAACCCGACTTTTTCGGATTGGGTTCGAGCCAACCTGGCCCAAGTTGTAGCTCTAACTGAGCTGAATGAGAATGGTTTGATCGGGTGGTGAGCCATTCGAACCCCGTGTATTTATAGATATAGAATTACAATTTGAGTACAACACTCAATTAGAGAGTCAGATTACACTGAATTCTATCAAGTTAGTTGAGTCCTACTTAATCCAGATATAGATACATCTGATGACATGGCAATATCTGATGATGTGGTAGTGATATTATCCTCAATAGGTTGAGAGTTCAAAAGCTAAAGGAAAGCAACCGGTGACTAGAATTTCAGATAAACTTCATCGTAATCTGACGTTATCTGGTCACAACTGTGTCCTCAAAGTTCCAACCAGTCATAGGGCTGTCAATTGGACGGTTTTAGGTTGCATCCAAACCGATTCAAATCTTATCAAATCGGTTTTGGATAATCCATTAATACTTATTGGGTTGGGCCAACCCAAAATAAAATCGCCCGTATTATTATTAGTTTGAATCGGTCCAAAACCAAAACCCAATAGTTGAATCACCATCTCGCCAAACCCTACCGTTTTGAATCAAAGCCAAAATCGTCTGAAACTCAAAAAACCTTCGAAGGCTCAAAGTTCTGAAAAACTTGTTCGAACGTTCGGCAACTCTTCTCCGGCGGTCGTGGCTCTTCTCTTCGATGATTTAAAGCATCTGTGGAAAGTATTCTCTCCGGTTGTGGTTCTTCTCTTCGGCGGTCGTGGCTTTTCTCTTCGGCGGTTCGAAGAGGTGGTGGACAGAGGAGATCGAACCTTCATCCACCGAAGCTTTCCCACTTTTTTCCCCCTTTCTCTCGTTCTCTCCCTCTCTCGTTATCTTATCAACCCAGCCGACCTAGCTTCTTCTCTGCTGTTAGTTCTTTTCTTTTCTCCCTCTCCCTCTCTATCCTTCTCTCCCGTCGTTTCTTATATCTTCTCGTTGGCGCATCAGTAGAGTTACAGCGATGAAGGTCCCTTCTGCTTCTCACTCCATTTCGAGTCGGCAGTAGAAAAGATTGTTCAAGTTCTCATCGTCATAGACGAATCGACAGAAACCAAAGAAGCCTCCCCTGTTGCATTGACCGACGTCAGGCCAAAATTCCGAACCAGGTAAGTTCTAATATATCTTGTAATCCTTTTATGCTCTATATTGGATTGCCGGACTGGTTTCACTTCACCTGCTGGTAAAATCTCCTTGATGAGGTCCACACCTTGACCAGCATACATGACCATTCGTTCAATATCACCAGTTGTTGTTACATTTGGAACAGTACCTACAAGCAACCGGATCTCTTTTTCCTGAAGATAGAGACAAAACTCAGTCAAAAGCAGGAAACAAAGTGATCTTGCATACTTATTTTCTTCTTCCCCTTCTTATGTTACTTGGATTTTACAAAGAATAACACTCAGACTTGGACTTTACAAAGAATCGCCATCATCCTGCACTAAATCTTACTGCTACACAAATTCTGCCTAACTCAACATCAACACCATGGTTTTTTCTTTATTTGGACATATGATGGAAATTATTCTTACAAGCATAAATTTATCATTCAGTAAGTATAGCACATTGTCATAGTTGATTGATATTATAGATTTTGAATTTATACTTCTAAATGTTAATAATGTATTTTTTGGGGGGGTGATGTTGTCTTAATTTTGGCAAAGAATACAGATTTTATAAATATGGACCTTCTTACTTGATGGAAAAAAAGAGTTTGACAAAGTCCAAACAAAATGTAGTTCATTAAGTTATAGACAAATGATTTAATATGAGATACTAAACTATATGGCTATACCGTTGTGGTTGACAATGCTCTGCAAAAATTTTAATATTCATATAACACTATAGACTAAGTAACATGGAGTTTGTAGTCTGTTCCAGGTCATGGTATGTAAAACAAAGCCATTGCCGCACCAAATGGGAAGGAAAAGGTGATTATTGCATTAAAACTAAACTTCAATTGGATAAAAAGTGACAAGGATTTTCATATCCATATGACATATTATTTGGTGATCCAAGTGGGTTAGTGGTTAGTTGTAATTTGTAAAAGACATAGCAGTGGATAGTTATTAACTTATGTCTATGTTACAAACACAATGCTTTCAACTTTGTAATTGTATTGGCAGTAAATTAGTAATAAGCAAGAAAAAAATTGTTACAAGTTCAAAAGAGAGAAAGATTCTTACCATGTCATGTATTGTTGAATGGCCAATAACTGGCTGGCTGATCTCATTCTCATCCTCAATGAGAGGCCTCAAATTACTAAAGAAAGGTGTTTTCAGGGCGCAATGAGGCGCACCAGGCCATCTTGCACGGCCAAATACATTTGTATACTCAGTTTTGTCTAGTTCAACTAAGATGTGTTTGTATGTTGGGTGAGCATAGCTTTCCTCTGTTGCCAGAAACCTGTATTTAAAGAGAAGCAGATATTTTTGGAGTGGCCACTTGAAGAGCAGATCAAGATTACATAATCTGTTCTAAACAACAGCCTACCAAAACTATCATATAATGGGTCCCAACTAGGACTCCTAGGGCATAACTGGACTAGATTGAGTACTACAATCATCCTTCCTCCTATTCACCGTTTCTCTCCAGAATGATCACCATATTATAATCTCGCATATAATAAACATGCTATTCCTTACGTTACCACTATTTAGGTTTCTTCTAAATAAAATGTAATCTCACTAACCTAGTTCCAGCACAAGAATTATGGAACAATGTAGCCGCCAACTGGATGGTATTGTGTAATTGTTTCACTAGAGGCAGTGTGGTCCTCCATCTATATCTATATGCACATAATAACAAAATTGATTTGTTCCTGTAAAAGTTATTAGGTTTGGTTAATTCTTACTTGGAGGAGCGTAGGATTAGGAAGAGGAGGAGGATGGTCCCTCATCTGAATAAATAGAGTGGGAGCTGGGAGAGGGAGAGGTCCCCCATTCGTTGATATATAGTCATAGATAGTCTTTATCTTGGCACAAAAACTCTTTATTTGGAGAAATAAATAAATGGGCTTGAACATATATAAAGACATCTTAGAGATAGACTAGCATCTTGGAAATCTTCTCTCCTCTCCCAAGCCGGCAGTTGTACTCTAATTCAGTCAGTGGCGCAAGCTATTATAGTCTATCTAATGCAAACCAATCTTCTGCCAGCCCGCATTACTAATGAATTCCATTTTTGAAGCCAAACCAAACCAAAACAGGGACATTCTCTGTGGTGGCGTAATATTTTGAAGCCGAAAGAAGATATTAAGCATAGTTTCGTTTGGAAAGTAAAGGATGGTCTCGCTCAATTCTTCCAAGCCAAAATGCCAAATTGAAGAGTGGAGGACAAGTGTGGTAAGCTAACCACACGCTGTCTATTGCGGCAGCTTTCTTTCTAGTTTCTATTGAGCAATGTCAAAGCTCTTCCTGCAAGGATTGGCCTCTCTAATGGAAACTCCATTTGCTCCAAAGGTTTATATTAAAGTCTTTGCATGGAAGTTACGCTGGGAGGGCTTACCCAGGCCACTAAAGCTATTTTGTTCTTGTTAAAAAGAAAGCTCTGACGGACAAGCATTGGCACCTTCTTCAACATGCATGAAGAAACATCTCATCGTCTCTTTATTCAGTGTCCATTAGCTCGATCCATTTCGCTTCATGCTCAAATTCGACGAAGTCAAATTTTCAGATCTGATCCAATCCGATTTAAATTTCTTGAAAAAATAATAAATTATTAAAAGAAAAATAAAATATAATAATTAGAAAAAACATGTTTTTATAAAAGATATAATTAAAAAAAAATATAAGTATCTTTTCAACTATTTTCATCATATATATACATGTTTTTATAAAAGATATAATTAATATAACAAATTTATAAAAATACAATACAAATAATATATTTATAAATAAATAAATAATATATATCTGTTATATTTGTATGAATAAATAAATAACATTTATCATTGGGGATCAATTCCCAATTGGTGTGGACATTTATAACCCACACCCACCTGATCCATCTAAACCCATTCATTTACTTGGAAAGTTGAATATGGGTAGGGGTCTTAATTGGATAAGATTTGGTCTGGATCGGATTATGCCCCATTCGGGAATTGTCGCTAGAGAATATCATAGTAGTGAATCATGACAGAAAATATTAGGCACTTTTGAATTCATGGGCATCAAACTGTCAGAGGGAGAGGGGGAAAGTATGAGTAAGTAAGAAGAGGAGAGAGAAGGAAAATAAAAGAATGGGAGGGGAGGAGAAAAGGAGGGCACATGTTGAAACTTTGAAGAATATGGCAAGAGTCATTTTAGGCTAGCTAATCTAACGGAAAGAATGAACAAAAATCGAATTTCCCAAACAAGAGTACTTCAAATAGGGTTTAAAACCTTACGGGGTACTTCAAGTAATTAACCCAAACTTAATCTGAGTATCCCCCCCCTTTATGTCACACAATTTGCAATTTTGTTAATCACACGTATCAATACTTTGAACCTTGCCTGCCCATAAGTAGGGGGGTGCCAAAGACCAAAACATATCGAATTGGACCAGTTCAGACTTGATGGTCCAAAGTATTTATCGGCTTGGAGTGGACCTGGTACATCCTTAATGGACTTATATTAGATTGAACCAATATCTGATCCATTATAGAAGATAAGAATACAGGTATCAATGGACCATGTTTGGATTGGAACCAATCTAAATTAAAGCCAACTTGAGACGATTGTACAGTCCAGACATTAAATTGGACCGGTCCAGAATAGTCCAAAATATTCATCGGATTGAATCTTAATGGATTCATATTAGACCAAATCCAGTCCAATTGACTCCCCTGCCCAAAATAGGGTCATCATTAAAATCAATAATTGGCATGGGTGGGCAAGTGGCGGAGCCAGGAATTTTCTTTTGGGAGGCCAAGTTAAACAAGAAAATGAAATAGGGAGTACAGGTTTCAAGAGAATTGGGACTGGAATGTTTGGGTTTATTATAGATTTAAAAAATAATAAATAACATTTTTTTTTTTAATTTTGAGAGTTGGAAAAGCATTAGAGAGTGATCCTTCACATCTCAGTTCAACTTTTGGGGGGGCAAGGACCCACTTTACTGTTTTTAGTTCTGCCTCCACTTACTACTAACTATATAAATGGGGACCCCCTGGCACACAACTCATCCAATTGCCACCCCCATTTCCCTGGAAACCAAGAAATAATGGAAATTGGGATCTAATTGCTTTATTAAAAAAAGGAAGCATAATTTTATAACTCCAAATGCTTATGGCTCTAGTTAACGGTTCTACATTCTGGAAATATATTTGGAAGAGAAAAAGAAGGGAAGAGAAAGAAGCTGGCAATTCACATTCAAATACTTTCTTGATGTTGATGATCATCATCCTCCCCACCCTTAATTCCACTCCATTCGGAGTTGCTCGGGAATGAGTTGTCTTCTTCATCCATGCCCTCAGGCGGAGCTGCCTCTTCTGTACTTGACTTAGTCCCTTCGGTAGAATTGCTGTTGGTGTCTGTTACATTGATCACAGTCTGCTGCTTTTCCATCATTCCTGACAAAGCCAATCTTGGGGACCACTCTAACACATCATCGATTATGTTGGAAACCCGCTTCTGATACCTGCAAGGGGCAAGGGTAAAACAAATTCTTAGCTAAGCAGGCTCACTAATTCTAGTCATTATGTTGTCCATCGAGCTGAAACTTGAGTGATTCAAGCTTATCATCTAAATCCACAATATCTCAGGAGATTATAGCTCAACTATGTTTTCAAGTGCATATTTGTCAAGGTTGAAAGCAAACTCATTGCTCACAATCACAACCTCAATATCAAACATGGTCATACACACGCAGAGTAAGGAAACCAAGCAGCAGACTGG
This sequence comes from Nelumbo nucifera, assembly GCF_055504915.1. Classification (NCBI taxonomy): domain Eukaryota; kingdom Viridiplantae; phylum Streptophyta; class Magnoliopsida; order Proteales; family Nelumbonaceae; genus Nelumbo; species Nelumbo nucifera. The sequence goes on from NC_142650.1 coordinate 110,640,996, forward strand.
CTGGCAAACAAAGGTCACCATCCTACAAAGTCATTCGACCATTATCCTTGAGCTGAATTATATTGTTAGTAAGGGCATATTCGTGTAAACCTCTCATTTACATGTTAACCATGGAACTTTTAAGTGATTTTCTTAGAACTGCTGCACCTTCTAATAGAAACTTGTTATGTTGCATTTTTTCTTTCCTTTCATACCCATTTTTTTTGGCAGGTATGCGGATTTTATCCCACACTTCCATATGTGGATGGATGCCAAGTAACCATCTCATCTCGTACCCAGTTAACTAAGTGCAATAAACAATGTTTTAAAAATAACATTTGGTTTTATAAGCCATTTTTATATGGTGCTTTTCTGAGACAAGCTACCAAATCTGGATGGGAGGTTTAACAAAATGTCTGTAACAGTTCTAAGGAAGAGGCATGTCAAACTGATAAATAAATGAAAGAAAAGGCATGTCAAAGATAAGAGGCAAAAGGAGACCATAGACATGGAAGTGGTGTTTCTGTTCATCCAAAACTGGCTTCAATTAATTAATTACTCATTAGTGTAATTACCAATGCCTAATAGGAAATGAGCTTCGGTCCAGACTTGCTATTCCTGAAGATAAGCTGGGCCCTCATGGCTACAGTGTAGCATGTCAACTATCAAATAGATAAGTTCCACCATATACTTGTAAAATAGGACTCAAAGCATAGCAGAGGGCTAAATGAGTAAATGTAACTCATGCATGCACAAGTTACATTGCCAAACAAAAAATCAGATAAAAACTGACCTGGCTCTAGCAGCCTCATCTGGTGCATGATGCCTGAGCAGTAATATGACCAGCACAGCCACTATAGCATAGAAAAGCCTTGCTGTCCATTTAGGCCGTTCCTCTTCATCTTTAGTGGGCCAAAATCGGAATAATTCTTTCAGTGTTGCTTCCTCTGCAAGGATATTAGGAAAAAACCAAACGCGCTTCCCAAGAATGATCCATACAGCACCGAATATAACACATCTCACTGCACATTAAAAGAAAACATAAGAATCTGAAGGGCAGCAAGAGTTCATGTTGTCACTTTAAGTAAATAATTCTTGAGAATGGAGAGCTAAAAATGTGGCTTAATCATGCTTAATGCAAACTGATCTATATTTCTTTCGCGAGAATAATCCACATGGAAGCACACCAACAGAAATTCTACCGAAGGGAATAAGTCAAGCACACTAATAATCCACATGGAAGCACACCCAAACTGATGGCATAATTTTCCCATTGTTTGCTCTTTGCCTATAGTTGTTTGGGGCAGGTTTAGTCTAATTAAGCTTCATTTGTAAGTTTAGCTTGTGGGGCAAGTTTCTTACTTGGGAAGTTTCTTTTTTTTTTTAAGCTTGTAAGATCCTTTTGGGGAGTTATTTTATGAAGCTTCTATGCAGAATTTGATGTCATTGCTAATTTTAGGGTTTATTTGCCCTCGTTGGCTCATCCTTAGGTGCGATTGCCTAGGATTATCTCTTGTACATCCCTCTCTTTCTCTTCTTTCTTCTTATTTTAATCTTTTTGTTTTTGATCTACACAACTACAACCTGAGTTTAGTTGCAAGAATAGTACTAAATCACAAAGATCCTGCATCAAGAACCACATGAAAGCCTTTTTGGCCTCTTCACTGACATGCACCACAGACACAGTCCAAAGAGTGCCAATATACACCATTAATTCTTATGCGTCACAAGGGCACTTTTCTACTGCTAACCTGTATAACATACAAAATAATATATGCTTTTATAGACTTAAGGGAGCATTCATGTTTCTATGCTGTTTAGAAATCCAGTCTTGAAAATGATATATGGCCACATATTACCACAGCATTATCAATTCTTTAAACCATGACTCATCCCACCCAGTGGCTTATATATAAAACTAGAATGTGAAAAGAGTTGATCCCTTCCCACCCATTGCTTTGGCAAAACATCAGCAAAGGCATTTGCACTCCTTTTAACCCACTGCAACTTGATCTCTATATCTTGTGTCCCCTTCTATGACCAACATTCTTATATTCAGCTCCTTGGCTTTTCAGATCTCTTCCATCACAGTCAAGATTTCTGTCCTCAAAAAGTCTCCCACGTCTATTGACCCTGAGTAAAGGGCAATAACTCCTCCCTCCTTGTTCCTAAAGTTTTAATTATTGTCACATTATTATATTGTCAGCTTTTTTTTGTACCCATGTTCTTGGGGCTACACAACAGAGGTAGCCCATCCCCATACCCTTTACATCCCCAACCCTGGTGGCAGCAGGATTGGATCCCAAGTCTCCGCTACAAACATCCAGAGATTCCATCAACTAAGCCACCATCAGTTGGTTAAAATCATCATCATCATCCAAGCCTTATCCCAACTATATGGGGTCAACTACATGAATCCTGTTTTGCCATATTCAACTATGGGGGACTTCCTTGGGTTCTCTAAAGCTTCTTTCTATGGGGGAATTCCTTGGGGTGTCAATTAATGTAATGGAGAAGGAAATGAAGTTGCTCCTTGTGGAAATCAGAAAGAAGGCAATTGAGGAAAAGGGGAAGAAAGGTCAAAGAACAGACAGGGAGCTATTTCATTTAGCTTGGGGGCTTAATGACGGGACTGGAAGCAGTGCTCAAGGGAGAAAAGGGTGTAAACAGTTTTGAAGATTTTCTTGTGTCATGGAGAGGCTCAAGATAATTACTTGGAATGTTAGGGGTCTAAATTCTGGTAGAAGGGTTGTTATCAACAATTTTTTAAATAAATGGCAGCCAAGTATCTTATGTCTGCAGGAAATGAAGCTGGAAAGGGTAGGGGTGACGGTGGTGATAGCATTTGGAAGCAGAGGGGTTGCAATTGGGCATTCACAAGTGGAATCAGTGTTTTAAAAGCGCAAGGCGCAAGGGCCATTTTGCGCCTGAGGTGCAAGGCACAAGGCGAGGTGTGCGCCTTTTTTAGGCAAGGCGCACAATTTAAAAAAAAAAAGCTAAAAATTCAAAAAAATGCAAAAAAATTCAAAAAAAAACGCAAAAAAAATCAAAAAATTATAAAACATAATATTAATAAAAATATAAACTTAAGTTTTAAAATAAATGTTTTAAAAAACCTATTATCTAAAAATAAAATACATAAATATAATATGTAAAGCATATTCAAATGAGAATTTAAAAATGAAATCAAACATATAAAACATTTTCAAGCATATAAAATCCACAATCTCTTTTTTCTCAATTGCATCAAGTAGCTAATGTGACATATTACATTCCTAATTCTACAAGCCGCCTTTGTGCCATGCCCCTCGAGAACGAGTCCATGTTATGGTCTTAAATTCTTAGTTTTCACACAAAAATTAATAATTTTATAGTTTTAATTGCTTTTAAGAAGATATTTTATTAGGATGAATGAATGGACAACATTACCAAATAGGGGAGCCCCCGGCCCAGCCACCGAACTCAAAAAATAAGGAAAAAGCGGCAAGTTTTCAAAAGGCGCACCAGGCATGCGCCTTATGAATGGGCTGCACCTAGGACCTGGGCGAGGCGCCTACCCTAAAATGCGCCTAGGCACGCCTTTTAAATCACTGGGTGGAATTCTGGTCATTTGGGACTCTACTGTAGTTAGGTTAGCAGATAAGTTTCTAGGTCATTTTTCAGTTGCTCTGCATCTTGAGTTAGTGGAAGATGATTTCAATTGGGTGCTGACAACAGTTTATGGTTGTAATGAGGATGATGACAGGAGGCTATGTTTTGGGATGACTTGGATGCAGTCCGTTCATGGAGGAAATTGGTGTATTGGGGGAGATGTCAAAGCAGTGATATTTTCTTTTGAGAAAAAAGGGGGTACAAGTAGAGGAAGGGGGATAGGGAGCTTCAACCAATTTATGAACAGGTGGAGCCTGTTGGATCTTCCTTTGATGGGAACGAAATTTACTTGGACTAATAATCCAGAAACCCCTGTCTTGGTTAAGTTGGACAGGTTTGTGGTTACTCCAGATTGGGAGGAAAAGTTTCCTAATTTAAGTCAAGAAGCATTGCTGAGACATGTTTCTGATCGTGTTCCTGTTTTGCTAGACAGTGGAGGCATCTCGCCCAAGAAGGCACCTTTTGGGTTTGAGCATAGCTGGTTTGAAGTAGAAGGTTTTGTGGATTTGTTGCATGATTGGTGGGTAAAGTTGTGAAGTGTCCAGTTCTGCCAGTCATAGTTTTGCTTAAAAGCTTGCTTTCCTGAAAGAAAAGCTGAAATTGTGGAAGAAAGAGACTTATGGGAAGAATGAGATCCTCAAGAGGAAATGTCTATCGACTATTGCAGAGATCGATAGAGTGGAGGAACCAGTGATTTAAAAGGCATGCACCTAGGCACACAGGCGAGGTGCATTTAGAGTATGTGCCTTGCCTAAGTCCCAGGAAGAGTATTTTCAAAAGGCACACGCCTTGTGCACCTTGCACTTCACCCCATATTTGCTAATGTTGCTCATTCATCCTAATAAAAGATATTTTTAAAAAACACTTAAAAGTTATAAAATCTTTCTTTTTTATAAGAATTTAAGACACTAATACTTGTTTGGGTTTGCCTCGAGGGGCTTGGTGGCAGAGTGGTTGGCATTTCAAAATGGGACAGCAGTTTGGTCTCCTACTTTCAGGAGGAACTTAAATGATTGGGAAGTCGAGCAATTGGCTGATCTGTTGCATAAAATTTATAGTTTTATACCAAGTAGGTTAGGGAAGATAAAAGAGAATGGAGATGGTGCAAGGATGGCAGTTTTTCGGTTAAGCCTTTTTATAGTAAGCCGGTGGAGAGGGGGGAGAGAAGTTTTCCTTGGAAAAGTGTTTGGTGCACAGCTGCTCCAAAGAAGGTTGCTTTTCTGATGTGGACAGTCTCTCTTAAGAAATGTTTGACTAAAGATAACTTACTGAAAAGGGAGGTTCTAATTCATAGCACTAGCTGCATCTTCTGTAATGAGGGGGTGGAATCTGTTGACCACTTATTTTTGCATTGCTGTTTTGCTAGAAGGCTGTAGTCCAAACTAATATACATTTTTGGGCTACACTTTTGCTTTCCAAAATCTGTGCTGGAGCTTTTAACCAGTTGGCAGTTGAAGGGCCTGAGTATAGAAGGGGTAGTAGTTTGGAAAGTGATTCCTCTGGCAATTTTTTGGACTGTGTTGATGGAAAGAAACAGAAGAATTTTTGAACTTGTGGAGAAATCAGAAGATATAGTTGTAAAGGAACTATAGGGTAGAATTCACTCTTGGGTTGCAGTGAAGAGAAGTTTTTACAGATATTCCATACAGCTCTTGTTTAAATTCTGCTTTGTTATTTTTGTAAGGGTTGAGCAATACCTTTTGTACAGGTGGATATAGTGTATTCACAGTTTCTTGCTGGGTAGAATGGTGTTTTTATCTTTAATACAATACATTGCCTTTTCTCATAAAAAAAAAGATCCAACCACATAATCGTTTTTAACTACTTCAACCCATGTCTGTTTTGGTCCACCCCTAGCCCCTCAAGTCCCTTGCAAGATATCGCTTCTTATGTGTGCTGATGGTGGTCTTCTATGCATGTGACCAAACCATCTTAGTCTATTATCTTTCATTTTATCAACTATTGGAGCCACTCCTAGGTTCTTTTGAGTGAATTCGTTTCTGACACTATCCCTTTCTACTTTTTCCACTAATCCATCTCAACATATTAATTTCTGCCACACTCATTTTTTGGACATGTTTTTCTAGACTAATCCATCTCAACATTCTGCTCCATACAACATAGTTGGCCTTACAACTGTTTTATATATAAGCAAAAGCAAATAAAATAAACCGCAAATATATATGCATTTCCTCTTAGTTATACACATCTAAACATTAATACCAATCTATGATGCCCATGCAGAGATATTGACACAACAGGAAATGGGATACAACTCTCAAATACCTAAGATCCTAGACACAGATACAGATACAAATATATGGACATCCCATTTAATATGCTAATATTATGCTTCTATATCTAGTTTTTTAAGCCATATTGCATTTCTTAATACTTGTATCTTGCCAATTTTAATTGAACTCCTAGCATATATATGTTTTACATATTTTGAAGTGTTAGTACTATGGAGTTATACTCTAGTAGTGGCCATGCAGTATCTGGTGTCAATGTCAGGTATGTATCATATCCAACACCAGTGTGTTAAATATGTATAGTTATCTGGATATCATTGATACCAACATCATACTTGACACCTATCTCAGACATATTTAACAAAGGTTTCTGAAGAACAAGATATAAAAGAAATAAAGTTATTAATGGAATTAGGACATGTTCTAAAAGAATTCTAGAGCTTACACAAAAGCAGGGTGAGTATGAGAAGGAGGACCCCAGCACAGGTGTAGAGTACTATCAGCTTGCACTGATGAGGAAATACAGGGAACAAGCAAATTGCCAGTGTCAACACTGGCCAAAGGAATGAGAGAATTGTCTGCCACAGTGGTCTTCTTTTTGCAAAAGTCCATGCAAAAAAAGCATCATTTTCAGAAAAAACTTGATCCTGCACAATACAACACCACAAGAAAACAAATAACAAGCAGAATTTAATGCACATAAGGGAGGGTGATAGCACATGTTGAACTGCTGAAGAATTTGGGAACTTAATACAGCACAGACAGAGAAACAGGTTTAATTATGATGGCAACAACCGATTTGAAACACCTGGTATCCACCGTTCCCAATTCTCTCCTATTCGAAACTAGCAGTTTTTGTAAATGAAGAGAAAAGAAACAATCTCCGGTTCAGGAAAAGGCTGAGATTCATATACACATATTACCTCTTTTATATTATTAATAAAATTGTAAGTTACCCATCCAAAAACTGTATATTTACATAAAACACCATGAAAAGTTAAAATATTTTAGAAAAGATATCTTAAACAAGCCAAACAGTTTGTTGAAACATGGCCCTTCATCAAAATTGACAATTTAGACTACATTTGAAAAATACACAGTACTTTAACTTATTTCTATTATGTCTCATATACACATCCTAGCATCAAAAATACCAACAGGGAAAGAAAATGATCTAAGATTGCCATAATCCATTTAGTACATGGATAAAAAGCTCCATCAAGTTGTGACAATCTTTTACAACCACAACTTGGTGAAGAGGATCAGATCATGTGGTTTCTTTCTAATTCACATGATGCACCAAGAAACACAAAATCATGTCCCTCAAGCTCTTAGTGATAGGACAGCCTTGGCATTCAAATTTAACAGTTGTATCAATACCACATCCATATATCAGGGATACACCACGAGCCGAACAGATCAAAACCTTCAATGTCCAGATGCTCTGTGGTGGAAGAACAATTGAAATAAAGGAACAACCCACCATAATGATCAAACTTTCCTTTAAAACAATAAAAGGAGACAAAGACCAGAGAGGAATACTTACAGAAAAGATCTCTAGATGTGCTGGCCAGGTAGATAACTTCTTCTTCCCAGGTCGAACAGTTTTCACCACACGATCACATCGGACTAAAAGATTCTTCCTTAAAAGAACATTAGCAATATCTTCTGCTTCTAAATTCTTATCAGATTCTAGTACTTCCTTGAGCTCTGGATGATTTCTCATAAAGCTAACAAAATCCTTTCCTCTAAAATACTCCACCCGGGTCTCCTGTAAAACAGCCCATCTAGATTCTAAGTCTTTATGGTCCCTCACCTTATCAGCAAACAACTGGAACACATCCTTCTTGGCAGCTTTCTTCTGCAACAAGGATATCATAATAAGAAAACAATATTAACAGAAGCAACACGAATATCATAGACCAAAAATCATGCAGAGTTAAGTCATCAGAGCAAATTTTTATCCATCAGAAGAGAAAAGAACTTAATAACACACCCTGTATTCTCATTTGTTGATTTTGCCATATCCTGCTTTGAATGAATGGAAAAGCTATCATAGAAGCTCTGTCCCTTGTTTTGAAAAGACTGTTATGAACTGACTGAATGAACAGGTTTTCCCTGAATGATAGCTAATCTTCAACAGTTGATTACCTTACCAAATCAATAAGAAGCAGCTAATGATTTGAAACTAAAACCATAAGATCACAGAAGAACTGGCTCACAAGGTAAGCATTTTAAAAACCCTAGCCCTCTGTTTTTTAAGCTTGCGGCAAATTAACAAGGCTACCCTGCAGCCTATGTTTGCAGAAAAATTCCTAATGAGTTCACAATAAAAAAGACCAATCAAATAAAAATGTTCAAATAAAGCACAAATTTACAAGTTCTCCCACATATACATAAACCATGGAGGAGATACCTTTCAGAAATCTTCTTCTAATCACTAACCATATCATTGGCAGGGAAACCAAAGACAAAGAAACTTAACAGTTTGGTGTGAATTATACATCAAAAGTTCCAGAGAAAAAAAAGGAATGCCAAGGAAGAACATAACCTCCTATCTTTTATCTCCATAAAACCATGATTTTCTTGTTAAAAGTATTCTAACCCCATTTGGGAGTAAGGATTTGACAAAGTTGACAAGAAGAAAACAGTTTTTTGCCAGAAGAGTCACCAACAACTCAGAATGACTATATTGGATGGGCCTCAGGTTGGAACCAGAACAAAAACAAAAGCACAAGAGCTAACTTATTAACCATTAGGCCATTTTACCTCCACCCCACAAATATAATCCTCTGTTTTTTTTCATTCCAATAATTTCTAACCATTCCAAGTAAACCTTGCTAACATTTTAAGGGGGTTTCCCTACACGTTGCATCAAAAAATAGGGGGATGTCATTCCACTTTCTCATCACCTCAATGCCAAGAACACCTTAAAAAATATCCAATGACTTAACCTAGTGAACTACCTTGATGGTAATAGCTTCGAATGACAGCTTCTCTACTTCTTGCTTTTTTCATGGAAGAGTCTTTGGTTCCTCTCCTCCCAGATTGTCCAACACACTGCTGCCCTTGTGCATCTCCAAAGTATTCTTCCCTCTTCTTTGACCAGCTTATGAAAGTGGAAGAAAATAGGCTTTGTACATTAGGGGGAGGGTTCCACCCACACCCAAACAAAGAAAAGAACCATTCCCAAATTGAAGAAGAAAAAGGGCAGGAAATTAATAAGTGATAGCTATTCTCACCATTAACTTTGCATAAGGAGCACCAATGAGGGGAAAGGCACCAATTAGGTCTTTTTCTTTGCAGTAGCTTACAAGTATTACTTCTTTCCAAATACATTTCCTAGCACAAACCACCCACCCTGAGAGGAATAGGTTTACACCAAATCTCCTTAGATGGGAAGGAGGATACTTTGCTTTCACTCAGTTGAGTAAGGGCTGAGAAAAAGGAGCTACAAGAAAAGGAACCTAAGGGCGACGGGGTCCAGATTCTCCTATCCCTCTTACCAACTTCCAAGCACACCCCTTCCAAATTCTATAGGAGGTTAATGACAATGTTCCATTCACAATCTTGAAGCCCTCTTTTGAAACCCAAGTCTCAATTGCACTCACCAATTGGATTAGGCAGAGCCAAAAAGAAAGAAATAGGTTCCTCCCTATGGTTGGAAAGGGAATTAAATTCTTAGTGGTTCACTGCCCACCCAAACATGCTCCCAAAATTAAACACAAATTCCAGAACCTGGGCTACACCTGATGTGTGGTAAGAAAAGATGAAGAACATCATAGATTGATTTCCAAGGCAAAGCCCTTGTAGCCCTAGCCGAAATTCCAGAATCCCAACCATCTGCAGCTGCAGCAAGACCATGAATGCAAAATATTACCCTTGCCCACAACTCATCTCTATCCATTGGCAATCTCCATAACCATTTCCCCAAAAGAGTTGTGTTCCTTTCTTGTGTGTTCCCTAGCCCTAACCCACCACATTCCTTACTTCTGCAAACCAACTCCCAGTTTATACCTTGTGATCCAGTTAGAAAACAATTTTGGATAAATGAGACAATGCATTAATAATTGTCTTCTTAACATGGGCAAGATACCAACCCTCAAACTGCCTTTCAAACATCTTTGACCTTACAGATGACAAGAGAGCATCCATAAAGCAATGTTACAAGAAGATAGTTGGGTAGGTAATTGGAGGCATTTGTCTAAGAAGAAACTAAAACTTAAATGATTGGAAAGCTAAAAATCTGGTGTTGTTATTGCAAGAGTTTCAACAGGTCATTGTCAATCCAACCTATGCTTCTTCATGGCTATGTGACCTGGATCTGAATAATGTCTTTGCCATTAAATCATGCTACATCTCTTTGATGGGTTGGACACAGGCACCCTTTGGCATAAAAAAGGATGATGACACTAAGCCTCTTCACAAAAAATAAGATTCCTCATACAAACTATATACCTGGATAAAATTCTCACTATCTCATATCCAGGGGTAGGGATCTGCAGAATGTTTACTCCCTTTTCCAAGCGCATAGAGAATGGTGGCTCACCTGTTGCTGCTCTGCCCATACCAACATCTGAGGAGAATATGTGTATGAGATGCATGTATAAATCTAATAGAATATATATTATGTTGCCAAAAAGATAAAAGGTCACACTGGCATGTGAAAATAAGTTTAGTCATTTGAAGTGAATAACCCATGCAACATTTCTGTTGCAATGTTGGAACTCTACTATTCAATTATCACTTGATTGTACGAGTGATACTAATAGTACTGGCCTGATTGTAGACCAAAATCACTCATGAAACGTGTTATAACAAACATGGAATCACAACAATACAGCCACTCTTTCCCTTCGAAATGGTTGGTTTGAAAATCCACTTTCTTCTATCAGCTAAAGTTTCTCTCTTACATTACTCCTAACTTCAATTAAGCTGCTTTTTTTCCAGCAACAAAGATCAATTAAGCTGCCATTTTTTTATCAGCAACAAAGATCAATTAAGCAAACAGCTGCAAAAACTACTCTCGTCAACTGTCAAGAGACTCACTCAAGCTTATTAACGAGTAGGAGTCAGGAAATAGCAGAAAAACTAATTTCCAAAGCAAATCTCAACCCAAACAGAAAGAAGAAAAGCCCTAAATAATCACAAGATATCCAAATTCATGGTCTACCAACTTCATGATCAACGAAAACCAGTACGGCCCAAAGCCAGCAGTTCATGAACAAATATTCTTTCCATTTACAATCAAAATGTCCATAAAACATCGATACAACTTCACCAGTGGATAAGATCTGGGAATTTATGAACAATGCATAAACCCGAGATCGCAAAACAGAACGACTGAACTAAGGAGAGAGATATAGAATGAGAGAAAGGAGGAACAAACCCTAGGTGGGGTGTCATTGCTGGAATCTCTGCTACCATTTGCAACTGAGGACGACCGTCGGACCCTCTTTTTCTCTGCCCCGGATTTCGTCATCTCTCTCTCCGTTTTCCCTCCTCGTACAGAATCGTACTCGTATATTTGTTGGGTCGTTTTCTTTTTCCTTTTTTTTTTCAGGTTTTTTCCTCACTTTTTTCCGTCTCTTTCCCTCCGCTAAAAACCACTCCGAATCCTCTACAGGAACCGAAGGATACTGGGCCAATCAGTTTTGGGATCTTTCTCCCTACTCTTTCAGTTTTGGGCATGGGTCAGCACTAAACCTGGCCCAGCTATCCAAGTTCAATAAGTGAGTCATTTCTTAACACTGGGTTTGTTTTCGGTGTAAATATTTATCAATTAAAAAATATAAAATTATATTGATGGAGTTCAATACTAATCGGTTTAAATGAATGAATTATTGTAATTTTGAAAAGTGTGATTATCAATGTAAATATTTATATTGATTTTGTCAATGTTATATTTACATCGATTATCTATGTAAAACTCTATCGTAAATGAATGAAATTTTACGCCAATCTTGAGTAACACCTAGAACAAATGTAGCCTAAAGTGGAAAAAAAGAATATATAGACTTCTTGAGAGAGGCAATTCGGTTATGTACATCTTTAGTTTAGTTTAAGGTCCATTTAAGAGCACATTCAATTAAATTGGTTCAATTGCTTTGAAGCGCTGCAGAATAGGCTAAAGCAGGCAGCCCTAAAAAAGACTGATACCCAATTTCAGCTCTCCTGATTTTTCACCAAATAATTGTTGTTTCAGCTTTGGAGATTTCTTAATAGAGACAATCCGATTATGTACATCTTTAGTTTAGGGTCTGTTTGGGATGACCAAGTTGAAGATTCAACTAAATTGGTTCAGGTGCTTTGAAGCATTGTGGAAAAGGCAGCACGCAGCACGCAGCACGCAGCACTAAAAATGGCTGATAAATAGCCAATTTGAGCTCTCCTGATTTTTCACCAAACATAGCTGTTGTTTCAGCTTTGGTGGTTAGGTTCTTTCTCTACAAGAGTCTCTTGTTAGTGTTATCTTGTTAGAGGAAGATGAACCTTCAATGACGGATCTATGTAGAAGTCAGTGTGGGCAATTGCCCCCACCGATATTTGAAAATGTTCTTATATAATTATGAAAATTATGAAGAAATTTAAAAGTTTTTACAATTGCACCCACTCAAATAAATTAATAGGGGGTCAAATAAAATTTGGCTTCTTAATTATGCGATGTTATTTTCTTACAGACGAATAGGTAAAAAATAAAGAAAAAAACTATTAAAGAATGACACCTATGCCTCTATTCCATATCAACCAAGTTATGGGGCCATTTTTTCCATTTCACATCCCTCGACAATTCTATCTCATCTCTCTACTTTGTCTCCTTAAACCTAAAGATGGCAATTTTCCTTGTCCTCATTGGGTATCCATCCTCACCACTCGATACCCTGCCCCCATTGATCAAAGGTTCTAGATCCTCCATTGTGAACCTCCCTTTGGGTTTTGCATCACTTTCATCAACAGTTTGATCTATAGTTAGTTTTTTTTTGCTGAATATTTGATTGCTTGTTTATGTTTACTCTAAAATGCTTTGCCTTGACTTTGCATCTAGGCCAGAAAAGTTAAATCAGATTATTTTATCATTCTTTTATTGCTTTATGTCCAAGCCAAGTTAAATCAGAACATTTTTCATTTATATACATGCATGGCATATAGGGGTGCAAATAAGTTGGATAAGATCCGATTAGAATATGAATTTCAGATACCTCCCTTGATCCTAACAAATTGGATTGAATTGAAAAATCTATTTAATTAATGGGTCGAATTCAAATTTATCCCGATCCGATTCGTTAGTTATGAAATATTATATATTTATTTATCTGTGTATATTTTAATCGGATTCAAATTGGATGTACAATAAGGTATCCAAATTCGATTTTGAATCACAACCTTGAAAACCCAACAATTTCTTATTGAATTCAGATTGGTCAGATTTCTATGGATAACCCTTTATGGAATCTGATCCAGGCTATTTGTAGCCCTAATGGCATGTGCTTTTCTATTATCTAACCAAAATAGTTCTAGAAAGTAGGTCTTGCTCTAATTCATCTTATTGTGTTAGGGTTAGTACATTGTTTTAAGACATAACAAAGAGTGTGTTAAAGTGCGTAGCATCAAAGATGGTATATTAAGTGAACCAATAATGATTTTAGTTGTGTAAACATGCAAATTAATTACAATTTTCTCTAGTGTTACATTTAAATTGCAGCAATGTTTTAAATTTTAAAATTTGACCTAGAAATATATCTTTAGCCTCCCATTTCTAGGTCAAAATTCATTAAATCTTTCAGGTCAAATGGTTCTGGTTCAACCCATGATTTCACAAATATGATAATAAAATAATATAGTTAAAAAGATAAAATAGCTAAAATGACAGAAGGTAGATTTTAGTCGGTCATTCTCGAAGACAATGAAGCTTCAAAAAATTATTGAAGACAATGAAAATGAAATCAAGGTTTGAACTTTGAAGATTGCTTGTTGTCATTCTTGGTGGCTTTCTTTGGTTCTTGCCAGCCATTCTCTAAGAATTTGCATTTGCAGGTGGTCAATTTCCAATAACAACTACTTCTGGCAATTGATGTCGATGAGATTTGCTTCTACATCAAAACCCTATACTATAGGTCATCATCATTGTGGCAAAAGGTAAGATTCATGATAGAATTCCCTACAAACAAAAACTCTGCACACTTTGAAAGCATAGAAATCCAGCTCCCCATGAATCTAACATGTATGTAGGGAGATATTTCTAGTATGCAACAAGATGCTATGAAAGAGTGAAAGCAACTTGACACAACTATTTTCAGGTGAAAGAGTGAGAAGGGTCTTGTCTGAGATTCAGCCATTGGAGAATGAATTGAATATGCTCTGTGATTGTCTGCTTCTGAAATCTCAATTATGTGGTTTCATGTTGAACTAATGATTTTAGCTTTGTTAGTTCATTTTTGCTTTCACTTTTGGTATCTGAGTTTGTTGAATTAAACTAAATAAGCTTGTTGTAGATCAGTACGATCCTGAATAATAAAGCAAGTGGGTTAGAGATTTTATTTTCTTTTCTTTTCTAGCACTTTGCCCTGTCTTTACATTGACTAGTATGCATAGAATGATTTATACAAGATCAATCACATGGTTGTATCTTCAAATTTGCACACTGATCACAATGAAAGCAAATGGGTTCTTTGTGAGGATGGTAAGAAATTCATTAATTTTGTTTTAATGTGAAATTTGTAATTATTGCACACTTATGATTTTGCATTTTGAAATTCCAAATTCCTTAGAATTTTCTTGGATGGGAGTATGGATAAAGGATTTGGATAAGGAATTAACAACTGGTTGGTTCACCTCAAGGTTAGTCGTTTTTTGGGAACATACTTGCTTAGTGTTTCTCTCTTTATAGAATAGTACTTTTTATCCCATAAACAAAGAACTTGCTTCTGTTCCAAGGGAGTTGATACATACTATAATTTTTACTTGTAGGTTGGCTAAATGACAGAAACATTCAAATGGACTCCAAAATTCATAGATTTTGGTTGATTAAGGCAATATATTGTTCTCTTAGATGGTTTAGTTTTAAACATTGGATTCAATATTACAAGATTGGGTTCTTAGTGACAGTTTAGCTCATGACAAAGGAGGATATTTTTCCTTGGTCTGAACCAAATTCTTCTCATATTTGAATGACATAAAATTGTATGTCACTATCTAGATGTTTATAATTGGAACAAGATCAGGGTTTATTATTGTGATGGATCATCATTAATTGGAGATGTGGAGACTATTGATCCAATGAGCCTTTTGAATTTTATCAATTATGATGTGGAGACTATCATTAATTGAATTTTATCAATTATTGTGATGGATCATCATTAATTGGAGCAGTTGGTTGACACCTTATAGTTTTTTGAATTCATTTCCACACATGCACATCCATGAGGCATTCTTGACTCTATTGGCTCCCACGTCCAAAGCCACTTAGCAAGACAAGCTATGTTGAACTTCCATAGCTTCTCAATCAGTAACTAACAACTTCTTGTAGGAACCAACACTATCATGAAAATTTGAATCACTTCAACAGTAGTAGAAAACTTAAATTTTATTATTACATGTCAAAAAGAGAGGGTCTTAGGTGATCCAAGAATCTACATGTCAAATCTAGTATTTTTTTTTTGAAGTTTTATGTATTTGTTAGCATTCCTGCAACTGATTTTTGGATGTTGTAAGAATTAAAAATCAACTATTCTTTGCTCATGGAGGTTGGAACACAAGAAATTTGGAATCTAACCATTGCTCCTTAAACCATACTTCTCAGTTATAATCTTCCTCCATGAGTTTTTGGGCTCTGTAAAAACACTCCAAAACTACCTGCTAATTTGACTCTTATTATAAATAAATTTCAGGTGTAGGTAGAGTGTATTTTTGCTCTATACACAATTTCTCTCTTATCTTCTCTTTCTCTTTCTCTTTCTTTCTTCTCTTTTTATGTTATTTATTCTATGCTAGAGGTTGTAGGTTTCTATGGTATCAAAACAGGAAAATATGATTAAGACTTGCAATCTATTCTATCTCCTTTCCCTAAGATTGCGGTTATGGATTTATGGCCTTTTCTCTCATATGATCTTAAGTTTGTGAGTAGGGTGAATGTAGAATTATTTTTGGCCACTTTGGTGGCTGGATTATTAAAGTTCCTCAATTTGACAATTAATAGAAGAATAACATCTAGTGCTTGTGAAATTGATGAATTAAAGAATCTAGAAAGTTATTTTAGAAGTTAGTACAAGAGATGACAACAACATAATATCAAAATTGAAAGTTAGTATTTTTTTGTAAATGAAAATTAGTGCTTAGATACTTCCTTTTAATGGTATTCTCGTGTTAATTAACTATGTATGAAAGATATTAAAGATGTACTTAATCCTGATTTCAAATTGATTTTCAGTTTGATGTAGTACTAGAAGTATTGAGCTGTGTACTTTTTCTAAGAA
The DNA here is from genome assembly GCF_055504915.1 of Nelumbo nucifera. Lineage (NCBI taxonomy): Eukaryota > Viridiplantae > Streptophyta > Magnoliopsida > Proteales > Nelumbonaceae > Nelumbo > Nelumbo nucifera. Next base: position 110,657,350 of record NC_142650.1, read on the forward strand.
GAATGTATTAGGTTTTCCTGATGTAAGCATTAGAAATTAGGGTTTTTCTAATTTATTTACATCAGAGAACTCGCTGGAGATCGTGGAGAAAGATGAAGAAGGAGATCGATGTGGAGATAGTAGTTTGATGGCTTCCAACTTTTGTTCGGATTAAAATCGGACCAACACACTATCTTAATTATTTAATTTGTTAAATTGATGTTTATTTGTTGATATAATTGTGAATCATAAGTGGGAATTTTAAGATCACTATCTATGTGGATTGATATATTTGGGTACCAAACCCTAGGCTGATTTGACCTAGTTTTGGTCCAACTTACATGGGTCAAACCTATGATTGGTTGGGGACTGATAACAATCCCTTGGATCACTAATTAAGTGATCAAATATGGACCTAGGCCAAGGGTTTGATGGGCCATTACATGGACCAATTCAGCCCATACTTGTAAAACCTAATTAGAATTAGATTAAAACAAGATAAGTCCATTTTAGTGTGGACAACTATATTGGTCGAACTGTTTTTTGCAATTGTGCTTAATATTATTAGATTATTGGGTTCATTAATGGGCTGATCATGTGTTAATCTAAATGGAATTGGGTTTTACAAGATTTAATTTGATTTTTATCAATTATATATGTGATGTGCTATGTGAATGTGTTAGTACATGGGCCATAAGTGCTTTGCCCATTAAAAGACTTGTGTAACATTTCACGCCCATCATTGTTGAATGTACACCATTGTCATGATGTCTATGGATCATTTAATGATCTCCCTTTTATAGGCCCTTCTCTTGTTTCCTCTCAAAAAATGAACCCCACAGGAACCCTAACTCATTTAGGGCTCATTTGAATTTGACTTTATGAAATTCAGTGGGAACCACTATAGTAAGACTTAAAACTGACATAGGGACTAATATGTTTGTTGCCTCATGAAAAATACAAGTGTTATGAGATAGAAAATATCATAAGATGGTGCCTCTAAAAGCCTTTTGTCATTAGGGATGGCAAGTTCCCCTGTAAAACTAGGGCCTAGCTCGCCTTGAATGGAACGGGTTTTCCTCAACCTTAACTGGGGATGGGGAAAATATTTTATCCCCGAACCGGGGATGAATTTTGTATATAATTCCCCGAACCCACCCCAAAGTAAAATATCCCTGGGTTTAATATTAATATTTAAAATATCTCTAAGTTTTCCCTAAATTCTTAAAAACCATAGGATCCCATATTTCCATTTTTGAATTACCCCTAAAGTATTATAATTCAATTCCTAAAACACCCCCAAATTCCTATATCTTATGTGTAAATTGTCCACAAAATAGATAATTTTTAAGTAGTTCCCAAAATACCCCGATAGGGGAGTGTATGCCCCACCCTACCACTGAGGATGAGGCGGGGACAGGGCAAAGTATCTTGACTATGGGGCGGGGAAGGGGAGGGGGTGCCTCACCCCAAACCCACCCCGTTGCCATTCAAATCCGTCATTAGCATGAAAACATGCTAAATTGTTGGGCGGAGATGCACCATAAAATTGGGTTATTTGTTTTATTGAGACAGTTAGTGGGATTGCTTCATCAGATGATAAGAGTGTCATTGACTAGTGGGAGGGGCATATCCTAAAATGGAAGACTTTCACAGTGCCTTGGGGCATCTGATATGACAGGTCAGTCGTTACCAATTAGAAAGGTAATCTTTCACAGTACCTGGGTTTAGTGCTTACTTGATGTAAGAATCTGAGAACAAAATTTCCTGTTATTTACCCAATTGGTATCTCATGGTAAAAACTAGAAAAAAATAAGAAAAGAAAATAACATTGGGTTTATCTACATTGAAAATTTTCCATGTTATTTACCTAAAAGAGCTATATGGTCTATTATTGAAAAGTTTATCCTCTATTTTACCATCCTTAGTCCTCTCATAAGAGAAGGCTCTTCATAGCTTATGATAAATTAGGGGTGTCAATTGAAGGAAGGCTAGATCCATTGTATGGATGGTCGAACCATGCTAGATGGTTGGGCAGATTTTCAAAAATTTCTTGCAAACTTCCGGGAATCATATTTCCAGTTTCAAAAAAAAATTGCATTTTTCAATGATAGTTCTTGCATTGAAACCAGACCAATTTTGAAACCTTTTGAAAGGAAGAAGTGTACCTGATACAAATTCCACAAGTGTAGCACCCAAAGTGGTAGTTCATGCCCAAAATAAGTCCCAAAACCAGCCTCCACTAAAGATGGCGTAGCATGAGATGAAGTTGATTCAACAACGCAATTTTCAACAAAACTACAATCCAACAAATTGGATCGAACTAGGAGGTTAACACGGTTTTTCTATGATGTTTTCTTGCAAAATTCAGAGATCAAATTGATCAAGATTAATCACAAGAAGGGGATAATGAATTAGGGTTTTCATGGCGGCAAGAGTAGAGAGAGAACTGAAAGAAGAATGTGTAACTGGAATAGTTCGATTTCTCCTTTTATAAGCCTTAAGTAGCACCACTTCTAATCGAATTAGGAGGTTCCTAATCCAAATCTTTATTTGGATTTGAACTCTCTAAGTTGATAAGACTTATTCTCTTATCCTAATTGGTGCTCCATACCCTTATCCAAACCCATATTTGCCCAAGTCACTTGACTGATTAACCTGTCATGTGACCACTTGATTAATCCAATTAATCATGGGCTTTAGGCCATTAAGTAAGTGACTCACATCCCTAGGTAGTTGCGGACTCATTTAGGTTTACTTTGTATGGCGTGGGACCTCAACAATGACCTTACATAAGTCCACATGGGTTCGTCCTAGCCTTTGTGAAAAGGCTTGGCCGAATTAACTGTCAAGTACATTGAACCCCTAAGTCCATTAGTATGGGCTCTTAATGGGCCTAACATTTACATTAAATGATCCTTGAGTCTAGCCATCCTATGAAGGCCCAAGGATAATGGACTTAAGTAAGATATAGCCCATCAGGAATATAGCCCTAAATGGTCTCCTACACTTAACCTCTTAGCCCTTAATGATCAAACACTACCCGACAGGGAATGACCTCTCCCCTAGCTGCAAGTTGCAATGCTGCAATATCTGCTCGGATGGGTCTCAGGAATTAAAACCTTTTGCAAACATTTTTCTTAAAACATATATATATATATATATATATATATATGTATATATATCATATAAATATATTTTGCAAAACAAATCTCAAACACAGTTGAAATCGATTGCCGACAGTTTTGGTTTCCATCAGAGAGAGTGTAGTCCCGATCATTCACTTTTTCCGATAAAGGGGCTGATCCTATCACTATGATCACCCACTCGAGTGAATTCTCAGACTGCCCCAAAGGATTTCACTGATTGGCATATCAAAGATAGCCTGATCTGATACCCAATGCAGTACCATAATCAGGTCTAGGGGCTACGTTTAACTTTTCAGTTTTGCCCATCAATCTCCAAGGGCCAGGGCATAACTGAAAATTGGTTTGAGTTCAACGTTTCAAACAAATACACACTACATGTACTTCGGGTCCAACTCTAGCAGCTGAGACAGGTTGCCCCAACCTTTTTGGTAGCACATTAGTGTCAGCCTTGGCAGGATAAACTCCCCGAGTCTATCCAACGGTTGATAACATTCTAAACTAACACGAGTCCCATAAGTGTCTAGTTCAAGGGGTAATTACATAGAAACACACCAATCATAACATGAAAAAATTACGTACTTTTATTCATTTACAATAAATGCATCAGTACATCAATTTGATTGGAGCTCAAGGCATACACTATCTAACATTAGTATTCGAAAATCTTATTTTGAATTCAAGATTCAACATAATCAAATCGAATTCGGATAATTCAAATAACTAAACGGTCGAATTCGAATATCCTATTCATATCAAATAGCTAATCGGATTCGAATTCGGATATGACCTTATTCGATTCAATAAATATCCAAATTTGACCGATTATTTAATTCTTATATATAACATATAAAATATTTAAATGTTTTATATAATTTATATGTAAAATAATTAAATTATATAAATAACTTATCTATTTATTTTCTTTATATAAATAAATTATATATTTATTAATTACCTAAAATAATTAATTGATCGAATTCAAATCGAATTGAATATTTGAATATTTAATCAGATTTGAATTCGGATATTATCTTATTCGATTCGAATTCGATACATTTACACGCCTATGATAGATATAGATGTATATAAATGAATAACTTAGTCCAAATAATTATTATGAATAGTACTTTGAAATAATTTAAACTTTTGGGTTGAAGCTTTAATGGATTCATAAGTTAATTATGGAATTTAAAAAAATAATTAAACCATACGTCTCAACTATAATCTTCCTCCACAAGTTGTTGGACTCTATAAAAACACTCCCAAACTACATGCTCAGTAGATAATTTGACTCTTATTATAAATAAATTCGAGGTGGAGGTAGAGTGTATTTTTTGCTCCCTACACAATTTCTTTCTCCTCTTTTATTTTTCTCTTCTTTTTATCTTCTCTTTCTATTTCATTTCTTCTATACTAGATGTTGTAAGTTTCTATTGTATTAGAGTAGGTAAATCTGGTTAAGGCCTACAATTTTTTCTATCTCCTTTTCCTAAGATTGTGGTTACGGATTTGTGACATTTTCTATCATATGATCTTATGTCTATGAGTAGGGTGAATGTATTAACAAACCGATTTGTGGCATTTAAGATTAGTGAATTTAGATGTCTATAATTACTCAATTTTTTGGTTATTAATGAGAAGGTATGTATTAACAAACTATTAAATATGTTTATTTATTTGATTCTTTTTTATCATTTTCCAAAACTTTAACCCTTCTATATAAGCTGGTGAAATATTTATAATCATAAATTTGATCTTAGGGATTGCAAATACAAGTTGTGTTATATAAAAACATATTGAAAGCTTTAACATGCTACAAGAGGGATGAATATACTTATTATCTTTATTAATGATACCATTATCCAGAAAGTTGAAATACCTTTACATAAATACTATTTCAAAGAGCTAAGTGGTTTAAAAGATTTATTAAACAATGAAGATTGCATCATAGATAAAAGAATTTATATATTTCTATCCAACTAATCTATATATGTATATATTCACATTTGCTTTTATTTTTAAGATGTCATTGGAGTCATCATTTTAACTTGGCAAACGATTAGCATATGGTCCTACTTTATTGAAGCTAGAGATCGTTATTGTAGATTTTGCATAAGTTGATAATTAATTTTGTTATAATTTTAAAGCACATGTAAGTGTTCATATAACATGAAACTTATAAATTGAAATAGGAAACCATCATAGAATAACTTTTGCTAATATTACATATTGTATATCCAGGTTTGATTAGACCTGTTCATGGGTCGGGCCGGGTTGGGCTCGGGCCGGGTTTTCACTCTGTATTAATAGATTTTTCTAAGGCCTGAGCCCGAGCCTGGCCCGACCATCGGGCCTACAACTTGGGCCCGAGCCCGGCCCTCATAAAAAGCATGAAGTCCGGGCCTGAGCCCGAGACCGAAATTTAGCCCATACTGTTACTACTACTGAAGTGGCTGAATAGAGAGAGAGAGAGAGAGAGAGAGAGAGAGAGAGAGAGAGAGAGATTATAAAGAAAAGAATAAAAATGTATATATTAAATTATAAATATATATTTCAATAAATATTATATTATTTATATAATATATAAAATACATATTATATATTTTATAAAATATATAATGCTGAGTCGGACCGGGCTTTTTTGACAAATCCCGAGCCCGACCCGAAACACAGTCGGGCTTACTGTGTTAGGCACAAAGTCAGGCCCGCGGGCCTAATTACATGACCAAGCCCGACCGGGGTGCGGGCCGGGCCGGGCCAGGCAATCGGGCTACCCGACCCATGAAGAGGTCTAGGTTTGATAGATCTTTCATCAACCCCATCAACCATTCTTACTATTAACCATCATTTCTAGAGGTAGTCAAATTGTTGGAATGGTAATACAAAATAAAAATTATAATGTTAAATTTTTTATCTAATAATTACTGACTTTATACTAAATTTTTATAGGCACGAGTAGATAAATAATTCAACTTTATACTTTTCTCAAGATAATATCATTCATGTCCCTCAATCAACATATTCCTTGATGAATGATATTACACAAATTACTGAACCACTTGAAGTTACAAAAATTTCTCCCACTCAAGTTGAGTCTTATTTAATGAGCATATAGTTGTTATCATGGATTTATAATGTTTTTCACTATTTCATGATATATATTTATATGCATTAAAATATTATTTTTATTTTATGCAGCAAAAAACATATTGGGTCAAGGCAACAATTGTTCGTGTATATTTTGATGAATCAATTCATATTTATCATGCTTAAAATGCAAGATAGACAAAAACCGAATCAAATCAATCAAGAATTTAAAGTCCAAAAAAGGGGATAATAAACAAAATGGTAAAAATAATAATAAATAAAAGTAAGAAATCAAAAAAAAGAAGAAAAAAAAAGAAAACATAAAGTGAATGATGAAAAAAAAGGAAAAAAGGAGAAAAGAGGAATGAAGAGAAAATTAAAATTATGAGATGCGGGACCCACATAGTATGATAACATAAAAGATCAAAATTCAAAAATAAAATTTACAAAAAATGATAATAAAAATTCAAGAAAAAATAAAATCAAGAGTAAAAAATAATAAAAATAATCAATAAAAACATGAAAAATAAAAAATTAGAAAAATTATAAAACAAGTTGGAGTAAAGACCAGCTCTTGTAAACTCTGGACTCTCTCACCCATTCCCACCTTAGTTTGGCTATTTGTCTTGCTCCTGTAAGTTATCTATATCAACCTTTTTTTTTTCTTTCGTTTTCTTTGAAAAGGTTTTAGATAGCAATTTAAAAAATAAATGGCATAATAACTTGTTGTTGCTTTCTTAATTGTTTCCTTCTCTAAAAGTTACCGCCAATGGATCAGACTTTGGCTGGGTTAAAACGGATGAGGTCTGAATCCTATTACCACATGCTTCTCCCTGTTTTTACCCATCAGTAGATCTATTTTGTCTTTGAATGTCATTGCTCATATTGAATCTTTCTTAATTGATTGATTAGTTTAAGTTGCTGTCTCATTGGGTTTATTTAAATGCAGATTAGTTATTATCTGATTCCTATGGTTGAAATCTTATTGGAAGATGTTCTTCAGGTTGCTCTTTGTCCCTATGTTGATTTGTTCTCATTTTATGCTAGTTTGTTTTGATGGGTTAAATATTTGTATTTCATGCTTATGCTTATTTAGGACCCCATGTGGGTCTCATCTATTGGACTTGGGAGAAGAGTGCATAATCTCATTCCCTTTTCCATCCAAGTCTTACCCGGACTAGTTTAGCCGATGTCTTGGGTTATTAGAGTCACTATTAAATAAAAGACTGTTTTATGATGTCATTTTCAGAGGTCTCATCACCTTCATTTCCATAATTGATGGGTGACAACTCCAAATGTAGTCTTAAGTGAGCCGTTTCCCAACTCTCACAATCATTGATCCTTAAATGTTTACAAGTTAAACTAATTAAATTCTCATTTTCCTCTTCATGTAGTGATCCTTAAGAGGAGAACTGCAGTTCTATTCTACATGTTTAAGTCCATATCAAGTTGATAACTATTCCACTATTGACTAATCATAGATACATGAAGGGATTTTATCAATCAAAACCCTCGTAAATTTTCATGAAAGAGCACCTACTTGGTTAATGGTTACCAAACTTTTTATGATGCTGGTTGATTGGCTATAAGGTTTTATGAGTATGATATCTTTCTACCATCATAGTTCGACTCCAAAACATAATATATTGAAAAAAAATTTAATGGTTACCAAACTTTTATGTTGCTTATTGATTAGCTATAAGTTTTTTGGTTGGATATGTTCTATCATCATGGTCCAACTCCAAAACATAACATATTTATTGAAAGATTGAAAGAACATTTAAATAAATAAAATAAAATCCAGAAGAAGTGGCTAAGCTCATAAAGGGTCGTTGCAACCTCTAAGTAATAATATAGCATGGTCTGTTGTTTTCTCTTCAATTTCAAATTTCAAGTCAATAGAAGAAAAGTAGTAGAGACATATCCCTTATTCTCCAAAATTTGAATTTTCAAGATGTGATATAATACCTAGGAAGTAGGGTCAAAAAGCAATTTTACTCAATGGTACCTTCACGGGGTGAGAAGAGAACCCCAAGATTGCTTAATGACAGTCCAGATCTGCTCCTAATACCATGTGGCTCACACTGACCTCACAGCATGTCCTAGCTGCACATCTTTTGTCTTTAAGTTTATAATTCAAGGAGAGATGTTCCCAATATAGGGTGGGATGTAGCTGTGAGATCGGTATGAAGCATGCTATGTGAGGAGCAAATTCCAATCACTTAATGAACCCAGAATAGGGCTGTCAACTGGTTAGATATGGGTCATGATAGGGTGTCCCAGTTCCAAAATGATTATTATTTGGGACAAAATCATACACCTAGAACTACCTTGATTGATAATTGGGAATATCTGGTCTGACCCAATAGACCTAAACATACTAACATGTATATAGGGATGGCAATTTTCCCCATCCCGTCCCGACCCCAATTATATATGTATATATATATGATATTATTTATATTATATATAAAAGTATATTTAGAATGTTATTTTATGTTTTAAAAAAACTCATTTATTTTAAGCAAACTTATTTTTTAATTAATATTGTTAATTTAAAAAAAAAAATCAAGCATTCAGGTCCCCATAGGGAATCCATCTCCGTCGGTGATCGATGATGCATGGAGGACAACTTTTATCCCTAATGGGGATCGGGGTTGGGGACGAGGAATATGACCCCCACCCCATTGCTAAATTATTTATATAAAGAATAACTCTAGTTTCAAATCAAATTTAGACAAAAATATAATAAAGATTAAAAAAAAACTAGAAAACACACACACGCGCGCGCACAAATAAATAATGTGGGTTTGAATTGGTCCGAGACAAGCAAGAATCAGAGCTTACCCAATCTGTTTATTCTGTTGGATAGACCCGACCCTTTGACAATTAACTTCCTCCTAGTGAAGTTCATAAATTTCAACTGAATAATACTGTTTTTTTTTTTTTTTTTTTTTTACCTAATGGACTCAAGGGGCTATACAAGCCTCCGGGGGTAAGGGAGCTCATCACCCACATCCATAACATAGTAACTCTGATGTCAAATTGTCAACATGATAATATTTCCAATATTATTATATTAAAAGGGGCTTTGGTCATTACCCCTTAGGCCAATTACACTTTTCAAAAAGGATCTCGATTTATGCTTTCAAAAGTGGATGTCAGTTTCAATTTTAGAGGAAGTTTCATAGTTGCAATAAAACTTCCAAAAGCGGTACATATATATGGTTAAACAAAATTTCACAAGTCACCTCAAATCACTCTCCAAAATCTTGTCATAATTATTTCATTTTTCTCTCTCTCTCTATCAAGACATGTTGGGTGTTTAAAAATATTCATAACATTACAATGGAGAACATTCAAATTACATGACTTAGATTTGTATTCCCACGGCCTATTGTCAAAGTTCTGTTTTCACTCATAGCAAAAAAGGAACCAATGATCCAAAAAACAAGCGCAGGGGGATTGGCCCTGTTAATAAAAGTGTTTTTAAGTCTAGCCTGTTTTGCAAGTTTATGGACCGGCTTAACCACCAACCTAGTTACATATATATAACAACTTTACATCAACAAAAAGGGATAAAAGGTCGAAGATGTGATTGTATAAGGCTTGAACATAGGAGAAAATCACTTTTGTAGCCCATACTTGGTGAGGGGATTTATTCCTGAAGTCTATTGTTGTTATTCTTCAAGTGGCAATAGAAACAGATGGATCAACTTCTTGGGTGAATACTCAACTTCTTCCCCATGATGATTGTTTTGTTTTTATTTGTTGCTTCTTATCTTGCAAATATAATGCCTAAAACTACATGCTTTTCCTCAAATAATTAATAAAAACAATCCCAGCAACCTTGCCCTCTTTTCTACATTTGGTGGATGTACCTCTCTTGGTACATGGCACAACAAACTTGAACATTCAACACCATTAGTAGTGAAACATGTTATCTCCACAGTAAGTTACAAATTAATTCTAATGTGAGCAATGGTTCTGCTTGCTAAAATCTATATCTATATTATTTATAAAAGAGCAAATGCCCCTTTTTATTGGATTTTTTATTAGACGTTTTCTATCCCCTTATCTAAGAATACAATGGGCATAAAGAGGGTATATATGTTCTTTACTCTCACTTTAGAAATTACCCACTTATAACTGTTCAAAAACTGCCCACTTGTAACCGTTTAGAAATTATCCATGAATTATTAATAGTTTTATCTTAGAGATACTATTACGTGAAAATGCACATACATGTTTAATAGTATAATAAAAATCAGAATTGACTTTACCAAAGGAATGGAAGGACCATCTTTGTTCACGTTCCTTTATGTTCCCTAACTGCTATCTATGCTACCACATTAGACTGTGATGGGCCATCTAAAAATCAGATTTTACAGTCAAAAGAAGAGTTTTTTATACATATGTTAAATATACTTTTAGTTTACTATACCATCATAAATTAAGAGCAATTTATGAGGTTCATGTTAAGCCAAGAATCACTCAAACAAACTCCCCAAAGCATTCCCTTTATCTATTACTTGGAAATGCCCTCTCCTCCACTAATAGGATAAAGTTTCTGAAATCCTTCACTTTTCCTTGGAATGACATTGAACCTCTTATGAATCAACGACAATGTAGAACTCATGTTAAAATCTATGTTAACACTAAGATTGAGACTCATTTATGGATTTGTAACTCTTGCTCAATAAAATCATATTTTACATTCATTTGGTTTTTGGTCATAAAGTCTGAAATGATAATTGCAAAATAGGATGGAGAGATAACAAGATGAAAACTATGTATAATCCCATGAAAATCTCCAACTAATTATTGATGAGAAAGGAAAGACGATGATACTTAGTCAGTCATCCTTCAACTAATTATTGCTCAATGCATTTCTACTTTTTTGGGTTTTTTTCAGACCCAATTTCTCAACCTCCTTTTGCTACTACTTGCAACTTATTGGGTTTATGTTTTTTTGTAAGGGTAAATCTATTAAATTATTCTTATTATTTAATTATTGTCTTGCACCATCATTACGATTTTGAACAATTGATTAGTTCTATCCTGTCATTAATATCTGTTAATATTCTGTCGAAATTCATACACACGTGGTAATACAGATATATATATATTTTTTTAAAAATCTCAATTTTGCCCTTCATCCCTCTCCCTTTTTCTTCACCATCCATCTCCCCGGCAGCTGCTAGAACGAACGAACCACTCCTCGACGGCTGTTGGTAGTGCAACCGTTCCGCTACAGCAATCAACCGGCGTTCTCCAACATCGCTCCGGCGTCTGAACCCAACACAACAGAACCCACAGTTTCCATCTCAAGAAATCCGCAAGCTTAAGCTAACGTGAGCTCTTTTGTCCACATCCACTGTAGTGAAAAAGAGAGAGTCGCAGTTCATCACTTCGTGTCTTGGGCATCTTCACTTGTCAGCAGCAGTGATGTAATAGGGGCGAGGGGGAGAGAGAGAACGAAGGGGACCGGGAGAGAGAGACGCTGCTGGAGAGGTCTGTAGCAGCGGTGGTGACGAAACAGGGGCGAGAGGGAGAGAGAACGAAGAGGAGGATGGGGAGAGAGGGAGGGAGCTGCTGCTGGAGAGGTCCGCCGCTGCTACTGTAGCAACGGAAGTGATGAGGAGGCGGCAGACAGTGGATTCAACGCAGTGAATCGATCTTCTTCAATTTCTGAACGGTTACAGTGAATCCATCTTCAGTGCTTGGCACGAATTCAACGCCATAGCTAACATCCCAACCCATAATTACTGTTACAGAGGCCAGAGCTGAGCTGAGCTAGCTCTCTCATCAATCCTTATACTTTATTGAATTCGAATTTCGTCCATCGCTCTTTGTCTCTCAACTCTCTACTCTCAATATCTCGCCAAAATGTCAGTCTCCTTGCCTTCTCCATTACTGTTACAGAGGCCAGAGCTGAGCTGAAGCCCCCTCCACCTTCTCTCTCTCTCCTTCTTCCCCTTCGTTCTCGGCGATGGTAACTCCTCTCTCGATGGCGGATGAACTTCCATGTGAAGAGGCCGGCACAGATGGAAATCCAGAGCACCAGCACCCACACCCGCTTCCAGTTGTCCTCTAGGAAGTTGGCCACCTTTCGGTAGTACAGCTTGATGGGATTAGGTTCTTGGGTCAGCACCAGCTTCTGTAAAGCTGGTGCCAAATTCGTGGAGTACTAATTCAGGGCTTGCAACAGTAATGTCTCCAAGCTATGAACCTGTAAAGCGTAATTTTGTTAAAACAAGAAACAAAACATGAGAACAGTCAATTTCGAGAGAGGGCCTTGCGTCGCTCGGTGATGGTAACTCCTCTCCCGTCGACGGAGTTACCATGTCCGTCGAAAGGGGACGAAGATGAGGCTGGAGTGACGCCAGAGGTGTTGTATACTCAAATTGGTGTTGTATTCTTTGCACCGACGCCAGAGCGGGTGGTATTCTGGTTCTGGTAGTGCGCCTGAAGCTCTAGGAGAGCGGTCTGCTCAAACCCATCTACGATGGCCACATCAGATCCCCTCACAGCTGCAGGCTGCATCCATGGATTCGGTGGATATCAATTAACATTGCCAAGGAAACCATGTTCTTCGACTTTGACTCTGATGGAAAACCGAGTTCGGGCTCTCCTTGCCAATGCCGCCGACGTGCCTGTATAGCGACGACTGAGGAGGCTCTCCCGTGATCACAAGAATCAAGGAGTTTCGAATTTGGTGTAAGGGAAAAATGGATATTTCAGTCCTTGGCATTGGTAATTTTCCCAAATAGTAGAAGTACCATTATACAATTCCAAGTAATTTTCTAAAATACCTGCCATTGAAGCTGTGAAGTGGAACCTTGGCCATGCTGGGTTGCCTTGATGAAACCCAGCATTACTTAGCCGTGCTTGGCCTCAGCGATAGCTTCGCTGTAGATGTTGGATCCAAGGCTACAACACCCTTAGAACCTGCATACTGAATTTGGAAGGCAGAAGGAGTAATCCTTGAGATTACAGTCAATTGCCACTATGCGTGCAAACTCAACAGAAATCTTGCCAATTCCGTCAGAGAAAACGTATATGGTTCTATCCTCTCCTTCAATCTCCACATCAGGAATAACTTCAATTTCAAAGCTATTCACAGTCAATGTTTCAATGGATGAACCGAAAGACTGGCCCAGCCTTGCTGCAAATTTTGCCACATGTCTTATGTTACGAAAATCGCCCATCCATTCTCTGATGCTATCTGCACTAAGCTCATTCATTGAAGCAAACATCCACACAGAATTTTCTTGCAGTTGACATGATGAGAAGGCAATAAACTCAAACTTCTTATCACCGATTACTATATCATTCTTCAAAACAGAAAGTATCCTTCTATAAATTCCCATGCATCTGTCATCATCACTTGCAAAAGATTTACGTGACAAATACAAGTTCGTTGGAGAGATTTTACCGAATTCTTCATCAACGAATGAAGCACGGATAAAGTTATCAATCTCTTAAGGATAATGGCGTAAAACACGATTGGAAAGAATGGGTTCTGGACCATAGAAGTAAACCTTACAAGGGGTAATTTGAACTCTGCGAAGATGAACCACGCGAGTGCCCAACCAAACTCGAGGCGTTTTAGGAACATTCTTCGATGTCTAATACGTCCTGTATTGATTTCCCAACCACTTCACATGTTCAATCGCGTGCTTGATTGAATGGATGGAAATCAGAGTAAGACATGCTATTAGTCCCTTTGACTATTTTCTAGGGATGGAAATCAGATTTTAACTATTTACTGATTCTCAAACAAAACATCTGAGAGTCAAAAAACGAAAATAGCAGTCGATCTGAAACACCAACCTACTGTGATTTCGACCGCTGGTAATAAATCTTCGCTGCTGGAACGACTCCCGCCGCTGGTTCAGTGAGAAGATGAAGGAGACGAGAAATCGATTTTAACTATGAAACAGGGGAAAACATATACTGATTCTCAAACAAAACATCTGGGAGTCAAAAAACGCAAATAGCAGTCGATCTGAAACACCAACCTGTTGCGATTTCGACCGCTGGTAATAGATCGCCGCTGCTGGAACGACTCCCGTCGTTGGTTCAGTGAGAAGATGAAGGAGACGAGAAATCACAGTGAGGAGATGAAGGAAAACACTCCGCCATGAATGAAATCTTACCTCAATGTTGGCTAAAGGAGAGAAACCACCGCTGGTTGCAGAGAAGATTGTGTCGATGGGCAAAACCTTATACTCTTTTATTCGAAGGGCATTAATGGTATTATAAAAATTTATTAGGGATCTGCTGCACTCTTCGCCTACCACTGGCGATCATTTATGTGTGGCTGCCGGTGGCCAGGATCGTCATACCTTCCATGTAGATGAAGCCGCCAATGGTCGAGTTTCAGCCAGGGGATGTTTCATTAAAAAAACAGGCTTACAGGGGATGTATTTTTTTTAATACAGGCGACCACTGGCTCTTCATTAATATCTGATGAGTTCACCGACCACCGGCGATCATTTACCTTTGGCCGCCGGTGACCGAGAGGCTCATACATTGTTGCTTATGAGCTGCCAATGGTCATGTTTTGGCTGTGATCACAACATGCGCGTATTCACGTCGGGTAAAGGTGACAGATATTGTTTCGGGTCGGGTCTACCCAATATTTGCGAATTTACTGTTTGTTTCATAACTTATTAAATCGGTTCGGCTTTAAACCAAATCCAGTTTAATTATGTACATATATTTAATTACTGATACTTAATAAAAATGTTAATTAATTCGATTTGTTTTTAAACCAAACCTGGTTTAATTAAATGCTGATAATTAATAACAAGTACTTATATTTAATTACTCATAATTACTAATGATGTTAATAATAATTAACATTAATTAAGTAAGTTTGTTTTTAAACCAAAACCGATTTAATTAAATGTTGATAATTAATACCGATGTTAATAATTATATCAGTAATATTAATGAGTAATTATTAAATGATAATTATAATATTAATTATTAATATTATTGTTTTCAGTTAATAATTATTAAGTATAATAATATACTAATATGTATTATTAATGTATTATTAATATATTATTATTATTAATGTAGTATTAATATATTACTAATAATTAATTACTACTAATTATTATCAGTAATTATAATTAATAATATTATTATTATCCAATATTTATTTGATTTAGTCAAAGTCAAATTATAAAACTTTCAATTATTCAATATTGATAAAATAACTTAATTATAGATGCAATTATTATTTCATTAATTAACTAAAAACATTAATTATAACAAAAATTACTTGATAATAATATTATTATTGCTTAATAATAGTATTATTACTAAATAATTCAATTTCTTAATTCAAATATAAATATACATGTGAATAATTAGTGAAACTCAAATAAAATAATATTACTGTAATAAACAAAAAATGTAAAAACCAAAATGATACATACATGTGACTGCCCCATAACGGGGTCAAACGCTAGATAAAATATTGTAAATATCTTCAATTAAATAAAAATCTATCAGAAAATAAAATGAATTTGAATAATTATAATTAATAATAATATTATTATCCAATAATTACTTGATTTAGTGAAAGTTAAATTATAAAACTTTCAATTATTCAATATTGTTAAATTAAATTAATTATAAAAGCAATTATTCATTAATTAACTAAAAATTTAATTGTAACAAGTTAATTACTTACTATACACAAATTAAGTACATACATAATAAGAATATATTATTACTTAATAGTAATAATAATAATAATAATAATAGTATCATTATTATTACTTTTATTATTATGATTGTAATATTATTATTATCATTACTGATATTATAATTATTAATATATAAATAATACTAATTATTATTAAAAAAGTGTAAATATGAAAAGTGAATTGCTTAAAATTATTTGCTGAAATTACGGATATCAATAATTTTAATATTACTGATTTCAAAATCAGTACATACATAATAAGAATATATTATTACTTAATAATAGTATTATTACTTACTACTACTAATAATAATAATAATAATAATAACAATAATAATAATAATAAATTCATTATTATTACTACTATTATTATTATGATTTTAATAGTATTATTACTACTGATTTTATAATTATTAAAATATTATTAATATATCAATAATTTTAAAAATACTGATTTTAAAATCAATACACACATAATAAGAATATATTATTACTTAATAATAATAATAATATTATTATTATTATTATTACTGATTTTATAATTATTAATATATTAATAATACTGATTATTATTAAAAAATTGTTAATAGGAAAATTGAATTACTAAAAATTATTTGCTAAAATTACACGTTGTAATTAATTTCTACTAATTAATTATTGATAATTAACAGTGATAACTAATTACTGAGAATGGATTAGAAGGATTAGAAGGTCATGGTTAAAGGGTTTAAAAGGTCATTGTTGAATATTACGTCAAGGTTGCGAATGGATTTGAAGGTCATTACTATTGTTAAAGGGTTTAATAGAAGATAATTTCATGAGAGCACAATTATATTTGGTGGTAGAAAGAAGAGTCTCCAAAGTATGTTTATTTTTTCTCCCATTGTATGAAAATTCTTTTTCTTTCTTAACTACTGTGATTTTAATATTGTTCATACAAGTTTCAATAGACTTCTTCATTTATTAGAAGTTTATTATTGTTTATAAAATTATTAATTCTCTAATGAAGAATATGAATTCATAAAACCGATATTATCAAATAGTTTCAAAATTGAAAACTTAATCTATTCAAAAAACTGATTTACAATATATATATGTATGTATGCATGTATAGCATTAACTTCCCCATACTTAGTATGGGGTCATTCACTAGTTTTTTTTTATATTAAAACATTATAAACCTAATGGGTCTTTATTATCTCTCATAAAATCTATATTTACTCTAATAAATCTCTCTCTCTCTCTCTCCTTAATAGTCAATGTTTGTAACATCTCCCCTCCCCATTAAATCCTTATTTTCCTCTTAAATATCTCTTAACCCCTTTTGGCTCTCTCTAATAAAGTAGGGTGTAAATTAGATGGGTTGAGTTAGATTAAGGGTCAACCTCAACATGAACGTTAGTTTGGACCTAAATTTGCGCACCAGTACATAGGGTGAACCAATCTAAACAAATCATTGCTCCTTTCCTTGGGTTATTAGTTTTTTCCCTAGTTTGCTCCTTTCTTTAGGCTTAGGTTTTTTTCCATTGTTTTTATTAATTTAATTTAATGTAGAATTATTTAATGGATTGTTCTAATTCAATAATAAAATGTAAGAAATAACTTGATGTGAGTTTTTTATTATTTTCATCAATTCAATTTTAAAATTGTTTTTTTTTCAGCTTGGTTATTAATCCCATGCTAATTAAGCACATTTTTTGGCTTTATAGGGCTACATAATGGGAGGTAACCCATTGCCCCAACCCAATAAGTCTCTACTACAACTAACTAGATAAGGTATCAATAGAGTCACCATCATTTGGTTTATGTGCTTCTCATAATATACAAGCTATATAAAAACGAAAATTCAAAGATAAATAACTGAAAAAGAAAAAAAAAATCCACTATTCTACATGTAAAAATGTTGAAATACAACATTTCATGCATCACATGGGGTCTCTGCTAGTGTATATCCATAAAAGGGTGAACTCTCTCTCTCTCTCTCTCTCTCACACACACACCCATTCTAAAGAAAGTTTAGAATGCTCAATGTTCAAATTTTTATTCATTCCTTTCCAAATGAAAATTCCTTAAAGATTGGTGATAGAAGGGCTCAATTAACTATCGTTGCCCCTACAAACCAATCTACTAGCAATAGATGCACTTAATTAAACTTGCATCCCAAACAGATACATACTTACTATGGAACTGTACATGGCAGATGATAGAGGAAAATTTGTTCAACCATATAGCCAACAACCCACTTAAATTTCTACCAAACACTAACCACACACTTGGAAAATCACTTCAAAACACTTAAAATTAAACACAGTTCTTTGGTCTTCCTATCAGGGAACAGTTCCTTGATGCCCTTTCAAGTAGGGCACCCTTCAATGCAGAAAAGATGGAGGGTGCTAGTACGGGGGGAGCAGTTGTAAGTACTGTACTCATTTAACCTTTTCAAGAAATTCTATCTGGTTGGGTTGGTTCACTAGGGCTTGAAGAAGGATCTCTTTGTGGGAGCTCTCCCAACAGCCCTCATCAAGTTGGCCAACTCAAGAACTCTAGCTACCTTTGTTCCTTTCTTTGCCTCAGCTGATGCTCTCCTCTCCTCTGCTCTCCGATGTGCCTTTGCCACCTCGTTTTGCATTTTCTCCAATGCTTTAGCTCTTTTATCCTCTAGCTTTCTCTACAAACAAAACAAAGTTTATGTATCATGAGTCATGACTCCATGGATTATTACTCAAGTAATTAAATCACCATAGTTTACAGAAGAAGATCAACGATAAATAAGTTTAACTATTTACAACTTGGAATTGAATGAAATTATCATATGGGGTGTGGGTGCAATTAATTTAATTGTTCCTTAATTACTCACCTCAACCTTCTTCATCCAAGATGTTGCCTTCTGGACCTGTTCATCCTCCCACCCATTGACGATCGCATCCTCCCTCTTGAACCTGTTATTAATCTTAGCAATCTTGGCCGTCTGCCACGCCGATATCTTGGATTCTATCTCCTCCCGCTTCACCCTCTGCAACGACACCTCCTCGGCCATGCCACTTCCAGCAGCCGGATGTCTAGGAGAGGGGACGGGGTCGAGCGGATTGTTATCTAGGACAATGGCCAATGGGTTCGTCACCTCCGGCAACCGATCGTCCTCCCCAATCCTGGCCAGGTTGTTCCCGACGTTGCCACCCTCGTTTTCATGGCCGTCGGCGTTCCCGATTGCAGAGCCAGCAAGGACCAAAGCATTGAACTCGCGACTCATGCTCGTGAAGTTCTCGCTGGAAGCACCGTCGCTGCTCATGGACAAGGTGGATAGCCTGTGGCTGCTCGTCTCCCAGGACTCCCTCTGCCGAGCTCGATTCCCTGCTGGGGCCGGCGGTGGCGTTAGAGCATGTATATCCCTGATGACTTGATCTCCATCGCCATGGTTCTCTCTTCCATTGCTTACATCTCTCTGAATCTGATCATTCGACATGTGAAGAGCTCAAGATCCTAATTAGTACAATACCGACCCGGACAAAAGCAGTGGAGCAAAGTAGGACGCAATCCCTTCCCTACAAGCATACTCGCAGGCTCGCAGCTTATTAGCAGAAGAACCAAGAACGTCAATTTCTCTCACTAAAGCCAACGAGAAATTTTAGCCACACACCTCCAAATTCAATTAATATAGTCGTCCAGTAATTATACAACTGCAAATCTTCCATGTGTTTGCCACATCACCCACTCAGAATCCTATACGGACGATAGTGGGCCACGACGTGTCAACCTGATAATGGCCCATGTATTAAGCTGACGTGGACGGTAGTGGGCCACGACGTGTCAACTGCAGAGGATTTTGACCCTTCCTAAGGGTTGTTTGGTCACAGCCAAATTGGCTGAATTGAATTGCTTTTTATTCTGTTTTTAGTGAATAAATTATTCATGAGGATGCTAGCTCTTTCATGACTTCATCCATAAAACAAACAAATTATTCGGTTCAGCCACTCTCTAATGTGAACCCCCCATAAGTTGATGAAACGTTCCAAATTGTCCACGTCATCCATCAACCGACTTTCAAAGGGTCGTGTGGGGAAGGAATCTAGACGGGTCACCTCATTCGGAACCCTAGTCTTTTTCAAGAAAAGCTGACGTGGCATCCATAAACCTAATTAGTTAGACAAATAAACATAAAGAAACTTGTTTTAGATTTTAATCTTAGTGTCGGCCAGGCCACGAGATATTAGACCAGCCCAACAGAGGTAGGTAGTGGGCCGGGCCCAGTATCCCACTTTGACACACGTTGAAAAATGTGGATACTTTATCGGACACGTGGTGGACGGATGTTCTGCGGTGAGTCCTACATCAGGTTGCTCGGACCTCCATCAATGCGTGTAAATTAGGGCACCTCTAAGGCTTTATTTGGCTCGTCATTAGGGTTATTATTAATAGAATTAATAATAACAGCTTTCTGGAAGGATGAGAGATGCTTGGAATATCACTTTCTAGTCTTCAATTGCCAAGCACCATGATTATTTTTGTTTGGAGCCATCTGATGATGTAATGGGTGGGTATAGTTGGGTGAGGATTTAGCCACGTGTCCACCCAAATACAAATGTGACATACACGTGTCTATTGGTTCGTTGGGGTGAAGATGTTAAAAGGAGAAAAAGAAAGCGAATTGCCTTATCCTTTGGCTTTGGCTCCACTTGTCCAAGCATAGGAAATTCGAAATGGCACCAGGTCATATTCCGGTTCAACAAGACAACAAGTCTATATCCAAATTCAATCTGATCACGCCAATGTCTCTTTATATAGTAAAAGCTATAAAGCAGCAAATGCAATTAGTTGCTTCGTTGCTTAGGGAGGGAAATTTTGTTCATCTAATTTGATAATATAATTATTTTATTATTTTCAATTTATTTTGTCCTCTAATAAGAATAATTGAACACCAATAAGCCATTAATAATGTATTTTTGTCCCTTCTTTACAAGTTAGGTTTTTGATTTTAAAAAGATTTTCAGCATGCATTATTATGGATTAAAGTATCGGTATTGAATATTGTATCGAACAATTTGGATACGGATGCAAATACAGATATGCTTTAAGAATATATGGATACGGACGAAAGATTTAGATATGCTAGGAAAACACATAGAAATTCCATAAATATATTAATAACACCAAATTTAAATTCAAATAACCACAAATAATGTATAAATACCTAATAAATGTATGTATGAAAAAATATATTACAATTAATATATTAAGATGCATAGATATCATTCAATTTTATAGATATGCATCAATCAAGAGTTCAAACACATAAAATATGTACATATTTTATTTTAATTATTATATCAATTATTGTCCATTTTACTATTTCTCACTCTTTTACATTAAAAAAAAGTCAACCAAATATTAAATTCTCAAATGTAAATTAAAATATCAATTGATAATTTATGAAAATGTATAATTTCAATTTAAAATATATCAAATTTGTTAAAATTTCTAAGATACATACAGCAATTAAAAATTATATTATATATAAGTTACAAATTCTTAATTGCTAATATAATTATTACATTATTAGTATTTTTGTTTATATAGTTTTTCTAAAATTAAAAACCATTTTTTGTATAAATTTTAATTGGTAGAATTGATAGATTCTATTTAATATTATATTCCCAAATATTTTGTAAATATTTAATATATTGTTATTTAATGTGAGGTGAATTAGAATATTAATTAATAATTTATATATATAGATATATAAATTTTAAGTATTAAAATAATTATTCTATTATTACTATTTTTATTTGCATACATTTCTTGAGATCAAAATCATTTTTTTTTTAATGTGAATTTGATAGGTTATTTATTTGGTTATTGCATTAGTTTATAAAATAATAATTTTTTAATATTATTCTTTTAATTTTTAGTAGGAATCATTAAACATAAATGTGTTATTTAATAGGATTGCATGCAGTATGTACATACAGTCTTTAATAAAATTTAATGTATTTCAATAATTAACATGAGAGTCAAGCCGGGCTAATGGTTTAGGGGTGAATTTGGAATTGAATAATGTGTAGGGAGACTCATGTTCGAATGTGAATCCATTGTAAATGGACTAGGTCCAATCCAATCCAATGAATGTTTTGGACAAATTTGGACTGGTCCAATTCAATGTCTGGACCATCCAATCTATTCAAATTCATTTTGATTTAGATTGGTTTCAACCCAAACCCGGTCCATTGGCACATATACTCTTATCTTATATCAATGGACCAGATATTGGCTTAATCCAACCCAATCCAATAAAATTTGTTACGGACGGTCCAAGTTTAATCCAATCTAATAAATATTTTGGGCCAGATTGGTCCAGTTCAATATGTCTTGTTGGTCCATCCAATCCGTTCAGATTGATTTCGGACTAGACGGGATCCAATCCAAAACCGGTCTATTGACACCCTTACATGAGAGTGCTTGGAGAAAGAGGAAAATAATGTATTAAAGGGTCTGTTTGGTTTACAATTGGAATCAGAATCAAAATCAGAATGTTCTATTCTTATAGCTTATTTGGTCCAAACAAGAATTGGAATGGGAATTAAAATAAGTTGGAATGGAGTATCAGCCCCAAGGGAGGGGGAAGAAATGGCCATTTCCTCAAATGGGAGAATGCTATTCCATCAGGAATGGGAATAGAATTTCGATTTGGGCATTCCAATTCCAACTCTAGACGTACCCCTATTCTTATGAATCAAATGACAGATTGTGTATACAAAAGATATTGTTCTTCCCTTTTTTCCTTGCATTCGTTCTTTACACTGAATGAGTATATATATACAACCCTATTCTATCTTTCCTTGTTGTACACAAACTACCCCTAAGGTAAGAATTATCCCTTGGATTAAGGGATGACTAACTACGGACATGATAAGAATTGTCCCTTGAATTAAGGGATATTCTTCTAGTTTGACAACTCAAGCAATACTCCCCCTCACGTTGGCGCGTACAAATCTTGGATGCCCAACTTGCCAAGTGAGCTGTAGAAGTTTTTACTGGATACAACTTTTGTAAGTATATCTGCCAGTTGGTCTTCAGACTTGACAAAAGGAAATCGAATGATCTTATCTTCGATATTTTGTTTGATGAAATGCCAGTCCACCTCCACATGCTTTGTTCGATCATGTTGGACATGATTATGAGAGATATCTATGGCAGCCTTGTTATCACAGAATAGGTCCATCTCAGAGGTTGGGGAGAAACCGATTTCCGTCATTAATCTTCTAAGCCAGAGAAGCTCGCAAAGACCTTTAGCCATTCCCCGAAACTCAACTTCAGCACTTGATAAGGCCACCACCTTTTGTTTTTTGCTTCTCCATGTAACAAGATTCCCACCGACAAATGTAAAGTACCCCAAGGTGGATTTTCTATCCGAGATATTTCCAACCTAATCTGCGTCTGTATAGCCTTCAATCTTCAGATGATTATTCTTTGAGAACATTAGTCCTTTTCCAGGTGAGGACTTCAAGTATCGAAGAATTCACATTATAGCATTCATGTGATCTTTGCTTGGGCAATGCATGAACTGACTCACTACACTGACAGCGTAAGTGATGTCTGAGCGAGTATGTGAGAGATAAATAAGTTTACCAACCAGCCTTTGATATCTCTCCTTATCAGTAGGTACTTGGTCTGGGTATTCTCCAAGTTTATGGTTTTGAATAATTGGTGTGTCTGCCAGTTTGCACTCCAACTGTACCACTTCAGATAGTAAATCTAACGTGTATTTCCGTTGAGACAGAAATGTACTTTGCCTTGATCTAGCAACTTCAATTCCTAGAAAATATTTGAGCCCTCCCAAGTTCTTCATTTCAAACTCAGTTGCCAATTGCTTTTGAAGTGTTGCTATTTCTCCTGAATCATTTCCTGTGATAATCATGTCATCCACATATATTATTAAGTTTGTTACCTTCCCTTGCCGGTGCTTTAGAAATAGTGTATGGTCTAAGTTGCTTTGTTGAAAGCCATATTTCTTCATCGTAAGACTAAACCACCCAAACCATGCCCGCGGTGATTGTTTCAGTCCATATAGGGCTCACTACAGTTTACACACAACTTTGGTCTTGGAATTCGTTGTATAACCAGGTGGGATGTCCATTTATACCTCCTCTTCAAGATCACCATGGAGGAAAGCGTTCTTTACATCGAATTGGTGCAGTGGCCAATCAAGGTTTGCTGCAAGAGATAATAAAACTCTAACCGTATTCAATTTGGCCACTAGTGAGAAGGTCTCTTGATAATCTACACCATGTGTCTGGGTATAACCTTTCACAACCAGCCTCGCTTTGTATCTCTCGATCGACCCATCCACCTTATATTAAATGGAAAATACCCATTTACACCCTATAGGTCTTTTCCCTTTGGGCAAGGTGAGTCAATGTTTTGTTCTTCAATAGTGCCTCCATTTCTTCCTATATGGCCTGAGTCCATTTCGGGTTTGTCAAAGCTTCTTGAACACTGGTGGGAATATGATTTGAGGACAATTCTCGCACAAATGTTTTGAGAGGTTTGGAGAGTCTCTTTGTTGATACATAATTGGCAATTGGATACTTTGACCTTCGATCCTCAATATTTAGAGAATATCTATTTGGCGGTTTGCCACGATTATGCCTGAAAGGTAAAGTGTAACCAACAGAAGTATTCATATCATTAGAGCTTGAAGGTGTAGTAGGAGAGTTTACCTCAGGAATGTTCTCATTTGCTTCAGGAATATTCTCAGGAGATGGGTCTTCAGGTACTGTGGAGGTTGGGGTCTCTATTTCTGCTGGAAGTGACGATGTAGATGTTTCTAGTGCTGTAGATGTCTCTCTTGAAATTATATCAATTGTAGAAGGTTCCTCATTGACCACCATTTCTGGTCTAGAGTGTTCCGTATTATCCACCATTTCTGTTGAAGCACTATTATTCAGCCAGTCGGGTAGAAACCAATTCTGTTCTTCACTCTGACTCTCCACCTGAAGAGAAGAATTGGATTCGAAAGGAGAGTAAAATGTTTCAGATTCCAAAAAAAGTGACATCCATGGTAACATAGATGCGTTGGGTGGCTAGGTCATGACATCAGTATCCTTTCTGATGTAACGCATACCCCAAAAATAAGCATCAAGTTGCACGTGGATCAAGTTTTGTTCGTTGACTTTTATGCAGATGTACAAATGCCACACAGCCAAAAACTCGAGGTGAAATCATCAACACGGTTGATAGAGAGACATGTGATGAAAGAACTTGTAATGGTGTCTTAAAATGTAAGACTCGTGATGGCATTCGGCTAAGGAGGTGCACAGCAGTAGCAACAGCATCAGCCCAATGTCGGTTAGGTACATGTGCTCCAAGTAACAAAGCACCAGTAGTTTCGAGTATGTGCCGATTCTTTCTTTTAGCAATGCCATTTTGCTACGGAATTTGTGGACATAAAGTCTCATGAAGTAGTCCATGAATCCGGAAATAATCTTGGAACTGTTGATTCATATATTCCCCGCCATTATCAGACCTAAGAGCCTGAATTTTAGCTGAGAACTGAGTCTTCACCATCATATGAAAAGATTGAAATACAGTCAACACTTCATCTTTATGTTTTAGCAGATATAACCATGTCATGCGAGTGCAGTCATCAACAAAGATTACAAACCAGCGAAACCCAGACATCGTAGTTACCGGGGATGGCCCCCACACATCCGAGTGAATTAAAGCAAATGGAACTTTACTTTTATTCATACTTAAAGGATAGATAATTCTATGACTCTTGGCTAAGATGCAAGTGTTACATTGAAAATCATGAGGCTGCATATCTGTAAATAAATCCGGAAATAAATGTTTCATGTAACCAAATGATGGATGTCCAAACTGGCGATGCCAGATCCAAATATGTTGTTCTTTGGTGTTGCCTTGATGATGTGCATGATGTGCTTGACCCATACTAAGATCATCCATGTAGTAGAGCCCCCCCCCCCCCCCCCCCCACCCCCCTCCTAGTACCACGCCCAATTATCTCCTTGGTGAGAATATCCTGAAGAAGACAAAAAGTATGATAAATGAGCACAACACAATTTAGATCAATGGAAATTTGGCTAACAGACAGTAATTTATGGGAGAGAGAGGGAACAAGCAAAGTGTTATTTAAGGATATTGCAGGTGACAAGGTCACAGTGCCTGCTCCTGTGACTGGAGATACAATCCCATTGGCATTAGCAATTGTAATCCGTCTTGGTGGTGAAGTTTTTTGAAAAATCAGTAGCATCATAGGTCATGTAGTTGGTAGCCCCCGAGTCAAGTATCCATGCATTGCTATCAACAGTGTTGTGGGAAAGATTGTTACCTGAGTCTAAGAGGAGTATGTCTCCTTGTGGTACTTCAACAGATGGTGTGAATGAAAGTTGGGGTTCTGCTGTTACCATCGCAGCCTTACCGCCAGTTTCAGCCTTGTCTTGACGTTTTCGAGCTTGGAGTTCATGCCACCAGTCGGGGTAGCCATGTAGTTTGAAGCAATTCTCCCGGGTATGTTTCGAGTTACCACAATGAGAACACTTAGTTCCATCAGAAGATGTTCGTGATTTAGAGGACATACCAGATTTTCCGTTGCTCAAAGAAAGAGAGCCCATTGAGGATGAAGTAGGTTGTCCAGTTTTAACACTTTTGGAGGCCAAAACAGCTCCTGGAGTTTCAGTATTGTTACCGGTGATCATGACCTTTTTCTGAATAGTTTCCCTACGAACCTGTGCGTATGCCTGTTCAACAGTGGGAAACGGATGCATTTCGAGTACATATGCTCGAATCTTGTCAAGTCTGTCATCAAGGCCATCCAAGAAAATATATACTCTTTCTTCTTGAAGAAGATTATTATAACGTTGACAGCACACTCCAATGGATTTGGATGACAAAAATCAATTTCACGCCACAAACCTTGGAGATCATTATAATATTTTTCAAGAGATCCTCCAAACTGTCGCAAGTGGGTCACACAGTGCCAGAGATCGTATACTTGCGAGGTATCACTTCCATCAAAGTAAGTAGTAGCAACAGAATCCCACACCATCTTTACTGTAGGGAATCGAATAAAGTTACCGATCAAGGATACATCCATGGAGTTAATTAACCAGCCCTTGACAATAGCGTTGTCCGTGCGCCATCTTCAAAAGGTTGGGTGAATCTGAGGAGGCTGGGGAAGCTCGCCACTAATATATCCCAATTTGTCTTTGCCGGAGATATACATCTCAACAACTTGGGACCAAAGAGCATAGTTGGTGCCGTCCAACTTGATGCCAATCGAAGCCGCGGGAGTCTCTGTAGTTGAGGTTGGTCTGTGCAGGATTTCAACCATTCTGGTAGTCAATTCGGTGAGGGTAGGGTTGGATCGTTGTTCCCCAGAAGGATCTGAGGTTTCTGAATCGGACATGGTTGTATCTGTTGAAAGGCGTCCTTGCTAATGGCATCTCAATGTCCAACAGACCCTGAGGTCATAGATTGGATGGCCAAGTCCTACGTAGCTGCATCCGATGTTACCGGAAGGAATGAAGAGAAAGAGTATATAATAAAATTGTTGAAGATGCCACGACCCAAGAGGTCACCCAGGATAACGGAGAGAGGCTTCTCTTTTGGGTAATTTTCAAACCTCGTCTTTAGCATATACTCGACGTTATTCGGATTGGCTGTAATTGTGTTTCCGAGCAAATGGACATGAATGATCTTGCTGGGAGACTTCTTGAGGAGATGGGTATACCAGTCACAGAGATTGTCGAATTCAATCGACCAGCTCACAGTGAGATAACTTAATCATCCATCATCCAGCAAGGAAAAGCAGTGGCGTCTGATGCAGTTTTCGTAACAAAGAAGCTTCTGAAGAGAACTGGGAAAGCGGCTTGGATTGCAGGAATGACGTTTCTGATCTTAGTGGTTCCTATCAGGATCGAGAGCAGCAGATGAATGAGCTCGAGACGCAGAAGGCAAGGTAGACGAGTTGGTCACGGATCGATACGCTCTGATACCATGACAGCTTGTGTATATGAAAGATATTGTTCTTCCCTTTTTTTCCTTGCATTCGTTCTTTGCACTGAATGAGTATATATATACAGCCCTATTCTATCTTTCCTTGTTGTACACAAACTACCCCTAAGGTAAGAATTATCCCTTGGAATAAGGGATGACAAACTACGGACATGATAAGAATTGTCCCTTGAATAAAGGGATATTCTTCTAGTTTGACAGCTCACGCCAATATCAAACGGGCTCTTTTTTGGTTCATCTTATCATGCTTGATCAATATAACAGAGGTGTGGGCAGCTCTGGTAGCTTACAAAGTCGCTTATTCCTTTGGGGGAAAGAATGTCATCATAGAAGGGGGATTCTCAACTTTTCATCAACAATGTGAAGGGTTGGGAAGTACCACCCTAGATTGTTAAAACCACCATGAATATTTGATTTGTCTTAACTTCGGGCTGAATGCTATTTGCTGTTTAGAGAGGCGGATGGAACGTATGTTGGTTGGCTAATTTGGGTCACCGGTTCAGTTTTAGTAGGATTAGTTATTTAGATTAAGAGTTTAATTACATTTGCTTTTGTGATATGTTGGGGAGAGACTCCTAGGGGTGGCAATTTTCCCCGTCCCTGATGCGTACCCAGGCTCCCCGACCCGATGAGGTCGGGTATGTGGGGTATTTTGGCGGGGTCGGGGTCGGGGATGGGGCTATCCTTGAATCCCCGATCGAGGGCAGGGATGGGGATGGGGAATGCAATCCCCGCACTACCCCGATGCCAAAGTCCGTTGGGAACTTCATGGCCAAATAGTAAGTGGACACCACGGCTTTTAAAGCATGGGTGATCGGCCGACCTACTATGGCATTGTAGGGGGAGGGGGTCGCGACCACCAAGAAATCGTGACTGAGCCTTACCGTGCTAGGCCACATGCCAACTTCCACAGGTACTGTGACCTTTCCCAGGGGTCTGACCTCTTCTCCGCTGAAGCCGACCAGCGGGGTGTTCGCGGGCTTCAAGTCACTCTCTCGGAACTAGAGCTTGTCGTAGGCTGCCTTAAAAAGGATGTCTGCCGAACTGCCGAAGTCAATGAGTACCCACCGGACTTCGAAGTCGTTGATCTTCATCTTTATGACAAGTGTGTCATCGTGGGGGTAGTGGACCCCGTGCGCATCGTCTTCGGTGAAGAATATGGGGTCTTCCGTTCTAGGCCGCTTTGGGGGATTTTGTTCTCTGGCGGCCTCCCTGGTTGATGCCCGAGCTACTGCTGAGGTGCATCCTGCTACGATTGATCCTCCAACGATCACGTGGATTGTTCCCCGAACTAGTCTTTCCTCTGTGGGCTGCTTCTGCGGTTCTGCTGGTCGGCTGCTGGACTCGAGAGCGTCTCTGCTGCGCTCTCCCTGCCGACCTGTCTTTTTACTATTATTATTATTATGCTGTACAAAATTTCGTAGGTACCCGCGACGGATAAGTTCCTCTATCTCATCGCGGAGATTATTACAATGCTCGGTGCTATGACCGTGGTCCCTATGGCAGCTGCAGTACAAGTTTTTATTCCTCTCGTTTAGGTTTCCCTTCAGACGAGGTGGCCACTTCACATACGGGGCATCTTTGATCGTCATTAAGATCTCGGCCCGCTTCGCGTTTAAGGGCGTGTAGTCCGCCTAACCTGCTAAGGGAGCTCGGAACGACTGGCTTGGCTTCGACCCCCGAGCTGGGTCTCTCTTTCTCCTGTCATCTGAGTTGGAGGGCTCGCTTTCCATCTTCCTTTTTACGATCCCGCCTTCAGTCCTTTGGTTGATCTCTTCCTCTGTTTTTATAAATTTGTCCGCGAGCTTGAGGAATTCAGCCACGGTTGCGGGCTGATTAACTACCATGTGGCATTTGAACTCCTTGTGTGTTACACCCCTCTTGGCTGCCGCGAGCTGTACCGCGGGGTCTAGACGCGGTATCTGCAAGCACGCGTCATTGAACCATTTGATATAGCCCCGGATGGACTCTCCTTCCCTCTGGACTATTCTGAGGAGGCTCTCCTCGGTTTGGGGGCACCGCTTGCTAGTAACGAAGTGCGCAGTGAAGACTTGCACGAACTGGGTCCAGCTTCTTAATGACCCGGGGGCCAGGTTCCTATACTAGGTGCGGGCCACTCCCCTGAAGGTGGTAGTGAAAGCCACGCACATGTAGGACTCGCTGGCCCTCGCCAAGTGCATTTGGGACTAGAAAGCGTCAACGTGGTCATTGGGGTCAAAGGACCCATCATACTTGTCTAGGGAAGGGAGTTTGAAATCTTTGGGCATGGAAACCGCAAGGAGTTCTGATGACAGGGGGGAAGGGACTGAAAGAATAGGGGCAACTTTCACCTCGTCCAAGCTTGTTTCTTCTTTACCTCGGAGCTCGGGCAGGACGCGGGTGGTAGTTCGGCGACTTCGCCGGCGTCTTCGCTGCTGCTTAGAAGGCCTGGTTTTGGCGCTACTTGCCTCGGTGTTGCTGAGCTCGATGGGTCCGAACTGTTGGTAGTTCGCGGCCAAGACGCCGAACTGGTTCTCTGCGAGCGGGAGCTCGAACTTGGAGTGCCGAGGTGCTGACTTGGTTGGCAAGGAGGTTCCTGATTCGCCGGCGAGTTGCGAGGCGGGGGTAGTTAGTCTTTCCCTCCTACCCGGGGATGAGGCCTGGCTCCTGGAGGGGTTCTGAAGTTGGGAGGCTTCCCCTCGGTGAAGGCGCCCGCCTTGGGGGGAGGGCTTGACCGGCTTGGGAGCAGGGTGCTGAGGTGGAAGCTGCGGTTGGTTCAGAGGCAGTTGAGGGAACTGTTGTTGGTAGTGATACTGGGAAATGTGGTGTAGTACTTGTTGCTGATGGAGCTGATGTTGCTGGAACTACTGCATTTGGGCTTGCATTGCCCGCATGCACTGCAACAAGTCATCAAGCTGGTTCTGGCTGGTTGTTAGAGGGACAACAGTTGGCTCGACAAAAGTTGTCTCGATAGGGAGGGGAGGGGAACATTCACAGGTGCCGCCATGCTTGGTGCATTGAGGGTAGAGATTCCATCCGTCGAGAGGGGGACGGTGAACTGTCCGATACATACAGTGGCGGACTAAGGGTGTTCCCCTTCAATATTCAAGTCGGTGTTGTGCCTATTGCCGCTGGGTGAAGCCATGGAAGCTATGGTTTCTTTGTGAGAGAGAGAGAGTTAAAGGTTAGGGGAGGCTTTTTGAAGTCTTCCCACAGACGGCGCCAAATGATGATGTGCAATCCGGTCGATCCTAGCTGTCGGTTACTTCGCCTCTGATGGAATTGGAGGTGCTTGAAACAAGGAAGAGAACGGAGATTTCCGGGGAGGAACCCGGTTGGAACACTCCGAAGCTCAAGTTAGTGCTCTTGAGAAGGCAAGGGGAATGAAGAACTTCAAGACCAGAAAGCGCGAGAATCACATACCTCCTTCTTTGGGAGATGGGGGCCTTTTATAATTACCCTGTACACTCACTCCCATACCTCTACCAGATCGGGCATCATCACCTCCGCCAGATCGGGTGTCATCATTTCTGCCAGACGTCAGTTCGGGTGTCATAACCTCTGCCAGTTGCCAGCTCAGGTGTCATAACCGCCACTGTCCTTGTCAGGGCCGTCTCTACTATGTCTGAGATGGCAGTGGTAGGAGGCCGTTGGAGGGCAGCTGTCATGCGTCGGACCTCTAATCAGTCAGGCGCGATGCCTCCGTGTACGGACTTCCTGGGCGCCAGGTACGGTTGTTCAGTCAGGCGTCTTGGAGCTGAAGTGGTGTGCGAGGTGAAGTCTTGAGTTCGGATAGAAGTGGCGCGAACTGCCCTGGGGTGGGTCAGCTCGGGTTCTTGCCCTTTGCGCTCCTTGTAAGGCTCAGGACCTCCAAGGGAGAGCTCGGGTTCTTCCTTGGGGAGCTCGGGTCGCGGGTTCCTTTCTTGGGGGAGCTCGGGTTGTTGGTTCCTTTCTTGAGGGAGCTCGGGACTCCTTTTCTCGGAGCTCGAGTTGTGGGCCCGTTGCCGTGCCGAGATGGCGCTTCTGCCACTTCACTCTCGGTTGCTTCCACGTGTCGCGTGGCCAAGGGGTCGGGCCAAATCTTCCTCCATCAATTCCTATTACTACCTTCTCTATCTTCGTTGGTTCTTCTCTCCCACTTTTTTCGCTTTAACTATGGAAGACCTAGATGCTCTGAACGAAGCATTTCAGAACATGCTCCAAGCTAATCCCATTCCTGGTATCAACGTTGTCGATATTCGACCCCATATTCCTAAAAACCTTCATGAAGACTGGAAGAGGGCCTCTATAACCTGTGACATCTTGATCCCAACCGTCTTCTCTTAGATCCTTTTCAATGTGGTCACTTTCGTTTACGGTTTCGTTTTGAAGAGGACTATGTTCACATTCGGGATAATGGGCCTTGGGTCTTAGATGGCCAGTGGATTATTCTGAAACCCCGGGTACTAGGGCGTCCTCAATATGAAAGTTATCTTAACCAGATAGAGATTTGGGTGCAATTGCACAACATCCCTTATGAAATTCTATCCATAGATGTTGGACGTCCGATTTTTTAACATATAGGCCCTACTCGTTAGGTTACAGTTATTCAAAATTACATTAGAGCCAAAGTTTTAGTTACAGTTGATCAACCTCTCAAAATTGGTTCTTTCTTTAGTGCCACCCATTGGGTAGTGTACAGATATGAAGAACTCCCAAGCACTTGCTATCTTTGTGGTATGGTAGGTCACATGTATTGGCATTGTTCCCAACCTCTCCCCTACATTACAGGCCAAACCTATAAACAATATTTCAACAAACGCTCTATGCATCTTCCAGGTCCCTGACTGCATGCTGAAGTCTAGATGCGAAGAAACTGGCACCACCCTTGTTTTTGGGACTTTGTCAACATTCCAAACCCAGTTCAACATGTCCAACCCCCTCCATCCCC
The DNA here is from genome assembly GCF_055504915.1 of Nelumbo nucifera. NCBI lineage: Eukaryota > Viridiplantae > Streptophyta > Magnoliopsida > Proteales > Nelumbonaceae > Nelumbo > Nelumbo nucifera. The sequence continues at coordinate 110,690,231 of NC_142650.1, forward strand.
TGAATCTTCTACCTTATCCCCTTCTCAGACTCAGACACCCCCTATTCCTATGGACACAACCCTTGCTAGGGTTACTTCTGGTTCCTCCAATCCCACTAGTCAAGTTTCATTTGCTTTGCAAGTTTCCCCAGAAACCTTCAGCATGGCTCTCCATGCTCAGTCTACCCTTACTAATATCTTTCCTCCAGATCCAATGGGCGCCTCCTCCTCTCAGGGAAAACAACCTAGAATAGATCTTCTCCAGCACTTGGAAATTGTAGAAACTCCTGCTCTTCCTATTTATGATAGACCAGAATCCTCTAACCAAAGCAATCAAACTGAAAGGATTCTGGACATGGTTCAATCCCATACAGATGTGCTTAACCATACTTCGGCTATGACTAATGAAGCTTCGACACCAAGTGATTCTCATGCAGATCTTACTCCTTAGGTGAGCTTTGTTTTGTTTTTTCTTTATTTGAAAAGGCAGTTGTGGCTGGCCTTCAATAGCCACAAGACCGCCAATGTTGATCATCAGTTGGAATTGCCGTGGGGCTGAGTACCCCAAGGCAATTCAAGGTCTAGGGATTTTAGTAAAAAAGTATAATCCTTATTTTTTATTCCTTTGTGAAACTAAAATCCCTATTGACAAAATGCAATTATTAGCAAACCGACTTCACTATGCTAACACTTTTTTTATTCCCCCTAAAGGACGAACAGGAGGAATAGCTCTGTTTTGGAAAAATAGTACAACTTCTATTTTTGTGACTCAAGCAAGGTATGTCTTTCTTAAAGTCTCTTCCTCTCCTACTTTAGATACTTGGTTACTAGGACATATCTATGGGCCTTCTGTTAAGATGCATAGGAACAAATTTTGGTCTAACCTTCACCATGATCTACAATCTGTTGATTTACCTTACTTACTAATTGGTGATTTTAATGAAGCAAATCATGTGATAATACAGGATCTCTCAACATCTAATAAACCTTCTAGACTTACCTGTACTTAGTACCGTTACATGGTTTTTTATCAAAATTTAATGGAAATTCATATTCAAGGTGGACACCTAAGTTGGTCAAACAAGAGATCGGTGGATCTTGTCAACCACACCCTAGACCAAAGTCTAGCTACCCCAAACTGGATTTTTGCTTTTCCCCATGCCTCCTTAAATCTAGCAGCTCGTTGGGGTTCAGACCATCACCCTCTAATATTAAACTCTTCCCCAAAAATAATCTTGTATCCCAAACCATTCAGATTTTATGAAATGTGGCTTTCTGAGGAGTCTTGTCGAACTGAAATTCTTAAAGGTTGGGATTGCCCCTCTACTGGATATGCGGCCTTTCTTATCTCTGCCAAAATGGATCAGATCAAACATAATTTGATCAGATGGCGAAAGTCTAATTTTATTGATCCACAAATTAAATTAAATCATTTGGAGTCCCAAATCATCCAAGTAGAGCAATCTACACCCTGGGATCAAAATCTTTTGACTTCTCTGTATAAACAGTATGATGATATATAGAATCAAATTGAAAGTTTCTGGAGATAACGATCTAGACAGCTCTGGCTGAACCTAGGAGATAAAAATACCTATTAATTCCATAAGAGTGCTATCTGTCGCCAGAGAAGAAATGAAATTCAAGGTAAAAAAGATAACTAGGGTTCTTGGATTATGGATCATAAAGAGATTGCTAGTGTTTTCATTTCCTATTTTCAGAGATTTTCTCTCACCAACCCTCTTTTGATCTCTCCTTTATCTCTGAATTAATTTCTCTAATCATCTTTATTGAGGATAATAGTTTATTGACTGTTGTTCCTTTTGAAGAAGAAGTTAAGTAAGCTCTATTTAGTATAGGCAGTCTAATGTCCCCTGGCACTAATGGTATGCCTGCCCTAATTTACAAGGTGTACTGGCCTGAAATGAGCACAAAAATCATAAATTTTTTCAAAGAGTTTTTCCAGAATAAAAGGCTTCTAAAAAGACTAAACCATACTTTCATTTGTCTTATTCCAAAGAAAGAAAATTGTACCAAGGTACAAGACTTTCGTCCCATCAGTCTTTGTAATGTCCTTTACAAAATCATTTCAAAAATTCTAGCTAATAAACTACGTATTGTCCTAGGCAAGTGCATCTCTCTCAACCAATCAGTCTTTATCATGGGCAGACAAATGACAGATAATACCATTATTGCCTGTGAAATGCTTCACTTTTTGAAGCATCACAAAAGGGGTACAGGTTACGTAGCTATTAAGTTAGATACGGCAAAAGCTTATGATAGATTAGAATGGACTTTTCTTCTAGAAGTCCTCAAAGCCCTAGGTTTCTCCCTCCAAACTTTTGCCAAATCATTTTTGAATGCCTTTCTTCTGTCTCCTATTCTGTACTTATTAATGGCTCATCTGAGGGTAGAATTATTCCTTCTTGAGGTCTGAGACAAGGGGACCCCCTATCCCCTATCTTTTTATATTGGCCATGGAATGTCTAACTCGTTTAATTCAAAAAGCTGAGTCTAAAATCAACTCCAAGGCATTTAGCTTTCTTCTAGAACCCTATCTATTTCTCACCTCCTTTTTGCTGATGACATTCTCTTATTCATGCGGAGTCACCGAAATGAGTTGGACAATCTAAAAAACATTTTAGACCTAATCCAGAATTGCTCAGGACAACTCATTAACTTAGAAAAATCCGGTGTCTACTTCAGTAAGAATACTCACACTTGACATCAACGAATGCTTAGGAGAGAACTCCACATGAAAAACCATCCTAAAAATTCCAAATATCTAGGGCTTCCTTTGCTTTGGGGTCAAACTAAACAGAATCAACTATCTTTCTTGATGGAAAATTTAAGGAACAAGCTTAATAATTGGAAAGCCTCTTCAATTAGTCAGGCAGGTAAGCGAACCCTTATCCAATCTGTACTCCATTCCATCCCTAACCATGTTATGACCTTAATTTAGTTACCCCAAAAGACTATATCTTCCATGGATTCTATTATCAAAAATTTTTGGTAGGAAAAAACAACTTCTAAATCTCATCCTTATCACTGGTGTTCTCAGTCCAAACTCACCCTACCCAAATCCTATGGCGGCTTAGGCTTCCGAGATATAAAATTAGTTAACTTAATTTTTCTGAAAAAACTTGCTTGGAGATACCTTAATGAGCAACACAAATGGTGGGTTCAAATATGGAAATCAAAATATCTCCCCACTAATGAAATATTCCCCCAAAAAATACCTCAAACCAGCTCCTTCTTTTGGAAATCCACTGCCCCCCAGCTTTAAATCCTCTTCCTTGAAGTAGGATATTTGATTTCAGAAAATTCAACAAATCCTATTTCCCAAGTTCTCTGGGTCCAAAATAATCATACTTTCCATATGATCCAACATCCTTTAAATACTGAAACATCCAATTTGAACTTTAATGATCTTTTTCAGCATGAAACTTGGAATTCCTCATTAATCAACTCCCTTTTTTATTTTAATCAGGCTTTTGCCATTTTGAGAACTCCTGTCCTTCCACATAATATTCCTACTTGTTGGATCTGGACTAAACATTTCACTAGCAAATTTTCCAATTTAATAGCCTATAAAAGTCTAATACAGGATAGTTTACCTTCGTTAAGCACTTCCCTTCAATCCTGTATTAAGTGGATTTGGTAACTTGTCCTCCTCGATATCAGCTTCTCCTTTGGCGTATCATTTTCAATTGTCTTCTTGTTAAAGCAAAAATATTTTCTCCTAATCAGGACCAACTTTGTGTTTTCTATCAATCCCAATTGGAATCCACAAACCATCTTTTCCTAAATTGTTCCTTTACTCAATCAGTTCTTTTTGCCTCCCCTTGGAATCTTAACTTAAATACCACTATTCTTCATGATTGGACTGATTGCATTCTCTTTTTAGCACAAAAATTTTCTCATAAACTGGACTTGATTACAACACTTAACTAGTATGCGGTTGCATTATACTACATATAATTTGCTAGAAATGAAAAAATCTTCAAAAACTTAGATGTGTCTAATTTGTTGATTATTCATAAAACAAATTCTATTTGTAACCAAATTCCTGCTAAATGTAGGAACACAATGACTGTATTATCCTCATAGATGTAGGAAAAATTTCTCCTTTGGAATTATCTGTCTAACAATACATTTGGAGTGCTTACAAATTGCAGGAGAAAGAAAAAACATGTCTTCAGTTGAAGAATTGAGCTTTTTGCTATAAATCAAGGACTTTTGTTAGCTCGCCAAATGAACAAATTCAGTCCGATCCTCTGCTCAGACTCTTAATCATTGATCAATGCTCTTGAAAGACGAACAGACCTCTCTTGGCACATTTTGGGATTTCTTACAAAAACTTTGAACTTATCATCTTCCTTTTCTAATTTAAAGTTTGTATATATTAAACGTATGTACAATGTTCCTGCACATGAACTTGCAAAATGGTGTAAAATTATGCCACATGAACATATCTCTCTCTCTCTCTCACTATTTCCTTTCTTCCTCCTATTCAATCTTTTGTATCTACTTCTTCGGTTTAATATAGTTCTGGTTTTACTTGTCAAAAAAATGGTAAACCCCATTTGCAGATATGAAAGCATGTCCACTATTTTCTCTCATATCCACTACTTTCAATGTTTTAGGTAAACCCCATTTGCAGATCTGAAAGCATATCCCCATTTATAGAGCATTTAATGTTTTCTCTAATGCTTTCTTCCAAACACCAGCAAAAATGTAAAAGTTTTTGCTTTGATTGGAAACAAATAGCAACAATATAAATGGGCTAAGAAATGTTAACCCAGTTTGCATTGTGAACTGATCTGGGGGCCTTTTTAAACTGTACATATTTGTGTTTGCATCATAAACAAATGCACCCTAAATGTCTTAGAAATTTGTATCTAAACTCTATGTCTTGAGTACAAACATGGTTCTATCAATTACAAATATAGCATGTATGAATACAAACTTACAAGCTTTACTATCATTTTCAATACAAAAATGTATATTGATTGTTGACAAAACCTTTTCTCCTATTATAAAAGAGGAAGCAGTCATCTTGTTTTCTTATTTTTGAAAAAAAAAAAAACTTAATTAACACGTAGAAACATAACGTTCCAACCAATCAGCTGGGTATCTTCACCAACTTCTATCACTACCAAAATAGTTTAGCACTTTGAGCTATGGAATGGGCTGCTAAAAGTAACAATTTGACTTTCATACAAAAGTAACACAAAAGAAAAGTATTTAGGTAAGTCCAACTAGGGTTAGGGTTTAAAACTAAAAAGTCGAATCGAATTTTTTTATTTTACTTATTTCGATTTTTCTATAATGCAATTATGATTTGAATTTTAAAATTTTGATTTATAGAATTCAATTTTTTATGAAATAAACTGAATCACACCTGAACTTTCCGATGAGGTAGCTTCTACATCCACCATCAAAAGATTCAAAACGGACCTTTTCCTCTTTTATAAAATGAGTGAAAGTTAGCTTGTGATTGTTTAAAATCACGAGGAGAATTGTATAGCAATCGAACTTGTGATAAGAGGGAAGAGGGGTAGGGCACAATACATCCGACATCTATCCATTGTTTTGGTGGGACCAATCAATTCTCATAGACCATTAGGACTGTAATTGGATCGGACTCTCATCAGATGTAGCAAAATCTACATCGAATTTAATTTGATTCCGTTATAATTTTTTAAAATATTAGAAAAGTTAAATTTTTAATTATTTATCAAATTTTATATATAATAAATTAATATAAATATAATATACTAAACATATTATATAATATATTTTATAATTTTAAATAGGATAAATTACACGGACCCCCCGTACTATGGGGTCAATGACATATGCCCCCCTAAACTTTAATTTGTGACATAGACCCATTGTACTTTGGCCGTTAAACAATGACCTCCTCTGTTATCCATGGTAACGGAAGGTGGAATTTTACCAAAATACCCCTTCGTTAAGTCATTGGGCACATATGCAATAATATAAATGACCAAAATAACCTTCTCACCCCAATTACCAAATGTCTGTAAAATATTGACATTTCAAACAAAACCCTATGAAAACCCCTATGTTCTCAACTAGAACTATTCTCTACTAGACTTCTTGGCAAACCTCATTGTGAAACAACCAATATAGTTGAAGGATAAAGCAATATTTGCTGCTCATTATATTAGTATGTCCAAATTAGCATGTGTACAAGGGTTGATGGGGGACTTAGGAGGAAGTCTAGGAAAAAAGGGGATGTATTGAGAAAAAGACAATGGGATCATTCTACATCTAATACGCTCAAGTTATCTAACAAGAGGGAGAAGGATCTAGAATAAGGAGAAGAGAGAGAGAGAGAGAGTTTGTTTGTAGAAAAGCCAATGCCAACTCCATTCATTCAGGCTATATTTATAGCCTTATGGTGCTACAAACGGGGAGTAGAAATAGGAACTACTGCCCCTTAATCTTAGGAGCTTATCAACAAAAAAAACAGAATGCACTTATCTAGGAAACAGAATGCACTTATCTAGGAACAGAATTGAAGACTTATCTAGCGCACTTATCTAGGAAACAGAATGCACTTATCTAGGAACAGAATTGAAGACTTATCTATTCTAACAGAATTAAAACTGAATGGATAAGGCTTATCCCAACTAAGAGCTAACATGACCGGGTCTTCTGCTGCTATCCACTTTGACCGGGTCTTCGGCTGTTGCATGCATGCACGTATCATTTTCCTCCCCCCCTGAAGGACCCTTGTCCACAAGGAAGTCGGGATAAGATTTTCTGAAGCGCCATTCATTCTCCTAGGTTGCATCCTCAACTGGCGCCCCAATCCATTTGACCAAGACTTCGGATTTTGGGCGGTATTTGCCCTTGTGAATAATACGACGATCCAAGATTGCTTCCGGTTGGGGTAGGATGGTCGAAGTATCCGAGATTGGAGGAAGCTGAGTGGAAGTAGGGGTGATGGGTCCAAAGTGCTTCCGCAGCAAACTGACATGAAACACATTGTGGATTTGAGAGCCGGGGGGCAAGGCTAAGTGGTAGGCTACTGGACCAATCTTCTCAATGATTGGGTACGGCCCAAAATAACGTGGGGCGAGCTTCATGGAACGCCGAAACGCTACCGAGGTCTGCCGGTAAGGCTGTAGCTTCACATACACGAAGTCACCTGCTACGAACGAGACTTCTCATCGGTGCTGGTCCGCTTGACATTTCATCCGGTTCCGGGCTACCTGGAGGTTATGTTGTAGGTCGTGTAGGATGATGTCCCGGTCATGCAAGTATTCGTCAACTGTCCCTACTCGAGTTGTACCCGGTACATAGGTCAGGAGACTAGGGGGTGGGATTCCGTAGACTACTTCGAAGGGTGTCATTTTGGTGGAAGAGTGAGTGGAGGTGTTGTAGCTGTATTCTGCCCAAGGAACCCACTCTAACCATTTTCGCGGCTGGTCACCTGCAAAGCACCGTAGATATTGCTCCAACGTCCGGTTAACAACTTCGGTTTGCCCATCGGTTTGGGGGTGGTAACTTGAGCTCATACACAATTTCGTCCCATGCATATGAAAAAGTGTCTGCCAGAATGAGCTGATGAATACCTTGTCACGGTTGCTAACAATGGATGTTGGTACTCCGTGTAGGCGGACAACGTTGGCAACAAATGCCTTCGCGACTGTGGTGGCAGTGAATGGGTGTTTTAAGGGAATGAAGTGGGCATATTTTGTCAACCGATCCACAATTACCATGATAACCATGTACCCATTGGAGGGAGGCAATCCTTCGATGAAGTCCATGGAGATGTCTGTCCACATTTGAGTAGGAATTGGTAATGGCTGAAGCAATCCCGTTGGTCTCATGCAATCTGTTTTGAAGCGCTGACATACGTCACATTGTTGCAAGAACTCCTTCACCGTCCGACGCATGTGGGGCCAAAGGAAGCTGTGCTTGATGCGAGAGAGGGTCTTATGAAACCCAAAGTATCCCCCTATAGGGGATGAGTGGCAGTCCGCCACCACCTTTGAAATCAAGGTGGAGGCGGGGCTCAAATAAATCTTGTCCCCCTTGAACCATACCCCATCCCGTTGAAGCAACTTGTGGAAGGGTCGCCTTTTCATCAGTTCCCCATAAAAGGTGTCTTGTTTGACCTCTTCTTGTAGCGTCGGCCACCAGTCTACATGTGGTATAGAGATGGAAAGAAACTGAAATTCAGCCATACGTGACAAGGAATCCGCACCTTGGTTCTCAGCCCCTTTTTTATACTCGATCTCATAGTCGTAGCCCAGTATCTTTGGCAGCCACCGCGTTTGTGCCGGTGTGGTTATCCTCTGCTCGAGTAAATATTTAAGACTTTTTTGGTCGGTGTGGACTGTGAATGGTTTCCCAAGTAGATATGGGCGCCATTTCTTAACGGCTTTGACAATAGCTAACATCTCCTTCTCATAGGTGGATAATGCCAAGGCTGAACCTTTCAATGCTTCACTGAAGTAGGCCATCGGTCGGTTTTGCTAGATGAGGATGGTGCCAATCCCGGTTCCACTCACATCGCATTCAATCACAAACCGTTGGGAGAAATCTGGTAGTCGTAGGATTGGCGGTGAAGTGAGTGCCTTCTTCAATTGCTGAAAGGCTAGCTCTGCTGCCTCGTTCCATTGAAATCCCCCTTTGGTCAACAGTTGGGTTAAGGGAGCTGCAATGCTTCCGAAGTCGCGAATGAACTTCCGGTAATATCCTGCTAACCCGAGGAAGCCACGGACCCCCTTTGCTGATGTCAGTGTAGGCCATGCGAGAACAGCTTGTATTTTGGCTGGATCAACGGACACGCCTTGTTCTGAAATCACATGACCCAAGTACTCGACCTGCGAAACCCCAAATTGACATTTTGACATTTTTGCAAATAATTTGTTAGAGGATAATACAGTTAGAACAACTCTCAAATGAGATAGGTGGTCTTCCCATGATTTAGAATAAACCGGAATGTCGTCGAAGAAGACCAAAATAAATTTCCGGAGGTATGGGCGGAAGAGGTCGTTCATGAGGCTTTGAAAAGTTGCAGGTGCATTTGTCAAGCCGAACGGCATCACTAAGAACTCGTAATGCCCTTCATGTGTTCGGAAAGCCGTTTTAGGAACGTCTTCTTCTTGCACTCGAATCTGATGGTATCCTGATCGTAGATCTAGTTTGGAGTAAAATTTGGTGCCGTAGAGCTCATCTAATAATTCATCAATCATGGGAATGGGATACTTGTTTTTAATAGTGATTTCGTTCAGTGCTCGGTAATCCACGCAAAACCGCCAAGCTCCATCAGCCTTCTTCACTAGCAAAACCGGCGATGAGAATGGGCTATTGCTTGGTCTTATCAGCCCTGTTTGCAAAAGCTCCTTCACCATCTTCTCTATTTCGGTCTTCTGGTAATACGGGTATCGATATGGCCTCACACTCACCGGTCCTTTGTCGGGAAGCAATGCAATCCGGTGGTCATGTGGTCGTTTAGGAGGCAGGCTTGTGGGCGGCTCAAACACATGGGAAAATTCAGTGAGAAGGTGGTCCATCTCGGGTGGAAGAAAACCTGGTTGGCCGTTGCTATGTGAAGGAACTATTTGAAAAAAAAATCTCGTACCTTGTAACCCATTGCATTCCTTGTTGGTTAAGGCTTTGATGCTGGCTCGTCCCAATCCTTGGAAGGTGCAAGAGAGTCCCTCCTTTTTGAACGTCAAGGTTAGTTGTTTGTAATCCATCTCGACGGGTCCAAGCGTCTCTAGCCACTGTACTCCCAACACCAACTGGCATGCTGCGACGGGAAGAACATAATAGTCTGCGGTAACGGGGTGTCCTTGAATGGCGAGGGTGAGAGATCGGCACTGCCCCATGCACTCGATCTTTTCACGGTTGGCCACCATAACTTGAAATTTCTTGTCTCGGTTCACTAGCAACCCGAGCTTGGAGACAATGGCTTGGTCAATGAAGTTGTGGGTGCTGCCGCCATCAATTAATACGGCCACGTTCACGTATGGTTTGCGGGTGCTCAGCTCCTGCAATTGCGTGGAAGGAGATTTCAGGGATGGCTTCTTGGTTTTCCTCCTCTGATTCGACAGTCTCCGCGTCCGCCGGTTCTGGATCCTCAATCATGAACAGTTGTGGACGTGCACAACGGTGGCCGGAGGTGAACTTCTCATCACAGTAGTAACACAGCCCCTTCTCACGACGTTCTCGCGCCTCCTGGTTGGTGAGTCACCGGAATGTTGGGGAAGGAGCACTGGAAACCTGGTTCACGCGCGAGCTTGGTGGAGGCCCAAGTACACCGGCCATGGGGTTGGGCGATGCCTTCTGGGTTGTCATGGCTGATGGGGATCGAATCGGTTGGCTAGCTCTCCGCTGTAAGTGATTTCGTTCCTCAATTAACCGGGCCACTCCAATCGCCTCTATCAAAGTTCGAGGCTGCTTGATCTTCACATCTAAACGAACGTCATCACGAAGTCCTACAATGAAACAGCCAATGAGAAAGCTCTCGGGCAGGCCGTCAACTTGGTGAGAGAGCCTCTCGAAGGCTTCTTGATAAGCCGTCACAGTGGTGGTTTGCTTTAGGCGGGTTAATGCCTCTGATGGGTCCTCGTAGTCGGTGGGGCCGAACCGTTGTAACACCGCTTTGGAGAGTTCTTCCCATGTGAGCGGTCCGCGATGCTTGGTCAACCACCTGTGCCACTGTAAGGCGATGCCTTCCAAATGGAAGGAAGCTAGCTGCACCTGTTGGTCCGGAATAATATTTTGAAATTCAAAATACTGCTCCGCCTTGTAAATCCAACCGCTCGGATCATCCCCATTAAATTTTGGGAATGACAGCTTGACGTGTTGATGAGGGTGATCATGGGTGGAGCTTGAACGGGAAGTATGGGGGTGTGAGGATTCTTCGTGGGTGAAGGGGTTGGTCTCGGGAGTGGTATTGGGAGTGGTTCGTGAGGCTCGAAGGGCTTGGAGTTCAGTTAACACTGATTGTAAGACAGTGTTCATTTGGTCGAAGCTCGACTCATGTCGTGCTAAGGTTTCATTGACCTCATTGCGGAACTCCGCGTTAGTCTTTCCACGGGTGTCCATGGTCGAACCGGCTCTGATACCAATAATACGCTCAAGTTATCTAACAAGAGGGAGAAGGATCTAGAATAAGGAGAAGAGAGAGAGAGAGAGAGAGTTTGTTTGTAGAAAAGCCAGTGCCAACTCCATTCATTCAGGCTATATTTATAGCCTTATGGTGCTACAAACTAGGAGTAGAAATAGGAACTACTGCCCCTTAATCTTAGGAGCTTATCAACAAAAAAAACAGAATGCACTTATCTAGGAAACATAATGCACTTATCTAGGAACAGAATTGAAGACTTATCTATTCTAACAGAATTAAAACTGAATGGATAAGGCTTATCCCAACTAAGAGCTAACATGACCGGGTCTTCTGCTGCTATCCACTTTGACCGGGTCTTCGGCTGCTGCATGCATGCACGTATCAACATCTTAGGGGATTCTTTGTAAATTGTGTATCTCTCTCTATCTTTCTCTCTCACTCTCTATATGCATCTCCCTATCTCACCCTCTCTCTATCTATCCATCTACCTATCTTTTTTTTTTTTTTTCTCTATCTCTTTGTCTCTCTCTTAGGTTGGACAATACTTTAATGAATTTGAATGTTGTCTATCTTAGGTTGGATAATACTTTAGTAAATCTTTGTCTCTGTCACTGCATCTCACCTATTCCTAATCTTTTTATGATTTTTTTATAATAAAACAAACTTAGAAAGGGACTTAAAAAATTCATAAACTAATTTGATTTGCATGGCATTTATACATTGCTAATAGTGCTAGTTGGGTATATCTTCTTAATATACTCGGTCCATGTGACCATGGATGAACTCCTTGAGTTGAATGATTTGTCAAGAAATGGGTTTGATCTTCTTAATATTAAGTATTTCTTCTTAACATACTAATGTCAGGAAATGGGTTTAATGATCTATGTATTAATTCTCTCTCTATGTTTACTTCTCCAAGGGTTATTGCATTTGAATATTGTCAATCTTAAGTTGTCTAATTGTTTAATAGTTTACTAATAAAGTTTGAAGCAATGTGAAATTGAATATGATTTTAACAATGATAGGTTTGTTTTGTTTTTGGTCTAGATGTCAAGTGGGATATAAACCATTAACATACACCATGGTGGCTCCTTTTTGAACATACCACCATTGATTTATACTGGTGGTGACGTGTTTGTGAAGCACAATGTTGATGGCGATCTTTTATCACTCATTGAGATTCAAGTGTTGGTGAATTAGCAATTGAACAACTAGCAATTGAAGCATAAAATCTGATTATGGCTTTAGTCTATATAAGCTTAGTTTGGTGTGATGGGTCTTCTTTGAAACAATTAGCAATTGAACAACAATACATGAAATTGTTATCATCTAGCCTTCAATAGAGGCATTTACAAATAGGTACAACCTCCCTTGCTTCCCACATCTCCTTGATTGGTTTGGCATGCCAAGTCTGAAATCCACTTTTGTTTAATTTAAACTTAACACTCCATTTCCATCCCTTGACTATTGAAAGCTTAACACGTGAATTTACTATGTGTTTGGTTTCGTTTATGTTTATTGGAAAAACATTTATCTAATAAACACTCACTTTAAACGTTTTTTATTTTGTTGTTTGGTTAGGTTTATTTCGGGTGTTTCAAGAAACGCCCCTTTACAGCTCAACACAATAAACGTTTTTCCACCATGCTATTTAGTGGCACGTTTCAAGAAACAACTATATGGATGTTTCAATGTGACACTTTCATTTTGGTGTATAGGATCCATTAGTCAATCCAACGGTCCAAATTACAGGTGCTTGTATTTAAAGACCAATTTTTAAATCCAATGGTGAAAATATGATATAATCCACATCCAATGATGGATATATGACACTTTCGCTTTGACTCTCTCTCCCCCCCTTTCTCTTCCTTCATCTCTCTCTCAAGAAACCCTTAACAAATGGAACCGAACTTGCTGAAGAAGAACGAGGTCCACTGCTCCTTCGGTATCACTCCTCCGGTCATGGTTGGGGTTTCCTCTGGTGTCCACTGTTATTTGCGGGCGGCAAACACTGACTCATGGTTAGAACTTAGGGTTTCATTGGATAGAGAAACAAAAAGAAAACAGATAATGGGATGGTAGATTTGGGATGCATCGGATCAAAACCTCATTGTGCCATGTCATATGACATGTAACCACCATGTCACCTGTGCGTTTCATGAAACGCATAGCCATTGGGGGAAGGGAGAATTTCTTGCTTCTCCCAATGGCTAATTTCACGAAAGCTGATGAAAATAAATGAAAAAACGTTTTTTAGTGTTTTTTTTATTAAACACTACCACCAAACAGTAGTTTCAGCGGCAATAAACGTTTATTGTGCCAAAAGCTAAGGTGGCGCTGAGGTGGCAACATTTATCTGATAAACATCAACGGAACCAAACACCCTCTTAATTGTGAAATCCATTTTTGTTTGCATAAATGGTAGAAAGAAATAAGTTAACTTAAACTTATAAGTTCATCCACTGATCATAGAATATAAGTGAACTTAAACTTAGGTGGCGTTTGATAAATCTAAAAATTTATATCTAAAAAGTTAAAAAGATATTAAAAGTGTCTGAAATCTGAAAAGAGGCATAAATGCTTTTCTACTTTTTCGAGGATCTAAATCGATAAGTTTGTTTGTGTTAGATCAACTCTTTACCATATAAAATTTACTGATTTACTATTTTACCCCTAGAACATACTATTTGGAATGTTGAATTCAATTTGCATTATCTCATAAAAATAATTTTCAACCTCAAAATAATATTGAAACAATACAAATAAAAAATAATAAATTATTAATTATTAATTAATAAATGAAATGATTAAAATTTTAAAAAATAACTAATGACTATAAAAATATTAAAATAGTTAATAATTTACATAAATAAAAATTAAAATAATTTTTAAAATTTAATGAAACAATTAAAAATGACTAGTAATAAAAATAATCAATAATTAATAAATAACATAAGTAAATTTAATAAAAAATAATTAATATTTAATGAAAATATTAAAATAATTAATAATTAATAAAAACATTATAATTAATAATTAAATAAAAATATTATTTTTACTCACCGAACCACCACTGCTGGATGTTGTAGTGACGGTGGCGGTGGTGGGAAGATAGGGGAGGGAGAGAGATAGATAGATATATATATATATATATATATATATAGAGAGAGAGAGAGAGAGAGAGAGAGAGAGAGAGAGAGAGAGAGAGAGAGAGAGAGAGAGAGAGGTCGAATGGAGAGGGGTAGTTTTGATTTTTGGCCACGTCTGAAACGCGTCTGAATGCGTTAAGTGACAGGCCTGAATCTAAAAATTTTAGATCTGAAAAAAGTTTATAGACCCTATTTCAGATGCAACATCAAACAAAGGTGGCGTCTAAAAAGCAGCATTTTCAGATTGAGACGTTTGAAAAATGCAATCAAACGCCACCTTAAACTCCTATTCAAAAAAAACCCTACTACCAATTTAAGTTAACTTAAACTCATATCCATATACTCCAAACAAATAGAATTGAAAACTCATATAGGAATAGAACTTGAATAAAAATTCGAGCCTGACCATAAGTTAACTTAAACAATATGGTCCCAACATCTTAGGCAACAAAAGTTCACATGGTTAACATTCTCGACAAAGTTTTGACTCGATTGTCAAGCTCGGCAACAAACTTCTCAATCTCCCTCATATGAAATGATTGGCCATCTCCAATGATCACAAGTGAAGTAACATTATCTTGGTGGTTGATTGGAATGACCCATTCGAAGAAATCACATGGTTTAACATTCGGTTGTTTATCTTTTTTTTATTAATAAATTATGAACACTGATCATGGTGCCAATAATAAAGAATGGTAAAACTTACAACTTTGCGAAGACAAGTATAAAATAATTTCTATGGATTGGAGGTGGTCTTAGACACCCTTATCACACACTTCTTACCACAGTTAGGGGTGAGCAAAAAAAAAAAAAAAAACGAAAAACTGAACTGACCAAAATCGTACCAAAAAATTGGTTATCTGAATTGGTCGGTTTGGTAATTTTAAAAAACTGAAGGTACCGGTTCGGTTTCGGTTAACCAATTTAAAAAAACCAACGGTTAACCGAATCGACCGGTATACATGTTTTTCTATATATTTTTTATATATTTATGTATATTATATTTATGTTATATACATTATACGTAATTTATATATTATAAATTAATAAATACGCATTATATATAAATATATATATATATTTATAATATATTATGTATTATGTATTATTTATTATTTAAAATATATTAATTTATATATATTTATATACATTTTTATAATAAATATTGTAAAGTAAAAAAAACCGAAAAATTGACGAACCGAACTGTCAGTTAACTGAACCGATCAATCAGTTAACTGATTGGTTTTGGTTCAGTTTTGATTACTGATTTTCCAAAAACTGGTACTACCAGTTTAGTCCACAAAAAAGGCCCACGGTTCGGTTACTCGAACCGTGAGCACCCCTACCCACAATCACAAACTCTTGTCTCAAACCTAAGATCACTCGGTGACTGGAGTGTAAACTTTGAATGCTCACTCATTGTTGCATTAAAAATAGGTTAAAATTACAAACATCCACTAATTAAATTCTGTTTAGCAAAATGAACTTCACTATAAGACATGAGCATTGATATATGGACCATTGAACCTCTTTCATGAACATTAAACACTTCATGATTGACATTCAAATATCATTAAACACATTTCATCAACATCAAACAATGTTACACCTCATGAGAATTAATACATGGATCATTAAACCCATTTCTTGACATTAGTATGTTAAGAAGATATACTTAATACTAAGAAGACCATTAAACCCATTTCCTGACAAATCATTCAACTCAAGGAGTTCAGCCATGGTCACATGGATCGCTTGTATTAAGAAGATATACCCAACTAGCACTGTTAGCAAGGTATGAATGCCATGCAAATCAAATTAGTTTATGAATTTTTTAAGTACCTTCATAAGATTGTTTTGTTATAAGAAATCACAAGAAGATTAGGAATAGGTTTCACGTGTCATTACAAATAATGAGTTAAATCCGGAGATTAACTAAAAGTTAAAAAAAACCCTTATACTTTCATTTCTATAACAACAATGAATTATCCTTTCAACCTTTAAACCCTAACAATAAGCAAACCATGGTGGATGTGAACTCATCAAACAGGAAGAATTGCCGTTAACCTTCGCTATGAAGCAAAAACCTCTGTTGATATACACTATAGAAGTAAAAACCCTATGCCCTCTGCTCTTTGAAACTTGAACTAATTAGAGAAATGAGAAAAATCACTAAATGCAAGCTTTAAAGTGATATTAGGGGTAAAATGGTCTGAAAATATGTCAAAAGGGCAATTTAGGTATTTAAAAATATCATAACAACGATATTCTAACTTTTTTTCGGCGATAACTAACGGAACCCTAACGAAGAGAGTCTTTGTCTAACGGCCAAAGTACAAAATATTCTTCATCGAAAATTAAAGTTCAAGGGGTATCTATCACTGACCCCATAATATAGGAGGTCCGTGTAATTTACCCTTTTAAATATAATTATATAAAAATTGCATATTAAAATTAACAAATATTATAATATTGATTTTAATCGGATCGGATGGATCATGTCCAAATCCTACCGATTATTAATTGGATATAAATTGTAACATCCAAATCCGATTATCATTGAGAGGCCTATCGACCACGCGAATGACACGTAGCAAACTAGCAATTGAACCAAATTAGTGGCAAAGAGTGAAGCAATGCAAAGAGGCATATAACACTTGAAGGGAATATTCGTTGGTTTTTTTTTTTTTTTTTTTTTTTTTTCACTTTTGCGAAGATGACGAACACAACCTATAAATACCAATTTCTCATATTTTCTGAGCTCCAATGACAGCCTCATTTGCCAAATCCCCATTTGCCGCTCTCGCTCTCTCACACTAACTCCAGCGACTGCGAGCAATGGAGATGGCGATGAGCTTCCACAGTCCTCTCAAATCGTCCCTCTCTATCAACCACTCTCTCAGAAACCCTAAGCGAAGCTCCTCTTCTTGTCTCCTTTCTAAACAATTTTTCGGCCAGAGCTTTCCCTCGTCACTAACTGCTAAAACCACTTTAAGTTTCGGTTCCTCTTCGAGTTCTTCCGGTCGTACCTCGATAAAATGTTCAGTTTCTGCTGCCACAGAAACTGCCACTGGTAAAAGTTGACTCTTTCTTTTGAATTGCTTGTTTTTTTTTTCCACTTCAATTTTCATCTTTGCTTTTGATAAACGAGTTCTGCTTATGCCAAAAGCTACTTGATTGCCTTTGATATTCTCGTACGTTTGAATTAAAGGTAGTGGTTGTTTACCCTTTTCTTTATTTGTTTTCTTCTGCCACCCCATTCCTGTTTTGGTGCTAGTTGTTATTATCGTCCATCTCGCTCTTCCAGTTACTTTCTTTCATTCTCTTTTAAAATTTGTTGCTTGCTTGTTTGTTGTTGTTGTTATTTGTATTGAGGATATGTGAACAATCGGAATTCATCAAGTATCCAAGGTCTCTGGTAACTTCTTTGATGTGGAGATATCCTAGAGTTTCCTGTTATCATAATCTTGTTCATTGCAAATAACATGGAGGACATATTACTGATAAATTGAAAAGAAGGTCTAGTTAGAGGGTTGTACACTGATTGGAGTTGGCCACAATTAGTTTAGTCATTATTGATTCACTTATTTCATTTTCTTACATGTCATATGAATTACATTTATATATATTTTTCTTGTCTTCTCTGCGGGGATGGTGTGTGGCATTTTGATTTTTGAAGGATGTGTAAGTTCTTTTGATCTATCCATAATTCAAAGAAGTGAAATGTGTCTCAACTCTCAAGATAGGAAGGGGGTTAAGGGCCCAAGGGCTGCAACCATTGACTTCCTCTTCAACTGTGTTATCCAACCTGATTTCCAAGTTCAGGTTGGAATTTTAAACTCAACTGGTAAAGGGATAGGACCATAGGGGTCAGTTCAGTCATTTTCTACTTCACCATGGGGTACCTAACTAATCTGTGGGGTTTTCCTTGGTTTGAATTTCAGTCTCTCAACATAACTAATATGGAGTATGGTCTTGGGTTTGCATTGGTTTGCTGATTTAAGCAGTGGCTCATCTTATATTATTGCCACATCTGCAGTAGATTCATCACATATCTTCTTCTTCTTGTCAATTAGATTGTTCTGTTTGTTCAATTCAAATATTTTCATGGTATACTACAGAGTTGGCATTTCTACCAAAAATAAATAAGAAAACTTTAATGTTAGCATTCTCCTACGCTATTTCCTTTTTATGGATGAACTTATCTCATGCATAATTATTTTTTAATGTAAGGTTGAAATGAACCGTACTTCTAAAACTTTTCTTAGTTTGTATGATAAGAATGTCTTGCTTATAAACCTTTGTCCTGATGTAGGGAAAAGAAGTTCATTAAAGACAAGAAGAGACATAAGAAATATTGCCATAGTTGCTCATGTAGATCATGGGAAAACAACCTTGGTTGATGCAATGTTGAGACAAGCAAAGGTAGTACCAGAGAAATTTGTATCTCAATTTGACCTTGTTGTATATTGTTTTTCAAGGTTTCCAGATTTCATGATGAATTGGATTGAACTTTGGTTCTGAATGCAAGCAGTTTCAGTTTTGTAAATGTAATAAGTAGGTATATATCATTAAGTCTAATGAATATTTTCTTGTGTTTCTCATAATTATCTGTTATTTTGCTTTCTTTTCTGTTTTCATTTCTTTCTTTTTCTCCTTTTCTTTTGCTATGATTGTTTGTATCAGTTGATGCATAAATTTTTTGGTAATCTGGTGTAAGGGTTTCACATTTAGAAAGATGGCTATATAAGCAGATCTATTAGGTAGGATTTATTGACATCCTCCAAAATCCCAAGAAATATCATCATGTACTATTGTTTCAATTCTGAAATAAAGAGGTACTTTTTTTTCTGTTTTTAGATTTGAGTGATTAAATATCAAGCACCAAAAACTTTATTAACTGCCATTTTTTCTTTTTTTTTTTTTATTTTTTTTCCTGTTGTATGGAATGAAGGGACACTTAGTGTAAAGTCTCTCTAGATGAGATTTCTAGTCCCCATAATTTAATGATTCAGAACATGTACATAAATGCATTTTTTACTATAGTTTATTAGTCAGTTATGAAACATCTTATTTCTGCCTTTCTTATCTTGCTCAGCCTATATATGCAAACTTAGTGCAAAATCCTCCAGATGGGATTACTTATTGCCTTGTCCCAATAGTTTTATGAGTTGGTATAGGTGCATAAATGTGTTTTTGACTCTTAAGACATGGATTGGTTATAATAAACCTTAGCTCTATGCCTCTTCTTAACTTACTTAAATTATAGTTTCAGAACTCTCATACATTTTTCATTCAGGAACATCTAGTTCCACTCTAGATGGTTTAACTGATCAGTCTTTCAGAGACTTGATGCTTTTAGGCATAAAGATGATTTACTTCTAGCTAGGAATCTAGGTGCTACTTATAGAAGTCTGTTGTATCTTAAGATGCTGTTTAGCTTTAGGACATACTGGGGCCTATTGACCAATTGCTACTTAAGTTAGAAGCTAGAAGAAATTCTGATGAGGTTTCTGCAATATTGGTGTCCATATATGTATATGTATATAGATAGATAGATAATAGACAGATAGATGGACTGGGTCCTGATTCTCCCAGAGTTTGAAGGAATCACAAAGGAAGATCTTGGTGCTGAATTTTGGAATGCCTTGCAGATGGCATGATGTGTTTTTTGTTTTGGCCCATGCTATTGCATCATCTTTGTTGTTGTTTATCCCTTGTATTTTTTCCTCTTTTGCTCTTTCTTGTAAGGCTGTACTCTAGTGATATCTCATCACTTCCAGATGTACTGTTTTTTGTATTAATAAATTTTTCTTTTTATTGATTACCCAAACAAAAGGTACATCATAATTTCCATCCATGGTGGTAACAAATATACTACTTCTCTTGTGCAGGTCTTTCGTGAAAACCAATTTGTCCAAGAAAGGATAATGGATTCAAATGATCTAGAGCGTGAAAGGGGAATTACAATTCTTAGTAAAAATACATCAATCACTTATAAGGATACAAAGATTAATATAATTGATACTCCTGGTCACTCTGATTTTGGTGGCGAAGTGGAGCGTGTTCTCAATATGGTGGAGGGTGTTCTTCTAGTGGTACTGTCTGTCAATCCTCTTGGAAGTTGATACACTTAAACCTGTAATTGGTTATATGATTTTGATAGCCAGTTTAGATGGCATTGCTATTCCTGTCATTGTAACAAATCAAATTGACTTTCTATATTCCTACATTGGATATCTGAGACAGTAATTTGATCTTAACACTATATGCATCCAAATCAAATTGATTATAAAAATCATAGTCCAAAGTAATTCGATCTTGCCCAAAATGCATCTTCCTGAAATCCAATAATAAGTGCTTTTCACTCTATGTCAAATCATCAGTTACTTTCCTTTGGGCAGCTTATTAACTCCTTTGTGCGCTTTTTTCCCATGACTACAATTAGTTTTTTCCCTCTGTTTTGGTTATTTTGTTCTGAAGAAGACAAAACAATTTGCTTTCCTAATAGTTGACAATGATCTTGTTGCCTGCACATGTTCTTTTGGTTAGGAAGCTTTCATACTTTGGAATTAACATTTTCTTTTGTTAGTTATTTGGATTTTTTAATTAGAGAAATGTTAAAAACCTGGTTGCCTGATCTCTTTTAATGGTAATGTCAATCCAAATAGCACTATTTAACTGGTGCCATTTTTAGTTGTATTTTGAGAAAAAATTGTGTCAATATTTCATGAAATTTAATAGTAATCTTCTACACAGTGACATGTTTTGCAGGGGTTGATTATGCTGATAAGTTTTGATGAAATTCTATTTTGTAGGTAGACTCTGTAGAGGGTCCAATGCCACAGACAAGATTTGTTCTAAAGAAAGCACTGGAATTTGGTCATGCAGTTGTTGTTGTTGTTAATAAGATTGACAGGCCTTCAGCTCGTCCAGACTTTGTCATTAACTCCACTTTTGAATTGTTTATTGAACTAAATGCAACAGATGAGCAGGTTCTTTTGTCAGATAATTTCATATTCTTATTAATTATTTTTTAACTCAATGTTGACATATCCCAGAGCATTGTAAGTAGTAAGGTGACTTAAATTTGAGTCTAACATCCAGGAATGTTCATTATTTATGCAGTGTGATTTTCAAGTAATATATGCAAGTGGTATCAAGGGAAAGGCTGGTTTATCTCCGGAAAATCTGGCAGATGATCTTGGACCACTGTTTGAAGCTATCATCAGATGCATACCAGGGCCACACATTGACAAAGATGGTGCATTGCAGATGCTTGTTAGTCATTTTTCTTTTTGCTAATAGATGTAGTTATATTTGGATAAGATTTCATCTTTTTCATAGAGAACTAAATTAGACATGTCATCATGAACACATGTGCATTTTCTAGGGAAGTTCTCATTGGCATGGCCATTTTCTGTATATTTGTCCTAAGACTGCAAGTTTATAATGAAAAAGAAGAAGTTGATTGCTCAAAATTTCTTCTGTTGGTACTTAGGGGTGTCAACGGTATTCGAAAATCCGATTTCGAATTCGATATTCGACATAATCGAATCAAATTCGGATAATTCGAATAATCGGTCGAATTCGGATATCCTGTTCTTATTGAATAGTTAATCGGATTCGAATTCGGATATGACCTGATTCGATTCGATAAATATCCGAATTCGACCGATTATTTAATTCTTATATAATATATAAAATATTTTATATAATTTATATATAATAATTAAGTTATATAAATAATTTATATATTTATATACTTTGTATCAATAAAATATTTATTTTATATATTTATTGATTATCTAAAATAATTAATTAATCGAATTTGAATCGAATCGAATATTCAAATATTTAATCGGATTCGAATTTGAATATTAATTTTCAATATCCGTCGGATATCGAATTGAATTCGGATATTGGGATTTTCTAATAGGATTCGAATTCAGAAATTGCCTGATTCGATTCGAATTCAATCCGTTTACACCCCTATTGGTACTGATTGATAGGAAGGATGAAAATGTTAGTAATGGGAGTAAGTCATAAACAGGTGAAAAGTAAAATTTTACTTGTTAAAGTGACACGAATCCAAATTAATAGCATCAGGAAAGACTGCTGAATGCAAAATGAACAAGGTAAATTTGGTTAGCTGAGAGGTTATGATGGTCATCCTGGTGCAACGTTTGGATGCTTCTATATTCTACCTAGCATTTTTTAGTAGCATCTACTTCAACAGAGAAGAAAACAAGCAGTACAATGTCTCTTGCACCTTTCCTAATGATACTATGATGTTCAGGCTAGACTTCTTCCCACCAAGGTTTCCATTGTACATAAATTTCTTGTTGTCTTGCTCCTTACAATGAACAATAGGAAATAAGGAATAGCTTATATGCTTGGATTGCTATTGCTATCTGCATGTACCCATAATTGTTCAATTACATATTTACTATACTTGAATGACATGACACCTATTGGGTTTTGAGGTATTAGATCCGATTTTTAATCTGATTGGATTTTTGGTGGACTAGTTAGAGATTCCACATGTAAATATGCTACGTTCAACTCAGAAGTTTTTAATCTAGACAGAAACTAACTCAACTATTGGGCAATAGTTGATTCTGATGCCTCAGTCAGAAATTCCATTCAAGATGTTATATAATAAATAAAAATATAATAAAATACATAAATTCTTGTAGGCAAACATATATTATAGGATCCGTACTTACTGTGAAAGATCTATTTTATGATTTGGATTAGGACTGTGATTTGATCTACTTACAGCCTAACTGTCAAGTGTGAGAATGTAGGTTTGAGTTTGAAAGCGGCCACTTTGTGCAAAAAATGCCAAAGGTTAGGACCATATCTGGTCTACCCCTCCCATGACCCCAGATAGATGGGACCAACATTGGGTAATGGTCTTTTACAGCCTTACTGTCAACCTGGCTACCAAAGGCACTAAGACTTGTAGTTAATGATGTGAACTGATGGGAGAATGAGAATATGAGGGACTGAATATGACATTACTGCTAGCAGGGTGATGGGAATGGGTTAGTTTTCTCAGCCAAGCTAGGTGGCTCTAGATATACGGCTGCAGCATTCTTGGCACTGATGGAGGCAGAGGGGCTAGTGATGATATCAGTAGCAGTGGATGCTTCTTGTGAAGGTGCTAGAGGGTTTGGAAATGAACAGTTGGAGAGGAAGGGGTGGACATAGTTTCACTTTAGACCAGCATGGCAGGATGAATGGAAGGGAGGGGAGTCCAGAGGTGGGGAACTGATCTTGAGTGGTTCACAACAAGAAATGAATAGGAAGGTGTGGTGGGGCACTCAAGGGAGTACTAACTGAGAGATCTGTTGGGAGCAGGAAGGACCGAAGGATAGTGTTGATGAAATTATGAGAAAGAAGACATTGTGGGCACTTTATTGCTGCTCAGTTGGTAGGATCTCTGATTCACTGGAGTAGAGACTTGGGATAAAATCCCGCTGTCACCAGGGTGGGGGGGGGGGGTGAAGGGAGGGGGATGGGCAACCCCCTGTTATGTAGCCCCATGAAGCAAAAAATAAGTGGACTTTATTGCTAAGAAGTAAAAGGAGATAAAAGTTTGTTGCTTCTAGAGGGAGAAGTCATATGGGTTGCAGTGGTGGAATATGACAATTGGGGTTTGGGATTTGAAGGTGGGTTCATGTAATTCAAGTTGAGGTTAGTAGTTGCAGTTTATTGCCTTTTCTTTTCTTTCTTTCTGTGTGCAGCATGGTGTGGTGTTGAGTCTTTTGGCCGGCTTCTGGGTAATGAGTTCCCTTGTACACTAAGACTTCTGGGCCTTTTTATTAGAGTACCAAGTAACCAAGCGCTTGTTTTATTTCTTCTTATTTGTGCTGCCTCTCCTTTTATGTGCAACTTGCGTAGTTTTGTTTTTGTTTTCTGATAAAAGTTATGTTATCAAACCAAGAAAAAAATGTGAAATGGGTCCTATTTTTCATTTTACACTGTCAAATAAATTTATGCCAATACATATAGATTGACAAGTACTTGTAATTGAGTTCCCTACTTCAGTATGGTGTCTTTGCTTAGATTTTTATGGTTTCAATGGAGCTAGTTGTGGAAGGCAACCCATCAACCTTGATTGTTGGGTAAGAAGAGTGAAAAGCACATGTATATTACCCAATATCTTTGTGGAAGTTCAAATGTTAGTTATGTCCTAGAACACTTGTTGCCTGCATTCTTATGCCCACAGAAATGGTGTTCATATTTATATCATGTCTAGTGGTTGTTCCCTCTTTTTCATCATATCAATACAAATATAACTTATCTTTTTTTCAAAAAAAAAAAAATCATGTTTAGTGTTTGAGTTTTCAGTTGTGACATTTATTCATCCATGTTCTTCCTATCTTCTTGCACTGTTTTCTCTTCTTGTTTTTTTTTTTTTTCATCCTTAATACCTCTCTTCTTATTTTTTGTATATAATTCCATTATTGTAGCTTGAACTGTAGATTTTACAGTATTATCTTGAGTTTGAGATATTAATATCTTCTGGTCCTTGTGATATTTATGCTTTATTTAATTTTTGTTTTCACATTTTCAGGTTACAAACACTGAATATGATGAGCATAAAGGACGGATAGCTATTGGGCGTTTGCATGCTGGGGTGCTACAAAGAGGAATGGATGTGAGGGTGAGAATTCTTTGACCATGTTATAATATGATATTTGAGTTTCTATATTTGGCAGTACAAGTATCAAATATTGTCAGCCATTTTTTATCAGTAACAATTAAAATATTTAATGTTTTTATTTATCCTTTTCAAGAGCCCCCCCCACCCGGGAGGTTAAGCACAGAGTCATTTGTAGCCACATTTTTTTTTTTGATGAGTAAAGAGAAAAGATTCATTAATAGAGAATTAATGCAATTACAAGCTTCCCATGGAGAGGCACGAGCTGCGTCCTCTCCAAATAGCAGGAAGAAAGACAAAGGAAAACAGATAACAGAAAACAGAAAACAGAAAACAGGAAGCAGATTCAATCTACAATTGAGCCCAATATAAACTTTCCCTGTTTACCCCTTGCTTTGCAAGGCCATCAGCCATAGAGTTTGCAGATCTCCCCACCCATTGTATTCTCACTGTCAAGCTCCTTGTCAGGCAGTTGAATTTTTTAATTTCATTCTTAAAGCACCACACTATAGAGTCCGGGTTTTGTAGCCATCCCACTACCACCTTGGAGTCCCCTTCTATTATCAGATGTTCCACACCTATCTGCACAGCTAGCTGTGCTCCTTGGGTAGCAGCTGCTAGTTCCACCCTAATGGAGTTTCCAGCTCCTATTGGCCCCGAGTAGATAAGAACCACATTCCCAGCCTCATTCCTCAGTACCCCTCCCACCCCTGACGGACCTGGTTTACCAAGACTACTTCCATTGAAGTTCAGCTTCAAAAAATTCTCAGGAGGGGGTTCCCAAGTTAGACTCACTTTAGTCTTTCTAGATGAACAATTAGCCACTGCTAACCAATTCCTCCAAATATCACTAAATGAGAAATGATGAAATAAGTCCAGGGATTTTAGCCATAAGATCACCCTATTTAGAATGCAGTCCTTCATCTCTTCTAAGTTTCTCTCCTTCTCTTGGAAAGTTCTGGTATTCCTTTCTTCCCACACGGACCAAAGCAGCGCTGCTCTTGCACACCTCCACATAATTCTTCCTCTTCTGTGCTGCCAAGGGAGGAAAGCAGGATAAATAATCAAGCTTGCATCTGCTGGCCTAACCAACATGCGCCCAAACAATGAGAAGAGCCACTCCCATAACTCTGCGGTAAATGAACAGGAAATTAGTAGATGGTTATAGTCCTCACCATGTGACTTGCGAAGGATACACCAACAAGGTGAAAGACAAAGATAAGGTCTTCTCTTTTGTAGAATGTCTAAGGTGTTTATTTTCCCATAATGCACTTCCCAACAAAAAGCCATAACCTTAGGGGGAACAGGCCTACACCAGATTTCCTTAAAAGGGAAAAGTCGAGTGGGGTTAGATTGAGTAATGGATTTAAAGAAAGAAGCGCAACAGAAGGATCCATTTGGCTTGGGTGTCCAAATCCGTTTGTTGGGTTCAGAAGGGTCCAAACACACTGTATCAAGTAGGCTTAGCAGATTTGTTAGGGACACAATTTCCTCTTCCCTTAGGCCTCTACGAAACCCAAAATCCCAATTTGGTGTTAATGGATTATTCATAAAGGAGCAAAACTTTGAAACTGCCTCCTTTTTGTACCTTGAGATAGAGAACAAAGAAGGGAAGAGGTCCTTCAATGGAGCCTCACCGACCCATGTATCCTCCCAAATAAGAACAGAGTTACCATTACAAACATCATACCTGACAAAACTGAGAAACTGAGGAAGGATGCCATGAATAGCTTTCCAAGGAGTTGCCAAGGTTGCCTGCCGTGATACTCTAGCATCCCACCCATTATTAGAGCGACCATGAATACTACCCACCACCTCATGCCAGAGCCTCTCTCTCTCCATTGGCCACCTCCACAGCCACTTCCCCAGCAGTGCTTTATTCTTTTTAATCAAATTCCCTAACCCCAATCCCCCCTCCTCTTTATTCCGGCATACAATCTCCCATTTTATCAAGTGATCCTTCTTACCTTCTCCCGGTTCCTAGAGGAAATCTCTCATCACCTTCTCTAGCTTCCTAGCTTCCCTAGGTGGTATCCTAAACACAGATAGGAAATAGGTTGGTAGGTTAGCTAATGTGTCTCTTATCAACATGATTCTTCCCCCCAAAGAAATATAGTTTTTCCTCCAAGAAGTCAATTTCTTTTGAAACCTCTACACCACTAGACACCAAAGACTACTTTCCCTAGGGTTTGCTCCTAACGGAAGCCCCAAGTAGGTCATAGGCCATGACGAAATAGAACACCCTAAGCTTCTTGCTATAGCCTCCACCTGACTGTCCTCCAAGTTAACCCCAGCTACACAACTCTTCCCAAAGTTGACACTCAGATTTGACACCCTCTCAAAATTCCTAACCAGATCCTTGAGATTTCTCACTTTCTCAATATCGTCCCCTTCACAGAAAATCAAAATATCATCTGCAAATTGGAGATGGGTGACCAAAATACCATCCCTACCTATCCTCCACCCTTTAATCATTTCTTCCCTGTCAGCCTTTGAGATCATTCTATTAAGCACCTCTGCTATTAGAGTAAAGAGGAAGGGTGATAGCGGGTACCCTTGTCTGATACCTCTACAAGCTAGGAAAAAGTCCACCACTCCATTAACCAGGACAGAGTAATGGCATGAACTCACACGTCCAAAAATCCAACTGCACCATTCCTTCAATATTTTCTTACTTTGAGGAACATAAGTCATGACTCTTGGTTCATGCTCTTTTGGGTGGTGGGCTTATTTATTTTTGGATCTGCTATAGGGCCATAGCCCTTTGAAAGAGAACAAAGGTATAGAACTTATGCAAATCTTTCGGTAAAAACCCAAAAAGAAGTAAAAGCTCCTCCAATAATCAAGCTGATGTTTCGCTGGCACGAAGGCCGTGCGATCCGTTGAGTTATCATGAATCCTCAGACCAACGGGCAAAGCCCACGTCAACCTTTCAGTTTTTCTTTGACCTTCTAAACATGTTTCCTCTTCTAGTTGGTTTCCTTCACTTGTAATTTCTCTAGTGCTTTGCTTTTCTCCTTATCATTTTGTTTGGTTCATTTCAAGTGAAGGGATAATCTCTTTCTCTCTCTCTTTCTCGATGAGTTGACCTGATAAGAAGGCCTTTTAATTTGGATTAGGTTTTGATTGGTTTCTCCACATCTTGTTGCAGTTCTTGATTGAGATCCAGGCTGAATAGAAAAAAGAATCAAAATGACTCCTAAACTACTTATTTGATAACAATGAAAAGATAAATACAACTCATAAACAACTAGAAAAACTAGATCCTAAGGTCCGGACCCACTTCTATGAAAAGTGACCAAAATACCCTGGTCCCAAATCCCAAGAACCAGCACTGTATCACATCATGGCCTCTTGGTTAGTCTTTTCCTTCTAGTTCATGTTTTCAAAGGCTTATTGGATCCTCATCACGTTTCCTCTAAACTGTTATTGGTGTAAAATGTCTTCTTGCACATGGAGGCACCATTGCATGGTATGTATGTTAATTTCTTTTGGCAATTTGTTTGTGAAAATTCAATGTGGTTGATAGTAGTAGGTAAGTCTTTTGGTTATTATCTAGGATGCACGGTGAAGAAACAAGTTCTTTCATGGTTTGCTATGAATAATTTAATTTGAAATTTTGTAGGTATGTACCTCAGAAGAAGAATGTAGATTTTCCAAAATAAGTGAGCTTTTTGTATATGAAAACTTCAGTAGGGTTCCTGTAGAGAGAGTGGAAGCTGGTGATATCTGTGCCGTATGTGGTGTTAGTGATATACAGGTATGTATTTTTTTTTTTAGTTTTATGTCATTTTCCTATGAATTCCATGATTGATTTTAAGAAGATGCTATAGATGGAAATTATGGTCTTTTTCCTCTAGTAATTGAATCTGTATTTCTTTTCTTTTAAGTAGATTGGGGAGACAATTGCTGATAAAACTTCTGGGAAACCATTGCCTACCATTAAGGTTGAAGAGCCAACAGTTAAAATGTCATTCTCTATCAACACATCACCTTTTGTTGGCCGTGAGGTATGGTTTATCGATCTTGATGAAAAGAAGAATGTATACTATTTATACACATAAAATGATATAATATAGTACATTATGTTACCCAGATACAAGGACACGGCTGTATATGGTGTCAGATGTGGAATTTGCACTAAAAATTGAAGTATCTCACACAGTTTGGCACCCTTGTACAGTTGTACATAGAGATGCTGATGCTAAAGTTCCACTTACATGTGCTTAGAGGCAGAATTCAAATGTAAGAGTTATGTAATAGAAAAGTTTTTTCACATAAAGGAACCGCGAGAATTTATTCTTACTGGTTTGCCAGACCAGTTAGGCTGAATGACTCTTCTTGCAAATTTTCTGAGTATATTTCCCACCACAATGTGATTTATCTCTTTGTTGTCTAAACAAAATAATATTGGTGAATTAATTTACCTTGAATGCTTTCTTTCTGTATGGGACTATTTTTTTGAGAACCCCTGTACAACAAGTGACCGTACATTGGGGAATTTACAAAAGGTCATTTAAAACTCAGCATGGATGATTACAAAAAAAGACATCCATATCAAAAAAGTGTTGTAAGGTCTTCCTTTAAAATGAGGTGATGGGGCACCATAACAAAAGCATTCCTTTAATCTCTTACCCCCTACTGTCCTCATTGGCTTTGTTTTCAAATGTACAACTGTCCCCCCCCCCCCCCCCCTTCCCCCCAAATAGCCCACATCATAACTATCAGGCCATCAGTATCATATCCCACACTAACTTGCCTCCTCTACTCCCAAGGTGCCACGTTTTCAAGAACTGGACTGTTTCTGGAAAGCATATCTGCACACCAAAAGTGCCTAATACTCTTTTCCACTGGAAAAGGCAAAGCTGAAAGGAACAGGTGATTAGCTTGTTCATTGCAGCTGTTACATAAGATGCAATTCAAATTATCTACTTCCATGCCCCTTTTCAGAAGCTTCTCAGGAATTTGTCCAATGCAGCGACCCATAACAAAAAAGAGACCTTTGAGGATACTCCACCATTCCACACTAAGGAGTGTAGAAACTTGCTGCCTTCCCTGGGTAGTAAATTCCTGTACATAGACTGACTAAGAAGTCTCTTGAACTGTTCCACACCCACTCTCTTTTGTCCCTCTGACTTCTATTAAGGTTTGTATTATGCAGAACCTGCAACAGTCCTGCTATGATGCAATTCAAATTATCTTCTTTACAGTATTGGTTCTGGCTGCACCAATTTTTTGTCAAATTAGTACTTGTACCTTTCCACATCTTTGATGTACTGCAAATGCATCACAATCATCTTTTCTCCTGGATGGTGATTTAATTTATCATTATGAGGCATGCATTTTTTGTATGGAGATGCAGTAGAAACACACCCTATATGTGGCATACACTTTTCTCATCACCATCATCTAAGCCTTGTCCCAACCTTATGGGGTTGGCTACATGGATCCTGTTTTGCCATTTTGTTCTATTCAGTGCCATATCCATTGTTGAATTATGAATGCTTTTCTAAGAGAAGTGCACCTGATTCATCTCAATGCCTTATACATACATGCATTTGGGCATATTTAACGCTTCACATAGAGGTGTGCCTCCAGGCATACAACCTTTTGGAGATTTTGATTCCCATATCCAACTCCATGCAATACAACCTTTTGGAGATCCATAGAAAGTGGCATGCCCATGTTCTAATTTTTGGAATCTTCTGAAGTCTTGAGCTATATACTTTTGTTTCTACTTCTATCTTTATCTGTTTTTTCTATATTCTTTTATGTATCTTATCTTTATGGAGACTAAAAAATGTTATAAATCTGTCATTATTGTGTTTTTTTATGGGTAAAAGTTAGACATTCATTTCATTTCTATCTTTGACTTGCTTCATATATTAGTCTGCATGCATAGGGTTCCACATTTTTATCTTATGTTTTCTTGTATCATATGACACTCACAGGCACCTCTGAATATATGCTTTGGCATCTTAGAAAACTTTTAGGTTTTCATTTGGATGTGTCTTTTGAGTCCTTATTTGGTGAGCATGCCTGAATGGCCATTGTTGATAGTTCACCGCTAGCATTTTGTTCTTATGGTTAACATTCTTCTCTGTCAATTGACTCAATGTTTCTTTCCAGGGAAAGTATGTAACTAGTAGAAATCTGAGAGATCGACTCTACCGTGAACTTGAGAGAAATTTGGCTATGAAAGTTGAAGATGGTGAAACAGCAGATACTTTCATTGTTAGTGGGAGGGGTACTTTACATATCACCATACTGATAGAAAACATGTAAGTTAGAGTTCAAGTCCTTTCACTATTGTTGGTTTCATTTTGTATGCAGGTTTATATAATCCTTGTGAACTGCAGGCGAAGGGAAGGATATGAGTTCATGGTGGGACCACCCAAGGTTATCAACAAGAAAGTGGATGACAAGTTGCTGGAACCTTACGAGGTATTATTTCCAAGGTTCAAAGTATTGATATGATATGCCCTGTATCGGGCATATTGTTGGCTTCTTGATACACCTATTTACGGGTGTATTGATTAAATAATATAAAAACATGTATAAAAGTTAAGTTTTGAAAAAAAAAAACCGTGTGGCCTATAAAGTATCGATGTACAGGGGTGTATCGATACTTTGAACCTTTGTTTCACTAAGGATTTCTTTTTTGGATAAGTAAAGTTGTTTTAAGAAATTGAATAAAAAACAAATAAAAGTTGTAGAAATCATCAGTAAGAGATTCTTTTTTGGGTTGAGAAATGTATAATGCATTTAACAAATCCACTTGATAACTGTACAAGTACAAGTTGCATTGCAAGGCTTTGGTGAATGTTCTAGTTCTATTTTATCTCTTTGAAGACCATTTTCATTGATATAACATGCAAAGAGAGAAGTTTTAGAGATGAGACTGCTTTTTCATTTTTTACTTCTATGATGTAATATGCATAATATGTGAATTCCTTGCAGATTGCTACTGTTGAGGTGCCCGAGGAATACATGGGACCTGTAGTTGAACTTTTGGGTAAAAGACGTGGGCAAATGTTTGATATGCAAGGACTTGGGTTTGTAACAATGGATTTTTTATTGTTTATATATCCAGTTTCACCTTGGCACTTCAATCATAGAGTCATCTCAATTGCATAGTGCATACTGATTGATTACTACATTGTTGCTTGTGTATCTTCAATAGAGTCATTTCAATTGCATAGTGCATACTGATTGATTACTACATTGTTGCTTGTGTATCTTCAATGAAGCATAAAATTAACTTCTGGTCCATCTTGAATGATGTAATAGTAAATATATCGACTTCACTATCTTTTGGAACTTGTTTTTGTACTGTCATTCTGTCAAAACTCTTTCTTCTTGTAAACTGTGTTCCTTTTCACTAATAAAATTTGCACTTTATCACAGCAATGTATTTACACAAATTATAGATGCATTATGTTGTATGCTCAACAGAAGTGATGGATTTATGCTTTTTTGTGTCCATGCAATAGTAAAAAAATGTGCATTAACAATTCATTTTTTTATATGCATATAATTTATGAACAACTATTGTAATTATGCTAAGTAA
Source organism: Nelumbo nucifera (assembly GCF_055504915.1). Lineage (NCBI taxonomy): Eukaryota > Viridiplantae > Streptophyta > Magnoliopsida > Proteales > Nelumbonaceae > Nelumbo > Nelumbo nucifera. Next base: position 110,722,720 of record NC_142650.1, read on the forward strand.
ATGAAAGTTGTTCCACACTCTCCATGCATGTAGGTCCTAAATAACTAATGAAGCAACAATAAATTTATGCCTGATTATATGGTCAGTTTCTCTTACATATTAACAACTTTGCAACTTCTGTATGCTATATCTGGCAAATAACCTTGCATTTATGATCTGCACACTGGTGACTTGTTATTCCAATTGTTGGACATCATATTCCTTTTTTTTATGTCACAAGCTTAATATGATTCTTATTGATAATTTGCTTTTATAATGAATGGATAAATAGGAATTCTCCCCACATGTTGCACCAAGGTGATTATAGTGTTTATTGCCATATATTCTAAAATCCATTTGTCCACCAGGTCAGAGGGAACAACATTACTTAAATATAAGATACCGACTCGTGGCCTTTTAGGATTGAGAAATGCAATTTTGACGGCATCTCGAGGAACAGCAATCCTCAATACTATATTTGATAGTTATGGACCATGGGCTGGAGATATTAGCACCCGAGATCAGGGTTCTTTGGTAATTCTTGCCCCTTTTTTTTCATATTTTGATCAGAAACAGTAGAAATTATTTCATCAAGAAATAATATGATACAAGAATGCCCGGCATTCATTTAATGAGGCTGGCACCTGCTCCCTCCCTTTACATGCATTTCTTTTTACAAAGTACCCCAAACATTTTTCTTGTATTCACCCATTGTCTGGCCATGGCATCTGCTATCACATTTGCAGATCTATATGCTCATGTAAAGCTTGCATTCAGTTCTGGTCACAAAGTTTTCAGCTCTTTCAAATCATTCCAGTACTGCAATGGTCCTTGTTTCTTATATTTCAGCTAGCTTATCACCACCTTTGAGTCTCCTTCCACTACAACTTTCCTTGGGTTTAGGTTCTTTGCAAATCTTAGGCCTTTCAATTCTGCCTTCCGTTCAACCCTGATAGAATTTCCTTTCCCCATGGGGCCTGAGAATATAGCTAGAATATTCTCCTTTTGGTCCATAGAGACTCCTCTAATACCCAATACTCCAGGGTTTCCAAAACTGCACTCTTTAAAACTTAGTTTTTACTTCTCTTTTGTTTGGTGGAACCAAATGCAATGAGACCACATTCCTTTGAGTAGTAGTAGTGCTACCACACTCCACCCTCTAAGAAAATTCGGAATAAGAAATGCTTTAAAAAGTTTAAGGTTTTAAACCATTAAGTGCTTTTACATAAGCTCCCCTTAACTCCTTTATTGATTCTAGAGTCCTTTTCTTGCCTTTAAAGATCTATTGTTCCTCTCTTCCCAAATTATCCGTAAAGATGTGGCCCTGATGCACCTTCACATGGTTTCTTGTTTCTTGGTTTTGCCCAAAGTCTGAACCCTTTTCAAGATCAGTATTTCTCATCTAACAAAGTTTCTATTCTGTATTAAGAGAACCTAAATGAAAATTAATTCAGGTTGCATTTGAGGATGGAACCACCACGTCATATGCTCTCTCTAGTGCACAAGAGCGAGGTCAGATGTTTGTTAGCCCAGGCATGGAAGTTTATAAAGGCCAGATAGTCGGCATTCATCAGCGACCAGGTGACTTGTCTCTTAATGTATGCAAGAAGAAAGCTGCAACAAATATACGTTCCAACAAGGAACAAACAGGTAGGAAACAGCTGTAAAGCTCTTCTTGAGTTAAACTACCTTTATTTTTTCATTGATAAGGTAATTCAATGTCCATTGTTCCTAAAAAGTAGTCATGCTGGCATTAGATTTACTTGTATGATTTGGTATCTGAAAGCAATAAGATGAAATGTCTTCCATCCAATAGAGACAATATTTGAATATTCAGTTCCTCTAAATAAGTGTGTATTCTTAGAAGGTTAGAAAAACAGATTAAGAGAGAAGAAGAAAATAAAGAAAATAGATTATCAGAGTGGTAGCAACATTGGCATTTTCTTCCCTTCTGAAACTTAGCTGGCATCAAGTGTGTGTGCAACTTCTAGCACCTGTCATGATTATGTCTGGTCTTTTAGCAACAATGGCACTTCAGTTCATCTCTCATCTAGCATAGTAGCTTTACCAGCCTTAGAGTTGGCCTTCTGCCTAGTCAATGCAAGGGCAGAATGATCTATTCCAGGAATCTGCATCCTAGCCAACCTTCCAACTTTCTTATCCTTGCACCAATGCATAAGCTTGATACGAACTCAATACCTCTTGTCTAAGAATCTGTTGTCTAGTGATATAAAACTCTGGTTTTAACACAATATAAACTTGAAAACCATGTTATTCTCTGCTAAGCTACTACATTTCTCACAATCATCATGATGCTTCCTCTATACAACTTCATAATGATCATCTTGTTCCATAGAGCACTAAGAAAAGTATATGGAGACCTATCTCTGCCATTGACAATGATTGCTTAACTCCTTATGCAATTGCTTCATACACCCTTTTCTAGATTTTTTTTGTAACCCTTTTTTTTCTAGTTTTTTTTAGCAGTTTTGAGGAACATATAATTCTGGCTGATATATGGTTCCATGGAACTTCATAACCATGATGTCACCATCAAATTCTATTGTTCTCACTTGGAGTAGTTAGGATTATTTGTTTCAGGTTGTGTTTCCTTGTAAGCTTAGAAGGATAGAGAAGACAGATTAAGAGAGAAGAAAGGAGAAAGATAAGAAGAAACGAAGAACAAAGATGATTGAGAGCAAAACCAAAATATGGCAATTAGGCCATAATTTATTCTTTTTTCTAGTAAAAATAGAGTACATTATATACCGCTGCAGCTACATACAATCAAATATTCAATAAAACCCTGGGGGGTAGAGGGACTCTCTTCATACAACTTATCTACTAAGACATGTTGGGAAGAGACTCTCTTCACACATTTCCGTTAAGATAAATTTCAAACTTAGGTCTTTGGTATCAGCATTCAGTCATTTTACCAGCTAATTGATCTGGCATCAACAGTTATTTTTAATATTTTTTGTAGTTTCATGCACATTTGTTTTTTCCAAGAACAGTCTTTCTATACTTAACAAATATCCTCAATTTATGAAATATGCCATATGTCTATTGCTACCTATTTATTGGTTTTCCATGTTCTAAGGTGCACTGTAATCACCAGTGAGGTTCAGATTTCTGGCTCCAATCACCAAATATGCACCTGTCCATGTTGACATAAGTCACAAATAATTGAATGATGATAGTGTTTTCCAGCCTAGTAGGGCTTGCCTTGTTTACTTTGGCATTTTTTATTTGGTTATTTTTCTGTGTTAGTTTGCACTGTTTATGCTTAAAATCAACCAATTTGCATCAGTTGACTTTAAGGTCTTATATTCTCCCTTTTATTGGTGAGGGTAGTCTTACATTTAATTACATAACTTTCTTCTCCATTGGTGCAGTGGTTCTTGATACCCCTTTGGATTATAGTCTGGATGACTGCATAGAGTACATTGAAGAAGATGAGCTTGTGGAGGTGACTCCATTAAGTATTCGCATGTGCAAAAACCCAAAACTAGCAAAGAAGAAGTGAATACCTGGCGGAGAAATGAGATTGCGTATCAACTGTCTTCCTACTAAACTCAGATCAATCACCCGCCATTCCTTGGCAGTCAAACTTTATCAACTTCAGTTGATGCAAGAATATGCCAGTTCTCTCTTACAAAGATTAGTGTATGACAGATTATCCATATCATATTCACCAAGGAGATGAAACTAAGAGACGCATAGGGTGGTATGAGACAAGATTTCCCCCTGATTTCTTGTGTATATAGCCAGTATTGAATCTCAAGATCATTCCCCTTCGGGATCTCCATTCTTAAGAACGTCGGAAAACTAATCCTGGAACCACAGAAATGAGAATCTTCATTATTTATTGTACTTCCTACCCAAAGATGATAAGCGTCAGAGTAATTATTATTATTATTACTTTTCTAAATGTGATGCAGATAAAGCAAGGAGACATTAAATTATTTGCAGAAATCAGTTTCACCTGTCAAGGTTGATCATATTTTCTTTCCTGTTTCAAAATTCTCCGGTGTTTTATCAGGGTGCATAATACTCTAGTAAGATTGTTTCTAGAAGAAGAAATTCTATTTTCTTATTCTTCCTTGGAGGAAGATGTGCTGGGTAAATGACACATTTGAGATTAAAAAGAAAACAATGAAAGCAGTTTTTCCTAATCCTTGATGAGATTGGTTTTATGGCGAGTCTTGATGGCATTATGAAGACCCGTAAGCTATGGCTAGTTATGAAGGCTCCAGATGGCATTATGTGCTTTCTGGCCTCAGAATTGAAGACGCTTTAATAAGATTCAACACCACCCATCCTTAATCTCAACAAAGCCCGGATTGTTCTAACTTCTCGTCCCATGGTTTAAGTGAAAAATGATGGATGGGTTTAGAGGCAATTGCTTGATAAGAAGGATTTTACCCTATGTTGTCTCAGACTCCCAGCTATCTTGGGAGGGGTGGATTGGATGAAAAGGCGTTTGCTTGGAGTTCAGATCTCCGTCCCACGGAGAGCTGCCTCATAACTTACCACACATCTCCGCCGTGCATTGGGAACATCTCCCGTTGATAGTACCAGAACCGATGATGTCATCATTGGGAGATGTTTCCAATACACGGCAGGGATATGGTGTGGGGCGTTGTGGGGCAGAGATGTGAACTCGTTTGCTTGATGCAACATGGTAAAAGTTGGAGTTTTCTTAACGCCCAGTTCATTTTTCAACAACCTTGATGGTCGAGACCTACATTGGGTAATAGCCATGGTTTTGAAAACTGGAGAGTACGAGTTGGTTGGATCGGTTGACTCAGGAACTATTCAGGCGATTGGTTCTGTTTCACCCTAAAACTGCTTTTGGACCAAAAACTGTTGATTTGGTAAGTGACCCACTGACCTGGGTGGTTGAACCATTGACCTATTTGAATCAGACGGTTGGACCATTCAACTTAAGAACTGATGGCCAAAATGGTTGTGTCCTGTCCAGTTTTTAAAACCTTGGTAATAGCCCTTGGAAGAGCTCAAGAGTAGAGCTGTAAAATGGACCATACCTCCTGCGGCTCAACACGACGGAACGTGGGTTATGCTGAGCACAGCACGATCATATGGGTCATGCTGGGCTTGGAGTTTCAGGTCCATGGGTCGGCACAATACGGCATGATTATGAATTGTATACATCAAAATTCATATAAAATAAAATTTTAAGACTTATTAATTTTGTCTATTTTGTTAATTTTTTTAAAAGACTATACATCTCATGGCTTAGCCTGGTCTATGGCCCAGCCTAGCCCAAGGCTCGGCCTACAGACCAGCTCGACCTACGACATGACATGGGCTTGCATGGCTTGGGCCATGGGCCGTGCTGGGCCGACCCCCCAAAGTATCTCATAGGAGAGAAGCACAGCCTGGGGCCGCCCACAGGCCGAGTGGTGCCGGCCCAGCACTGCTCGATTTACACGTCTGGTCAAGAGTTTTCTTAGCTCGTCTGTTACCTCTTTTGGATAAAGAAAAAAGGGATTGTTCGATCAACCTTCCATTATCCTGGTTTGGGTTCGTTCTGCCGATTGGCTTCCTGTTTGATATCCCAGGTAGAGCGACGTTCAAGCAAGCCTTTTTCTAGAGAAAAAAGCTCATTGTTACGGAATCAGTTCTCAACAAGCAATTAGTACCAAACTTCCATTTATTACTTCATCTCTGAATCTTTGAAGTACTGCAATCTCTAAACATTTTCAGCACTAGATGGCACGTAGCTTTATCAGTTTAAATTTGTCACAATTTTCAGTCGGAAGGGAGAAACTGAGAAGCTGAGATGGCAGGAATTGATCGAACTATCGAAGAGCTATGCTCTAGTTCCATCGAGGCATCAACCTTGAGAGACAAATAGAAACTACCAGTTAAGAACTCGAGATGTCTGACATCTTGTCATCTTCCGACAGATCTTTATATTAAGAAGATTAGATACCATTTACCAGCCATTGGATACGGAGAGGTATATCCATTGCCCACGCTTCTAAAGACATCAGAAGTTCGAGTTCTCTGTTGAATTATCAATTTTTTTCTACCATTACATCTCTGCTCCTGAATTATCGAATTTGTGTTGTACACGTGTTGGGTCTAATATGTTACAGACAATCAGAAATTCAGAATCCTCTTAAAAGAATGATAGGATGGCCCACGATTGATATCAATGGTGGAAAATCTATGATTCTGGTGTCTCATGCAGCTTAGGTGTTAAGGGGATGTGGTGAATATCGTTCTTAATGCTGCTCATATGAACCATATAAATATGCTTTAAAAGATAATAGAGATTTCTAGCGTAGTGGGTTTATCGTTAGAGCCTTGGAGGCCTGAAAGTTGGAATTTTGGTTCTGGAAATTGGATTGTGTGGTCAAATGCTACTGCAAGTTCTCACAATTCAGAAGCCGCCATTAATCTCTCCCTCTGTTCTCTTTAAGGTCGAGGTGATACCCTCTATATCGTTATTCCATCATGGGGGTCAGAATTTCAAGAACAGAAAGAGAAATTCATCTCTGCGTGCCGTGGAGAAGGAATCCCAGTTCGAGTTAGACCAAGAAAAGGCCCGGGAGGCACTGAAAAAGCTCGACGAGCAACTCCAAACCCTCTCTCAGAAAGAAATAAGTCCTCCAAAGAAAAGGGTCTCTTCTTCCAACTTGGGTACTCTCTCCCTCAATGTATTCTGGTTTCTGTTTTTTCCAGTCCTTTCTATCTGTTCTATTCGTTTTCTTTACATTTTGCGAACATCACAGTTCTGCTTTTGTGAGACCCTGTTCTTTCTTTGGAGGATTGCCATGCTACAACGTAGGTGTTCCACATTAATAGTTCCTAGAATGGCTAATTGATTATTTTTGCAACGGGTGGATAATCATGGTCCGATCATTTCAGACGGTACCCAGTTCATATTAAAATCACTATTTTAGATTGCTAATGTCCCTTATTGTTTCTATCTAGTGGTAGCTTTCTACTGTCTAGATGTTCCATTCTCGCTATCTGTTGGTTAAACAATTATGGAGTCATAATGTTTTGACAAGTAGAGAACAGAATTTTGATCCTTTCCCCCCTTTCTGGCTTCTATGGTGGAGTTAGACCCGTTCATGGGCTGGGTGGCCCGACCCCCGGACGGGCTTGAACAGGTATATGGGTCCACGGGCTTAACCTCGGGCCAAAAAGCTCAGCCGGCAATAAATTCGAACCGGGCTCGGGATTTGCCAAAATAGCCCGGCCCGACCTATTATTAAACCTAAAAACCCTAGTCGAATACCCCTCTTTTTTTCACCTCTTTGCCTCTTTCCCTTCTTTTTCCAGCCGGACCCTTCTTCTCCACATCCTCTTTCCCTTTTTTATATTCTTTTTTTAATGTAAATAAATTCTGATTTATATTGATTATTGAATTTAGAATTTATATTCTTTTTTAATGTAAATAAATTCTGATTTATATTGATTATTGAATAAAATCTGATTTATATTGATTATCTAGGCGCCCTAATGGTGATTTGTTCAAGAGATCACCTAACTCTCTTTTACTCTCTTTCTTGATTAAATATTCGATATCCTCATTCAATAATGGTGTCTCCTTAAATAGGAGATTACAAGAGTCCTAATCTTAGGGAGTCTCCTTGCTGAATAGGGAGACTTCCAATTTTATCTTGCTAAGGATAAGATAAGCTAATCATAATCTGATAACAAGATAAACTAATCATAATCTGATAACAAGATAAACTAATCCTAATATGATAATAAGATAAACTAATCCTAATCTGATAACAAGATAAACTAATCCTAATATGATAATAAGATAAACTAATCCTAATCTGATAATAAGATAAACTAATCCTAATCTGATAACTTACTAACAAGATAAGATAAGAGCAATAGAATAAGATAAGAACAAGCAAGATGATCTAATCTAATCTGGCGGTGGGTCAGGTTCCTGTTGCTGCCGGCGGCGATGGTACGTCTTTCCGAGGAATGTGTCCATAACATTACTCCCCTCTTGGACTACGAGCTTGTCCTCAAGCTCGAACTCCGGATATGTGGCTTGGAACTCTGTCAATGGGATCCATGTGGCTTCGGCCAATGGTAAGCTACACCATTTCACCAAGACTTCAAGAACTCCTTGATTGAAACAAGAGCGGATGACAACTTTAGGTTGGGGAATCAGTTTGCCATCTTGCAAGGGTGGCAGGCAGGGGACTTGGTCCGGAGGAACACCCGTAAATGGTTTCAGCAAGGCGATGTGGAAGACATCATGAATCCGGCTGGTCTCTGACAGTTCTAGCTGGTAGGCCACACTGCCAATCCGTCGTAGAACCTTGAAGGGCCCATAGGACTTAGGGGCCAGTTTCGGGGCAACTATACTAGGACTAGTAATAGCTGCTCGGAGAAGCTGCTGTTGCTGTTGTTGATCATGTTGTTGCTTCTGTTGCTGCAGTTGTTGCTGTTGTTGGTTGTCTGGCTGCTGTGGCTGAGGGTGTTGTTGTTGTTGTGGACCAAGAAGAGTCTGCTGCTGCTGCTGTTGTTCGCCGGACGGCTCCGTCAAGTCTGGTCGGAGGCTGTTTGTGGTTACAGCCCCTTCTGGATTCCTCTCCTTGTTAGAGAAATACGATTCCAGCAAGCGTTGTAGCTCCCGAACATCGTCTTTGACCTCACGAACCTCCCTGCTGGTTTCTACGAGCCTATGCTCCAGTTCGTGGACCCTGGATGATAGCTGCTGCAGATCTCCCATGACGACCGACTCTGATACCAAATGTTATGGGCCCGGGAATAGGATCTCGTCACGGGTCGGTCCACGGGGAAAACCCTTTGTTTTCCCTTGTTCCTCCCTGCTCTTGATGGACCTATCTAGGCGCCCTAATGGTGATTTGTTCAAGAGATCACCTAATTCTCCTTTACTCTCTTTCTTGACTGAATATTCGATATCCTCATTCAATAATGGTGTCTCCTTAAATAGGAGATTACAAGAGTCCTAATCTTAGGGAGTCTCCTTACTGAATAGGGAGACTTCCAATTCTATCTTGCTAAGGATAAGATAAGCTAATCCTAATCTGATAACAAGATAAACTAATCCTAATCTGATAACAAGATAAACTAATCCTAATCTGATAATAAGATAAACTAATCCTAATCTGATAACTTACTAACAAGATAAGATAAGAGCAATAGAATAAGATAAGAACAAGCAAGATGATATAATCTAATCTGGCGGTGGGTCAGGTTCCTATTGCTGCCGGCGGCGATGGTACGTCTTTCCGAGGAATGCGTCCATAACAGAAAAATTCTAGTTTTTTTATTAGGTCGGGCTTCGGGCTTTTTATCAGGGTCGGGCTCGGGCCCAAGTTGTAGGCCCATTGGTCGGATTGGGCTCGGGCTCGGGCCTAACATATTTCCATTAATGAAAAGTAAAAGCACGGCCCAAGCCCGGCTCGGCCCAGCCCATGAACAGGTCTAGGTGGAGTTGAAAACTTTGGGGTTAGAATTATCTATCTATCTAATATTATCTCAAAAGAACATTGTTTAATCCCAAACTACCTAGTTTATATATACCTTGTCAAGGTCACCATTCTAAATTATATGGGTTGTGCTTTGCTTAATAAGACCATCTTATGCCATAGCCTTACTGTTGAAATTCATGGTGATTAGGAGTATGTCACATATCCATTAGTGGGCCCACCTATCTAGGAATTAGAGGGAGAATAAAAAGGTTGTTAGTTGAAAATCTTTAGGCACAAGTATCTAATTGAGTGGGTTAGAGTCCTGTGAATCCATGTATTGTGCTCACGTTGGGTCTTGTGGGGTCAATGTTGGTAGTTAGGTAGAGAGTGATTGCATTGAGTAGGATAGTGGATTATAAGGGATAACATGTTTTTAGGAGTCAGTTATTATTCAAGAGTCTATTTAAGTTGTAATTTTCCTCTTAATTAAATCATTATGAGAATTATCTTTTGTTAATTGAGAGTTATCTCTTTGGAGGTGTTCTTCTCCCTTGAAGCAGATGGAATTTATGTTACGTCCCTATTTGGGTCTGTAACAGAGTATGTAGTCTGAACATGATCTATTTAGGAGATGGGTTGCAGATAGGAACTATCACAAATGGATGACAAAGAAGACTAATGCTCTATACTGGTGAAGCTATTAGGATTACCCAAAAAAAAAGGATCAAGTCCATACTCCAAAAGCCTAGCCAAGCCATGCCATCCTCCTTTGAGAATTATATGTTTATGAAGGTGTTTTTTCCTCATAGTTTCCAAGACATCTATCATGTACTCCATATATCTGGCATATTAGATGTAGCAGAGTGGTTTACAGTTATAGCTTGCAAAATACCAAGAAAAGGAACACTGAAATGGTCTCCCTGTTTATAATCCTATCAGCCCATCTTGCACTGTACAACCAGAGTAGTAAGTCAAACCATTACTCTGACTAGTACATAGAATAGAAAAAATCTCTGAAGGGTTGCTCTCATTAGAGAGCCTGTGGAAGTAGATATCAGCCATGTGAAAGAACCCCTATTTGGGGAAGTCCAATTATGGTGTAACCACTTGAGATGGTATATGAGGGATTGGCTGCAGTGGACTACTGCTCTAAGTCAAATTCTACGAGCCAGAGTTATAAAAGACATGAAAAGATATTAATGGGAGTTTGAAGATCATACAAACCTAGGTAAAAAACTGATAAAACAACCAAAAAAATACATGTTTAACATGAAATGGTTCAGTTTAGATACCTTGTAGATGTTCCATAGTTTCAAAAATTGAATCCGAATCATCTAGGAGGGCAAGGAAAAAACATATGAAAGTATGAGTCTGTCTTTATGAACATTGGTTTTGCTTTAACAATTGGCTTTAAGTTTAGCAAGGTAAGCTTGTCTGAGTATTGAGTGTAGTCTTTGATAGTGAGAATTGACTACACAGTAATAATAATGGTGGGTTTACACTGATAAAAAAAATAATGGTGGGTTTACAAAATTGATATGGTTCATGATGATATAATTTTAGCTAGTATCTTTAAGATCAAGAAGATTCAGGGAAATCAGTGTCTTGGCAATATGAATTCACTAATCTGTTTTCTACAAAGATTCTATGTATAGGTGCAATTGGTGGTCAGGCTGTTGCTTTTGAGCAGGATTACCAAATAAATCTTAGGAGGCATGAGACAACTTAGCCTTGAGTTCACATTTCCGCCCCACAATGCCCCACAGCACATCCCTGCCGTGTATTGGGAACATTTCCTGATGATGACATCATCGGTTCTGGTACTATCATTGGGAGATGTTTCCAATACACGGCGGAGATGTGCTATGGGGTGTTGTGGGGCGGCCCCTTGTGGGGCGGAGATTTGAACTCCTTAGCCTGAACCAAGCATGGACATCCAATTACTTCTGCACAGTTTCTTTTGCAAGAAATTCAAGTCTCGGTATTCATCTTAGTTCAATTTTTTATTTGTACTCTATTGTAACCAAGCCTAACAATAGTTACTTGACCTCCCTGGAGAGATTTATATAGTTAAATATTTCTGTTGGTTAGAATAGATTTTGACCATTTCCTTATTAGATCTCCTATTTGGATCCCTTAATTCTAGTGCTTTAACCATCAAAAAGTTAAAAGTAATTCTTCCAATGGATAAACAAATTTGAAATGGCTTTCAAATCTGTGTTAATTAAAATAAGTTACTTGTAATTTCACTAACAAAATTGGATTTGATCTTTGACATCATACACCTATGCCTGTGATCCATTACTAAGAGTGGTAGTATGATTATCACAGATACTGAAAAATAGTGATGTGTATTCCAATGCTTTGTTTACATATTCCCTCAAGTAGTGTCCTCTTATGTAAAGCTGGACCTCTGGAGGAATTTAATTTATAAGTGGTTACATTCTTATCTCTATTTATGTTAACATACAGCTTGTATGTTACAAATTTATGTTTTCCTAGCTTGAGCTAATGTCTATTACTAAGTCGGTTCTAACACAATTTTGATACCAACCAAAACAGTGGTTGGGATAGTTAACCTGGGGCTTGAGTCCTTTACTGGTTGCCCTGGTGCCAGATCCAGACATGCAAAGACCTGTTAAAATGGGCTGGTATAACTGGTGGACTCTGATAGATTAATATTTTTAATGGAACATGAATGAGTACTATTTTTATTTTTATTCTAACTTTCAGACCAGTTCATGACATTGAGTTGACCGAGTTGCAATCCACCAGTCTTGGTTTGGAGTTTGGTACTGACTTTCTCCATTGACTGGGTCAATCTCCTCTCCTGGTTTGAAACTTCAGTTATTGAAATGTTTCAAGTTTGGGTACTCCTGCAGTGGGTCCTGAAGACCCACTTTTTACACTAGACCACCAACTATGTCAACTCAGACTATTCAATTATGGGCCAAATTGGTTGGACAACTGGGGGGTTGTCTATCCTGTCAGGTCATGTCAACAAATTTATGTGTATCCTATGCAGATATCTTTTCTTAATTCTGAAGATATCTACTTACTGGGAATGTTTAAATATTTGGTTTAACTTCAAGCTTAAAGTGCCAACTGAGAGATGGATCAGTTGGCTGGTCTGTTCCAGCAGAGATGCAGATCCAATTCCAATTCCCACAACCATCGACTTTGGGGGGGGGTGTATTAGTGTTTTACTGCACCATTCAAACGGTCCCTATGGGGGATTTGGGTGTATCACCAAAATACCCAAAAAAAAAACTTCAAGCTTAAAGTTAAACCATATTGTATGAGAAGAACACAAGATTTAGGCATGAATTGGTTATTCTTCATAATTGAATTTATAGGGATGAATGTGTTTAAACTTCTAATATTCTTTCAAATTAATTGCAGTTTCAGATCCCCGCCAAGCAAGAGATCTAATGAGGGAAGAAATGCCAGAGTTCTCTGGTTCTTATCTTGCATATTCAGCTTTTGCTCTTCTCATCTTCACCATTTTTTACAATGTATTCTTCATTACAGTTATCAAACCATTTGTGGATGGACCAGAATCAGCTCCAGCTCCAACTGTTATAAGAGACACTCCAAATGCAGTGATGGTACAGAAGTTGTCATCACCAGATGTTGCTGAACAACGCTGAAATTTCTCTATTTTTGATACAACTTAAATGTTAACTTTAGTGTGAATTGTTTCTGTGCATCTTAATTTGCAATACTAACTAGTTCTTACAAGGTGCCATGTTGGATAAAACCCTGGAGGGATGTGCATTCTGATAGCCATAAGTTTACTATCAAAAGAAAAACATAGAAAAAAAAAAAGAAATGGAAGTTCCATTTTGGTAGTTGAGAAGTCACTATAAAAAGGTGCTTGTCTTCAAGCATCATCATCATCATTCCAGTCTTATCCCAACTATATGGGGTCGGCTAGGTGCTAGTCTTCAATCCAATATCATTATTTTCTCAATTGGAAGCTTCAAACATTATGTTGCTTAAAAAGGTAGTCATGTACCCCTTTTCAGGTGAAGATTCATGGACTATGTGTATCCAAGAGACTAAACTGTTGTATTAGAATCTGCATTCGTAGAATCAATTTTACCAGGCTCAGTGTATCCACCAATGAGCTTGATACAGTAGGCTATGGAGTTAATGATGTATGGAAAATTGATTGGCAGTTGGAATGTGATAAGTTAATTGAAATTAAGAATTCATACAGTGAGATATAAATATCAGATTTTTTTTTTCTCTATTCAATTTGACCAATTCTTGAATTGCCATCATTTATCAAACATAGATTCACAAGAACATATTACTAACAATTTAAAAATTCTCATTACAATTAACTACATTCAGTATTAAGTCTCTACTTGGTTGCAAGCAAAATGAAGGAAAACGAATGATTTCCAGAAATGTTATTTTACACTAATCTGTTGTACATAAAATGACTGGAAAATGAAGGTTTTTCATAGAGTAGTAATATTAGAAAATAGCCTTTCTTCTAATTTTCCATGTCTTAATCCTAACAGAGATTGATCCTCTCAGTTCTCACCTGTGCCCAATCAATTTGAACTAGAACCATGTTCCAACTAGAGGTGCTCAGCTGGGCATGTTTTTGAAACTGAACCAGTCCTTTGGTTTTTTGCAATATTCGGAACCGAAGTCGAACTGAATCGATAGGTTAGTCGGATTTTTTGGTTCGATTCGGTGTTTTGGTTTTTGATGATACACCCCAAAAGGGGTTAATCTGGGTTAAGCAGGTCTGACCAGACATTCAAACCATGTTTACCTAATAACACACCCGACAGAGATAGTTGAGCAAATGGATGCAAGGTTCCTGGTTCATCTGGGTAAGTAACATATGGTCCAAAAACTTGGGCTATTCAACTGGTTTACTGAGAATGTTCCAAGAACCAACCTTTATGCATCCATGCTGCACCACTTATCTGGTCCTAAAATGTGAACGAGTTGGTCAATATGAAGTCCTAAAGTCAAAAAATATGGCCGACTGAATGGGAAAGAGTCGTCCTTTCTGCTGGTGCAAGTGTTGCAGAAGACCACAAGTCACAAGTGACGTTAATGGTTGTCCCACAACTGAACCGTCCCTGCAAACAGAACCTTAAAATTTGACCCAACTGCTTTCACATGTCTGTGGCCCGGTCCAATTCAGACACTTTCTTTGTCGATTGATTTCAGATCAGATGAGGCAGTAAACTCCTTCTGTGAAATGAAATCATATCCTTTTATGTTGACTTTTGGGCCTAAGAATTTTCTTTCTTCCATGACACTGTCACAACTTTACATCTTGGACCGGTCCAAATTGTTGGGTTGAGTTCAGGTTCAACCTAACTTCAAGAACCAAACCATTGACCCGAACCGGAAGCTTTCTAGTTTCTACCATCCAACTTCGGACCAGCTAATCCAGCTCTAGGGAGGGCCGAGGCCCAGAGCTAGCTTGGGCTGCAATCCAAGTCTCGTCACATCTGATCCGATGCAATGATCTCTGACCAAATCTATTTATATTAGTGATACATTTATTCCAATCCAGTGGCGGATGCCCTTCACATGAGGCGGCTTCTAGTGGATTCTTTTTAAGAACGGAAAAGGAGCCACCACTTCCACGCGTAATAATACCCATCTAAAGAGAACTCCAAACGTTATTCTCGAAGTCAAATCGTCGAGTTTGACCGGGCAGCTAAAAGGAGGCGTTTCTTCTTCTTTTTATGCAGGAAGATTCTTAAGAACGAAATTACCCCTGAAGCTTCCAAATTTAGAAACAAAAATGGGCTTTGCAGTCATTTTCCTTATTGACGAAAAAGCCCCTAAAAGTGGATGAAATAGTAAGGCTGCGTTTGGCGGGGCTTTTAACATTACCACGTAACTATGCAACGACTAATCAATTTCTATTTGAAGTTTTAAATGTAACGGATACCAGTCAGCCTACTACATCTTAAGCGTCAAAACTAACGTCTATATATTACAAAAAAAACATTGGAACGTGTATATAAACGACCTCATTTTGTGACGAAATTACCCCTCGTCATATTCGCTTTTACAAAAGGGGTCAAGGGAAAGGGGATGGGCTACCCCCTCTAATTTTGACTTTCCAAGCTATAAGATATCTCCGTAAACAAAGGAATGTGTTATGTGTAAAGCGAGCAAATACGTCAGCTAGAGGCTGACCCTGACGATTGCACGGTTTGCACCTCGCTTGCTTGAGGTTCAATTACGAAATTACCCTCACGCGCTAAATTGGTTTTGTTATTTGCCACCAGCCGGTTCGGCCCCACTTTTAGAAACTTTTTTTGTTTTTGCTACGCAGAAAGGGTTAGGACTTCTTATATTTACCGAAATACCTCTCTCTTTTAATCAACAAAAGAATATCTTTTAATTGATTTTAAAATGCAAAGTTAAGTTTATGGGTGAAATATGTTAGAATCATGGTTTTCAAAACAGAATCGGACCGGATGGTCAGACTGGAAAAACTAGGAATCAGTCATTTGATCGGTTTTGTTTTCCCCAAAACCGTTGATTTTGGTCAGCAAATCGTTGAACCGGTTGGTTAACCGTACGAACGGTTTTGACCATTTTTCAAATTTTCTATTTTTTTTTAATTTTTTTTATTTTTTTGTCAGAACAGGCCGACCGTTCGACCCGATAACCAGACCCCTAACCAGTTCGGTCTCTCGATCGGTTTTAAAAACCATGGTTAGAATAAAAGGTTTTAAAACAAAAGAAAAATCTATGATGTGAAAAAAACATGATACTAAAAGGGATTTGACCAATCAAACCGTGGTGAATTTTGGTTAAAACCCACTTAATTAATTAGCACTTTTATAATGGTGGTTGATTGGTTATAATTTTTTCGGTATATGTCTTTCCAGCATCATAGTCAAATATAGGATTAAATAAGAATATTGCTAAGTTTAACAATAGAAATGTAAATTAAGGTATACTTAAAATTGGAGATTACCAGATAATGTAACATTTTTTGTATATATCTTTAATTCATGACACGAAAACTATTTAGATCAAAAAGAAAATTTTGTAAAATAGTTATAAGACCGATGTTGTATGGAGCAAGGTGTTGGGAAATTAAGAAACATATCCAAAAAATGAATGTAGTAAATATGTATATGCGGAGTAGATGAGTAAAAAAACCAAAAATGATAGAGTTAAAAATGAAGTCATTGAAAGAAACATAAGAATAGCTCCAATAGGTGATAAAATGAGAGAAAATACACTAAGGTGGTTGGATCACATGCACAAAAGACCACTTATAGCACTTCTAAGAAGATACAAGTTGAAGGAGGTAAAAAGGGTTAGGGGTATTGCCAGGGGGAGAGTGAATTTGGTTCTCTTACATTGCTTATGCCAATTGCTGTCATTTTCTGAAATTTTGAATGCGAATCCATTGAAGTGGAGAAGTAACATCGCAAAGAACCGATTAAAGCATGATTGTATGAAGAAAAATAAAGAACAAGAATAACATAATACACATGAGATTTTATAGAGGTTAATCTAACCTTATTCATATATTCAAGATTTAAAATTTTGATACGATACATCTGATATGGGACAATCGTATCGTATCTTTTAAAAACCGATACAGGATATGTATGAAAATCAGACGTTTTGTCTTTTTTCATGCGTATCAGGGGCATACTAAGGGTGTATCGGGGGGTATCGATAGCGTATCGACGAAAAAGATACGACCAAAAACTAAAAAAATTAGGGGGAAAGCAAGCTTTTTTTCCCCGAAACAAGCATTCTTTCACACCCCCCCCCCCCCCCCCCCCCCCCAAATGACTCTAGAACTCCAAACTTCATTCTTAGAGTGCTAGATTTGCAAAATTTTACAAGAAACAAGTGTGAATCGTTAATTTTTTAAAGATTTTTCAAATTTTGAAAAAATATGGCAAAAATAGGTAATTTTTTTCAATCTTTTATAACATCTTGTAATTTCTTTTTTTTTTCTTGAATGTTTACGTTTATGTTGATCTACATTTCTTACATTCAAAATCATAATTTTTTGTACTATTAGTAGATTTATGGAAATTTCATGAAGATATTTGGGGAAAATATAAATTAACAAAAAATTTGAAAATGTAAGATTTTTCTTTGCCTATAAAGACTAAATATGCTTTATATCTATGGATTTGTCTATAATATCCATAGAGCAATTGAAATTTCTTCTTTAATATTTCTTTTTATATTTTTTATATTTTTAGAATTAAAAAATAATAATTAATTATATTTTATCATTTGATCATAATAATCATAACAATTGAATATATTAAAATTCTATGGATGATCTATCATATCCATAAACCAATTAAAATTTCTTCTTTAATAATTATTATTTTATTTTTTTAGAATTAAAAAATAATAATTAATTAATTATAGTTTTTCATTTGATCACAATGATTGAATATATTATAATTCTATGGATGATCTATCATATCCACA
This sequence comes from Nelumbo nucifera, assembly GCF_055504915.1. Classification (NCBI taxonomy): domain Eukaryota; kingdom Viridiplantae; phylum Streptophyta; class Magnoliopsida; order Proteales; family Nelumbonaceae; genus Nelumbo; species Nelumbo nucifera. Next base: position 110,740,617 of record NC_142650.1, read on the forward strand.
ATTGAAATTTCTTCTTTAATAAATATTTTTTGAATATATTATATAATTTTTATTTATTTTTTATAATTTTTGGAAATGAATAATGAATAATAATTATTTAAACAATAAATATTTATTAATTAGATTTTCACATAGAAGTTGTGCCAATGCATATTATATGGTTAGATTGGAGAGTTGGGTTTTTCTCATTCCATAAAACATTAAAACTTAAGAATTATAATTTATAAATTATAGTTAAGCATAGGATTTTTAATGAAATTATAATTAGCTATAATATTTTTTCATAAAACCATTAAAATATATTAATTTAATGTATACACACCGCATTGAGGTCTTATATTTAGTATTGTTGATGTATTTTTATGATTTATTAAAGTATTTATAGTGTTTCCAAGTGTATCTATGCATATCTTAGTTTTTCTCTGATACACATGCGCATCCAAAGCATATCCCGATACGTATCTTAAAATTGCCTTTCCGATACTTTGAACCTTGCATATATCCTCTCCTTAGGCACATTACCTGAGCATTCTACTAAAAATGGCTGAGCTTTTGAGGCTAGCCAAACCTGACAATTAGTAGGACTTCTAAGTGACTACAATACATTGAATATAATTTTCCATGCTATCTCAATCTTATATCGTGCCTTTGCCTTCACACCTGGAAGACTCAACGCTAGTAGATATTCTTAGAAGTCCTATCCAAATATTTTACACCTTCATGATATTACATTGAAAGTTCATTACAAAGAAATTACTCTTAATAGTCTGATAGAACTATTACAAGCAAAATTATCCAGCATACAAGATAACACCATGAATACTCTAGGCTTAAATAGGTCTTTCCTTACTTTTAGGCTCAAGGATTTTCTCTCTTTTAGCTCATAGGGAACTTAGGCTATGTTTGGTTTGAAGGAAAAGATAAGGAAGGGAAACATAGGGAAACCTATACAAAGTTTGTAAAGGTTTTCCTACATTTCCCTTTCTTTCCCTACCTTTTCCTTTAAACCAAACACAGCCTTAATAGATCACTCTTCTTGTTTGCTTATATTTTCTTCTAATTTTCATGACTCCTTTAATTCTCACATGGTTGCCCCATTTTTCTTCTTCTTCTCATAAATTTTTATAGGCAAAAGAATATATTCATAAGTTCATTATTATTTGAATTTTGGAACAAGCACTTCTTATAACAACAATAAGCACTTATTGTATAAACACTTAAAAAAAATTAGGTGTCAAATGCAAATAAGTGCTTATTCGAATAAACACTTGTTCGATAATCACTTACTTTTTACATAAACACTCCCAAACACGGCCTTACTTTTGGCCATGGTCTCTTAAATTTGGTCAACTGAGTTTGGTCTCAAGTCCATGTGGTATATCTTGCACTTGGTTACCTGAAATCCTAACTTCAGTCTATCATTTGAATTAACTGTACATTCTTGCCTCATATCAACAGATACTTCTTCAACTCTTTAAGCTCAACTTAAGTGTGTTTCACTGCAGCTATACACTTACTTTTCAAACCATTAATACTTTTAATGAATTTATTACTTATTATCAATAAAAATACATAGAATATCAACAAGGGGCAGATCAAATAAATACTGTTGCTGCCAAGGAAGGGGCTTAGGACAACAAGGTATGTAATTATACTGATGTCTGAGGCTGATGAGTCCAACCTGTGAGTAGGAGAAGAGCATACGTCAAAGGCCCCGGGTGCTCCGACGAACAAGCTAGTTAGGTGCTTAAAGAGGGGTTGGACTAAGCTTAAGACGAAGACTCAGGGCTTAGTCCTTAAGAGCTCAGACGAGATCTCTCGAAAACAGAAATGCAAGAGATCAATAGTGAGCAAGATGGATTTACCTTGAATTGGGCACCCCTTTCTATAGTTGAACTTGCCATGAAGTGGTTAAAGGTAGTTAGGAATAGACTACTAGGATCCCATCTGGCCGATACCACGTGGTGCAATCCAAAACTGGCCATGTGCTTTTATATCAAATACTAAAAAACATGGGTCAAAGTAATAAAAAATGATTTAAATGCTCATAATTTAATAATGGATAGAGCATTAAACAAAACGAATAATTGGGATAAGGCTTTAGATGTGGATGGCCCTTTTAATTGATTTCAAAAGTGTTCAGCTATTCTGCTCTAACTAATTATGGACTATTTGATAATGGCTGAATTGCTGAATAGAATCAATTTAGTGATTCAATTCAGCAATTAAGGATTTCACACCCTACTTAAAGGGCAAATTGATAAGTGATTCAATCCAGCCAATTAAGCCATTATGGAGTTTTGGTTTCAAGGAGAAGGTAAGAAAACCTTTAGAATCCATGCTGGTCATTGAATTAATAAATATTAGAAGTCAGTGCTACTATAAATAAATGTGTTTGAGGTAATATTTAGGTAAGCAGCCATTAGAATTATGAAAACCAAAACCATTTTGGCTACATCTATATATCAAAAAATAAAAAGAAAAACATTTTAGTTAGAGGTTCTTAGTTTGAATGTTTTGACTATCTAACCCAAATTGAAGCTGACAACAATTGTGGAAAATTATTGAGCTAAAACTAGGGAGCTAGTGGCTCTTGGCTATAATACCTATAATAAAGCATGAAGACAAACCATTTCACTGTGTCCAGCTAAGACTAGAAAGATGAGCCTGTACCAAAACATACCATGATTATTGGTTTCCTGTTTTTTCAGTAGATTCTTTTTATATGGTTCAAATCAATTCCCTTCGTTACTTAAATTGCTCTTTCATTCTAGCTGTATGTTACATATTTTTGCAACATTTCGAACTTATGCTGATGTGATTGAATCATCAATTTCAACTATCTTTTCATCCAATTTAAAGGTGGGAGTGAGAGTAGATTATGATGTTTTGGCATGTAACTCAAAACACATAATGTGTAATGGGCATCTTTAAACACATTTACAACTATTAGACACCACATAGGACAAATGAGGCATGAAGGTGTTGATTCAACAACATCATTATAACATATCGACATTGCTTGATATGCCCATTGCATGTAAAACCTGAAGCAAGTTGTGGTATTTCTGTTTCAAGTGGAACCCATTTTACCAAAACTGGTTTTTGAACATTAAAGTTGATTCGCCTATGTGGTGCTGATGTAGCAGTGATTCTACCTGAATCACACACTGCCAAATGGCAAGTACTCTCTTATTAGGGGACCCTCACATGAGAGGTGATGTTTTGAATCATCAATTAATTTCAATCATCTTTCTCATCCAATTCCACTTAAAACATAATATTTTATTTGACATGTCTAAATTCTAACACATAAGCGCCATTAGACACCAACATGGGACAAATGGGGTGGGAGAATGTGTTAAAACCTGAAGCAAGTTGTGGTATACCCGTTTCAAGTTGAACCCATTTTACCAATTTATTTATTTATTTTTTTGCATGTTAAAGTTGAATTGCCTATCTGATGCTGATGTGGCAATGATTCAACCTGAATCCGAATCAGTACCAGATGGAAAATGCCCTCTTATTAGGGGATCCCCCACGTGAGATGTGATCTTTTGATATATGAAATAAGAAAATAGTTAAGACCCATACCCCACTTTGTATTGTTCCTCTCTGCATGGGGCCAGTGGCTAAACTATTTCCTCTTAAATTTCTTGGATCATGTCACTAGGAGAATATTTTTGGGGGGACAATTGTTTATGGGTCCTGTTTGGACATCTTCCTCCTACATTTCTGCAATTATATATGGATTTTGGATTAGTTGTTAAGAATATGGAGACATAGTTCTGAACCAATGTATATTATATTAAGTGATAATATACTTTAGCAGGCTGGATTCCATTTTCTAAAAATGGTAACATGAAAGCACTTGTTAATTTGTTAGTGGTCATTCACCATGTAATTTAGCAATCAAGAAATTTCCTTTTTACCCATTTAATTGCTGCAAAACAAATTATAAGAGTAATTCAGTTTAATCAATTCAGCAGTTACCAAAACGTCCCTTGGACTTGGACTTTTCCCTCCATCTTTTTCAGACATCAAAGTTCTAGATAAGATTTAGAAAACAGATGCATATCCGAAGTATTGAATGATAAAATTGTCATTTATTTGGAAAACTGGGGTATTAGATATAGGGTTGTGGTGGTTTTCTCCTTGGATGAAAAGGAAGAGAAAGAAATTGATTGAAACTTATATTATGCTTATAACACTAAAGATTGTCAAGGTTCAATTAGTCCTAATCACAAGGAGGATGCCACCTTGAGTCCTTGACTCATAGGAATATCAAGGTTTATATTTACAAGAATTAGGAATGCTAGACACCCTCATTACAGCAGCCATCGTCTTAGTTTGACCTTCTTTTCTATTTTATAGCACCATTTCAGCTTGGAGCATTGGCACTCTCTTAAACAATGTTTCAATGCCTGGTCTAGAAGCTGAACCTCTTTTCTCTTCAGGTGGGATAGTGGTTAAACAATTAGGGTCAATGGGTCAAATATGAAAGCTGTTTTGCTTTTCAGTTCTATTCAATGTGATATTCATTGTTATGGACACTTAAATCATTTCTAACTAATCCGGCCTAACTTATCTTTGGTCTACCCCTAACCCTTTATCCTCTTCAATGATACAATATGCAAATATCCCACTTAATTAATGGTTTTTTGATGGGTCATCATTCACTAAGTCAACATTTCTTTTATATTATTATAGCAGGTTAGAGGTAGGGATGTCAATGGACCGGTTCTGGGTTGGATTCCGTTTAAAAATCCATTTGGACGGATTGGATGGACCAATAAGACATATTGAAGTTGGATGAACTAGACAGACCAATATGACATATTGGATTGGACCTGGTCCATCCATAATGAATTTCTATTGGATTGAGCCAATATCTGATCCATCAATAGAAGATAAGAACATAAGTATCAATAGGCTAGGTTTGAATTGAAACCAATCTAAATTAACAGGAATTTGAACAGATTGGATAGTCTCTGGACTGGTCCAAAATGGTCCAAAATATTCTGCTTTTAAAAGAATGAAAAATACACTCAATGACCAAAGCATCATCCACCCATTCCATTAGCCACACGTCATCCAACAATTTCTGTCCATCAAAATTTTGCAAACAATATATTGCAAAAAGACATGAATTAAAATAGTAAAAAATGATTGAAGTATTAATAATTGAATAATAGATATGGCACTAATTAAACAGAATAAAATGGTAAAAACAAGATCATAAGGATTAGATGGTAATGATATTTAGAGAATGTAGTTTCATTGTGAATGGTAGATAAAAAGATTGCAATTTATGAAAGAAATATTATTAAACAAAGTTGTTATTCTATATGAGTTAGGCTGTTAAAAGTCAAAGTTGGTTAGGTTCTAGATACCGAATAAATATTAGCATAAACCTCCCCCATTTCAATTTCAAGTCTTCTATGCTTCATCATATTTTCATGTAAAAATACTGTTTAATGTATTTATTTCATTTAAAACATGGAGCATTTTGATTGGTTTAACACAATACCCTTTTCTTTTCTTTTCTTTAGATGATATATCACTTTCATTCTATTTAATTTGGGTGACTGAACTTAAAAATATCTCTCGATCTAGATGGCCTAGACTTTTGGATGTTCAGCTTGGAAATACCTCTTGATCTAGAAGGCTTAGACCTTTTCTTTCTCGAACTGTCATTTGGTTGGTGACAATTTACTCTGTTCCAAATCATTTTTAACTGAGGGATGTATTTAGGACCCTCCCTCCCCTCCATTTTTAACTGAGGGTTGTTATACATGTTTCAAAAGACAAAACTAACCCTATCTACTAATTTTGGGGGTTGATTTAGGCACACCCATTTTTTTAAGTAACCATAAAAAGACGTGTCTATAAGGATGATGACCCAAGTATAGGGGTTTCTTTTTGTCATTCAAAACATAACCTTTGACCATGTGGGGTGCCTTTTATATGCATATGATGTGGCTAAATCAATTCCCTTTGATGAGAATATTTTCATGGCTAACCCTTTTGTGTTCACATGGCTGGGATTAAAAGATCAATCCTTTCCCAAGAAAAACTGAGGTTGCTATGCCATCCATTATCCTCTTGCCTACCATGTGATGTAGATCAAATGGTTGCAATTTAATGCTTCTCAAGACAAAATTACATCTAGAAAATTGACCATATACTCCCTTTTGCTTTGATCAATTCTTTTATCTTTTCTTAGTGTAGACTAAATCAGGAAATTGTTTGTTGTCGAGAGGGGCATCAAATTATAACGGACGAGGTTACATTTGTCATTTGAAGGGGGTGTTGAAGTAAACAACGGTTGGATGGCATTATGTAATTTAATGAGATATTAGGGGCATTTTCAGAGAGGCCTCTGTTTTCAGATGAGGTGACAAATTCCGGGCCTTGTTTGGACATTTTGCGCAGAGAGGAGAAAGAAGAAAGAGGAGAGAGAAAGCGAGTTTCCCACTCTCTCTCTCTTTCTGCTTTCCCTCTCTGATTTGTATGCTTGTGAGAGGGGAAACTCGACAGAGGAGGGAGAGGAGAGAGAGAGGGGGTAAGGATAGACTAGAGAGAAGTCTCTGCGAATGAGCTTTGACCCTCTCTCGTCCATGGCAGGTTCACACCCTTGGTTCCTCTTTTCATCCTCTTCTTCTAGCCCGACACTTCTTTCATTCCATTAAAGCACCTCACGGTCTTAAAACCCACCTGGGTTTTGTTTAGAGTTCTCTTTCCCTGCGTGGAAATTCAGAAATCTTGTAGGTTTTCGCTCTGGAACTGACCCGTCCTGCTTCATTTCACGGGACTAGACCATTTCTCTGCAAGGAAGATTCTGTGCTTTCTATAAAGGGTTCTCTCCTATTCAACATTTTCTTTCTTCAAAACGGTCCAAGAGCTCTGCAGCGGATTTAGTTCCTTGTGGGTATAGTTGGATCTTGTCTTCAGCACTTCTGGCTTTGCTGAAAAATAGAAGGACATTAATATATGAAGATTGATTCTTGATTTTATTCTTCTTTTTTAATTGGCAGGAACCCACGTTTTCTTGACCTTATTTGGTTGTTTCGCCATTGGGAACTTGAACAGAGGCTAGGTTTTCTTGGTTTCAGGCTTTTACAATTTCTGGAAGATTTTGATTGATACTTTCTTTTTATTTCGATCGATCTCGTTCAGAACTTGCGACGCGTAGTGTTCAAAGATCACAAAAAGGTAGAAAGTAAAGCTTTGAAAGATGGGTAATTGCTGTACGACGCCCACGCTTGCTATAGGGAACAAAAAGGCAAAGAAAAAACCGAACCCTTTCTCCATTGATTACTCTGTAAATTATGCTGCCGGAGGTGAAAATAAGCTCACGGTCTTGAAAGAACCGACTGGTACTGACATTGAGAGCACATACGAGCTGGGTCGCGAGCTTGGGAGAGGAGAATTTGGGGTCACGTATCTTTGCACAGATAAATCTACTGGGGAGCAATTTGCTTGCAAATCAATTTCAAAGAAGAAGTTGAGAACAGCCATCGATGTCGAAGATGTGAGAAGAGAGGTAGAGATCATGAGGCATTTGCCTAATCACCCAAATATCGTAAGCTTGAAGGACACGTACGAGGATGACAATGCTGTTCATCTCGTGATGGAGCTGTGTGAAGGTGGGGAATTATTTGACCGGATCGTCGCCAGGGGACACTACACCGAGCGAGCTGCTGCTGCCGTTACCCGAACTATCGTCGAAGTTGTTCAGGTTTGTTCTCATCCACCCTCTTTTTGACGAATTGATATCAGATTGATGCTTTGATGAATTGTTCGCATGGGTTTCTTTTTCTGATAGACCTGTTGATATCTTTGTTTCTATTGATCTTGATCTTGAGGAGCTCTTTTTTCAGGAAAATCTTTTTGATTTTGTAGAAAATGAAATCTTTAACTCAACTTTAATTGGTAACATTAATTCTGTCCTTGTTGTATAGAATCCATTTGGGTATTTTCTCTTTATGGTTTGGACTTTCGGCCTATTTTAATTAATTTCTTGGATTCATTATGGTCATATGGTGTTCCATCTAATATTATCTATATCACATAACTTGTACTAGTCGAATTGGTACTTGCTTTCATGCGGTAGTGGCAAAAAAACTGAGACCTTGTCTGGTTGTGTCTTTCTGTTATGTTTTCTGTGGTCAATTTGGGTCATATTCAAGGTTATTCACGATCCCATGTCAGAAATTCCTACAAAGTTGTGTCCTTTATTCTTTATTCTTTGTTTTTCTTATCGTGTTTTCTCTAGCAATGCTTCTCAGACTGGACTATTCTGCTAGGTGTAACTTTTTATCATTTCTTGTTGCAACACCAATCATTTATTAGTGTCTCCTGGAGCTGGTTACAGTGATTTCTATTTTTGCAACACAATCTGTGTTCAAATCTTGATATGTTAAATTTCCAATATTCCATGCCCAACATTCTAACCAAGTAGAAGAACCAACAAAGGAAAGAAAAATCAAGTTACTAGGTCTGCTCTATCATCATCCTCTTTCAGTTTGTTCACCTGCTCTTTCTCGTTCTCTTTACTATCTATGTAAGTCTGTTAATACTGTTCCTTTTCTTGTTTCTTTAACTTGAAAGTGAAACTGAAATTTGTATGTCTTTCATTCAACTTGACAAAATTGCAAGGTGCCAACCAGCGGGTGGGTAAGGTCTCCTGCTGGTCGTAGCAGAGACTTGGGATCGTATCCCACCTGCACCTGGGTTGGGGGGATGGGCTACCCCCCTACTGAACCCTTCAAAAAGATATCAAAAAAAAAATGACAAAATTGCATTTGGCATGTGCTGTGGTCTTATGAAGCTTATGCAGTTTTGTTTTTGTTGTTGCATTTCAGGTGTGCCATAAGCATGGAGTGATGCATAGGGACCTAAAACCTGAGAACTTTTTGTTTGCAAACAAAAAGGAAACAGCACCTCTAAAGGCAATTGATTTTGGATTGTCAATGTTCTTTAAACCTGGTAATGTTTCATAACAACATTAATGTATTTAATCCTGGTTTTGCTGTTTTGTGCTATTTGTTTATCTGGTTTAAGGACTAGCTGTTGTGATTTCTTTTTTGAACTTTAATTCTTCCTCGTAATGTCGTTAAAATTTTATCATTTTTTTACAGGTGACCGGTTTACTGAGATAGTGGGAAGTCCTTATTACATGGCTCCGGAGGTGCTAAAACGGAATTATGGCCCTGAAGTTGATGTCTGGAGTTGTGGAGTGATCCTTTATATCTTACTTTGTGGGGTTCCACCCTTCTGGGCAGGTTGTTTTTTTTTTCTTCCCCTCTATTTGCTCATTAGTTGTAGTTTGTCCAGTTTGAAGAAGTTATGAAGTTGGAAACCACTTGGGTGCCCATCTGTTAACTTTCTTAGGAATATCTGGAAAAAACAAAGTCTGTTAGATTTCTTAAGTTCAGTTTGGAGCCTAGACAGTTGAATAGTTTAAACTTCAAAGGAAAAATAAATGAATAGTCTCATTTTGAAATTGAACTTTTCTTTTCAATCCTCGCATTGTTGTTTGATTTTTCCTGTCTAAAAGTTCTGATATCTATGCAGAAACTGAACAAGGTGTTGCACAGGCAATTATTCGCTCTGTCTTAGATTTTACGAGAGATCCCTGGCCCAAAGTTTCTGATAATGCGAAAGACCTTGTGAAAAAGATGCTTGATCCTGACCCAACGCAGCGATTGACGGCTCAGCAGGTTCTTGGTAATGTTCATTTCTTTTGAACTCATCGTATTTTATGCTTATGGAGTTATTCAAATACAAAATTAGGAACTTTTTCAAAATTAATCTAGATAAAAACCTGCAGAAGATTTACCCTTTTCTTTTGAAACTATCTTTGAATGCAGATCATCCCTGGATACAAAATGCAAAGAAGGCTCCAAATGTGTCTTTGGGTGAAACCGTGAAAGCAAGGCTCAAGCAATTCTCTGTAATGAACAAGCTCAAGAAAAGAGCTTTGAAGGTGAGGATATCAAATGCTTTGACTAGATTATCTATTGATAGCTGGTTATGAGTTGACATTTGAGATGTACAACCTTGGGTTAGTATACATCTACTTTTTTACTCATACTTCTAATCTTAAAATCACAGGTGATTGCTGAGTTTTTATCTGTTGAAGAAGTGGCTGGCATAAAGGAGGCATTTGAAATGATGGACACTGGTAACAATGGCAAGATCACCATTGAGGAATTGAGAGATGGTTTGCAAAAGCTTGGCCATCATATCCCTGAACCTGATGTTCAGATTCTAATGGATGCTGTAAGTAATACCGCATACACATAGCCCAACAGCCCCCCTCTCTATGAGTTGCCATTATTTGAGGTTCAGAGCATAAGCAGCCACTTTGTTTTCAAGACCTGGTGTCTGTCCTTCGCTTTCTTCAGTTTGTGCATATACATTTAAGTACCTTCATTTGTGTTATAATACATTGAGTGCTTTGTTGATTAGCTACTGATGGTTGGAAAAGTGCTATTAATCTCTACAGTTTGAAGAATGCTATATTTTGGAAGTTATTGAGAGTTGATTTTTTTGCAGGCTGATTTAGATGGAGATGGAGCTTTGGACTATGGGGAGTTTGTTGCAGTTTCGGTTCACCTAAGAAAGATGGGCAATGATGAACACTTGCGGAAAGCCTTTTCTTTCTTTGATCAAAATCGGAGTGGGTATATAGAGATTGAAGAACTACGGGAGGCCTTGGCTGATGAAGAGGGTGGGGATGCCAACAATGAGGAAGTCATCAATGCCATTATTCAGGACGTCGACACAGACAAGGTTGGTTTTATATGGGGTTGGAATATGAACCATATGCCTCTCTGTATAGGATCTCATCTCCTGTTAAATTGCATGACAATTGGAATTCAAATTTGTTTCCATTGCGTTTACTTGCAGGATGGACGCATTAGTTATGAGGAGTTTTCTGCAATGATGAAGGCCGGTACAGATTGGAGGAAAGCATCAAGACAGTATTCCAGAGAACGGTTCAATAGTCTCAGCTTGAAGTTGATGAAGGATGGGTCTTTGCAAGCAGTAAATGGTGGTGCTAGATAAGACGGGGAATCAGAACAAAAAGAAAAAAAGAATTAAAAGTAAAGAAATTTCTTTATTTTTGTTGAGTCTACAAAATTCTTTTTTTTTTCCTTACATTTTGTTATTATCATCTTGGACAATGATTATGTTCTACTTTTGGGGATTGGAGCGGATGTGTATTTCATGGCTAATGGCTATAGTTCCATGTTTTTTGAGAGTTTTCTGGAGGAGAAAAATGGGTCATAGAAAATTGAAGGCATGGGAAGGTTGTTATTGTCGTTGTAAATATGTCAATCTGGCTGAAACACTCCCCTTTTGATTAAGAATCATTGTCTATATGCTGCTTATCTGCTACCCCCACAAGTCCTGTTTGTCTTAGAGAGACATACACATGATAAATGAAATTGTTAGTGTTTTTATGGTTATACGGTCTTTCTTAGCTTCTTATGGTTGTATTGCTTTTCTGCTACTCGCTCAAATATTCAGTTTCTTTTTCTTCTCGTCTTGGTATGTATTCCTTATTTGGTTGACCTGGATTGTGATTTGTAGTTTACTCGGGTCCAACAATAATTGGAAGTCCCCTCAAAGTTTAGCACTTAGGCTTTGTTCGTTTTCTTGGGAAGTAGGGATGGATATGTTGATAGGTTCTAAGTAAAAGAAATAAAGGGTCTTGCAGAAAAGAACGATTCTTGAATGGCATTTATTTAGGAATTTGGGTAAATTGCTTACCCATGCGCACTGAAAATCACTAATACGTAATGGGACAACATTGACCCTTCAAGTGTTTCTCCATATAAGTGCATTTATGTAGGTAAGTCATTTACCGAGACATGAGTGAGCTTTAGTGGTACACTTCTTCTGATATTCCTCCCATACCTCAACCTACCTTTTAGTGGGGGATGATTCCTTTATTCTGCATTAGCAGAAGAGTCATGTACATTTAATGTTAAAAATGTATGGGTATTATATATACTGGTGGAAGAGCACATTGTCACAAGTGACCACTTCACATTACTTTCAAATGTATCTTGGGTGGGGATACACATATTTTGTAAGGGGATGGTATTATTGTAATTATTAGTATGATTTTCAACATTTTGATGTATCTTCTTGTCAAAGCACTAAAAGTTTAAATTACTCTCTAAGGGGACGTAGATAGTTGAGCAGTGCCAATACCGTGTAAATGTTAAGCACGAGGTCCCTTCGATACAAACTTGTATGTTTGTGCTTGCCATCATTTAATGCAATACAAAATGTCTTTTAACTAATTCATGTGCCAACTTGTTGCCTTTTCTTGTGTTGTTGTTTATTGCTTAGGTTTACTTGATGCATTCGGGTATTGCACGGGCCCCAACGACTAGTCTCATGATAATTGGCATCAGAGTAGGAAATCCTCCACACATTGGTCTTTGTTAATCGACCCATATTCAGCACAAACAATGAAAAGCAACCGTGACATCATTGATCACATACTACATGGGCTATCTCACGCCCACGACACTAACAAGGCACCAATCTAAGGACCCTTCAAAAACCAAGCCTCGAAGGGATACATAACCAAAGCAACCAAGCAGGACAAACCCATTGATCAATTAGTGATCATGGACAAGTGTGTCTTGCGTTACAAGGCAACCATTGGTGAGACCCAAGACCAGGATGATGAAATTCACCTCAACCTAAAGACTATCAAGAATGCCATGGAGTAGAAAGCCGCTTTAATGGAGCCTTCAAAAAGATCCACGACACCTTGAAACATTCACAAGCCAACTCCTCCCAAAGCTGCTTTCAAGGCATGATGGACAGTTTCCAAGCATAATTGGATGAGATGAGGGGTGAGCTGACACTCCTAAAAAGGACAATGGCCAACTCTACTAGTGCCTCATCCGCTCCAATCACACACATCAAGATATGACAATCAACACCATACTCGGGTGCTCAAGATGCAAAGGAGCTTGAAAACTTCTAGTGGCAAGTTGAAGAATATTTCTTTGTGACTGCCATCCATAATGATCAAATTTAGGTATGTACGGCTGCAATGTATTTAAATGATATTGAAATATTATGGTGGTGTAGGTGTTTTCAGGACATTGAACGGGGCACACGTACCTTCAACACCTAGGCCGACTTCAATCGAGAGATCAAGTGACAATTTTACCTCAAGAATGTTGAATACCTTTTACGAATAAAGATGAAGAATTTGAAGGGCAATGACTTGTTGCATGACTACGTCCAAGAATTCTCAGCCTTGACACTTGAGATCTTCGACATGTCTGATAAGGACCACTTGTTCAACTTCATGGATGGCCTTAAACCATGGGTCGAGCCTGAACTTCAATGATGAGGGGTAAAGGACCTAGAAACATCCATGGCGGTGATCGAGCAACTTGTTGATTTAAAGAAGCCTAATGAAGTAGACCACCAGCCACATGACCTACACACTACTAGATTGAATCGAGGAAACTTGTAGTCAACTTCCACTTGGGAAAAACAATCATCCTCCAACAAGCCAGTCAATTAGCACAAGGGAAGAAGCTACAAGGACCTTACAACTCCAAGGTTACCAGTACAATAGGAGACCCGCCACACCTTCACCATGCTTTATCTACAATGAAATGCATTGGACAAATGAATGCCTCATGTAGATGGTCAATGCCCTCATCGCCAAGCTTGGTGATGATGAAGAGAGCGATGAGGAGAAACCCACACAAACCCACACAGGCACCTATGGTAGGCACCCTATAACTCATAAGTGCCATGGTCAAGAAAGAGGCCATAGTTAAATGGCCTAACAAAGCTTACAAGGGGATGAAATATGTGGACATCACCCTCGGTGGGAGGTCGACACAAGCCTTGGTAAACACTGATGCAACCCATAACTTCATCTCTCTTGTCGAGGCAAAATGACTCAGCTTAACCACTACTAACAGGTTAGATCAAGGCTATCAACTCAGGGGCCAAGGTAATAGAAGGCATGGCTAGGGGGATACAGCTCCAAGTTGGACGATGGAAGGGAAACATCAACCTATCTGTGGTGCCCTTGGATGCTTTTTAGGTTGTCCTAGGAATGGAGTTCCTCACACAGGTGGAAATAGCCCTCATGCCACACATCGATAGCTTATTCGTCTTGGACGAGCATTCTCCTTGCATGATCCTAGTGACAACAACCCTAAAGGTACATGGGAAGTAGCTTTCAACCTTGCATTTGTACCAAGAAGTAGACACCCATGGAGACAGTGCCGAGCCAATAGCATAGAAGATCTCCACATCAACACCTAACATCAATGAAAGAACAGGTGGGGAAGCCATCAACCGGCATCAGCACTACAAGCATCTAACCCTTATAGGACCTTGTGAGGAGCCATCATTGGGGAATAAATCACCATGGGAACCAATGCCCCAACAATCCAAAAACTCATTTTGATCTGAACTTAGCCCTAACTTTTCCTTCAATCAAGCCAGGTCATCCTTTGTCCTACCTTGAAGCAGCCAAGAAGGGACTTAATCAAGAACATAGCCATAGGATTCCCCTACGTAGTGTACATCTTCAAGCTTAAGCCCGGGCCATGGAAGAGTTGAAGTTTGTGGAACAACTGAAGAATCTTCCACCATAACAACAGATCAAAGCAACAAGCAAGAGTTGGTCTTCGTCCTCGAAGACCAAATTGAGTGGGGGAGACTATCACAAGTGAGCACTTCACCGTGCTCCCGACATGACATTATAGTGCCATCAAGTGTGTCTTGGGTGGGGCTACACATGTATTTTGTAAAGCGGTGGAGATTCCAATGGCATTATTGTAATTACTAGTATGGTTTTTCAACATTTTGATGTATCCTTCTGTAAAAGCACCAAAAGCTTAAGCTACTCTTTGAGGGGAGATATGTAGTTAAGTAGTCAATACCGTATAAAGGTTAAGCATGAGGTCCCCTCGACATAAACTTATATGCTTGTGCTTGCCATCATTTAATGTAATACGAAGTGTTTTTTAACTAATTCATGTGCCATCTTGTTTTTTTTTTCGCTTCATGGGGCTACACAACAGGGGGTAGCCCATCCCCTTTCCCTTAACCCCCCAACCCCTGGTGGTAGCGGGATTTGATCCCAGGTCTCTACTCCGACGAGTCAGAGAACCTACCAACTGAGCCATCATCAGTTGGCTCGCATGCTATCTTGTTGTCTTTCCTTGTGTTGTTGCTTGTTACTTAAGCTTACTCGACACATTTGAATGCCACATAGGACCCCAATGACCATCTCCATGACAACACGGACATGTTTGGTGTGTGTATAATGTTAAAAACATACAAGTATCATATACACTCGAAGTTTTTGACCAATTTGCCATGTAAAAAATAACTAATTATCAATCCAATGTGATGATCGCTTAAAGTACAAAACTTAAGTTAGGTCTTTGATAATTTAAACATCTTCAAAACAATATGATAAGAGCAGCCCGGTAGATTTTTCATTTCGTAGAGTGGATCAAAAAGTTAGTTCATATCCTTTAATCATAAATGAAATCCGCCTTTTCCCTTTATCTCTTGGGTTTGAACTATGGTCAACATTGTTTATTCATCAATTAGAATTGTATAAGCTATATGGCTTAAATGAGATTTAAAATAGAACTCGAAATAGTTTGGATTATAAATGGATCTGATTAATGAAAAGTTAAAATATAAGGCGATGTTTGGATAGACTTTTATAAAGTATTTCATACTTTTGAAAGTATAAAAGTACAAAAAGCATGACATAGCATTTGTATTATGTACTTCATACTTTTTGTTGGAAAACTTTAAAAGCACGAATTAAGCATTTTATACTTCGTGCTTTTGGCGAGATTGTGCTTTCGTTTTCGTGCGAACGGGTGGTACCACCCTTCGATAAAACTCCTGATCCTACCTCCACTTGCAATTTCTAGAGTCAGATTGTCATCATTGGTCTTAGACCCCGAAACCACTGGAAACCGTTATGATGAAGTACAAACGAGCTTGCTTTTGCCAAACAAAAAATGACACTTTTGTTTTGGAAAACATACTTTTCAATTTTTTATGTACTTTTTAACGCAAAAATACCAAAGTAAACATATTTTATGTACTTTTTAAAAGTACATAAGTAGAAATATATCTAAACAATACCTAAATTTGGGTCCCATTTTGAAAATCTCATATTAGCTTTCTAGCTTGTATGCATGTATGTATATATGTATGTATGTATTATGCATATGTATGTGTGTATTAATATAAATTTGAAACATTGAATTTGTTATATATATTGATTTATATAATTATAAAAATTTCATATATTAAAATCAATATATATTATAATTATAATCATATTCAAATTTTAATTTAATTGGATGGAGTTAAATCCAAATCAATAAAATACATGTGCGTGTGAGAGACAACATTTACAAAATAGAGGAAAAATATAGAAAGACTTAGTGCCCTCTACAATCTAGACAATGAATGCATCCATGTTTAATAATTAGTTGAATGGATCAATGGGCCCATCCCAATTATCATTATCTAGGCATATGTGCATTTCATAAAAAAGTGATTATGGGTTCCATTAGAAGATTAGCAAGTGTTAGGCCAGGTTGTGATGCATGATCTCAACCCACAGCCAGTTGGGTTCCTTTTGGATGGCCATTACAACTAGGATCGTCAATGGGTAGGGTTTACCTAATAGAATTAAATTGGCCGAACTGAATATCATTGGTTTTGGTTTCATGATTTTATCTCAATTAATAATTGGGTTAGTTCTAATTCTTGTCTGTCTTGAACCAATCGGACCCGAAACTGATTGTTTTATTAAATGTGTATAATATTTTCTTAATTCTTTATAATTTTATCATATTTTATGTTTGAAGTAGTAAATTTGATAGATGATAAATAAGATAATATTAGTTAAAAAAGTTTTATTTATTAACATATTAATAATCTACTATTTTTCTATCATTTTTATTAAGGTTATATCATCAAAATTTAAATTTTAACTTATTATTTAAATAAACAAATATAGTTTCAAATATAATCAAGTTTATTGGATCTAACTAGGATGATTTTGGGTCTATAATTTTGTCCCAATTTTCGAAACAAGTTCTATTGAGACCTGACCTATTGACAATCCTAACTAGAATAGTTATAAAGTTATAACTATTACCTAGGCTATAAAATGATTGACCCCTTGTATGTGATTGCACCATTAAGGTGGTGTTCGATAGCATATTTATATCGTGGACAGTCATCGTCCCCAATAACTCATGGACTGGGACCTTCCCACATTAGTTTCTCGTCAATGCTTATTTTTTGTGGATGGAGACCATCCACCCATGGACAAAAAAGATAATTTGGTATTATACATCACATTACACCTAGAGGCTATGTTTTTCTCCCTCCTTTATGGATAACAAAGCAAAGATCCATTATTGACCAATGGAACCTATAATTTGATGATATATCTTTTAATTTTTTAAGCATAAGTTCAACTAGGACTGCAATTAAGCAAAGTCGAGCTGAACTTTGGCATATCTTAACTTGGCTCGAATAAAATCAATATTTTTAAAATCAACCCAAAGGTCAACCTGATTTTCCCAACAGGTCGCGCGGATCACCGGTTCGATCCAATGACATCATAATTAAAATAATAAAAAATATTATATATATGTATATATATAAAAGCTGTATAAATATCTAGAAAGTGATAATAGGTCATGGGCTTCCAATTCACAGCAGATAGAGAACCACGTAGCACAAGATTCTTTCTTCCCTTCTTGTTCAAAATCAAACTGACCTATTCATGGGTCCCTCTTCATCCAAAGGTGCACACGTATCCTTATGTTGTCCACATACATAATCTTTGTATATCAGCCTTCCAAATGTCCTAATTGAAAGTCTGTGGCGGTGGGTTGTATAAAAACATATGCATCAATTCATGTCTTAGGCCTCCGTTTGGGACGGTTTTTATGTTTGGTGCAAGTTGCATTAATTGAACCATTTTGGTTAGGCATCCATGTTTTGAATAAGTTATGCAGAGTACCCTCATCCTCTTAAATCCATATGACAACAAATTGAAGTACATACTTCAATTCAGTTTTCTTGCCTCAACCAATGAAGCTGAGTACGAAGCCTTACTTTCTGATCTTCAGCTAGCTAGAGACCTCAGAGTTGAGCACATTGAAGTTTTTAGCAACTCACATTTGATTGGAAATCAAGTAAATGGAGAGTATGAGGCCAGAGAATCCAACATGATCAAGTACTTGAGTAAAGTCCAGGACTTGGTCAGGTAGTTTCAACACTTCACTCTGAATCAAGTACCCCGGGCCGAGAACTCTTGGGTTGATGCCCTTTCCAAGTTGTGCAACTTCTTGGGGTTGGTCCTCATCCACACAGTTCATATAGAAAATTTGGCATGACCTAGAATAGAGGAGAAGCATGTTGCGAAGCGAGCCAAATCTCTCTTGTGATCATCCAAGGCCTTATAGTCGGCTATGGCCCACGAAGAGAATTCCTCGAGTTGTTGCTCTAATGAGTTAATAGAAGACCTTAACTCCTTCACTGAAATCTTGGCATTGGCCTTCTTCTGCCACTCGTATTCCTTGCGAATTCTCCCCTCTGCCACCTCTCGCTCTGATTGCATCTCGGCCACTTAGCGCTTGAGCAGATCGATCTCTTCTTGTGATTGGCAAAGCTGTTGAATTAGGACCTCCACCTTGTCGCAAAGTCCGACGGAGCAGGTGACCATCTGTGGATAGAAAGGTACAAGTTAGTAGGGGACCAGCAACATACATAATAAACAACGAAGTTCAAATCGGTATCTCAATTGCTTTGTCCAATAAGGTGTCCTAGACATAGTGAATAGAATGTTAGGTCTAGGACTGACGACCGCAAGGGAGCACCATCCCTACAAGAAGTAGTTGGTCGATGCCTGCTGTCGACAAGGTATCCCATTCCCTAACATTCCATGATGGCTGGAAGACCCGATGTGCAGCCAGAGGCTCATGATCTTGAGGATCAGAGGAGCGTGGCACAGCGGGGTGAGACCCACCAGAAGTCCTCTTGGCTTGACAATCCCTTATTTGGAGCTTTTTGGTCTAGGAAAACTTTAAGCAAGCATGTTGTAGAATATGAGTGAACCTTACCTGTCTTCCCCCTCCTTTTAAAGGAAAATGAACAATGAGATTCACTCCACTCGATGGCCATAAGTGAACCGCCTCTCAAGCCCGTGTCAACAGCCTCCATGTGGCGTCAACCTCGAGAAATGCTAAGGTCAGAATCCGGTTCACCCATCTTCCCCGGCTTAGCACATGCCAAACCGACATGACTATTTGAACACTCGTCTCATACATGGTCTCTAAGCAGTAGAAACCAGGCTCATCCTAGATACGATTTTTGAATCACTCAATCCGATGTCCTTCCTGGATACAGATGTTAAAGTCAAAGAAGGAACACCCGTACGAGACATGGTGATTGAGCCACAATCATGGCCATTAGTTCCGATCATGACTCACAAACATTAAAACTACGCGAGACTATCAGCTACTCTCATCAGATGAGACCAAGGCCTCAGCATGAATCACTTAGTACCCTTGGCCTCAACCTCAAGAGTGGGAGGCAAGTGATGTGGGTATATTTGGTCGGCTCGACGAATCCTGACATGTCGCATTGGCCAAGGGTATTACCAACTAGCAACTTTTCGTTAAGGGCAATCGAGTATTTCCCATCTTTAATGGTTCACTGAGCACTTAATGTGGACGCACATCCTATGTGCATTTACTCCTTGGCCAATGGCATGGGGTCGTTACTAGCTGATATCCCATCATATCCCCTTATGTGACCGTGATACACAGAATGGTTACATGTCGTGCATTACCCTACCGGGCGATTCTTGCTATAAAAGGGATACTGCAACCAGAGGTAGACACACTTACTAAAGTTATCATTTGCACTCTTGTGGTGATCTCTGTTCTCCTTGAGCCCTTGGATAATTTGACCATTAGAATCCCTACCCCCTAAGAACACTCCTGGGGCCTCTAATGTCTTTCCACTATTGATAGCTTTGGACCTCAGAAATTACTTGGCTGCCCTGTACTCGAAATTTGGCAACATCATGTATATATGTCTATTATTGTAAATACCCAAAATGAAGAAGCCATAAGTCAATAAAAAGCAACACGGCAAACAGTTTCAACCTAGTCAAGAGGCCATGCCAAATGCAAACTAAGTTTCTATGTTAAATGAGCTGTGAGACACAAGTAATTCATGTAGGATAAGTATGGGTAGAGCACATGGGAAAGGAGACTAACATCATAGAGAGCAAGATAGGTGCTGGCTGAATAAATGATAAGTAGAGGTGCAACTTGGGAGGGTTTAGGTTGGGCTTTTGTTAAATTTTGTATGGGCCTCGGTTACCTGGCCTAAAGGTCCAAGCCTGAATACATGATAAGTAGTGTAATCGGTAAGTGGCAATACTTGGCTCCTGTCATGGTTGAAAAGAAAGCGTTTGACCACTTCTTTAATTTAAAACCTAATAAACTCTGAAACTTAAATTCTAAATTTTTAAACCCTAAACCTTAAACCTAAGGTTTAAACTCTAAACCCTTAAATCATAAAGTTAGTGTTTAAGTGAAAACGAGAACTATGATAGAAATAATAAAAAATGGATATGGATAGGAAAGATGAGTCTAAATGGCTCAAGGCCTCAATCCAACCCATCCACAATAGGTTTGTATCTAGGGGTGCAAGTCAGGCAAGTTGGGCCGAGTTTATGGTCAACCCAAGTCCGACTCTAAAACTTGGGCTCAAGGCCCGAGCCCAAGGTCAAGCCTGATTTTCTCAACCCGAGCCTGGCCCGTATTGTAATTTGATGCACTCGGGTTGGGTTTGAGGTTGGGCTGGGCTCGAGTTGGTCAATGAACCCATTCTAAAATTATACATATATAAATGTATTTATGTAAATATGTATACATATATTTGTATATATATATAAATATGTAAGCAACACTTACATATATACACATATGTATGTATAAATGTATATAGTTGAGCCAAGCTTGGGCCTGGGTTCAGGCTACCTAAGGGCTAGGCCCATGCCTGAGCCCAGGCCAAAGATCAAAAATCCAAGCCCAGCCTGTATAAAATTCCGGGTTGGGCCAGTTTGGGCTCCAGCTAGACCCACCCAAGTTGCACCCCTAGTTGTATCAAGTCTAGGCCCCTCTTGGTTCACAGGAATAGGGATCTAGAATCAGAATCAGAATGAGGTATTCCAATTTCAACTGTTTGGTTGAATGGAATTAGAATCTCATTTCCATTCTTACTAGATTGGCATTCCTGCATTTGAGGGAATAGCCATTTCCTACCCTTCCCTTGGAAATGAAATCCCATTCATGTTGATTCCAATTCTCATTTTCATTCCTGTCTAAACCAAACAGACTATAAAAATAGACCATTCCGATTCCAATTTTGAAGAATTTCAATTCCAACTCCAATTACAAACCAAACGGACCCTAAGATTTGCCAAAAGAAACCCGCATTTAAGTTGGTCTAAAATCTGATTGAGGCAGTCGGGTTTAATGTTGGGATGATGATGATACGGTCAACCCTCGCCATCAACCAAACTGGAGATATTTTGGATCATTGTCCATGTGCTCAATCCAATCACTCGGTATATGTGAGTTCTACTTCCCATTTCATCTCACAAACAATTTTATTTTCTTAAATATTAAAAAAAAAACAAATATTTTATTTTAACTTGTCAAAACTTTGAAATTGTATCAAATAAAGCAGCTGAGGGCCCACTTAAGTGTGACCCATGAACCTTATGACTTTGTTTGGTACCATTAGTGTTGAACCTTTTGGATTGATTAATACAAATAGGTGACTTGTTACATTATATATTTATATCTATGAGAACCATTTCGGTTAAAATGATAAGAAACCTACCCATATAACAAGAAAGTGAATTTGACAGTTCTACAAATAGCCTCCCACATGTGAATTTTTAAGGTATGTTTCTTTCAATTATAAAGAGCCTCAAATACTTGTTGTAAGCCAATTTCTATTAATCAATCCAAAAAATGTTGTAGGTTGAAACAGCAATGGTATTGAATTAAATTATTGTTTTTAAACTATCTTTGACCTGGACAGTCAGACTATTTGTCTTAAGAACCGTCCAGATAATCAGTTTTGTTTTACCCTTTATCCGATTCTTGACGAAAAACCATTAACTTGCTTAATAATTTGCTACCCTAGGCAATCGAATCGTCGACCTATTCAATTTGGATAATAATTTTTGGCCATTTTTTATTTTAATTATTTTTTTTATTTTTTTAAGTTGGAGCAACCATCCATTCAAACTAGGCAATCTAACCGCTAACCCAGAAACTGGTTGCCAAAGTGGTTCCGGTCCCGATTCAATTTTTAAAACCTTGAATTAAACAACCAGAGTTCATCAATAGGTAGTATGCAAGCTCAATGGAGAAGTGTAGAAAACATGGAACTCTTATAAACCCCAACCCATTCTGCCTCTTGGAAGCATGGTTCAAAGTTCTAACTTTAAAATAATAGTGTATCATCATGTTTGGATCAAGTAGTGTTGTAAAAATAGTAAAGAAGGCAGAATGAAATTTATCTGTAATCGCTTTCCAAACTGAAGATGTGGTGTTGTGATATTATTGTAGGAACTCGAAACTGGGAATTGCAGGAAGAAGGAGGGCTGAGTTGTGCCACTTGGTCACTCCCCTTAAAACCGCATTTGCCCCCTATGGTATAGCCAGGTGATCGCAAATCGGTTGCCAAGATAAAACAACCCACAAGCCACTGGTAGGCATGCACTCGCTTACCAGACCTCCATGAACCACAGAAAGATGATGCTTAGATTTCACAAACAGAAAAGAGAAGAAGAATATCGGAACTTGTTGGATTGACTAGGTCGGCCAAGCACTCTTTTTATAAAGTGCTCTTAGACCCAAATGGACACAGATGTGTCCTTTCAAACAGGAGCCTCTTCAGAATAGTGTACCTGTTCGAAGAGGCACAAGGAGGAAGAAGAAATACAAAATAAACGTTTTAATTTTAAAATTAAATTCAAAAATTGAAAAGGTTTAATTCGATTAAAACAAAATGATTCGGTGCATCGCATACCTGCACCCACGCCTATGTGCCGACCCGGCTCGGCTTGGCTCGACGCCCGCGTGTGAAAAGCACCCCCAACCCCCCTCACATGCATGGAATATCTATAGTGCTTTCCTCCTATGAATCCCTACCCATAGAGAAAACAAAATAATAAATATACTTTTTATTCACTTCTTTCCCAAGCAACATGGGACAACGAGTTTTCCCATGCACTCAAGGGTGAAAAGAGCAAAAGACAAAACAAGAGAGAAAGAAGAGAGATTCTTGAAAATTTGAATCTCCCTCCAATAGATAGGCACAAGATTGTAAGCATGGTAAATGAGCACTTGAAATTTTTTTGGACACTAGCCTGTCCTTAAGCCTACCCTCGAAAAAGATTAATATCCTTTGACAGTTGTCAAAACATTTATATAATATTTATTTAACATGCTTAATTCCTTGTACCTATTAGACCCGGTCCCATATGCAACACGCTAAAATTGCATATCACACGATTTAAAGGAACGAATACAGTGACAAATTGCCATATGTTGAATCTTAGTTGGAGGAATGCTTTGGACAATGACTATTCGAAATGCCTACTTTAGAAAATAGGACTGGATGTATAAGGATCTTCTTAAAATTTTTATGAATCTAATGTCTATTTCAGATGAAATGTAAAACTTTAATGTAATGTAATTTGATTTTGGTTGTACTAAAGTGTGAAATAATTTGAGATTACATTTTCTGCGACCCTGTTGCATGATAAACCCCAGACCCCCAATAATTTTTGAATACGAGTGTTCGACATGGTTTTAAAAGGCTATTGAGGCAAGGCTAACCAAAAAGGCCTGGCCTCAATAGCCTTTTTCTCTATTGTCAAGGCTTAGGCTTTGAGTTGTTAGAGGCTTACGCCTTTAAGCCCTTAGCCTTGTGATTATTAAATTATTATTATTAATAGACATTTTTTAGAAATATTATTAATGGAAGTTGTTATTAAATTATATATGTTTGTGTGTGTGTTGGGGGGAGGGGTGCGTGCGTGTGTGGTAAAATTTTCAAGGGTATAGCATTATACCCAACTTCAATTT
Organism: Nelumbo nucifera; assembly: GCF_055504915.1. Lineage (NCBI taxonomy): Eukaryota > Viridiplantae > Streptophyta > Magnoliopsida > Proteales > Nelumbonaceae > Nelumbo > Nelumbo nucifera. The sequence continues at coordinate 110,764,868 of NC_142650.1, forward strand.
ATGCCATTAAAGAGTCCACAGCCTCTTTGAGAACTTATTCACTAAAAGATAAATCCATTAGTTTTTTCAATTCAGCATATTCAGTTATTATCAAATAATATCTAAGTTACCTCATCCAAATAAGTTTTTTATGGACTATGTAAATAAAATTAAAAGTCTAAAACAAACCAATGGAACTATAAAGCAATTTCTTTTATCAATAATGGAGCTACAAAGAATAAATCAACCTCAATGCTTTTAGACCATAATGAGAAAAAAACCCGAGGAAAAAGTATTAGAGAAAACATAAAAATGAAAAAAAAAACAATAGGTTTGGCACTTTAGATATATGATTAATTAATTTTCTAAAAAAAACTTTTGTTAGATTGGTCCCTAGATCGGGTCAAATTCAGGTTGTGTCACGTAATGCAAATATAGAAAAAATAACTAATCTTTCCTCCATTTGCTTTTTCTAATAAATATAAATACATAGTTTTTATTTTTCTTTTTTTTGGTTTGAGGCTTACGCCTCAAAATGCCTTGAGGTCTTGCCCCTTTCACACTCAACCGCCTCAAATAATTGAATGGGTCCTTGCGTTGCCTTTGGAGAAGGCCTGAATTCTCTTTTAGACCAGCAATGTCTATAATCAAGACAGCCATTAAACATCTCTTCCACATGGAGAAGAGTGGGTTTCACCTACGGCCATTTAATTTAAATGGCCCAACTATTTCATTATCAATCCTTTAAAGCTTTGATTGGTTTGAAAGAAAAGGTAAAGGAGCCTTTTCTCTCTACTTTCTGTTACTCTCTTGTTTTCTATTAAGACAACCCTTTTGCCTTATCATTTTGTTCTTAATCTAACAATTAATGAATATTAAGGAATTCTGATTAACCCAAGATGCTTTTCAACCATTAAGGCTGAATTTGAAAGGAATACAAATTTAAATATATAAAGTGCAAAACATATATTTTGTATTATTTTGTATATATTTATATTGTACATAATTGCATTTATAATGCTTCCAAACTGAGCCTAAGAAGCTCATAAATTATTTATCCATGCATTTTTCATAGACTTTGATTTTGAGAGCAATACAGTACAAACCAAAAGTCATTTGGATACAAGTAACGAGGGCCGCCTCATCACAGGATTGGAGGACTAATGCCACCCAACGTGGCAAATTAAGATGAAAACAAGAAGCTCTCCCTCAAGTTTTGGTGCGACTACGACCCATCAACAATTGAACTTTGTGTTGATAATGGAGCAGGCCCCATGTGTGATGCGTGGGGCGGGCTTGTTGTTTAGCAAGCGTCAGCCACACCCACCAATACACTGTAATCGTCCATACATGGTTTTCAAAATGGGATTGGATTGGACAGTCATATCGGAAAAACTGGGAACAAGTTAAGTGATTGGTTCTGTTTTTTTTTTAAATTGGATTTTTTTCTAAAAATTATTGATTTTAGCTAATAAATCATTGACCCAGGTGGTTAACCGTTCAAACCATTTAAACTGTTCAAATGATTTTGACTGTTATTTTATTTTATTTTTGTTAAAATGAACCAACTATTTGATTTGAATAATTAGATCATTTGACCTAAGAATCGGACCTCTGACTGGTTCAGTTTTAAAAACCATGCGTCCATGCTTTCAACCATACTGAGACTGGTTTATCGGCCGGCCGGCCCTTAATTTTGATAAATAAACACTTCACCACTCGACAAGAAGCTAGCTCGGACCAATCAACCCACAATATCTTCTCTGTCAAATCACTCGGCCAATCAACTGCAATCTCTGTTGATTGGTTTTTCATTATTTTTGTTAATCCAAAAGAAATATTACTTTTATCTTCTGTTAATTGAAATAGGGGTTAATATTAGTTAAGATGGAATTTTATTTTCAAGAAAGAGGGAGGGAATAACCATTTCGTCAACTGAGGAAAAACCATTCCACCAGGAATGAAAATGGGATTCTAATTTCATTCAAATATAATAATTGGAATTTTTCATTTTAATTCTGATCCCAAATCCCTATTTCTATGAACTAAATAGACCTGTTTAGTTTCCAAATTATTGAATCCATCTTTCTCTTGGATATAAGAAAGAAGGGTTCAATTATGATATGGGAAAGATATGATATTTGAAAATTTTTTGACCAGTCAACTAATATCATAAACATGATAGCCAATCAGGTATTATTTATCAAAAATTTATGGATAGATTTTGATTGGTCAAAACTCTTCGGATACCATATCTTTCCCGCATCATAGATTGGGAGCAATTTGTTGTTTGTGTCGGTATAGTTTGCTTGATTTCCAAATTATTGAACCCATCTTTCTTGGGAGCAATTTGTTGTTTGTGTGGCATATTGAAACTTGCATGGCATTGTTGTTTAGTTAGAGTCAGTCATACCCACCAATACATTGTATTTTGTCAACACTCAATCCTCAATGCCAGTGAAAGTGGTTATTCAATGTGATGTGATAAGACTATTTAAAAAATTTGTATTTAACAACTTAAAACTTGCAAGTAGAAGTGCAATGGAACCAAACATAACCTAATTTATATTTATATTTAAATATTTAACAAAACTTAAATGTGCCATATAAACATCTGATATTTTTTCAATCCAAATTTGTAAGATTAAACAATTTTGTGAATTATATTTATTTCATCAAATTATATTATATCTTTAAATTTTGAAACAAAAATATACATGGAATTTTCTTCCCACATTTTTTTCCATAAACCAAATCTCTCACAATGTACATAACCTCTCAACCATTCTAGGTGAACCCCCCTACTATAGGGTCTGTGACAAAGACCCCTGTACTTTGTTTTGTGATAAAGACCCTCCTGTACTATAACCGTGAGACAAAACCCCCTTCGGTTAACCTTCCATTAAAATCAACGGTTACGAAAGAAAAACACTGTTCAGCTTCCCAACCTTACCATACACGAACAACAGCGGGGCGGACTTCCGTTAAGTCCTCCACCCACAACGTTCATCCCCACCGCACTTATTTCCTGTGGTTGAGAACTAGTCAATTCAAATCCATTCCTCTTCTCCAGCTCCGAGAATATGCCATGTCCCTTCACATCCACCGTCGTATATGGCTGTAGCTTCGTTCCATCATAGCTTCTGTATGCTTGATAATCTGCCAAACCCCCAATACCATCTAAATCCTTCGTTGGAAATACTGACACACAACCCATGTCCAGGTCATTCCTCTTAACAACTGGGACTGGTTGCTTCCCTACCCTGTAGGATGGTGCTGAATAATCACCGAATGCTGCTGGATATTTTGCGAATAGCATAGCAGAATCTGGTTGTGACGAAAGCCCAGTCTGTATTCTGCTCCCATTCCAGAAACCATGACTCCTCGCTGGAAATCTTCCAATCCCGAATAATTGCTATGATCAAGCTTTATTAAAATTGCAACTCCATCAACCGCATGATTGGAAGTAGACTTCAAGTTGAATGAACTGCTGCCTAGTTTGGACGATGCCCCATTTTCATTGTTCTCTGGAGAACTTGAATTTCGCTTTGAAGCAGGAGTCGGATGGCTCGGTATCTCCGAGAATATGCCATGTCCGACAACAGGGAAGCAGGAATGAACGTTGTGGGTGGATGTTCTCTGGATGAACGTTGTGGGTGGATGTTCACCACAACAGGGAAGAAGTGCGGTGGGAATGAAGTGAAGTTCAACCCAGAAAACCCAGAAGCAGAAGCAGGAATGGCTGTAGCTATTGCAGCTATTGAACTGTAATTTTGGAGCAGTTAGTACAGGGTTGGCATCGGACACAACTAAACCTGCCTCCGGTGTCGATGTTCACCCAGAAATCTTGTTTTGATGTGCCCAGTTCGATTTCTCTCCATCTGCAAAGAACGGAAAACAGAGGAAATTGGAAAGAAGAAAGGGAAGGAGAGAAAGGGGAAGAGGAAGAAGAGGGATATGGGGAGAGAGAAGGAGAGAGAGAGGGAGGACTTCAACGGAAGTCCACCACCGCTGCAGTAGTTACCGCCTCTTCTGTTCGTATACGTGAAGAGTGTTTTTGTCTTCCAAATGTTTGAATAGTTATTATGAGGGTAATGTAGGGATTAAAAAAAATTGTAACGGCGGATTTCAAGGAAGGCTAAAGGGGGTCTTTGTCTCACGGTCATAATGCAGGGTTCTCCGGAGGCCTTTGTTGAACTTCTACAGCTGTTGATTGATTTAATTCGATAACCACTTGAAGCAATATAACCATTTAGTCGAAGCACACCTGAAGAGCATACCCAATTCCTGCTGTACCTGTGTTTGAGTCCGAATTTGCTCCTTACACCTGAGCGCCTCACAGGCGCCTCACATGCACATACTATCATTAATTGAGAACATTTTCCGTACTTATAATTATTATTTACGGGAGATGTTCTCAATACAGGGTGGATGTGCCTGTGAGGCGCCCATTTGTGAGGAGAAGATTCCGTCACACTTGTGTTGGGGTCATATGCATTGGAACGGGTGGCCATAGGCCCTTGATTTGGAATCCTCAACGTATAGGAGAATCCACTAGTCATGTGAAAAGTCACACGTTGATGAAGCAGCTTAATAATATCATCCCTATGAACACACTAAAACACACTAATTACAGTTTTTATTATGTTATTATTTATTTCTAGTAAAAATAAATTTGTTTTCTATAAACTATTTTTGACTTGTTCACAGGGTGGTTATTGGGTCTAAGTTGGATCCATTTCAGCCTTTGACTAAGTCAGCAAGAGGACGTTTTGGCTTAGGATGGGCTGAGTGATCATGTGGTTTAAAACCATGATCATGGAGACACTTGTCTCAATGTGAAGGGGTAGAACAAGATTAATGTTGGTGAAGTTTATCCTTTCTAATGGCTCTTATTTCCTCTTTCATACGTGAGACATTGTGGCAAATACCTATAAAAGGGAAAGAGTAGAAGTCTCAAAGGCACCGACTGAATATCCTCTTTAATGGAAGGCTATCAAAACCTCCAAGAAGTTTTGCCCAGTTCGAATTGTATTATCAACTTTGTGAAGTCCAAGGTTGTGGTCAAGTGTTGCTGGATCCATCAAGAAAAATGGAGTTATTCTTTGTTTGCAGAATCTTATTTGCATTTTATTTTGTCACTATTTTGTTATTGTTTTACAATATGATCCATCTATAAATAAACGAAAGTGAGCATTATTTCTTTTCTTAGAAAGAGGCTAGATGTTGCTGAGGGACCACTGCGATGCAAAGTATTCTCCTCATAGGCTCCCATAACCCTTTTGATTTGGTTTAAGATGGTCAGTTGGCATCCCTCCAAAATAGAAGACATTAATCAAACTTGCAGAACCATAGGGTTTTTGTAGTGTGGTCGCTATACTTCACATGAGCCCTGTTCTGTCCAGACCCCTAAGGGGTGTTCGGTTATGTGGAAATTGGTGTAGATCGAACAATTAGAAAGGGACCACGGGTTCGACTATGATATGGAAAAGATGTGATATCCCAAAAACATCTAACCAATCAAGTGGAATCATACACATAGTAGCCAATCAGATGTTATTTATCAAAATTCAAGGATGAATTTTGATTGATCAAAACTCTTTCTATACCATATCTTTCCGGTATCATAGATTTTCTCCTGAATATATTACATTGTTTCTTCCATGCTTGTGGATTGGTCGATGTCATGGCATGAATGATCCGATTTTTATAGCAAAAATTGATTCAATGTTACATGCTACTACCCATTTTTCTCCTCTTGCCTTTTTATTAAATTTATTAATGTTAGGTATTTGTTTACTTTAATTTTTATTATTTATTATTAGATAAATTTGTCTCATCTTTCACTATTTTTTATTAATTAATTTCATAACTAATATTTTATAATGATTATTTTTATTAGTAAATACATATGTTCATGTCTTATTTTAATCATGGATAATTTATGGTATTTTTTCAGTCTTATTTATGAAACATTATAATTTTTATACTAGATGAACAATGTAGATCACCTCATACATGTTATATGTGAAGCATGCAATCTTATGTTAGGTGTGGGCTGACCACACAAGACCTTGTGGAATGACTCTATAAGCATGATGTGGTTTGGTGCATATGGTGTGGATTCATCGGCACCTTAGCGATGTGTCACACTATCCAATTTCTCCTCACACTTTACACCATAGTTTTAAAAAATGATTCGAAAATGAAACTGTTTTAACCACCGGTTTTTAGATCGACAGTTCGACTATCTGGTTTGAATGGATGATTTATTATGACAAAAAAATTTAAAAATAATAAAAAATTAAAAATAAAAAATAAAAAATGACTAAGAACCATTGAATTGATTGATGGGTCAACAGTTCTGTTGTTTGAATCAATAGGCCATCGATTGATTTAATGGTTTTTTGCCAAAGACTAAGTTTAGGGTAAATGAAACTGATTGACTAGATAGTTTTCGGGCTGAACAATCCAACCGTACAAATCAATGGTGGTTCAAAAACCATGCTTCACACCATAAAATCCAATAGGTATATAAAAATGTATTGCACTGTTCATACTTATTTACTAAATAGTCCAAAACAAACAACCTGCTCCCAATGTTTAATACCCTATTTAATTGGGAGCTCAAGGGGAACCCAAGATTAATTAGTCATGAAGTCATTCTTATTTCTTTGTACTAACAAGGTTAGGTGTTATACTACTGTTATCTAAATAATATAAAAAATAAACACCATCTCGTTGATAAGATTGTTCCCAATACACGGTTACAATGTGCTGTGAAGTGTTGTGAGACGCTGGTGTGAAATTGTGAATTCCATACCTCTTCCAAAATTCCCAATCTATCATGTGAAAGTCACGTGATTCCAACAATGTGGGCCCCCATTCCTGATGCCCATGATGTTTTTGGACGTCTAAATACAGTGGGCCCCAAATGAAAGAATCCTGGGTCCGTCGAACATGCAAAATTCTGTCCCCTCTCCCACTTTGCACGTGTGCCACGTATGCCATGTGAAACGAAATTACCACTGGCTCCGGTTCATGTGCCGAAAAACCATCTTCTCAATGTCTTTTTCCTTAAGATATCTTGCTATCAACATGATGCTTTAGTCGGATGTAATGTTACATCCATTTTTCCAGCTAATTCATCAATTTCGATATATTCATTTTTTCTGGCAAATTCTAAGTTCCAACTCTCAATAATAATGTTAGAGCAAAATGCTATACCAAAAGAGAATTGAATTACAGCTCTTATGGGAGCAAAGATGAATAATCAACACACACACAAAAAAAAAAAAACTCTCAATTTCCCATTGTCCATAGTTTTATCTCCACCAACCCACCGACAAAAATATAATTTGATCAAATTGAATACTTTAACATTTATATGCTTATATTTGCATATTTAGTGGAAAGGTGTGATATGGGATGAGTTTTAATCAATTAATACACCATACGTCCATACCACCCTGAATTTTGATAAATCCAACAAGCTTTCACCAATTATTAATACCCCCTTCCACCGTGAATTTTGATAATAACCACCTGATTGGAATTATATATTCTTTCCTATTATGGTTTGACGCATCACCTATTGGTTTTTATACAGAAACCTTAAACCTTAATCCCAAATTAATAAAACCCAAATCTAAGTCTTCAAACCTAAACCCAAACCCTCCTTCAAACTTAGCCTTAAACCCTAATTTTTAACTAAAAATGCATTTGAGAGCTATCCTTATAGGTCTTTCACTTGAGTTATAAAACCAAATTAGATTTTTTTTTTTGAACTTTTATTACTGGGTATGAGGTAATTTTCTGAACTTGTTTAAAATTCAATTTCAATTTCTGAATTTGATAATATTATATTCAATTATGAATATTAATGAATCAACTTGGATCAATACAATTTGACAACTCCATATATTTGCTCTCCCAAAGTAACCTTAGATTATCTACCTTCAAAATTTTAGAGAAACTTTGCAAAATTTTGCTTTCAGATATAGCAAAAGGAATTAAATATTAAGAAAAAAAATCAGTTGTCAAAAGAATTGGGATTTTAGCCACTTATTTTTCCAAAATTTTGTATTATCATTGTCAACTAAGCCTTATCCCAACTATATGGGATCAACTATAGATCCTTTCTTATTACTTTCACACGAGTCATTTTCGAGATACCCCTAGATCTTTTAGCCTTTCAACTTGTTACAAAATAGGTGTATAAGATACCCTTGGTTCTTTTAGCCCTTCAACTTGTGACAAAATTGGTTTTTTATGCACGTGATTATTTTTCCAGAATTTTGAGTAAAATGTTAATATGGACAAAATAATAATAAGTATAAAAATATAAATACTAACAAATATTAATAAAATAACATTTATTATAAAAATTTGTTCAGAATACCAAAACTAAAACAGAATTTTGAATAAAAGGTCATCTGCAACTTAAAACCTTGCATGCAGTGTGTATCTTTGTCACCGCACTACTTAGAATGGTTATTGGATGAGAATAGACTCTCGGCTTAGCGGTTAGACCAGGACTTCTAAACAGGGTGCAACTTGGGTTGGGTCGGGTTGGGAATTTATCAAATTTTCACTGGTCCGGTGGTACCGAACCCAAATCCAATTAGCAGCCCCCATCATCAACCCTTTTATTAAATATTAGTTTTGGTCTATTAAAACAACACCCTCTTATCAATATAAAATGCGCTTAAAATAATGTATCTGTTGGATTTTAATCTCATAAGAGATTAAATCCAATGGGTTTGATTGGTCAATTATATGAGAAATTGCATTTGCACATTGGATTGAAAAAAAAAATCAGTTTTTCTCTTACAAAACCCAGTTTTGAACTTGTCCCACATTGAAAAATTACAAGTTTTGTTTTCAGTATTTCAATAGGAGCTGATTTACACTCCTTAGAATTAGTAGAGGAGAGTATGGGGATTTGATACTGTGCAACGCGCGCACATGTGCGTATGCGGCGCAATGAGGCGCACTTTGCTCGCACCTGCGTGACTCGCGATGGGTAGCTTTGGTTTTGGTGCGTTGCTGACCGATCACCGTTGATGAGATCAATGGTCACGATTCGATCGGGTGTGATCAAGAGGCACAATTCAAAGTTAACAGTCACTAACTGTTAACTACTTTTTAAACAGTCACAATGTTTGAAATTGTGACTGTTCAAGGTGCCTTCTCTAAACCAGCACCTACCTTTTCCTCATACCTCTTCACAAATTATTTAAGGAGCATGAATCAGACTCCAAAGCACACAATTTCGAAATTCACTATATCTCTCTCTCTCTCTCAGTCCGGTCTGTTACAGTCTCACAGAAGGTTTCTTTGGAGACTCTTCAATTTTGCTGGTTGCAGATTCTCGCCCAAGGCTCTGTTGTATCCTGAGAACAAATTTGCCTGTAACCCAACAGCAAACTCAGTGCAACTGAGTGAGGGCAAATAACGTTCTAAAGACAGTGTCTTCAGACGCGCCTTAGAGCTTCTTCTCCTCCAAAGTTACAGTGACCCACTTTGTCCAACAGTATCTCTCATGGATTACCAATGTTTTAAAAATTGATCTGGAATAGAACCACTTTGGACACCCAATTTTAGATCAATGGTTTGACCATCGGGTCCTAATGGATCAGCCTGTGACATTTTAACAAATAAATAAAATAAAATAAAAAATTGGTGCAAAAACTGTTGTCTAGGATAAACAGGTCGATGGTCCAAACGTATCCGGATTGAATGGTCTAATCATCTGCATAAAAAACGGTTTTAAAACCTTCCGTGCTACATAATTTGCCTCTTTTCTTATTTGGTTTTAGTGCTTATTTGATAAAGAAGTACTTATTAAAAAAGCACTTGTAGGTATTTGGTAAAAAAGTATCAAAAAATTACTTATTTGATAAAGAAGTACTTATTAAAAAATCTACTTGAGAGTTGCTTTTTTAAGTACTTATTAATAAGTGGATCTGTGAAAATTTTGGGACTAAAAAGTTTCTATTTATGTTTTTAAATACCCAGAATACTCCCGTTTCTCCTTAAACCCCCTTCTTCCTCACTTGAATAAGGTTGAGCATACCAGTGGTGGCACCTTTCTTGGGAGTGAGGAACGACCCACAACCGTCAAACGAGCTGCAAATTCACCGGTGACCTGGTCGTTTTCATGTTTGGACTTATTTTCTACATATATTTTTAAATATTTTAGTTTCTTTTGAGATTTTAAATACTTGAAACTCTCTTTACCAGATTTAGTTTTTTTGGGGTGATTTCAGGCATTCTCACTATGTTCATGTTGGCAACACTCACGTCAACCATCCTCCTTCTTCGTATTTATTTTAAAACTACTTTTAATATAATATTTTGATTAAACCCAATCTATGAATGAAGACCAAAATTATCATTTATGTCAATATAAACATTTACCGAAAAAGTAATTTACCAAATATCTCAAACCTAATAAATACTTAAAAACACTTATTAAGTAGCTTACCAAACAACCTTAAACAACCTTTTAAGTGATGGTTAAAATAAATAGCATTCATCTTTCGATGTCTTTATGGTACAATCCTACATGGCAAATGTAAACCGGCCATCGACATGACCCGTTTCGACAAGACAATTGGCCGTAAGCCCATAAACATTAATACATGACAGATATGGACTATTCGATTATCACCTATGCACGACATTCTAGCTCGATCATCTCTCAAAGTATAATCCGTTGGATCGGAACATCGGATATTGGGAACTGGCAAGCTGCATTTGCTCTACAGTAAAAGCCGTGTAACCCGATTGGGGTCGGAAGATCCAATTTCAACGGTTTTCATATACGGGGCCTATAGTTTTCTGGCAGATCCAATTCGGGCAGCTTTTACTCCGTACTTGTATGTTTTATTTGATGGGAGATATTCTCAATGCAACAGGCAACAGCTTTGATCCAGTACCAGTAAGGACAATTGGAATCGGCCCATTATCTAGAAGGAATTCAAGACAGTAAAACGAACGAAATAGATAAAACTCGGACCACCTCCGTTCCAGTATTTACACGTGTCTTGCCACTCTTAAAGTTATCCATTACCGTACGAACAAAACACCACGTGTCATCACCAATCACAGAAACCATGTCAGATGCTGACTCGGATTATAGTCATGTGGGCCACGCTCCATCACGGTTTCACCCCTTGTGAGGCTCGATGTGCGCTTTGGCTTTTTCTCAAAATATACGCCGCAAGCTTAATAAAGTTGTCAAAATCTGTGCATATTCACAACCGCCCATTTTGGACCTCGTGGTCCATGTTGGCATGTTCAAACCAAGCCGCCTTGGACTACTCTCTCTCCCACTTGATAAAATTTTTCATTTTAGTTATTTTAATCCAAATCATTGTCCTCTACCGACTTGCTGCATAGAATTCGGTTTCATTTTGTATAGGCGGTTTAGGTTTTTATCCCAATCGAACGATTGAAAACATGCTAAGCAGAGTGATCAGAAGGCGGAGAATATTATTCAGATCAGGCTTATGGTGGAATTGGTGCAGCATATAATTTCCTGGCCTCCTGCCAAGGGCAATAAAAAGGCGAGAAATTGGCGAGATGGCATGTGACGGTCAGAATAATCCAGAGAAGTTTGTGCTGGGAGCTGACGTCTGTGGGTCCACGTGTCACATAAAGAAGTCCAGATTCACTAACCCACCCTCTGTTTAAGAAAGCTGTGAGCTTCATCACCCCGGGGGGCAGTGGGGCCCATGCTGACACAGCACACAATCAGATCCAGCCGTGGCTCCAATTTGCTGTCAACGTATTGATCAGCAGTGGGGCCCTTGCTAGATACGAACGAAGAGCTGGCAGCTTGGGTTACGTGTACTTGACAACGGATTTTTTTTATACATCGAATCACGATGTGGCCGATAAGTCAATTAAAAAGATCTACTTCTCGTTTCACCAATATATCGTACTCCCTTCCTTTCCGTGACTCGGGATCTTCTAAGCAGTGTATCACTACATTGTGCCGATCGGCCCAACGAGGTATTTCTGTTTTCTGATGCTTTGATTACGGACCACGCATTGGACGGCTCAAAATATCCATATCTGGGTCCCACTTAGCTTAGTACATTATAATGCTGTGAGTTGTTAATCAGATGCCGTTGTTTTTTGTCGCTACTGATTCAGGTGGCTTGTCAAAGAAAAGGAAAGGATTTGCTTCCTTTTGGAATTTACTCGGATTCCGAAGGCACTCTCGACCCCGCAAGAACCCTGCCCACGCCTACCCACATGTCCAAATGTTCTCCATGTGTGACTGTGATATACATGGGCAGGAGATCCGGACTCCGCTCGACTCATTTCTTTTTCTTCCCATGTGAGTGAGTGTTATGTAAGTATAAATTACACGATATAAAACGGCACATCGAGATCCCTAGTCTCAAAAGATCTGCACCGAACATCATTACTGGCTCGTCTGTGCCCTGTGATAGGGAACATCGCTGGACTTTCCTGCACCAAAAGGGAAATACGTCTATTGGGTCCTTTCCAAAATCCTTCTTTGTTGTGATATAGTTCGAACATTTTAATAATCTTATAGAATAGTAATGTGAAATCATTGGACGGTCTTTCTTGCCACGTGTCGTTGCGAGGTGAGATCTAAGAATGGAATATGCTCGACGTTTAACGCTTGGGTACTATATAAGAATGTTTTTCCAGCTTTCTCGTCATCCATCGTATTTGTACAATATATTCAACCAGCAAAGCTGTTGAGGCATTCCTGTTGGATTACACTGTACCGAGTGATTCCAGTTTAGGCTTTTCGATTCTTCTCATTAAATCTCTCTCCGTCTCTCTTCTATTCGATCGAGCTCGAACGGATAAAAGCTCGCGCATCGCCGGCTAAGATCCACAAAGGTGAGTTCAAAATTTGAACAAATACAAGCTCTCTGTGTTGAGTGGTTTAGTTCTTTGGAGGAATTTTTTAGTTGTTCTCGCGTGTTTGGCTATGGTGCATTGGAATCTGAGGTTGGTTTTTTTGTTGATGTTTAAGATGCTTAAGGAGAGAAATGCAAGGCGGTTGCGCTTTCTCTCTAAAAACTGATGATCCTATATGTTCTTTTGATCTTCGGTCTGGAGATTTATCTGGTAGTTTCTGGGGTAAATTAGATAGTTCTGTGAAATTTAGGTGATTATTTTGTTGTTGGTAATCGCACGATCAACTTGAGATTTCTAATTTGTAGTTGTGGAGAGGTTTGCTGCAATAATTGGTGAATCTGGTGATTGAAACAGAAAGTGATAGTACGGACCTCCTCGGTATAGTGAGGAGCTTTGCTTTATCTGTTGATACATCTCGAATAAATCTGGAGACTTCGGTTGGAGTTCGTTTCGTCATTGAACTGCGTGTCTAAAGCCTAATAAATCATACGCGGAGGTTCTAGAATGAACTTATCTGGGACCAAAATATCTGGAATCTCTTAGCAAGATCCTTTTAATTTCGATTCATATTTCTAAGCTGTCGTGGTCGGACATGTAGGTTTTTCTTAGCGTCTTTGCATTTCAAAATCCGTCCGTCCATTTGCCATCTCTTTCCCCATTCTCTGTCTCCTTTTAATTTAGAGCCTTGATTTCATTTCCTCTGCATTCCTCCTGTTTTGAAGTAGTTTTTACGCGTTTCCCTCTCAAGACTAAACACGAAATTTCGAACGTACAAATGAAGCAAAGAGTTCTTATCAGTTTATGCGATCTATGCATCTCCTCCCTCTAGGGCTGAGGGCTCCAACCTCATTTTCTCTGTTCGCTTTTCTTTCTTTGCAACGTTTCATGGTTTGTCCTATTCGGTCTTTCACTGTCCCTGTTAACTTCTGTCTACTACGAATATGTCCGGTGATGGGCATCAGTATGCAGTGCCATTGAATATTTAAGGGTTTCTAACCGAAAAGGGCAACTTTTTGCCCTGAATATCAATAAAAGATAATAGTTTTATAAAATAACGACAGTAAAGTAACTTTTTTTTGAAAAATATCAAGGAAGGGCAATGACACTGTTCATTGTCTTCCTGTTTCAGGCCTCTTATCTCTCTTATGAAGCTTCAAAAGTTTCATAAAGATCCACGAAGCTTCGAGTTCTCAAAAGTCGCACATCGGGTTTGAGGTCATCTCGAGCGAGTCTCCGTCTCTCATGGCGTCGCGTGCTGAAGCTTCCTGATTCAGAAATTGGAAAAATCGAAGCTTCTTGGATCTGGAAACCAACTTGCATTCTTTACACCACGTGTGCTGTAAGATCTGTTTTTCCTCTTCAGTCTTCCCTTCTGCAACAACATCGAATCCAGGGAGAAATGAAAAGAGAGAGAGAACCTCAAACCCGATGCGATACTCAGCTTCAAGAGAACGGTTTCATTGCAATTCTAGAATAGTAACTGTGAAGAAAACGCGCCTGTGCCTTACTCCGCCTCTCGTATGAACAGTGTATTCGGATGAATAAGAGGTAGAAGAAGACAATGAACAGTATCATTGCCTTTTCTTGATATTTTTTTTTAAAAGTTACTCTATTTTAATTATTTTATAAAACTATTATTTTTTATTGATATTCAAAGCAAAAAGTTGCCCTTATCTGCACAAAAACCTAATATTTAATTCTTTTGAAAAATTTAGAATTCGATCCACCTCGTTATGGCTTCAACTCTGAAAAAATGAATCCCCACTGTCCACACTTTACAGTAGAGCGCTTGCCGTTTAGTGGGTGGGTATGTCGGTTTTGTTGATGAGTGATACCTCCTAACCTAAACCGCTTAAGGCGCAAGGCGTCATGGCGTCATGGCGTCATGTTCATAATTGATGATGTCACCGACAACTAAAATTAAGAAGTCAAGATCTGCTCCTCAGATATCCCGTTCCCTCAGAGAGCGCAATTCACACCGACTTCACTACCCATCTGGCCGTGTAGTGCGAAGCAGATTCCGATTCCAAATTAAAATCTCGGACTTGGAGGCCCCATGCCCCCAAAATTAACGTATCGGCTGATACATATGATCCACCGATACGCAATACAGGCTCGCTAGGGGTAGCCGGGCCAAAATTAACTTATCAGACTGTCTGTGTGATATTTTAATTCTTGTTCGGGCCTAAGATTTGGGTTCAACAATAAAATTTGGGGCTAGGCCAGATTAATATCAGACATGGCCTAAGGTCCGTTTAAGTTCGACCCAATCCAATTGGTTGATCATTTCTAATTCGTCCCAATCCAGTCTCAGCCCGGCCGTAATATATTTATATATTATATTTTGTATTTTATTTAATAAAATGACATATGATATTTTATATTTATATAATGTGTGATAAATTATATACAATTATACATACAATATAAACTATTATATATTAAAAATATTGTGAATAGGCCAAAAAATGCTTATATATCAGGCTCGTGGTCACGGTCTATAGACCTTGATAAGGTGCTAAGCCCAGGCCCAGCCCATGATCATCCTGTTAGTGCGAATTAAAATTTGCTAGCCTCAGATTTGGACTTAGCCCTCAAACAGCCCATAAAATTTGAATGACTCGAATTAGGCTTAGAATCAGGACAGCCAGGGTGGTTAGTGAGGATCTTTTGGGCTCAATGATGTGTGTTTGTTTGCACGCACATCTCAGGCTTCCCCCCTTCCCGAAAAAGAAACGCCCAAAATTACCTTCTTTTGTGGGTAAAATAACCATGCATATTTCAAAAAGAAAAAAAAAACAACTATATTAACTTGTAAAATTAGAGTTTACATGCATTCTGCTCAAAGCAATTTGGTAGAATATCTCACCAATAGTTAAACCTGACCATGAGTTTTCAATCAAGCTGAGCGGCACCGTGCCAAGAGATTATGGGCTCCTGGAATCGGACTTCACAACCAAAGAATTACACCCGACTTAAAGTGATGCTTCATAAATTTCTTTGCTTCAGTGGTACGAGACCTCCCAATCCTGGTCAATGTGGGAATCGATCCTAGAGCCACTTGGCACCTACATTACGTAGCGCCCATAAATGCTATGACTTGCATGAGACAATTGAAGTGGAAAAGCTTTTCAATGTGATATTGTTTGTCTGTTTGAAGTGAAATCTGTTCAATTTTGTTTTTTGTATGTTTTAGTTAAACGCCTGCCTGCATGAAGTCAAAATTGGAACGAATATCATCGTTTCAAACATCGCCCATCTCTAATAGATCGATGGCTTAATGCAATTCTTTGCTTTCTTTTTTCTGGGTTATGATACTGAAATGCAGTGCCAACGGTGTTGTTTTCTGTTTTATGGCAGAGTAAGCATAAAAATGACGGTGACACCTAAGATCTCCATCAACGATGGGAAGTTGGTTGTCTATGGGAAGACCATACTGACTGGGGTGCCGGACAACATCGTCCTGACTCCCGGAACTGGCGCCGGACTTCTCGCCGGTGCTTTCATCGGTGCAACAGCCTCCTCTAGTAAAAGCCTCCACGTCTTCCCTGTCGGTACCTTAGAGTAAGCCCACCTATTCCAACCCCTGATATAATTCCTTTCTTTTAGAATTTTTGTTTGTATGAACATGATTCTGTCTTCTGTAATTTCTCTCTATTAATCATAGGAGAAGCTTGCCAAGACAAAGAATTTCTTTTCTAAGGTCATTTTGAATTTTGATCATTATATCATCTATTCTAAAAAAATGCATTAACATTTCCATAGTCGCTTCATTACTCTGTATTTAACCCTAAACCATTTATATCCTGTTCTGCAGTTTTTGTAATGAGTTTTTTTTGGCAGCTTTTATAATGAGTTGGAGTTGTTTCTTTCTATAGGTTGAACTTTGAACGGAAGGGGGATAACCCCGCCCAGCCCGGGCTTAGCATTAGATTTTGGATTGGTGCCGGTTTAGCCCGAGCTGGCCAGGGGACTAAGAAGGATCACTTCATGTTGTATTTTCGTGTTATTAGAGCCTGCAGGCTGCAGGCGGCCTCCAATTTTGGAGTGATGCCGAGTGATTATCTGAAATATGCCATTGGTTATTTATTTATGGCTTATTTACCGGTCTGCACCCTTTATTATCGAACCTTTATAGGAATTTACCTAGTCCTATGTATCAAAATATAATTTATTTGTTTTATTTTCAACAGGGGTCTCCGGTTCATGTGCTGTTTCCGGTTTAAGCTATGGTGGATGACCCAGAGAATGGGGATGTGCGGTAAGGATGTTCCTCTGGAGACCCAATTCATGCTCATAGAGAGCAAAGATGGTACCGTAGAGGGAGGTGACCAGGAAGATTCCCCAACCATTTACACCATCTTGCTGCCTCTCCTGGAAGGCCAGTTCCGTGCCGTTCTCCAGGGCAACGAGAAGAACGAGCTGGAAGTCTGCCTTGAGAGTGGTGAGTTATCAAGAAAACATTTTCAGTGTACCCAGTCCTATCCCATTCCCGTCGGTGAACGATTCATTTCAAAGGAGACGAACCGTCACGAGATTTGGGGAGGGTTGGAGCTGTCGTTACGTTCGTTACTCGGTTGTAATATGACAACTACTACAATTCGAAGTCGGATCAATCAATCAACCTATGAACAATCAAATTTATGGAGTTCATAGGTTTTGGTTGGAGAACAAAATAAGGGTGGTGGCGTTCGAAAGAAACGAAACGACTTTGTTTTTGTGTTTGTTCTGTGATTGATTTTGCAGGAGACAATGCTATTCAGACCAACCAAGGCCTTCACCTTGTTTACATGCATGCCGGGGCTAACCCCTTCGAAGTCATCAACCAAGCAGTAAAGTGAGTTCATTTCTCTTATTGTTCTCCTAAAACTATTTCCCCTTTTCTGGAAAGGGCCCTGAGCAACAGGGAATTTCCCCAAGATGTTATTTTTGAGGCATTTATGACTAACCATTCGTTTGCTTGCCTGTGAAAACACAGGGCCGTCGAGAAACATATGCAAACTTTTCACCACAGAGAGAAGAAAAGGGTAAGACGTCTCTTTCTTTGTTTCTTTCATTTCATCAAACCTCACTCCGTAGCACAGAAACATCCGAGTGCTTCTGAATTAATCTGACGATTATTTTTTCTTTTAATTGCTATGCAGTTGCCTTCTTTCCTTGATTGGTTCGGCTGGTGCACATGGGATGCTTACTATACCGGCGTGACAGCCGAGGGCGTCGAAGAGGGTCTTAAAAGGTAGCAATCGAGGTTAATTTTGAAAATCGATAAAGGGGTATAGTTCTGGAGAGATTGTTTCTCAACTTGAGTTTGGATTTTATTGCAGCTTGTCGGGTGGAGGGACCCCTCCACGATTCTTGATCATTGATGATGGTTGGCAACAAATTGGCAATGAAGTAAAGGATAACCCCAATTGTATTGTCCAAGAAGGAGCACAGTAAGATATTTTTTCTTCTCTGTTTTCGCTGCACATTCAATGTGCCATCTCGTTATAGTTGCACCCATACCAGGTCGTTTATAGAACATTTTGATATTTGCTATGCCTAGAGTATACTATATTTGCTATGTCCTACCCAACTTAAGTAACAGATATCATCTCTCATGATTTGAGCTTGGTTTTGATCAACTGTTGTCATACTTAATTTGTCTGGTCATTGGTGCTCTGCATTCTGGATCACACTTGAGTAGCTTTAGGAAATTTGGCAGGGGATTGGTTGTTTTCTTCTGGTCTTTTACCATGTGTGATGTCCCCTTCATCTGTGCACGATGCTAATTTCTTTTTATGGATGATTTGAAATTTTGAATGGAATAGTTGACATATTGTTAAATTGGTTCTTGACAGATTTGCTAGCAGACTAACAGGAATCAAAGAGAATGCAAAATTTCAAAAGAGGGGCAAGAACAGTGACCAAGCCTCGGGCCTAAAGCACGTTGTAGAGGAAGCTAAAGAACATCACAACGTTAAGTAAGTAGCTCATCTTTTTCCTTTGTTGGTTCTCTTTATATTTGGCTAGATGTTTTTGAATGCTTAAGGGCCTTCAACCTATATATAGTATCCACTCTGACATCAAATATGCCCTGTTTTTTTTTTTCTTTTTTTTTTTTGTACCATTGTTGCGTGAAATCAAGTACATGAAAAAAGCTATTAGGTTTTCTTCTCTCCACATTTTCCAGTCTGTACAAAATCCAATACAAATTAAAATCACTAATTCAATTCATCAATCCTTTAGGGCCTTGACCAAGGCCCCTAGTGGTTCATGGTTGTCCATACAAAATAAAAATCGTAAATGAAAAACCAAAACTATAAGACCATTAGACCATTAAACTGTTTGTTTCATTTAGAATTTTCTTACGAGCTAGACTTGTTGTGCAGGTTTGTTTATGTATGGCATGCTCTAGCTGGTTACTGGGGTGGTGTAAAGCCAGCTGCTGCTGGCATGGAGCACTATGACACTGCATTGGCATACCCTGTGCAGTCACCTGGGGTGTTGGGCAACCAACCAGATATTGTCATGGACAGCCTTGCCGTGCATGGTCTTGGACTAGTTCATCCAAAGAAAGTCTACAACTTTTTCAATGAGCTCCATGCTTACTTGGCCTCATGTGGAGTAGATGGAGTTAAAGTTGATGTACAGAACATTATTGAGACCCTTGGTGCAGGCTATGGTGGGCGTGTTTCCCTCACCCGTAGCTATCTTCAGGCACTTGAAGCTTCCATTGCTCGTAATTTCTCCGACAATGGATGCATTTCCTGCATGTGCCACAACACTGATGGTTTGTACAGTGCCAAGCAGACTGCTGTGGTAAGAGCATCTGATGATTTCTATCCTCGGGACCCAGCTTCTCACACCATCCACATCTCTTCAGTTGCGTACAACACTCTTTTCCTGGGTGAATTCATGCAGCCTGACTGGGATATGTTCCATGTAAGTACTAATGGATCAAACACGCATTCCATGTAGTCCACTGGGTTCTTATTGGAGTGATTAACAGGTTCACTTCTTCTAAAATTATTGTCTTGATCATGATGTAAACACTCATTTAGCCATGTCACTAGGCTTTCAACGGACTAATACTAGATTTAGTTGTCCTGAAGTATTATCCAGTTATAGAGAAGGCCTTTAACATCAAGCATACTGATAAGATACCATTCTACCATGCAGAGTCTACACCCTGCTGCAGAGTATCATGCTGCAGCTCGAGCGATTGGTGGATGTGCAATCTATGTCAGGTATATCATGCATAACGTTATCAACAACTTTTCTCTATTAAATTATTTTGTTAGGCTAGGAAACAATTTGAAACTTTATAGCCTGAAATTACTGGACCAAACGTAAATGGCATCTAATAAGTGTTCTCTTTGCCATATAACAGTGACAAGCCAGGATATCACAACTTTGATCTCTTAAAGAAGCTGGTTCTTCCTGATGGGTCAGTGTTGCGTGCCCAACTTCCTGGCAGGCCTACCCTTGACTGCCTTTTTGCCGATCCGGCTAGAGATGGAACCAGGTCTGCTGCTCTATATCCATCCTTAAGCATCTATTGCTTTTCCACATTACTACTACATCCTTGCTTGCTAAGGTGAAATCAATCTAAAGGCATAGAAATTTATAATGTACAGCTTGCTCAAAATATGGAATGTGAACAAATGCTCTGGCGTGGTGGGTGTATTCAACTGCCAAGGTGCAGGATGGTGCAGTATTATCAAGAAGACACGCATCCATGATGCATCCCCTGGTACTCTCACTGGCTCTGTCTGTGCCACAGATGTTGACCAGATTTCTCAAGTTGCGGGTTCCAATTGGGATGGTGAAGTTGTGGTGTATGCAAATAGATCAGGTGAGCAAGGTCCCCAAGTTTGTTGCGCCCACAATGTGCACAACACCAGAGGGCCACCCAGTATCTTTTACAGTCAACTGAAGGTTCACTGTTGCATTGCAGGGGAGGTGGTTCGGCTACCAAAAGGAGCTTCACTGCCAGTGACCCTCAAGGTGTTGGAGTATGAGCTTTTCCACTTTTGTCCCCTGAAGGTGAGCCTATTTAAATCTTCAGCTCGAGTGCAGACCAACATCTTTCTGGATTTTGTGTGATTTTGAGCATACTTAATCATAAGTTAGTTGTTTTTTCCCCCTCATCCTTTATTCTGTCACTGCAGGAAATAACATCCAACATCTCCTTTGCACCAATTGGCCTTCTTGACATGTTCAACACCAGTGGAGCTGTGGAGCAATTTGATTTCCAAATGGCAACCGAGAAGACGGGACTTTTTGATGGGGAGGTTCAATCTGACATCCCATGTTCCCTCAGTGAAAACCGGTCACCAAGTGCGACAGTAATCCTCAAAATCAGGGGATGTGGAAGATTTGGTGCCTACTCATCCCAGCGCCCACTGAAATGCATTACAGAAACCAAGGAAATTGACTTCAACTATGACTCCAACACTGGATTACTAACCTTTACCCTTCCTGTCCCGGAGAAAGAGATGTACAGATGGCCAATAGAAATTCAAGTTTAAATAGATGTAGAAGCAAAGTAATAAATCATGTCACTATTTTTAGGGAAAGGCTGAGGTTGTGTAGGTGGCGTTGGGAGTGCTAGATGACAGGTAGGAATTTATGGTGACATGCATCTGTTTCTGATTAATTGATTATTCAATACTTATGTATTCTGATTTCTGAGAAGGAAAGTAGATCACTTGTTTGTTCTTTGAAATTCAATTTTTCATGTTCCACTGTTTTCCTATCTATCATGGAGCCTGAATCTCTGTTGGACTGTGTTTCCTTTCTCCTCTACTCAAACCAACCATTACTTGCAGCTATCTCTGTGATCTGTTCTGAAAAGTGTTTTCAGATCGTTGTTGACCTGGCGGTTAAGCACTGATTTAAAAAGTTGCCTAGGGGAAGTTCTAGCTTCTTTTCTTGGTTCTTTCTGACTGGGTCCATGAGCTTATCACTCAATTGAACTGTAATATCTGTCACCCTAAATCCTAATAGCTTTTCGGGTTCAACACTAGTAGGAAGAATTAAAAAAATTTCATCTTATGTAAATGAAGCACCCAAATATGCTATCAATTCAATGAAGTATGGAGATTTTAAGCATTTTGTGGCATTTGTAATTGGCTGTTTTTTGCTAATTTGTTCGCATTAAAGTGCCACCACGGTTTAATGGTTTTGTACTTTTGTTCTACATGTTTGGTGTAGCTCATGTGCCGAATTAATAGAATAGCAATTATGCTTTGATCCAAGTATTAAAAATGCCAATAGTTTGTAGGAAAGTTAGATTTTATAGGTTCCAAGGGAAACAAATTAATGTGAAAAAGACAAAAAAATGTAGGTTAAAAGTGATCAACTGTAGGCAACCCAAGAAATGGGGATACGAATTTGGGCAGAATCTGGTCTTGAGAAGGTTATACAGGTTATTCTTCAGAAAGTTATACATGTTCTAAGATTCTACATTTGAAATTGGAAATACATACGATTATCTTTCTAAAAGCTGGCCATGTATGGGATTTCTGTATTATCCGTTATATATTTGCTTTCATTGTTGTAATGAACTATTGAGTTGTGATAAGGGTGGATTTGGCTCTCCAATGATATTGTGACACATGGTGACACCTGGAATCACTTTGGCAACAACTTGCCTTATCCAAGTTGATGGTGTTCCAACACAGGTGCGACCTGCCGGCCTGGCCCAGGCGTGACCTGGTGGTCTGCGAGACGTGCTTGCCGACGAATTCGGCATGCATATCCTAACATTCCCACGATCCTTGGAAGTTGGTCCACGTGCCGAATGATCCGGAGGGTGGTCAACGTGCATGGCGGTTACCTCTAGGAATCTCGTACCACTTAGATGATCTCGCAAAAATCTCGGATATGGTACGTGAAGCTCACACCAAACAATGCCTATATAAAGGCACCAACCCCAAAGCAAGCGAGCAAGTAAGCAAATTCTAGTTCTCAGACTTTGTGGTTTTTAGCTCGTAGTCTACTATGAGAGTACTGACTTAAGCATCGGAGTGACGTTGCCGGGTTAGCCACCCCGGGTCCTCTGACATTTGGTTCCTCACAGGTCTCTAAAGAGCAACGAAGCTTATCAATCCATCTTGGCACCTGGTCAGCCCGGCACCTCCCAGGCAGCTCGGCACCTGGTCAGCCCGACACCTCATAGGCAGCTCACCACCTGGTCAGCTCGACACCTCATAGGCAGCTCGGCACTATAGTCAGCTCGCCACCTAGCCTGCCTAGCTCAACTCAGCTCGGCAGCCAAAGTTCTCCACTTCGGCCTGAGTCATCGGCCACTTGGAAGCAGACCAAATGATGAGGTTCTTAGCCAAAAAATCGATACTTCATCAAAAATTGATCCATCAAGTTGTACAAATAGGATCTTTTTTGTTAACTTGTTACTTGTTTGTTTCTAAAATGGATTTAAAATTCTTTTTTAATTGTACGACTGTACCGAATATTAGCAATTCATATAAAGTTTTTGTTGGAAAGTGTATGTTCTTAGTTTCAATCACATTAATGTATATAGATATTTATGAATGAATACATTATTGTTTTACGTTCGAATTGATGTATTTTTGTGAATTATCCCTTATAAGACTTGTGCTTGTTTAGAAAATTCTTAGCCAATGGATATTGGTGAGTTTTATCCTAATAAGGCCAATACTAGTGTATTGTTAATTTGGTGGAGTGACTTGTTTCAACTATTAGGATTAGAACCCAAGCATAGCTAATAGGTGTTTGGAAGAAACACTAAACCCGAACTAATTTTTAGTTATTCTTTGGACCTTAGAGATGGATGAACAAAATTGTAAAGTTGTACTTAAGTTAAAACTTGATTATAATATTACACTAGGTTTTGGACTGAACTGCTTTTAATATGTTAATTAGTGAGATCCATCATGGGTTAAATATCTAGGCATATTAGGCAGTTAAGGAAATTACCTCAATGTGTGATCATAGTAATAGAATCAACCCCACTATTAGACAAAATGAATATTAAGGTTTACATTTTCTCTAATGGAAATCTAAACTCCTAGTAGTGGATTCAATTGAATTGAAATCTGATTTGCAAAATGTATATATATGATACACTATTATTTTATGAAAAAAGATTTGCAAAAAGTTTTATTCTTGGAATCCATTCAAGCAGAGAGTGTGATATTACATTTTAAAGTTAAGGAAGAGGTCCTTCCCTATGAATAGTGCTTTTGATAATTATGTGCCAAGAGGTTTAAGTATAAGAAACTATTGTAGGGCTGATTACTTAATGTGCTTCACTTTACATAAGTCTATTATCTTTGGGCCTTCATGGGGTGGTTGAATTCAATGATCATTCATGTTTAAATGTTGGGCTTAAGCTGAGCCCAAGTTGATTAGGTCAAGGGTTCACTACCCCTATGCAGTAAATTCACCCTAACCTTTTTCAGGGTAACTTACATGAGCCCTTTAGGGTCTCATGCCATTGTGATGCCTAAGTAAGTGAGCCATTAAAGAAAAAATGGGCCCAAGGCCATTACTAATATGATTAGTTACATAGTCACATGGCTTGGGGCAATTTTGGGTTATGGATATGGGTATGGAGCATCCATTCTTCTAATAAGATATTGCTTATCATTATAAGGATGAATCCTGATCCAAATATGATTGGGTTAGACCCTAATTGGACTAAGAGAGTGCTCTATGTAAGGGAAGAGAAGGATGGGACGAACTAAACCATTCTTTGCTCTTTCTAACTCATTTTCTCTATTCCCTTGCTCCCCTAAAACCCTAGTCCAAACCAACTATAGTAGGGGCTGACTTCTTTAGTTCCTGGCTGAGTTTTTAGAGAAAAACATCAGTTCTAACAAGGTTTAGACAACAACATCGGTCCCAAGAAGGTTGGAGATTCATATTACACAAATTGCATCAACTTTACTTCATTACTACAACATTTTTAGCTAAAGGCCGATTCAGGTCTAACATCGGGTGTGAACTACCACTTTAGAAGTTGCTTTTGTGGACTTCATATTAGATATTGATAAAAAATTAATTTGGGTTTCAAACAATGCTTTCAAAATCGGACTAGACTGGATGGTCGAATTGGTTGACCCGAGAACCGGTCAGGTAACTAGTTCTGTTTTACCCAAAAACTACTTTTTGGTAAAAAACTGTTGATTTGGTCAACGAACCGTTGACTCAGGTAGTCAAACTATTGACTCGAACAATAATTTTTGGTCATTTATTATTATTATTATTATTATTATTAAGTCAAAGTAGGTCACTCATTCGAAGCAAATGACCAAACTATTCAACTTGGTAACCGGTCCGTAGAATGGTTCTATGTCTAGTCCAGTTTTAAAAACCTTGGTTTCAAATATGGTTAAGTCTAGTGAAAGATCAATATTAAAAATTCAAATTTCAAATTACTGAAAATTGATTCCAAGGTTGGGCAAGAAAAATTTTAAAAATTCAACCAGCTACTAAATTTGCTTCTTACATGCTTAATATGATCTCTAACTCTTCCAACAGTCAAAATTGGGGTATTATAAGCTTTTTCACTTTTTTCACTTTTTCACGTATTCGTGAAAGTGACGAAGGCTGAACTTTATGAGACCTCAAATCTCATGATTAATATGATGATCATCAATTTTTTATTAGAAATGAAAGAATGACTCTTCCTTATTGAATTAATTCAGTTTCTAATCAAAACCAATCACGTAAACGTGTAGGTTAGCGTGAGGGTGAGTATCGTAACGCAGTCAACTCCATTCGTTAGAACAGCTTCCATTGAGTCTCTGCACCTATCCTTTTTTGATTCTCGCTTTCTGAACCCTTGTTTGTTTTTTGAAAACAGGATTTGGCTCAGGATTGCCCATTTTTAGTTCCAGGGTTTCTCTGAATTTGAAAGTTTTCACTTAGTAAGTTTTCATACCAAGGCTCAATCCAATCAAGTCCGTAGCGTCTACCAATTTGGAAGCCATGGTAGAGAAATGGTCTTTGCCAAGAGGCTTGGTAAAGATGTCTGCCAACTATTGAGATGGAGTGTAAGAAGTTCGAAGAAGACCAGATTGCAATTTTTTGCAAATAAAATGACAGTCGAGATCTACATGCTTGGTGCGCTAGTGGAAGACTGAATTATGTGCAATGTGTAAGGCGGCTTGGTTATCGCAGTAGAATTGAGCAAGTTGGAGAGGGACACCGAGATCTCAAAGTAGGAAACTGAGCCATTATGCTTCACATGCTGCAGAGGCGATGGAACGAACGGTACTCAGCCTCGGCTGATGAACAAGCAACTATTGATTATGTCTTGGACTTCCATGATATGGGACTATTGCCAAGGAGATAGCAATAACCTGTTATAGAGCGACGTGTGGTGGGGCAAGAGGCCCAATCGGAATCACAATAAATGTGTAGCTGAAGTGTACCGGTGTAGTGCTGTTGATGCATGGCGATGGCTCGTTGCAATTGATATATGCGAGGTCCGTTACTCACCGTGAAGCGTTCCTTGAGGTCCTTTCAGACTTGTTCAGCCAATTCAGCGTAAAGAATAGTAGGAGCTAAATCTTTGTGGAGAGCGTTGAGGATCCATGAGAGTACAATATTGATGTAACCGTTTCTGATCACGTACCAATTTTTTTGTGATGTACCAATTTTTTGGCTAAGTACCTCGTCATTTGACCTGCTCGCATGAGAGGATGGTGGAGCTCCCTGGTGGTGAGCTACTTGGTGACGAGCTCCCTGATGGTGAGCTACGTGGTGATGAGCTCCCTGGTGGTGAGCTACCTGGTGACAAGCTCCATGGTGGTGAGCTACTTGGGTGGATTCGTCATTTGACCCACTCCTAGGCGGCCTGTTACTCAGGGGATGGTGGAGCTCCCTAGTGTAGCGCAACCCGACTGCCCTCTGCATGAGGTGATCTCCTCTCCTTTGTAGGCGGCGGGAGCTGAGGGACCTGCGAGAACTGAATCAGAGGACCCGGGGTTATTTTCCCGGCGGGGACTCTCCGATGCCTAAGTTAGCATTCTGATTGTAGGGAGTTTGGAGAGAAATGAGAGAGCTAGAGAGCAGGGATTACCTCCATTTTTTCATTCTCTCCCCCTTGTCTTTGGGGTCGGAGTCCTTATATAGTGGTGTCCTGTCAAATCAGGCGTAATAGCCTCTGTCAAGTCAGGCGTAACCGCCTCTATCTCTCTGGTGCAGCCGTTACTGCCAGAGCTGAGGTGGCGGGTGCAGGTGGTTGCTGCAGAGTACGGCTCTGCTAGTCAAGGGACAACTCTCAGGACTGGCAGGCACGGTGCCGCCCAGCGAGAGATGTGGGTGCAGGTCTCCAGATCTGTCAGGTACGGTTGTCAGGCAGGAGATCTTCCTGCGATACGCCGAGCTGCCCCTAAGTGCCGAGCTACCTATGCCAAGCTACCTGTAATTGCCGAGCTGCCCCTAAGTGGCGAGCTCTTCATAAGACACCAGGCTGCCTGTGGCGAGCTGCCTATGCTGAGCTACCTGTAAGTGCCGAATTGACCCTAAGTGGCGAGCTCTTCGTAAGACGCCAAGCTGCCTGTGGCGAGCTGCCTATGCCCATCTGCCCCTAGCTATACCGAGCTCCCCAAGCTATGCCGAGCTGCTTGTGGTGAGCTCTGCCGAGCTGCCTGTGGCGAGCCATGCCGATCTGTCTGCAAGTGGCAAGCTGTGGCAAGCTCTGCCGAACTGCCCGAGCTTCCCGAGCTGTCCAGTTGTCAAGAAGCTGCACTTTAGTTTGCATGAAGTGCCAGGTGTCACAATTTCACTAGAGGGCTAAATCCGCCTGACATCCGAGAGTTCAGGTTGTTGAATGATGACATTGACAAAGCCCAATTTGTTTTTGGCAGACAAGGCCATGGTCACGGCAGGACTCCACATGTTGTAGTTTTCTCCTATCAGAGGAGAGGACATGAGCAAAATGCCTGGGTTATCAGAATGGTGCAGGTAATAGGGGCTCTCTACTGAATTGATCAAAGAGAACTCATTGGTATTAGCGGAGTCGGTAGCCATTGCAAAGTAAAAAATAAACAAAGAAGAGAAAGAAGAGACTTTCGATGCTCTGATACCATGAAGGAATGACTCTTCAGTCTGCATTGAATTAATTGAGTAGAGTACAAAAGATAGAATCAAAGTAGGAGTTTGACTCCTTTGCGTATCGTAACAAGAAACTATCATTTTCTTTTGTAATTGGATTCGCCTATCAAACTAACTTGGCTTATGAATGATGTATTTTCATCTAAATATTTTCTATTTTATGTAGACTTACAGAGAAACATTTACTAGAAAATTAATCATAACAGAAAATAGAAATGAGGCGGATGGGAGGTCGGATTTATTGTAAGCAAAAACATTGCTCATATAGAATCTAGCTATACATTAGGAGTACTTCTTGTACATTTATTTTCATCTATGGTGGGATTCCTATGCTTTTGCAGTGTGTAAGGAGTTTTTCTTGCAGAGAATCATGTGTAGTTCTCACAGAGTCACAGTCAATTGCTCTTGAATGCTACGAATGAGACTATAGCATTACTAGATGGCTTAATATTGATAAAGAATATACCCATATAGAAGATCATCTCCGCATATCTAGAACCTCCATGGAGAATCAATGCCATCATTTTGCAATGCTAAGTTTAACATGAGAATTTACATCTGGTACATGTACTAGATTGGCCCATGGGTTAGCCCAATTCGTCATTATGTCACGGTTTAAAACTAGGCTTAGTCTACATAGTCTTGGTGAGATGCGTTGAGTTATTGTAGATTCTTGTAATACGATTTTTTTGGAAAACTGATGTTATTTTCCAATAAAAGCTCGAAAGTTTAATGTTAGGAATGTTAATAGGGCGGATTCAGGGTGGGGATCATATTTGTAGTCTCTAACCCCAACTTTTAAATTAATCCCCTTGCTCGACTCCGGTATTAGTCTCCATCTTTACCCCTGATGGAGATGGGATCCCCATTGGGGGGCCTGAATCCTCAAATTTTTTAATTAAAACTTGTTTTTTTTTTAAATATTTAATTAAAATAAACGATAAAATTAAAATATAAATAATATTATTTATAACTTTCAGTTGTATTAATTTTTTTTGGAGGAAATTAAGTCTTAAATTATTCGTTTCAGTTTTTATAATTATAATTTTCTATTTTCCATTAATTTTGTTTAAAATATTTATTTATTTAGTATTTTTATAACCATAACCATGGATATGGATATGGATACAAACCTTGATTAAAACAAGTAAAAGCTATTTTTAATAGTTTGAACAAAATTACAATGTAAACTAATTACCAGAAGGAAGGATTGCTGCTGGATCGTTAGTGGAGGTAATTTAGGCTCATAATTTCTTCGATGGAAGCGGAGACCCCATGAATCATTTTAGATATCATCAAGGAGGTAAACTTCATGTAAAGAGATGGATGAAGAAATTTGGGTTGTAATTAGCAAATCATTTGAAGAGTCCAAGGCATGCAACTGAAGCAATTAATTAATTAACCAGGTGAATGTGCATGGAAGATGTGTAGGTACGTCACACTAAAAAGAAAATAAAAAGAAACAATATAGTTATCAAAGTATTGATTTCGAAATAACTAAGAAATCAGCTTAATATGCTTCTAAACATCAAACAAAGATAAGATATGTTTGTTTTTTTTTTTGTTTGAAGAGGCATGAGTTAGATTTTTCCATTTTCCACATATTACTTTAGGTAATGTTTGAAAGTGTTTATGTTAAAAATAAGTACTTATTCGAATAAGTACTTTTTATATTTAGCATTCAGCCTTTTCAAATGCTTATTTTAAAAAATAAATATTTATTTAGTATTTAACGTTTGGTAGCATTTTACTATAGTAATCGCTTATAATTCTTTTATCCTTCATTTTCTTTCAAATTTTTAAAATATGTCCCCTGCGTGGTAAACGCTCTCTCTTGAGCTTGGACGAGAGAAGTGATCCAACAGGCTCATCTTGAGCTTGGACGAGATGCTGATCGAATTCGTTCTGACAGTCTCTGGCGTGTCCCTGGATGAAACCCCGGGATTGTCGAAGGCTCCGGGCAGTGCTCCTGCCAACGTTGCCATAGCGGACTTGTGGCGGACTCCAACACCAATTCTTAAGTTCGTAAGCTCTTCAATTCTTGTTCATTTGGTAACTGCTGAATAAACAAAAAATGGATGAACATCTGCCAATTCCAAGATACGAGGGACTTCCTTCGCCTAGGTTTTCACATCTCAGATTGAATCGGGAAATGTCCCTGATGTAATGAAGAATTGCCTTTTTTTTTTTTTTGTCTTCTATTTCGTTTTTCCTCGCAACCGTTAATCTCCCTCCCTCTCTATCTCTTGGCTCTCCTTGGAATTTTTCATTTTTATTATCTTTTTTTTTTTTTTATGATATCTTTCATTATCTCAATAGGTATTTCATGGTTGCATCAAAGATTGCAAGGCTTTCTCCAAGTGGAGTCCTTCTAATGGCAGTCTCGACTATTTACATGTTCTCTCTAAATTTGCTGCTTTGTTTTGTGTTTTTCTTTGTCCCAAAACTTTTTACTTTCAGTTGTGATGCGAGAAACAACTTAACGTAATACTAGTTTCTTTGTTGGTGGATTGAAAATAGAGCAGCATGTTGTCGTTCTGGTCCAGGATTTTTACATAGAAAGGGTATATATAACTAGTATTCTAAAATTTAAATGGAGACAATTGGGGAGAAAAAAATTGATTAAGTGCTTATTGTTTAAGCACTTAAGAAAAGTTGGAAATTTGGAGTTAAAATATAAGTTCTTATTTTTAAAATAAATACTTATTTCGAATTTATTTCTCAAAGACCAATAAGTGCTTAATGGTATGGATCCGACCCAAATAAGCACTCATTTTTAAGCACTCCCAAACATGGCCTTACGTATTTACTGTGAGATTGTCTTTTAAAGAAAAAGGGTTTCTAATATTCCTTTTTTAACTGTGAAATGAATAATCAAAGACCTAGATGAGCAAATCAATAAATTAAAGTCTATTGTTTTGCTGCAATCATCAAATATAATCATCTGACTCACAAGATTTTGTAAAAAGATAAAAGGCTAGGTTAGAAAAGGTTTCAAGCAGACCCAAACTTCTCCTAGACTGATTGCATGTTGGAAACCAGATCTAGGGGATTTGAACCTCCCCTACCCACCTTCCAACCAAGAGCCAATGCCAACAGGAGAGGGCTTCACAGGCCACTTGGGGAGCCACTCCTCCTACACACCCCCTCCAACTAGCCCTTCATTTTATTGATGATGAT
This sequence comes from Nelumbo nucifera, assembly GCF_055504915.1. Classification (NCBI taxonomy): domain Eukaryota; kingdom Viridiplantae; phylum Streptophyta; class Magnoliopsida; order Proteales; family Nelumbonaceae; genus Nelumbo; species Nelumbo nucifera. Next base: position 110,796,032 of record NC_142650.1, read on the forward strand.
AACAAACTTTTGGGTCTAACTAAGAATGTCTAATTATATTCTATCCAATCTCCAAGAATCTTCTCTAACTGCCGTAGTAGGGAGGCCTTGCATTGATTGCAAAATACAATTTTCCATTCTCTCACATCAAAGTTTGCAAGAAAATCCACAGCTTGGTTGTTCTCTCTGAATATGTGAATTCCATCTTGGTCATCTTGTTACAGATGAAAAGATACAAAAAGATCAAAGAATAAAAAATAAGTCTATTAAATTGGTTAATTAAGAGAAGATACGAATTTAATCTACTATAAACCTGAATATGATATTGCCAACTGTCTGCACTGTATTTGCATTGCTCTATCTTATTCCCAACTCAAACATGTAAACACAATGCCTTTAGGCATCCAAATTCTGAAGTAACCATTCAACTTAAAATCTTAAACTCTATTGAGGTATCAAATGGGTTTTTATTCTCTAACACATCTCCTCAGATGAAAGTTGATTGGGATTTTTTCTGAATCCAAAAAGGCAAATCCATTCAACTTGTAGCATGGTTTTGAAAACTGGATTGAACCTGACATCTGGACTGATTGACACAAGAGCTGTTCATGGGTCTAGGTCTGGTTTTGAACCCCAAAACCATCCAACTTGGCTTTGGACCAGATGGTTGAACTGTTTGATTTGGGAACTGATGGCCAAAATGGTTCTGTTTCTAATCTAGTTTTGAAAACCATAACTACTTGTAAGCAAATATTACATCTCTTCCTTAACCAATGACCCAAAAAATTGGTATGCCTGGTGGTATGTTGAACTAGCCTATGAGCTACCCAATTACAAAAACAAGATGTATGAATAAATGAGCAATGCGAAAAACTAGCACAGAAGTCCATTGGACTTAAAGCGTAGACAAGCACAGGCTTATACATACCTTGCAGAAATTTAATTAATTGTAATGGAGGCAACGAAGGTCTCATACCATTTCAAAGAACCACTTGGTGAAAAAGTCTCTCATACGATTTCTAAAAACCATTCAGCCTAAAAGCTTAAGTTATTAGATGAAGTCCCTAAATAGATTTTGATCCTACAACACAATTTCTAGTGACCCATAGAAGATTTGCAATCTTTACTAGGACTGAACTATAGGATCAAGAAAAATGGTGTAAAATAGAAGAATAACTATTGGCTGTTGCTTCCGTCATATATGGTTGTTCCATTACCCAATGCTGGTCCTGGATATCCATGGTTGTGAGAGGGGCAGACAGGATCCAGATCAAATCTTCGGCAACTTTGTGCAAAGTGGCAGTTCTTGGGCTTGGGCTTGAACCTATAGCCCATGCTTCTCATAATCAACCTGAGATTTTAACATTAATTGCACCAAATAATGGAGCCTGTATGATTCTTTAGATGTACAAGAAAGAACTTTTCAGGCAACTGGTTGAGGTAGCATGGTCTAATATGTGCTTTGTTTGTTTGATTTTTGGGGTTTGTAGAATTGGGTTGATTGTTGGGATATAGGCGTTATGATGGGAATTCTATTAGCTGGCTATGTAGTTGGGCTTTTGGGTTATAGGGTTTTTATTCTGTTGGGTTAAGTCAGTGGTATGGAGGTCTCGTTTGGGCGTTTAAAATTTTGTTTGTTTTCTTCTCTCTTGAGTGACTTCTGGTCACTCTCTTTAATATTTTATTTTTTTAATAAAGTTTTCTTTTTATTACCAAAAAGAGATATTGATATTACATGAATTTTCCCCTTAACGAGATCATTAATGCATTAATGGGACGCAAACAAGCCTTTTACTTTGTTGTGATGATTATGCTTATACGAGAAGAGGAAAAACCAAAATGCATTATCTAAGTCAAAGCAAGAGGTATAACAAAAATTGTAATTGATTATTAATGTAAATAGATCTTATTGTTGCTATATATTAGTTTTCCATCAAAAGAAAAAAAAATGTGTTAACACTCAAAAGAGTTATTAAATTATTTAGGATATGCACAAAGAAATTGTATTTCATAAACAAAAAACCCAATTAGCAAAATAATAATAGCTTCATGTTAGTGGAATTTTAAACAAAGGCTCGTTATGGGAAGAATACAAATACAAATATACACAACATATATGCAAGGTTTTCCACTCTACATATCTGTATTTGTATTCCTACCAAAGACTCAGTCCTAAAAGGTTTTGTATTTGGGAAAAGTACAAATACAAATATGCTTGCTGGAAAACATTGTATTCGATATTTCTAAACCTTATACATATTTGTATTTGAACTCTTTCTAAACTGATCCTAAATGCAACCATTTTCTATTTTCAGGGGCAGAGTCAGGGATGGTGAAGGGGAGCCATGCCCCCTATCCCTTAAAAATTCCCACCATCCCCATTAATTAAATCCCACTTAATTATATTTTGACCCCATCCATATTAGCTTTTGTTTTGGTCTACCTGACAAAAAATCCATATTAGCTTTTGTACACTTGAACCCTGACAAGAGTTGAAATCAGAAATTCTCCAGTTGTTATTGGTAAGAGGTGCTCTTTGCCCGCCATGCCTACCTGCCACTGATGAAAGGCAATAACACACGTTTACTTCTAACTAGAAAACAAAAATAAGTCCAATGAATTCATAAATTAATTATGAGGATAAACTGACCACGAACCAGAGGAAGAAGAATTAACATCTTCAGGCACGTTGTGGATGGAATAGAGGCAGTGATAATGGCTTGTCATTTGGAGCTGCGTGAACGCCAAAGTTGAAACTAAACTATGCAAATTTATTTCTCCGCAGATCAGATGCCACATATAACTAACTCTGGAATATGAGATATCTTTGGCCAATCTTCACCCTTATTCTCTGAGCATCTTTCCTTTAACTTGGGAGAGCATTCAATCGTTAGACATTGTAGTTCATTTAAACGCCGCATACCTTGAGGTAGAGATGTCAAATTGGGACACTCCTCAATTTTAAGGCTTTCAAGGGATTTAAGGTCACCCAGCTCATCAGGCAGCCTAACCAGTTTTGGCAATATCATTGATCCCCAAAAATTTTAGGGCTATAAGACCTCCAATGCCTTTCAATGAATGGAAATTTGGACATTGGTAAATATATAGCGCATGCAGTGCTGTTAGACGATTCATCCCTTCAGGTAGAAATGACAGATTGGGACACAAAGAAATATCAAGCTCGTGAAGAGATTTGAGGTCTCCAAACTCCTTTGGCAGCGCAACCAATTTTGGCATACCCCTGATATTCAAAACTTGTAGGGCCGTAAGACCATAGATGTCCTCCAATGAATGCAACTGTGCACAATTTGCAATATGTAGTGTTTGTAGTGCCATTAGACGCTGCATACCTTGAGGCGGTAGAGATGACAAATTCGGACACTCCTCAATATAAAGCTTTTGAAGGGATTTGAGGTCACCCAGCTCATCGGGCAGCCTAACCAGTTTTGGCATTATTACTGATCACCAATTCTTTTAGAGAGATAAGACCTCCAATGCTCTCCAATGGAGTAAACTCTGTACAATTCTCAATTCGTAGCTCCTCAAGGTTGGTGAGGTATCGCATCACTGCTTGTGGGTGCATTGACGTCACGTCCTGTGGAAAAGCTTTTAGGTTTTGGCATCCAAAAAGTCTTAAACTCCTTACTTTGGGGCAAAAAGAAGTAGAAGAGTTGGTACTTGTCATCGTCGAGATTTGATCATCTGTCGCCCTTAGAATTGATTCTAATAGCTTGGCACTATTACCTTCCTCCAGAATCACATATTCACCCACCGGCATACCCCAAGGAATACTTTCCAATTTAGGACAATGTCTTATCTTCCAATACTCGGGAAGGTGAGGGAATGATGGTAATGCTTTTTGTGGCTGTGCTGCATCATCATCATCTATTACTATTGAACAACTCTCCAAATTAGGCATGTACGTGAGTTCGAGTTCTTTTAAGGATGGGAAGAATCCTTCTCTTTTGCTCAATTTACTGGTAATGTTCTTGATGGATTCCAATTCCGATAGCTTTAGAACCTCAAGGGAAGGGAGCGGACCTGAGAACTCTAGAGATTCGCATCTTGTACAATTCCATAAGTCAATTCTCACTAGATTTGGGAGCAACGAGGATTTAATCATCCAAGAAGCAAATTTCATCCCTCCATACCCAGTTATATTCAACTCCTTTAGATTTGGATGTGGCTGGAGCCTTTCTAACACATTTTCGGCTTCTGTTACTGCATCATTATCCTTCATTTCTCTAGACGAGTATGGCTTGCAATTCCATACTAATCCCAAGGATCGAAGGTATGGCTTCTTCTTCAAGTTGGCTTCCTTGGCATCCGTGGCATCTCTCACTTGATCAAGCTCCCTAATAGTTAATTTACCGCTTATCTGGCTCAGGCTATTCAAGTGTTTAATACCTTCAAGAAGCAAGGTGTGCAAATTCTCTAGCTTTGTAATAGAAGTAGGGAGTGCTCCCGTAAGCCTGCTATGAGAGAGGTCAATATGTCTTAGGCTCCTTATATTTCCAATATCTTGTGGCAATCTTCCATTTTCACACCCGCGGAGTTTTAAGGTCTGTAAATTTTGTCGCTTAGTAATAAACCTTGGAAACAAGTAATTATTAGCGTCATAGATCTCAATATGCCTTAGGCTCGTCATATTCCCAATATCTCCAAACGATTCAGAACAAGAAGAAAAGCCCAACAAAGGACACCTGTAGAGTTTTAGGGTCTGCAAATTTTGCAACTTACTAATTGATGGTAGGAGCTCATCATCTACCCTGTCCACAGAGAGGTAAAGGTTTCTTAAGTGCTTCCATGAACCAATAAAGGAACTTCTCAGCGGCTCCTTACCATTATAATTCAAGTGTAAGACACCGTAAGCAACTTGCATTAGTAGCAATTATTCTTCTTGTTGGTATCGAATCAAAATCGTAGTGGTTCCATATTAGTGTCCGCAGCTTCTTAACTGCCGCATGTCTAACCCTTTCGAGACTTTGGTTCAATTAATTCTTTGTCATTGTAATCAATGAGGCAACACTCACCAGGGCCCCTGCAACTGATTGGGCAAGGTCATGCACAAGGTCGTGCATTTTACAACTAATTATATTCCCCTCTTCATCTTTCTGTTCATCTTGAAACAAGCATCTCCCTAATAAATACCTGAAATTCTCTTCACCCATTCCCTCCATACTCTTGTGGATCCACTGGGGTGATTGAATAATGAACCCCTGAGCCATCCATAATTGGATCAACGTCTCCTTGTCAATTACATGATCCTTTGGAAACAAGGAGCAATATGCGAAGCAGGGTTTCAACACCGCCGGCAAATGAAAGTAGCTTAGCCTTAATGTATTTAAGATAAAGTTCTCCTTCGCTTCTGGTTCCGAAATATGCTTGCTATCCAACTCCCAAAGCTGGCTATCTCGAATTTCCAACCAGGTTTCCTCAGATGCATCAAGCAAAAGACCTCCAAGAGTAATTGCCGCCAGAGCCACGCCCCTGCACTTGCTCACAATTTGTTTCCCAATCTTCACTAGCTCTGGTTTTTCTTCCTTTTCTCCTTGCTGGTTAAATGCACGTTGCTTAAATAAGGACCAACAATCATCTTCGCTCAGCTCACCTAAGTCATATGCCTCAACAACACCCATCACCTTTGCAACCTTCCGACTACGGGTGGTTACGAGAATCTTACTTCCCTTAGCACCAGCTTCTGTTAAAAGTATTTTTAAACTCAAGCCATTCCTCACCACTCTCGTTCCACACATCGTCCAATACCAATAAAAATCTCTCGTCATTTTTCAATTTATTCCGAAGGCGTTCCTGCAATTTTTCCATTTCTAAATTGGAACAAATTTCATTAGTGTCGCCACATTCTATAATTCTTTTAATGAGACTTCTTACATTAATAAATTCCTCCGACACGCAGACCCACATCTTTAGGTCGAAGTGGCTCTTAATCCTCTCACCAGCAAACACTAATTTGGCAAGTGTTGTTTTCCCTAAACCCCCTATTCCAACTATGGCAATTACAGAAACATTTCCTTCATTCTCGCCCACATCATTTAACAATAAATTTATTATATACTCTTTCTCTTCACTCCTTCCGATAACATCGGATGCAGATACGTAGGAGTGAGTGTCCTCTCTTCATCTCCTGTTATTATTAAAATTCTGCTGGAAATTAGAGAAACTGAAATTTCTCCTGTTTTCTGCAATCTCAGCAAACCTCTTCTCAATTTTCTTGACCATCTTAATGTTATATGGAATTAAACGTGAAACTGAGTCCCGCACCTTTCTTTTGGATATGGGGAAGAGTCTGCGTACCTTTATTCTCGCGAGATTGCGTAGCTTTGTTCTGATGCTAACTTGACGCTTCAATTGTTTTTGCTTTGTTCTGATGCTAACTTGACGCTTCAATTGTTTTTGCAAAGCTTTTGTAGCGAAATCATCCACCACGTCCTCCGCATCATATACTGCATCTTTAAGCTTGGCCAACCAATCAATGAGTTCAGGGTCTGTTGGACGCGTTGCTTCTGCATTCAGAATTGCAGCTTTGATGGTAGGCAGTAGATTCTCGAGCATCCGCCTCTTTTCTTCCAAGTTCCAGGCCGATGATGCCTCTTCAAATATGCGGTAGCCCGTATCCTTGAGAATTGTTGCTGCAACACCATAAAGAGCGGTTAATGCCATTATTCCTAGTCTTATGCTCTGCTGGTTTCAGATCTTGAGAACAAAGAGAAGCAAGAGATGATGCGATGAAGGTTTAGTGGAAAGAATCAAAACCAGAGGCGTCTTAAATGGTTAGGAAACTACAGGTTGGTCCTTCACAAGTCACAAGACAAGAGGTGGCCGATATAAATTTCAACTTAGCTTGCAGTTATTCTATCAAGGAGTAAAGTTGTATCCGTGAATGGCTGAATCTTATATTATTAATCTCACCAATAGAAAGAGGTTCTTGTTACAATCCGACTGGCTATTGCAAATTGCAAACCTCTATCTACAAATCTCACAACTGGCTCTAGCTTTTCCTCTTCCTTTTTACCAATAAACTAGCGGGGACCCGGGAATATCTGAAAGATTTAATAGTTTCATTTAATATTGATGAATATTAAATTAATAATCAAAATTTGTTATTAATTAACTAAAAGTATTCAAAGTTATTGTTAATATCTAAAATTTTAATAATTATATTTTTTATTTAATATTGATTTATAAAAAATAATTATTGTTAAGTTAATACTTAATATTAACAAGTATTTTTAACAAATTTAGTTTTATTCATAATTTATAGTAATTTTAATAATTGTTATTATTTTTATTATTTTTAAATGAAATTTTGATTAACTTTAAATAAATAAAAATAATTACAAAAGTAAACAATTTTATTAATTTCACTAATAATTAACAATTATATAGAAATGACAATAGGATGGGTTCAGGGCAGGCACCCCATCCCTGTCCCTACCCCATAGTTAAGACACTTTACCCCATCCTCGCCTTGTCCCACTGTTAGGTCAGTTTAGGGCAAGGCAACCATTCCTCAATGCCGGGCAAGGCACCCCACTCCTCATCAAGTCTGGGGAATCCTCTAATTTCCCCACCCCATCCCTAGTATTGGGCGAGTTCAAGTAGAGCTATAAATCGGGTCTTGCTAGGTCATCATGGCACGACCTGAATGCGGCCCGCACAAACATGCTGTCCCACAGGGTGTCCCAGGTTGTACCTCCTCTCCTGGGATAATTTGGGGGGTTGGTTTGGCATGGCTCATGACCCGAGCCCGCATAGGCCCGAGCTGTGCCCTAGGCCAGGTTGGTCCATTGGCTGAGCCTTGGGCTAGGCTAGGCTGCAAACTGAACCAAGTTACCAGAGATCCATTTAAAAAAAATGAAAAAGATGTTTAAATATTTATTTCATATGATCTTTGATGTATACAAGTGTTTATATATATAATTGGACCTATTCGTTGGTCGGGTAGCTTGACGACCTGGCCCATAATTTTTTAGGCCTGTTAGCTCGAGCTCGGGCTTTCTCAAATAATCCTAACCTGGGCCTGAGCCTAGCCCAATACTATTAAATATATAAAAAAGTACTTATATATAATAAATATAATATATATTTATGCTTCTTAAATTATTAATAAATATCAATTTACTATTAGGAAATATAAATTAGTTTATTAATTAATTAAATTATTACTTAATTAATATAATATCAATTTTAAAAGTATTTAAAATAAGACATTTTTTGTATAGATCGGGCTTTCGGCTTAGTCTCAGGCTTGAGCTTCGGGCTTTATATAAGGGTTAGGCTCAGGCTCAAGATCTAGGCTCGATGGTCGAGCCGAGCTTGGGCTTGCACATTTTCTGTTGATAAAGAGTCACGCGTTAATTATAAAACTATGATATTTTTACAAATTAACTTTTTTATTTAATTCTAGTGTAGTATAAAAAATTTTATTTAATTCTATATATATTAATATAAAATTTGTTATTTAAATATTATATAAAAATATTTGTCATATATGCATATAACTTCCAAGTTGAGCTTATTAGGGGTTGTTTAGCTTGGGCCCTATCCCCATAATTACACTTCGAATCTAATTATCCCTGATAGGGTGTGGGCATGGTGCATATCTCAGCTAGACTTAGCTCAAAAGAAAATAGTTGCTTGAGCCTGCAAATTTAAAGATGTAATCGGGTTAGGTTAAGTTATAAATGATTTATTGCTTTTAATTATTAATTATTAAAATATTGTTAGCTATTAAAATATTGTAACTTTTTATTATTTATGGCTTAAATTATAATCATTGTTAATTACAGTTCAAAAATAAGTATTGATAATTATATTACTATTAATAATTAAAACACATGTTTTCATTATTATTTAATATTTTTGCAATAAAATACAATTAATTTAATTTTTAATTATTTTTAGTATTTTCATTAAGCTTTAGGTTTTTCAAATTTTTTGGATTTTTTAATTAATTTTGGTTGTTTTCCATTATTATTCAGTAATTTTTGCATTTGAGTATTTTTCAATAATTTTCAGTATTTTTAGCATTTATTTTTGCATATTAGTCACTACAAAAATAATTTGCATTTGCTTTCAGTAAAGATACATTAAATAACTAAATAAATACCATAGTTAATAAAAAATACAACTATGTTTCAATAATTTCTGGCTTGAATAATTTTTTAATAATTTTTGGTATTTTTAATTAATTGTACTTTTAATTATTTTAGTAAATACCCTTATTAATAAAAAAATATTTTTAATTTTCAACATTTTTAATTATTTTTAGTATTTTAATTATGTTTATGTTTTTCAAAAATTTTTGGATTTTTAATTAATTGATGGTATTTTTTCATTATTATTTACTAATTTTTGCATATGAGTAATTTTTAAATTTTCATTAATGTTTATCATTTTTAATGAGTTCATTATGCACAATAAAGGTCTCAACTCACAAAAATTATTAATTAATTACAAATGTATTAATACAAAGTTATCTAACAATATCATTAAAACTATCAATTAATATTTTTATATTTAAATTTCTTATTTTTAATGAATTTTTTGTATTTTTTTTCATTATTATTTAGTAACTTTTGCAATAAAACACTATTAATAAAATGGGTTCTACATTTTAAACTTTCATTAATTTTTATCATTTTTAATAAGTTCATTATGCACAATAATGGTCTCAACTCATAAATTATTTAGTAATATTTTTAAAACTATAAATTAATATTTTTATATTTAAATTTCTTATTTTTATTAGTGTTTATTAAGTTTTCTTTTTAAGTGGAACTGAAACACATTTTTAATATTTACTAAGCTTTGTTAATATTTATTTTTAGTGAAAGTTTAGTGGATTTTTGAATTATTAATTTTTTTATTGTTTAACCTTTGACCTATTTATATTATTTGATTTATATTATTAATATTCTCTCTATCTCTTTTAAATCTAATAATAGTATGCATTAAAATAAGAGGCCTTCAAAACCTCAATGGTCTCTCTTTCTCTATTAAAGTGTCAAGAGACCTTGGAAAACGCAAAGGTCTCTCTAAAATGTGCAGCTTCTTTAATCTAATCAAGATAAGCAATGATTACTATTTTATATGTTTAATAAAAATACCAAAAGTATAGAAAATAGATAAATAGCTTCTCTTAAAGGAGAGACATGTTGACATGGACAAACCAATTTTAATATATTTGAAACACATTTATTATTTTTAGCATTTATTAATTTTGATTTTTAAGTGGAATTGGAACACATTTTTAATATTTTTCTATGTTTTGTTAATATTTATTTTTAGTGAAAATTTAGTGGATTTTTAAATTAATATATTTTTATTGTTTAACCTCAACCTATTTATACTACTTGATTTATATTATTACTATTCTCTCTCTCTCTCTCTCTCTCTCTCTTTCTCTCTCTCTCTCTTAAATGTAATAATAATTAAAACAAGAGGACTTGAAAAATCTAAAGGTCTCTCTCTCTTAAATGTCTTTTTTAAATGTAATAATAACATATATTAAAATAAGAGGCCTTGGAAAACCCAAAGGTTTCTCTCTAATTATGTGCAACTTTATTAATCTAATCAAGATAAACAATTATTACTATTTTATATTTTTAAAACAAAAAAAATAAAAAATAAAAAAATGGAGAAAATAGATAAATAGCTTCTCTCAAAGGAGAGACATACTGACATGGAGAATATATATATATCCAACTTGGCCTCAAAACCTTTTTTTTTCTTTTTGTTTAATAAAGTTTGGCTTTTTGCATATGAACGAAAAGTGCTCGGATTAGGGATGGCAATTTCCCCTGTAAAACTGGGGCCTCACCCCACCCCTCCCCGAATAGGGCAGGTTTTCCCCGATCCTAAATGGAGATGGGGGAAATATTTCTTTCCCGAATGGGGGACAGGGCAGGGATGGATTTTGTATATAATTCCCTAAACCCGAAATTAAAATTAGTAAAATATCTATAGGTTTAAAACAAAATTTGAACAAACTGAACAGGTCTAAAATGGTTGAAAACATTCCTTAGATTGGATTGGACTTGATCCATTTGTAATTGTTGTTGCCAAATATGAGGCCGAGGGCAACAATGGGATTGCACTAATGTCCGAGGCCAATAGGTCTGATTTGCAAACAAGGGAAGAATACACGTCAAAGGCCCTGAGTGTTTGGTTAAAGACTCCGATGGTCAAGTTAGCCAAGTGCTTAAGAGGGATCAGACCAGACAAGAGATGAGAGTTCAAAGTTTAGTCCTTAGTAATCAAGAGAAATTCCCTTGGGATTTTGAACGTGTATGTGAATATCCTTACCTTGAGATGAGAACTCCCTTTTATAGCTAACCTTGCCTTAGGAGTGGTTGGAAGCAGTTGGCGATGGGCGGCAAGGATTTGATCTGGCTTATGCCATGTGGCATGATCTGAGGATCGCCAAGTATCCCTACATCACTCTCAAGGTCGTAGTGGTCGAGGTCAAATGGCATGCTGTGTAGAGACCTTGACTTCAGCCAAAGAGAGTACCATTGAGTTGCCCGATGGCATCAACCTTGGTTGTAGAGGGTTCTCCTTAGCTGTTGTGTGGCAACTGCTTCCTTGTTCATTCTCTGTCTCAATGGAGGATTGTTATGGGCCGAGAGCATGTGACTATAGCCAACATGGGTGTGGGACGTCTATGCATGTTAGTTATGCCCTATACAGGTGTCTACATCATTTGGTGCAAGTCTATGCATGGGACATGTGTCAGTGTTGATCGGTCGTGAACATTTGTGAATAGTGCAGAGGAGCATCCGGTTTGGGTTTGTTTTTGACCTTGAGCTATCAAGCGAACCGATCCATCCTTTGGCACCATTTCATCTTCCAAAGGTCGATGCCATGTGTAGCTCATCAGTTCAAGCTATCAGGTCAGCTACTTTGCGGCCATTGGATTAAAGAGATCTGAGCCATACGTTCTTCTTTAAATAGGGACACTGGATGAGTGAGTCTTCACCATTCACTCAAACCTTAGTCTCCACCTGCAACAGCAGAGACCTCGGCTATTGACAACTGATCCCTTAAGTTTTCCTTCCTTCAAGCAAGCTTTAGATAAAGAACTCCCATCTTCAACATGTTGTGCTTGGACTCTAGACCTGAATGCTATGCCCTTCCTAATTGGAGTGACCCTAGTAACTCTCCTTCCATCTTGTCTAATAGTGGGAGCGATAGCAGTGACTTTGAGAGCTCCTCTCGGGCATCTAACATACAGGTACTGAGGGAGAGGACTGCCTCATAGGGAGCCGAGTGTGACCCATGGGGTTAAATTCTCCTGATGAAAGTACTGGCTCCACTAGGCCGAGTGCCAACACCATGGGGAATGCTCCTAAGCTTCCTGAAGTGGTGGAGCTGGAGGAGGCTGAAGAGCCTACAGTTGAAGAGTGGGTTAAGGCTACACGCCAAGGGGCCTTCATGAAGGCTTGGTGAGAGTGAACTGCCGAGGCCAAGAAGAGGAAGGTGGCCATGCCAAAGCGACTAGTGAATCCTCCACAAGATGTGAGGGCGAAGAAGGTGGTGGTAAGGGATTGCCAAGCTGAGGGTGCTGTTGAGGGATCTTGATAGTGGGGGCCGCACTCCTTGGACCTGCAGGATGACATTCTACTAGTTGTACGTCAGGTGTTTCGCTCGAACTGGAATGTTAGGGAGGGTGACTCCCTGAGCCATGCAGGCATCGGCCACGTCTTGATCATTGGCATGCTTCCTACAAGGGATCGACAATCATGGACCCAAGTCTCCTTATAGGCCATCCATGACAAGCTGGTTGAGGTAAGGCTATCTTTACTCACTTTCTGCTAGTTCCTTATTACTTAGGTTTTCCCAACTTGAGTTGATTCTTTGCATTTTTGCAGACATCTTCTTGCGACAAGATGGAGGTGATGCTCCAACAGCTAGAAAGGCGGTGCATGGGGAGCATGAGTTTATTCTCTAACAGCTGTAGACATTGTAGGAAGAGAACAAGTAGCTAAAGCACCAGTTGGAAAGGCGGAGCGTGGGGAGCACGAGCGCCACAAAAATCTCAAGGCTGACGTGGCAACCAAAACGGAGCAATTAAGGGCTGATAGGGCCTCATTAAAGGAGGCAGAGAAAAGGCTCCAAGAGGCATCTACCCATGCTATGGATGAGTACAAGGCCTTCGAGGCCCACAAGGATGAGCTGGCAAAGTTGTTCACCTCTTCTTATATGGAAGGGATAGAAGAAACCAAGGCTCAGGTGCTAGCATTTTTCCTTGATTTTGATGTCAACCAATTGGGGCCTCATCTTCCAAACCAACAGGCAACTGAGGCGGCAAGACCAACTGAGGGCCAGGGTGATGTTGAGCAGCTAACACAGTAGGAGATGGTCGATGAGCACATTGATATTAAGGCCGAGTGAAGATGCTCACATGGGGTTGGGGTTACTTTAGATAGTTTTTTTGCTTTTTTCTACTTTCTTTCTTTCTAATTTGATATACTTTTTGTTAGGGGCTTATCTTCCCCCATCAAAGGCCTCTTTTTGTAAAGATGATTGAGCATAATGAATACACAATCATTTTGATCGTATAGTCTTCTTCTCTTCTTCTTTTCTTTTTTTTTTGGTCAAAGTTATGACGTTCCCTTCTTTTCCTTTCTTTTTCCTTTTCTCTATCACAAGGGGATTGCAAGGGGTCGATGCCTCCCTCGAGGAGGCATATTTTGCAAAAAAGAAAAAAAACTAGCATGTCTTGACTTAGTTATTCTCAAAGGTGTTTTGCATTAAGGCTACTAGACCAAGGCCGAGCCTTGTCGCTAAGGTTTCAGGACCCTCTTCCTTGCAAGAAGGAAGGGAGGCGATTGCCTTAGCCTACCTGGTGTGCTTTCCTTAGGTACTTAGAGATCAGACTTGTATGCGGCCAAGGCTAAGTGAATGGTATGTGGTCGAGGTCATAGAGTGTCTTTGCCTTGATGGGATAACATTTTTCTCTTAGTGTGTTTGTTCATCATGTTTTGTGTTAAGTAATGAGTTGATGCCAACTCTTTGGCCTACGCAAAGACTTGCTTCTCTTGGGGGTCTTTGAGGCCGAGGACGGCATCATAGGCCGCTCATTAACCATGGGAAAGGTCCCAAAGGATCTTGCCCTTGCTAAAAAGGTGACTAGGCATGTAACTCCGGAAGAATCATGTGCCTCTGGCCGATGTCTATTCCAAGCGTATAACCTTAGCGAAGGTTGTGAGCTATGGCCAGTCGTTCATCCAAGGGGTCCTACCAATTAGATAGAACAAGAACGTTTACACTAAGGTGCACCAAACCGAGGTGAGAGAAACTTGCACACTTTATTCACAAAATTTTCACTGGCCATGTTTACATCTTTCATAATACATGCGGAGGTTCTTAGAGTTCCAAGTATGAAGTACTGGTCTTCTATGCATGTACTCTCACCGAAAGGTGCCAGGATCGACTTGGGTAGGATACACTTACTATTCTTCAATGCTGGAACCGACTAAGCTCTTGATGTGTACTATGTGGCCGAGGACCGATCTCAAACAACTTTCTAGTTTGGACAAGGTGTTGGCTCTTGTGTTCTCAGGCCACGGAACCTAGTGTAGGCTGAAGCGTTGGAAGTGGTTGGTCAATTCTCAGGCTTTAGCCAAGCACTTAGCCATATCTGGTTTCTTGGCTTCGCATTCCCCATTCATTTGGTTCACAACCATCTGTGAGTCACTAAAGACATCAATGTGCCTAGCTTTTAGTTCTTTGGTGAGTTATAAGCTGGCTCTACTTCCTTTGGCAATGGAGGGCCCATCTACGAACAAAATCCAAGTGGTCGAGGCTTCTCGCCCCCTCCAAGGGTCTAGTTGAGGGTGTGCTTGAAAGTGCATTTGATCAAGAAGTTTATCAATGCCTGTCTTTTCATTGCGGGCTCGGCCCGACTATTAGCACCCAATTTTTTCTCGGTCCCTTCACCCTACCTCTTTGTACTCTCTCTTAAACCCCAAAAAACTTAGAAACACAACCAGATCAACCTGACACTTTCCAAAGCTTGGAATGCCCTCCTTTGATACAACCCACATAACAAATAATAACCTTGAGATCAACATCAACGTCCAATCAGACACCATCCCCAGACTTTGACTAAACTTCAAAGATCCACCATTCATCATGTCAACCCTTTTCTAACGGCCCCAATCTATACAACATTCAAAATCCAACTCCTCAAATCCAAATCAAACATATCCATCACCTCAAGATTATTAAGAAATCAACCAATGAATCCCACAAGGAATCTACGATGATCAACTATAAAAATATCAAGATCCCATTATGATGGCCCTGAATGATTGACAAGATTGACCTTATCTTTCTCAGATCAAATCATTCACTTGACTCCTCCCCTTAATTCATGACTACCCACCCAGTTGTAGCTCAAAATTTACCTGTTTGACCCCCCATCAAATCTAGATCCTATTCCAGTAAATCTCATTAATTAGAGCTTACCATCCCTCATCCCAACTTCATATGACCAATCAGACCTTATCACTGTGTTCAAAGACACAAAAAACCCTAGAATGACAAATTCAACGACCAAACACCTCCATTTGACCATTGAAAAAGCAAGGTTCCATTTCAGGCCCTTTCATTGATTGAAAAACCATAAGTTAAGACCATGATCTCAACTAAACCTGTTAATCAAACCTTTGATCAAAGATCCAACACTTTCATTAGATTCAGGATGCCCAAAAGTGCCAACCCACCAAATTTCATCCCAAAATTCCCTAATTTGACCCTTCATCAAATAAAGATTTTATTTCAGCAAATCTTGTTGATCCAAACTTTTTCAGCCACAGATCTCAATCATCCTGACCCTATTTGACCAATCAGATCTCACCACTATGTTTAGAAACCCAAAAAACCCCGTCACACCAAATTTCATGATCAAATTCATCCATTTAACCATTAAACTAAAGAAATACCATTTCAATGCACCATATTAAATCACCACATCACCTGTCCCAACCTGAAACCTCAAAAGGGTGATGGCTGATGTCAGACCCATTCTTGACCCATTAAAACACTTGGACCAATGAATTAGAGCCTAATAGGCTTAAAAATCTCAAAATACTAAACAAACCCTTACTTAAGACCAAGAAAAGACAAAATAACTTTTAAAAGTTCATCAAATTTATGTTTTTTGCCATTGTTAACCCCAAATACGGGGCTGCAACGTCTGGTACACCCCAAGCTCCCATTGGATGCATAAAACCCATGAAAACTACCCCCAAATCAAAGAAAATATTTTACCAAACAAGAAAGTTTGACTAGGCACCTATTTCTTTGAAGAATCTTTACCTATTTGCAGGAAAAGTCTCTGTAGAATCTCAGTCACTAGAGTTGAGTGAATTCAAACTTGACCCCCTCCCATTCTCTATAAATACTAATCTAATTCGAGCTCAGGGGGGAGGACTAAAGGGAGGAAACCTGAGAGAGGTCCCTAGAGAAAGAAAGAGAGAGGATGAGAGTTTCCCAACTTCTATGATACATTCATTCTACCCATTCTGCTTGAAATCCTGAAGTCCTTGAAGCCAAGCTCAAGCCTCATCTCTTGTCTTCCCGAACTTAACACTAGAAAGCTCAACCTAGCTCCTACCTTGCTCAAGTTTCGTTTGAAGTCCTCCTAGCTACTGGAAAACTCCCATCAAGGTACATACGAAAGGTAAATCATTTTTCAGTTTTTTTCTAGGTTGCTTGAGGTTCTGAAATGTTGGAGAACCATTGCTTTCAATTTCTTGATGACTGAGAATAGAGGCAGAGAGGCGAGGGTCTTAGGGAAATTAATACCTAAGACCCGACAACATCACCTCAAAATTGGTCTTAGGAGAAGTTGAAAGCATGTTCCTCTGGATTTAAGGAACTCTTGCAACCATTTTATTTTTCTTTGAAAGAAACTAAACCTAAAAAACTCTCATATTGGGTTGCTACAGCAACTTGGGGAGAGAGGTTCCTAATACCTTCCCTCTCCTAATTCTTAGAACCCAAAATCTCTTGGTTGTACCTTTCCCATGGAAAATGGAGTCACTATCAAAGACTTAAAATGAACTTTTCAAACCTAAAAATGAGAGCCCATTTCCTCTAAAAAATGGGTGGCAACTCCATTTCTTTTGAGCCGGCCATAAGCTTCCCAAAGCTCACACCGACTCATATCGTCTTTTCGAACTCGATCTTGTCTAGGAGAACTGAGATGAGGTCCTCAGCCAGCTAGCCTTGGCTCGCTGGTTCGTCCCTAAGGTTGAGCCCTTCCAATTATAAGGCTTCTTAGTTATTTCCTTTTAATGCTGCAATGTAGTATTGTATGGTAGCTTGCTGATTTCCCCTGACTACTCCGATGCCATGTTCGGTGGGGAATTTCATGGCAAAGGTGACAAAATGAAATGGCCACCTTGGGTGCATGAAGGGTTGGCCTTCCTATGATGGCATTGTATGGGGAGTCTATCTTTACAAACAAGAACTCAGTCATCTAGGTGACATGTTAAGGCTCGGCCTCTACTGTGACTAGTAAGGCAATCTTCCCTTTAGGCTTAACGATAACTCTAGAGAACCCGATTAGTGGCACATTCATAGGTTGCAGCTGATCTGGCATTAGATGCATCTTCTCAAATGTATCGTAGAACAAAATGTTGGTTGAGGAACTGTCGTCTATGATGATTCTCTTCACCATGTAGTTAGCGATGATCATAGACACTACCAATGCATCATCATGGGGTAGTGAAACCCCTTGTAAGTCATCATCGAAAAATGAAGGGTGTCTTCCGACCTCGGCCTTTTAGGCGTTAAGCCCTGGATGTTGTATTGCTTGGTGTATACCTTCCAAGCTGAGGCCAATGCTCCACTTGAGGCCAAGCCCCCAACGATAACTTCAATGACTCTAGCTAGGGGGTGATGGGCTTGGGGCCTAGCCTGTTGCTGTTGTTGTGAGGACAAGATGCCTACATTGCCCCTGATATACTCCTTCAGGTACCCACGACGGATGAGGGATTCGATCTCATTTTTGAGTTTGTAGTAGTCCTCGGTATCGTGGTTGGTGCCGTAGTGATACTTATAGTACTGCTTGCATTAGAGTTCCTCTTCAGATTGGCCGACCACTTCATGTATTCCTCCTTCCCTACTTGCATTAGTATGTGTTTGGGTGGAATTTGGTGGCATGTATTTGTTGAAGGGGTCGATGGCCTCTCGCTATCTTTGTTGGTGTGGTCGTGGCCACGGTCTTCCCTTTCTTTCCTCTTCTTGTCTGTGACCCCTCAGTTGGGCTCGGCCTCTGGCTCCTAGAGGCGTTTGTTGGCTTCAGCCTCCAAGATGGTGATGTATTTTTGTACCTTTTTCAAGAACTTGGCCTTATTCCAAGGCAGAGTCTTAGAGATGGACCAGTTGAGGAGTCTGGGCCGAAGGCCGCTAATGATCGCATGCATGAAGATCAAGGGGTCAAGATCCGTTACTTTGAGCTCTTCTCGGTTGAATCGATCCATGTATGCCCAAAGGCTTCGTCCGCATTTCTACTTGATGGATATTAGGGAAACGGCAATCATCTGACATTGTCGGCTACTGACAAAGTGGGAGAGAGATATGCAAATTGGTTCCAAGAGTTGACAGACCGAGGGGGGAGCATGGAGAACTATCTATGTGTTGCTCTCTTGAAGGTGGCTTAGAAGGCTCGACACATCAGGGCATCAGAGTACCCATAGAGGAGCATGAGTGCCTTAAAGCTTTCCAAGTGGTCATCTGGATCTATGCTCCTATCATAGGTTTCTAGAGTGAGAGCACTGAAGTAAGGTGGGAGTGGCTCCGAGGTGATGAAGTCAATGAAGAAGGCCTCCATCTGGGTGGATGAGAGGTTCTGACTAGTGGAGGCATCACCTCAGCCCTCTTTTACGTGTTGAATCTATCTTGGGTGGCGCCTATTTGTGCCTAAAGGTCACTAAGACATCAATCAATTGGGGTCTTGACCTCGTCTAGATTTCCTTTCACATGGTATGGGTTGGCCCTATTCTTGGAGTGCTCAGATGTTGGCATGTCTTGGCCTTCGCAAGCTTGGCGATCGTTGAGAAGAATGCAAAGGTCAGACACTGGTGGGGGAGAGGCGTAGCGTCGGCTTCTAGCCCTTGGAAGAAGACTATAGTGGCCAAAGCACCCACCTTCGTCTCGGTTGTTCACTGTGTGGCAATGGTGACGATTGTGGTCCCTACGATTGTCGTGGGAACCTGCGGTCTCACCTCTCCAGCTGAGGAGCCATGAGGTCTTCGATGGGGGCTTGCTAGCCCATTGACTGCTACTTTTGGATGTTGAGGGGTTGGCCTTTGCTTGGCCGACCAGGCGTTGCCCTACGTTGTCCAGCCTATCTAGGACCAACTTGAATTGGTCTATCGTGACTAGGTTCTGAGCACTAGGGATGTTTCTTGCTTGTCAGCCATGTTGGATGTTTGATTGATTAAGTTAATTTGCTTAAATAGAAGTCTTGAAAACATTCCAACAAACGACTTCAATTATTACTGCCAAATATTAGGCTGAGGACAACAAGGGGATTTCACTA
The DNA here is from genome assembly GCF_055504915.1 of Nelumbo nucifera. NCBI lineage: Eukaryota > Viridiplantae > Streptophyta > Magnoliopsida > Proteales > Nelumbonaceae > Nelumbo > Nelumbo nucifera. The sequence goes on from NC_142650.1 coordinate 110,815,590, forward strand.
ATGCCCGAGTTCGACAGGTTTGATCTACAAAAAAGAGTATACGTCAAAGGCCTTGGGTGTTTAAGAAGGGTTAAGAAGGGTTAAACCAGGCAAGAGAAGAGAGCTCAGAGCTTAGTCTTTAGTAATTAGAAGCAATTCTCTTGGGATTCTGAATGTGTTTGTGAATATCCTTAAGAGTGGTTGGAAGCGGTTAGCGATGGACGGCCAGAATTTGATTTGGTCAATGCCACATGGCAAGAGAAGAGAGCTCAGAACTTAGTCTTTAGTAATTAGAAGCAATTCTCTTGGGATTCTGAATGTGTTTGTGAATATCCTTAAGAGTGGTTGGAAGCGGTTAGCGATGGACAGCCAGAATTTGATTTGGCCAATGCCACATGGCATGATCTGAGGCCTGCCAAGTATCCCTACATTAGTAATGGACTCACATTGCATTGGATTGGACCAAATCCAATTCAATTGACACCCCTACTTTCCAGTATCCTAGATGTTCCCTAATTGTCCCAATGGAAAATTCTGATACAATGAGTAATTTTAAACTCCCACTATTGCCCATGACAAACGATTCATAAATACTCCCAACGATGTTATTCGATTTATTTAGGTTGGTTACGTGGTGCTTTTAATTGATTGAACAACGAAGGCCAAAGTAGGAGTTGAACATAATTACTTAAACCACCCTATTAACATAAACACCATTCTCATTCGAAGCTAGAGTATACAATGTTGTATTCTGAAATGTATACTTTTTTTCTATACTAACACCGACAAGGGCATATTTGTAGTTTCAATATCTCCATTACAAAACAATTGACGGGAGTAGTGCATTTGGATATTTTCCTGGAACTTCTGTTTCCTATGCTAGTGTCTTCGTTTCTATAAACAGTGATCATTGTGGCAATTGTTAGGAATTACACAAGAGATCATATCTTTCTCTCCTTTTGTTTTTTGTTTCTTCTCTGTTCTTCCATTAATTTTAACCAGCATATTAGTTCTAGGGTTTTTCTTTTCTTCTTATATCTGAACATCCAGTTTCCCTTCTGTTGGATTTTAATCTTATTAAAGATTAAATTTAATGGGATTTGATTGATCAATAACATGAAGAAAACACCTGTACACATGTTTTGAAAAATAGTTTTTTCTCTTACTAAAATCAGTTTTTAACTTGTCTCGCATTGTAAAATTATAAAACTTATTTTGAGTTTTTAAATAATAACTTATTTACATTCCTTAGAAATAATAGCTTATTTTTATTTTCTATTATTCACTACTGATTTCTATTTAATTTCTATAATTTTGATTTATTGTAACATCAAGAGTAGAGTAACGCAGTTGCTTTTTTGGGGGGCTTCTAATCACTTTTCTTGTAATTCTTTGTTTTTTTAATAATTTTTTTACTATAATAAAAGAATAAAGATTAGTATAATGCATGAGACGTGTGTATCTTTCTAGATGAGATAATAAATATCCCCTTGTTCAAATTGCAAGTTATTCTATTCTTTGGAGTAGTTGTTGCTTGAATCTTGTATTATTAGACTTATAACAGTTCCATGTCACAATCCAGCTAGCTTTTTGAGAACAAAACCTAGATAAAAATCTCAACATTGGAGCTTATCTTGGCTTCCTGGAAGTAGCTGCTTGCTTTTTGATGGTGGATGAAGAACCCATCCAATTCAATATTCCAAGTTTAAAAAGAAAAAGAAAAAGGAGCATCGCAAAGAAATACTAGATATTAATATTTTCTATTTTTTCATACTGGATGCTAGAGTCATCATTTTTTTTTTTTAATGTTAAAGTCTACATGAATTCATGGTGGATATTTATATCTTCTACTTTTTCTTTAGCATCCACTACTATTAAAAAGAAAAAGTACCCTAACGATGCAGGAGGAGCGAGGCTGTATATTTTCATTTTCATTTATAAGCTTTAAATTACGGGTTAACTAAGTTGTTATTTATTAATTTTAATAATTGATAAGGGCATTTAGGAAAATGTACTACAATGATGGGCTTTTGTAGATGTCAAACTATATAGAGGAGGTTCAAGTAATTTAAGAAGAATTTATTTGACTAAAACCCTAACGGTAACGGTGGAGTTTATATAGTGAAAATAATGCAGACTAAAACTAATATATTAATAACTCAATTGAGTTACATAAATTAAGAGAAAATTCCTGGTTAGTACCTTGTATCTTGGGCCTAATGGTACTTTGATCTCCAAACTTTAAAATACTATAATTCAGTACCCACATTAAAAATGTGCCAATTTAAAATCTATCATTATCCAGCCGTTAAGTGGCATTTGAAAAGACACAAATTTCCTTTGAATGTCATCTAGTTTTCTTTATCAACTGTTCAAACATTGACAAAAAATGAACAGTCCCAAATCCTGTCTCTTCTATTCAAGAAAGTTGGAGTCACTAGAATGCCCCCCACTAAGATGTGACCCTAACTTTCTTGAATAGAAGAGGCAAGGTTTTGGGACTACTCATTTTTTGTCAGCACTTGGATGGTTGATAAAGAAAATTAGATTATACTCAAAAGAGAATTTGCATGTTTTCAAATGCCACTTAACGGCTGATTAATGGTAAATACTAAATTGGCACTTTGATAGAGGAAATTTGCATATTTTCAAATGTCACTTAGTGACTGGTTTCCATTAATTTATTTTTGTGTCCATCTAAGCTTTTCAAGGTGGCATGCTATATTGGTACTGCATGCCAACATTTTTTTTTTATCACAGATCTTGTGACTGTGATGCCACATCAGTTCTTGATTCTCAAGCATTTTTGGCTTCTCAAGCTTTCCTCATGTCAACACCGTAATTACTTAGGCCCCATTTGGTTTCTGGGTATAGGGGTGTGGAATCGGAATCGAAATGGTTTATTCCAAGTCCAACTGTTTAGTCGGGAAGA